>NC_092877.1:287372436-288028936 GCF_028372415.1 Notamacropus eugenii
AGTTATTTTGATTTGCATTTCTCCCATCAATAGTGATTTAGAGTGTTTTTTCATATGACTTTAGAAAGCTTTAATTTCTTCCTCTGAAAATGGCCCGTTTATACCTTTTGATCATTTATCAATTGTGGAATGACTTTTATTCTCATTAATTTGACTCAGTTCACTAATTTAGAAATGAGGCCTTTATCAGAGACACTATCTGTGAAAATTCTTTCCCAGTTTTCTGCTTCCCTCCTTATCTTGTTTGCATTGGTTTCATTTGTGCAAAAAATTTTTTAATTTAATGTAATGAAAATATCCACTTTGTATTTCATAGTGCTTTCTACCTGTTGTATGGTCATAAATTTTTCCTTTCTCCATTTATGTGACAGGTAAACTATGCCTTACTCTCCCAGTTTGCTTGTAGTATCAGCCTCTGTATCTTAACTGTTAACCCATTTTGAGCTTATCTTGGCATATGATTTAAGATGTTGGTCTATGAGTAATTTCTGCCATACTATTTTTCAGTTTCCTAGCAGTTTCCACTCAAAAGGTAGATTCTTTAGGTTTATCAAACAGTAGATTACTATGGTCATTGACTATAGTTAGGTCTCATGTACCTAACCTATTTCACTGATTCAGCACTCTATTTCTTAGCCAGTACCAAGTAAGTTTGATGATCGCTGCTTTATAATAAAATTTTAAATCTAGTATGCCTAGGCTGCCTTCCCTTGTATTTCTTTTCATTAATTCTGTTGGTATTCTGAAACTTGTGTTCTTCCAGATGAATTTTGTTATTAATTTTTCTAGTTCTATAAAACAACTATTTAGTAGTTTTATTGATATGGTACTGAAAAAGTAAATCAATTTAGATAGAATCGTCATTTTTTTTTTACTGTATTAGCTTAGCCTACCCAAGGGCAAGTGATATTTTCCCAGTTATTTAAACCTGACTTTATTTGTGTGAAAAGGATTTGTAATTGTGTTCGTATAGTTCCAAAGTTTGTCTTGGCAGATAGACTCCTAAATATTTTATATTGTCTCCAGTTACTTTAAATGGAATTTCTCTGTCTCTTATGTCTGGGCTTTGTTAATAACATAGAATGCCAATAATTTATGTGGGTTTATTTTATATCCTAAACTTTGCTGAAGTTTTTATTTCAAGCAGTTTTTTAATTGACTTATCATCTATATAAACCATCATATATCATCTGCATTTGTCATCATATCATCTGCAAAGAGTGATAGTCATTTCTTCATTGTCTATTATAATTACTTCAGTTTTTGTTTCTTCTCTTGTTGCTAAAGCCAACATTTCTAGTACAATATTGAAAACCAGTGGTAATAATGGATAGTCTTATTTCATCCTGATCTTATTGCAAATGCTTCTAGTTTATCCCTATTACACATAATGCTTCCTGATGGACTTAGATAGATGCTAATTCCTGTCCAGGCGTGCATTCCCCTTTTACCCAAGTGAAACAAACTGTTCTTATCAAGGAAAGTTTTTCAGATTCCTATTCCAGTTTTTTTTGAAGTACTTTTTTCTGTTGTGTTTTTTTCAGAGGTCAATAAAGGAGAGTGACAGTGACTTTCTACACCATCTTCACTCCTGGAACAAACTCCAATTCTCTGTTTTTTCTGCCTTCTTTCATTTGCACTCTTTTCTATCTACTGTGCCCAGCATGAACACTATAAACTAAACCTAGGAAGAGGGGCAAGAAAATCTTTTTCCCCTTATCTCTCTCTCTCTTTTATGCAAGCTCTGAAAAATGAATTGGGGGAGTTATTTGTTTCTGGTTTGTGTTGTTTATGCTCAGTTTCAGGTGCTGAGCATGATCCCTGTGGACTTAGGATTTTGATCCATCATCACAATGGAGCAAAATTGCAGGTAGAGTGGTGCAGTCAGTCAAGTGGTCATGGAAACCATGAAAACCCAAGACACCTGGGATTCAGTCATGAGGGGAGTTGTGGACTTCAAACTGTGCTGTAACTTAAGACTGTTCTCACTGGGAATCAAGATAACCTATGAAGTTCATCCCTTCCCCACCCCAAGGTCTGAGGTGGTACAGAGGGGGAGAGGGATTATTCTTCCTACAGGTGAAGATAGGGAGATTGTACGCTTATGATCATACCTTCAGAAGTAAATATTTCTTTATAAAAGCTCTACTGTGTTATATCTCTATGTCAGAAGTCTTTGAACTTATTTTCAATGTATTAATAAATATATTTAAATATAATTAATTTGTTATCTAACCCCACATATTTTATTTTATTAATTTAAAAACATTATTCTGGGATAGGTTTCATAGCAAAATCAGACTTCCAAAGATATCTATGACACAGATGCATAAAAACTTAAATCAGACTGTGTCTTGATAGATTATCTATGTGAGGCAATATATATGCAAGATACACAGATGTGTATGTATGGATGCATGTATGTATATGTTGTTCTGTCATTTCAATCATGTCTGACACTTCATGACCCTATTTTGAGGTTTCTTGACAAATATACAGGATTGGTTTGCATTTTCTTCCCTTGCCTATTTTTTGCAGATGGGGAACTGAAGCAAAGAGGGTTAAATTACTTGCCCAGGGTCACACTACCAGTAAATTATTATCTGAGACCATATTAGCCTCATAAAGACTCATAAAGATGATTCTTCCTTATTCTAAGCCCAGTGCTCTATTCATTACACCACCTAATGCTGTCTCTCTATCTCCCTCCATCTCTCCCCCACCTCTCTCTCTCTCTCTCTCTCTCTCTCCTCTCTCTCCCCCACCTCTCTCTCTCTCTCTCTCTCTCTCTCTCTCTCTCTCTCTCTCTCTCTCTCTCTCTCTGCTCAGTAATTCTAGTCACTCTTTCTGACCTAATTTGGGACTTTCTTGGCAAAGATACTAGATTAATTTGCCATTTCTGTTTCCAGCTAATTTTACAGAGGAGGAAACTGAATCAAACATGATTAAGTGACTTGTTTAGTAGCACATAGCTAGTAAGTATTTGAGGCTGAATTTCAGCTCAGGTCCTGCGGTTTATCCACTACTTCATCTATATCAATATTTTTCTATGTATCAGCTATAGATGGTACTTCCTGAGTAAGGAATGTGTGTGCCCACATATATATATACATATATATGTATATATACATATATATACATATATATGTATACACACATGTGTGTAAGTGTAGATACGTAAATATACCTATATATACACATATATGTATATGTGTGTATGCATCATAATAACAATGTATGAATGCATGTGTGTATATATATATATATATATATATGCACGTTAATGTGTGCATCTATCTATCTATAGTATGTGTGTATTAATATGTATATCTAGCAACCCGAGTCACTGTAGTGAGAGTGTGTGTGTATGTGTGTGTGTGTGCGTGTCCTTTTTCCAATGATGATTCTCTCAGACTATGGGGTTAGCAGTAGACTTGATCTTGCTTGAGGTTCAGTCTAAGTTCAGATCTTTGCTGTTTAGTAGTACCATTTCGGTAGTAATTGCTATTGTTTGTATTTCTTAGGCATATGTGTAGGGAACCCAGGGTCAGCATTAGGTCGTGAACAAGTTTCAGGGTAGAATTTTTGTACATCAAGCAAAACATATCACAAAACTCTTCATAAAATACAAGTTTGTCGACACAATCTGCATCTGGACATGAAACGCTGCCATAATATTTCTAACATGTTTGTTTCTGTTCTGCTTGAAGACTTCCTGTGAAGAAGAAGATACTGCCTTCTGAGACCCATTCTACTTTCCGTCAGTTCTAGCAGTTTGAAACTTTTTCTTTATTTTGAACTGAAATCATCCTTAGAAATTGTTCCTATTTCTAGTCTCTCAAGGTAAACAAAAGCAATCTTTACCTGCCAAAAACCTTTTTAACACTTGAAGGTAACTATCATTTCCCTTGATGTATTTTTGGTTGGATTTTGTAAACAAGCAAGCAAAATTCCAAGATAAGCTCAAATTCATAGGTGGTCTATGGTGGTGATACCTCCCTTGACCAGTTTATTTTCTTTTAACTTCTTTCTTACTCATATGCAGGGTATTACCGGATATTTTTTTTTAGTAAACATTCCTAGAAAACCACAAGAAAAGAATGAAAATTTTCTTGCAATCTTCCCTTTTACCCTGTCATTCTAATATATTTTAGCACATTGAAATGGGCTTACTTAGAAAGAACTATCTACAGCAGATATCAAAAGTCACTTGGCCTTAAGCTTATTGTGGCCTCTATCTAATTTCATGGCAGCACCATGAACTCTTAAACCTAAAGATAAAACCCAGGCTTCCAATCTATCTAATAAGCTACCTAATGATCAGTAACCTGATACCAGGTTCCAGAAATTTCTAATGTTTCATGCAGTGTGGCATATTGGCATAGAACCACCTAAAAAAGGGGATAAGACTAAGAGATAATGAATAAACTTCCCTACGGATTAAGATATATTTACCACCTGCCATGTAAGATCTGATTCCCATTTTATAGTTTCCCATATGCACAAAACTTTCAAGTCTACAGAGTTGCATTGGCATAGAGGGTGGAATAACATTTTGGTGGCTTGAAAATACTTTTAGACAAAGGTCAAACCTAGATGGGCTTCAAAATAGGTGAAAGTTGTCTTTGAGATGCTTCCACTTACCTTTTTAATCCTTCACTTCCCTATTAATCCTTCAATCCTAAATTCACTTATAGTTTCATTCTACAGCTCCCCTCCAAGGCACTTCCTTCAAACTATCCTATGTGCATACACAAAAAAGGGCTTAATGTATATCTTCATGCCATGCAGTATTGGCCAAAATGGTTATTGTCATGAATTAATTGTCTTAGTATTGGCTTAGGTTCAAGTTAAAGTGATAATTAGTTGCTAAAATTATTTAAATTATTCTGGTCCATGTCTTGTTCCTGGACCTCTCAATGCTTTTCAATTTTTTCCCACTGAATTGGCAGTATCAGGGGTGGTAACAGCTGGATTCTTTCTCTACATCAGCTTCCTAGGGAACAATCAAAATCCAACCACAGTAGCCACGTCTCCTGCCATCAAAACAACTTCCATTGAAGACTGCCAGTACTGTTAGATTGTAAGGCTTTGAGATATGTGAAAATAGCTTCTTTCTGTTCAGCACGGCCCCTGCAGACAGTCTTTCTGAGGGCCCAACAAACAGAACTGCCTCAAACTGATTCCTGGAAACTACTGCTATCTGCTTTGGTTTCATCCAATCGAAAGCAACAGGACAAATACCAGATCTACTCAGCCCGAAGAGTATCTTCTTCACCCATATGCGTTTTTGGTCCAGCACATAGGGATAAATATTTAAGTAATTCTCATTATTCTCAAAACCATATTTACCAAGAAAGAAATCAACAGCAGACAATACATACAGCACTGCTCTTATTGTAAGTAGCCCTAGCAGAAAGCTGTCATCGGTTTTCAACAATGAAAATAAACAACCTTTATATATTCTGCTCCTTTCTTCATTGTTCATAAATTAAATATAAAGTTGTATTTTCAGCGAAAGGAGGAACAAAGCATCAAAGCAGGATTTGCTCAACTATCTGAATTGCTAGTCCTTCCAACAAACAAAAAAATACCACCAACTGTTAAACACACAGGCATGTGTATGCACACATACACCAATACATAAACACATAAACACTTTTTCTTCCTTATTAAGTTTTAAAAGCCTAGTGCTTTTGTGGAGTTACTGCATCAGTTTATAAATGAAATATGAAATGAAAAATCTGAGTTTCCCTGCAGGGCCAGTTGAAAACCCCATGCTTTACACTCACTGCTGGACTGAACTGAGCTGATTGCTGCAATATTATTTGGAATTTAAAACACCCATCAAACCCGGGACCCCCACTAAACTGAAAGGGAAGACAGATTTCCCTTGGATTTCTTCCCCTAGGGATGGAAGAAAGGAGCACTTTTACTCAGTTACCTTTTTTTCTGTCTTTTTCACTCTTATTCCATCATTCATAAGACCAGTTATTATGGTGCCTATGAGCACTCAGCATAATACTTAAGAGCTATCCTAAGTTTTTCTATCCATTTCAGTTGAGAGCTTTTTTTTTTTTTTTAAGAACAAGCAGCATCTGAAGTAGAGGTGGGGCAGAATGAGTATCATAGTAAACGTTAATGCAAATGAATATTTAGCTTTATTACTATAGACAGATAGATGATTATGAAAGTGTAGCTATCTGTGTGACGCCATATCCTGCCCCCATTTTCATGGCTTGCTTTCTCACTTTCTTGACTTCAAAATCATTCCTTTCCTGCTATTCACCCTGGCAGTTCCTGGAGAACCTGGGATCTCATTGTCCTGGAACAAAATACCACCCCTTAACTTGTTCACCATGGCCTTCCATTTCTTGTGCTCTTTAGAAAATTCCTCCTTGGAGTCTCCATTTTCTGAAGGGGACATATTTTCCTTCCTTCTCTTCCCTATCTTCTTCCTCACATTCTGGACTTCCAAATCATGCACTAGTAACTCTAATGCCTCCTTCTCCCCTCCTTTTCATCCTCCACCTGTGAATTATCTTCCTCCATTAGAATGTAACCTTCTTAAGGGAAGGAATTACTTTTTTTTTTCTTTTTGCTTAAATCTTTATCTCCAGTGCTCAGCACAGAACCTGCCATAAAATGTTTATTTAACTCCACTTTTCCTTATCTGTAAATTTGGATCTTTCAAAAGAATGCCTTTAATTATTTTGAAAATCTATCTACTCTCTTTTACCCCTACTTCCATTTAAAAGAAAGAAATTTAGATTCATCTAATTTGTAGGACACTTTTAGTCTGAGGTCCATGCGCTATGTATTAAATTATTAAGGTAATCCTCTTATTGCATGTATAACTAGACAAGATTTTTACCAGTGTATTGAGTGCAGTTTGAGACCTCCTCAATTAAAAAGGGATAAGAAGAATTTGGAGCCTGTTCAGAGTGGAAAAAAAAGATTATTCAAGAGCTGGACTATATTATCTATGAGGAAAGGGTAAAAGAGCAGGGATTATCTTTCATTAAGAACAGAAGGCTTTAGGTTAATAGCAATTATTAAGACTGTGAAGAGTTGTTTCACAAAAGAGAATGACTATCTGTTCTTTACTCATACGCATGATGGAACAAAGAAAAATTCATATAGATATTTCTACCGAAATGATAAAAGGAATACATTGGACTTGGCAACATAAACACTTGGTTTTAAGAGACAGAACTATAGAAGACAAAAATATTATTAATACTGCTATTAATAAGAGCTATCATCTATATATATATATCTTTAGAATTTGCAAACCAATTTATAGGCATTATGAAGTTTCATCCTCAATATAATATTGTCAGAGAGGTTTTGTTATCCCCATTTTTCGGAAAATGAAACTGAAGGTAAATGAGTATAATTGATTTGTCCAAGGTCACAAAGCTTTAAAATATCCAAGGCAAAATTTCAAATGACATATGGACCACCCTCTTCACTACAGTATGCTGTCTGTCTGTGTTGCTAAGCCAACACACACACACACACACACACACACAAATACACAGTTGGAGACACAGTATAGGCATGGAGTCTTGCAAACATCAAGTATTCAAGAAGTGTTTTCAGAGGGAATATTTAAGTGAATGAATCATTATTGGTTCATTTATAATTATATTTTGCCAAAATGCCATTTTTGGTTTCAGTATGAAATAAACCCATGGGATTTAGTGAAAGTGACTGATCACATGAAAAATAAAATTCTGTTTTCCTACTTTTGTTCTGTAAATTATCTTCCAATCAATTCATCAATAGCGCTAATCAGTTCCTATACCTACTAGGTTCTCCCTGGAAGACACTAGAATTTAGAAGGCCTAGGAAAGACTTCCTGAAGATGATTGAACTTTATGTCTTAAAAGAAGTCTAGGAAGGCAAGACATATATATGAGGAGGGAGGACATTCTATGAATGAGATGCAGTCAGAAAAAATAAATGTCCAGGGATAGACATGAAGGCTTTTATATTTTTTGAGGACCTATGAGAAGACCAGTACCATTTGAATGAAGAATATATAAAAGTGGAAGAGTGCAAAGTGTAAGAAGCCTAGATGTGTGAGTGAGTGGGTGGGTAAGGTTATAAAGATCTTTGAATGTCAAGTAGAGGATTTTATATATGATGCTAGGGGTGATAGGGAGCCACTGGAGTTTATTAAATGAGGAGTAGAAATGGCATGGCCAGACCCATTCCTTTGAAAGTCACTTTGACAACTAAAGGTGATATGGACTGGTATGGGGAGAGACTTGTGCCAGATAGAACAACCAGAAGGCTACTGCAAGAATATAATTTGTTGTGTTGAGAAGCTCCCCAAGATTGGTGGCAGAGTCAGAGAAGGTGGGGCATATTTGGAAGATGTTATCCCCCAAAAAGTGGAAACTATGGGACTTGGGATAAGATTAAATGTGGGGAGGGAAGGAGAAGGAGTGAAAAATCAAGGATGAGACCTACAAAAGCTTCCTTGAAAGTGGGGAAACCAAATAAATTCAGATCAATTCAGCTAATGTTTAATAATGGCATGATGCATTCAGTTTACTTTATTCAATCCTGAAGACATTAATATGAGAACTGAGATAGTTCCTACTTTCAATGGTCTTCTAATCTAACAGGATGAATTAGATTTATAGATAATTCATACAGATATCTCTATATGAGTAGATACACACAATTTTATAGTGCTTATATATGCATGCATAATATTGAATATATTCATATATTATTGTTTTCTATATTTTCATGTGTATGTGCATATGTAGATGTATACATATACATGTATACATGTGGATGAAACACATGTATATGTAAATGTGTATACCTATCCACACACGTATATGTACACATACATAATGTATACTCTTATTTACACACATGAATGTATACATATATACACATATACACAAAGTATTACATGAAAATATTATAGTAGATATGGGGACAGATAAGTCACTTTTACTTAGGGAATGAGAGAAAGCTTCATGTCACAGACTGCACCTGATTTGAGACTTGAAGGAAGTGGAAGAATGTACTAGGAAGAAATTGGAAAAAGGATATCTTTCTGAAATAGGTGAAATGAACTGTATGTACAGACAGCTGTAAGAGAGGTGAGCATGAAATCAGGAGACCTATTTGGAACATACATGTTGGGGATTAAGGAACATGAAAGAAATGAAAGGCTTCAGTTTGCCTGTGGATGGCTTGAAAAGCCAAGCTAAGAAGTTTGCTTTATATTTTTCTGTCAATTGGAAGTCACCTCCCATTTTTTAAAGAAAAGAACTTTGCTTATGCATGAAGAAAGATTTTTGATGCATTGAACCATAAGGGTAATTTTTTAGGGGAAAGATATATTTTCTCTCTTAGAGATTAAGAGAAACTCCTCAAGGAATCCATTAATGGAGAAACTGTTAAATAAAAATTCATTTTGAATTGTCAAATTGATTTTTATCATTAAAATTGCCATCACTAATCAGGTCAAATAAAAGTGTTACTTAATTTGTGGCACATTGTACTTATGGTGTAAATCTGCCAATTTTCCATAGACTACACTTTAAAACTTAACATCATTTGATACATATTCTGTTTTCCTCTGGTGAAATATAAGTTCACATAATATGTCCAAGGTAACTTTAATTTAAGTGTTTCCCATAAGTCAATATCTTTGTTGTTATCTTGTTATCTTGAAATTCTTTTCATTTTTCTCAGGAAATTCAGTAGGAGAAGATATCTTTATACATCAATTAAAAATATAGGTGAAAGATATAAAAGAGGAAATTGTTTGTGTTTTTTTTAGTGTTATTCCAAGGTACAATCCAATCTAGGAAAATAAATCAACAGTTGGAATTACCATTACCTAAGAGTATGTCATAAAAATAGATAATGTAATAGAGTACAAGAAGTAGAGGAGTTTATGTCGATCTGCAACTCACTGGGAAGAGTCAATCTGAGAAGAACCAATGGAGCCTTGAGACACCATGCAAATATGATGCCCACCCTAGAGTAAAATAATCTAAATTTCCAGAAATGTGTAGAGATATCCATTCTTTACTGCTACTCACCTGAGTTTTCTTGTAGCCAGACTACTAGGGTTCAAGTTCCAATTGAAATAGTTCTGTTATTAAAAGTTTGAGTGACTTTGATGAAGCCAGTAATTTGTCTGAGCCTGAGTTTCTCAGTCAATTAAAATGGAGGTTATAATACTTACAAAGCTCATGTCAGAAAATTGTGAGAAAAGTAATTGTAAGCCACAATTTCTACGTACATGTGAATTATTCTTTTCTGTATTATTTCATAGGGAAATGTATCATATAGGAGTTATTGGAACCATAACATTAATACCTGGATGTATATGTGCCCATGATAATTTCTATTCTGTTTATTTGGTGCTTATGTATGCATGAATGTATTATGTTTGTTTGTCTATACACATGTAGACACATACACTCTGCTGACCAGCACAACACTATGTGGAATACTTGTATTCGCTTACCTTGGCAGTATATTGTTCAGAGCTGTGCACATAGGTGAGGAAGTTGACATACACATTGTCAGATCTAGCTCAGTGTTGTGAAGCCTCCAAAAGAGAGTGTGGGAGATAAAAGATATCAGACTGCCTACCAGACTGAAGGGCTTCAGAGCTGTTGTGCTGACCTCATTGTTTTATGCCTGTGAAACCCAGGGAGTACACCAGTGTTAAGCCAGGAAACTGAACTACTTCCATTTGAATTCTCTTAGTAAGATTCTGAAGATCACCAGACAAGAAAATGTACTAGACACTGACATCCTTTCTTGAGCTAAATTGCCAAGAATTCAAACTAATGTAGGGAGTACAATTCTTTTACGGTGGCCACATCATTTACATGCCAAATATGCATTTTCCTAAAAGACTATTCTGTCAAGAATTCACACAAGGCAAGCATTCACATGGAGGTCAGAAGACATGCAACAAGGACACTCTCAAGATCTCTATGAAGAACTTTGGGATTGATTCTATGACATGGGTGAAACTGGCAAAAGATAGCCCAGAATGGTGTGGTTGCATCGAAGAAAGCATTGTGTCTATGAGCAAAGTAGAATTTCATAGACTTCATAGAATTTCACCAGAAACATGAGATGCATGAATATGGAAATATCTTCACTCCAAATTTTCATGCGGACTATTTCTGCTTAACCTGTGGAAGAGCCTTCAGATCTCAGTTTGGCTTAATCAGTCACAGTCATACACACTGTACTCCAACATAGTGAGGTCATTTTGGTCTTCTTCAAGAATGAAGGACAACAACCAACCAACAAGTCAACCAACCAACCAGTCAACCAATCATATCAACCAATACGGAAAATCGGTTCTCATTTATTTGATATATGTATACATGTGTGCATATATCGTGTATATGTTACCTACAGAATGAATAAATGGAATTAAAGTATATATTCATATCTCTGTGGACATGCATGTATGTAAATATATGTATACACACAAACACACAACATTATACCAGGTCTTGAAAGAGATTCCAGAAATGTTTAAGGTATAATCCAATTTCTGTCCTCATATTTCAGACAGGTTTTCTCTATGTTATGGCTTATTCACTATGTGATCTGGCATAATAAGCTAATTGAAAGTCGTGGCTTGGGCAGGTACAATCACATTGCTAGAATTTCACTCTTTGGTCAATTGAAACACAAACTGATTATTTCCAAGGGGATATTTATCTCTAACTACACTGGGATCAATCATTTCCTTCTGCCTACAACATTGTGCTCCACCATTAGTTTTAGTGTCAATTATAATTTTCTGTCTTGAGTTTGAGTGAGGGGTCCATTCACTCCTTAAATGAAATCCTTCATCACTTAGAATATGTGAGTGTGTGTGTGTGTGTGTGCGTGTGTACACTGTGTAATTCTTAAACATCTTTTGGCTACTTTTTATGGGTCTTGTATTTAACTCCATATATTGGTTACCTTTTTACAAAGTAAGGTACTTGAAGATAGACTGTTTTTACCTTTAATGTCTAGTGCTTAGCATAGTCCTGGTACATAACACACACTTCTTAAATAAATACTTATTCTTCCATTTATTTTCACATAATGTGTGAAGGGTAATTAAAAATAATGACCTTTTTAAGTGGAAATTTTGATTGCTGAGACTGAAACAGTTTGGCTGAGAAAAACTAATAAAAATCAACTTTTGAAGCAATGAGGACTTTGTTAATAAGATAACATTAAGATACAATTAATAAGACGATGTTAAGGAGATATGCTACCTTATAAGAGGATCAAGTAGAGAACTGTCTCTCAATTCAGGTACTGAGAAGGCCTCTTTGAAGGCCTAGCAATGCCTAGGGTAATGCTGCCTGGCTGCAGGATGAACTTCATGGTAACTTCCCCTGTAAAATGATTCACTCTTCAGAGCTCGTTAAAAAAGAACACTCAACCCATTTGAATGATGTTATACTAGAAACACCCTGAATCATTTTAAGTTTCCTGCTTTGAGTGAAAGAGGTCAAGTGAATCCAAATTAGACATAACTATGCAAATAATTGGTGTTATTGATCCTCCTATACTTCAGGTGAGATAATTTATTGGCTACTGACTCTATTTGTAGAAATATGATTATTCCTGGTAGTCCATGGAAAGGACAGAAAATGAGGATTCATTGTCAAGAATTTCTGAAAGACATAGAGGAGAAATACGTGAATACAATGAAGATTTTTTATTTAATGAAGCAAGGATGTTAGGTTGCAACATGCTAATGAGTATTTACCGACTCAGAGATTTTGGTAGCATATTATTTTGGCTGCTTTAGCAATCTTTTTGCTTCCATATCCATTAAATTGACAAATTCCATTGATTTTACCTTTACATAATTCGCAAAGCATAAGGTGACTGTGTCATAAAGAATTTGTCTAAGGACAAGGGCAAGATGAGAAGGAATGAATGAACACTGATTGTACTGTTGGAAGAAATGCCTATATTCTTGATATCATAAATCTATTGAAATATCATAAAGTATGACTATACAATTATCTCTCTTATTCCTGTTACCACTAACCACTTCACTCAATACATTTACAAAATCTTTACCAAATAATTGCAGGAACTTCCTGTATCTAACCTCTTCACTGTCCAATCAAAAATTCATAGTAATGACTGTTCTTTCTTTTGCAAGTATGACTATGTCTTTTCTCCACTTCATTTTAATGACTCCCTATTTCCAACTAGGACCCAAAATTCTTAGGACTTAACACCTTGTCTCTTGATCTATTTCATCCTAGATACAATATATTATATTTTATACTACTCTTGTGCATTTATTATGTCATAGTGTGTATTATAATTGTTTGTCTGTGTGTCATGCTTCCATACTAGATTGTAAACTCTTTAAAGACATCGATTGCATCTCATTTATCTCAACCTATCCTCAATAGTGTTTGCCTATACGTAGTAAGTGTTTGTTGTTTAATGTCATTTATTCTTTGTCTAGATTAATTTTAGGGAAAAAATACAAAGGCAAGTACTACCAGAAATTTGAAATTTTGCTGCAAAGATATACCTTTATTTCCAAAAGGGTAGTGTAAGTCTGTTTTGATCCTCCAGGAAAGACTTCCCACTATCTTCCCTCAAAATATGTGGAGCTTATACAATCTGTTGACTGACAATGACAATCATATTAGGTAAATCACATGATGTATACATTTAGAATTAAATAATATTCACTAACTAGTTTTCATTCCCAGTGAGTCTTTCTTGAATCTACATTACTTTTAATCTCATATCATGGCAAAGAAAAGAAAGTCCATTGTTCATTAAGACATAAGGGCAAGATTTTAAAATTAACATTTGCATTTTGACTTCATTGTACCCTATTAAATTAATGAAATAAATCTACGTTCATGTGTCCAAAGTATTTTCTTACTAAGAACACTGCTATATGATTCAAGTAACTTTCCAAAATAGCAGTATACTAAAATCATTGAAATTTGCTGAAATGTTCTTGAATCTAGTGGTTTGATTATATATTTTAATTAAATTTTAGTTGCAAAATGTTTGAATTTTCTACTATATCCACCCATAATAGTTAATGTTCTGTTGAATGTTCACTCATGTAGATAATGCCTGATGCCAGGGGTTTCTAACACGGGAGCTTTATTGACTTTGCATCTTTGACTTGAAAGCAGGGATTTTTGTAGACAATGAATGGATAAAAAATTTTTTAACATGAATGTCTGTTTGTTAATGTTCCATTAAAATGTATCAAAGACTTAGCTTTGTATTTTGATTTAATGGGTAATTACAATTTTAGAAGGTGTGTATACTAAAGGGTACCAAAAAAGAGAAAAGCAAAAATGGAAGCAATTATAAGAAAAACATACATAATTTATGAATAACATTGATTTCAGGAACACTAAATAGCATAGACCTCCATTCAAAGGGGTTTGAACTCTTTATGTAATTCTAGGGCCCCATTATACAAATGTTAAATTTATGCTCTCATAATGGATTATTCTATTCATCAGCAGTTTGCAAATTATCCCAAATAAATCTGGAGAAATATATAGTAGGTGTCATTGACTGACTGCAATCCACAGGAGAAGAAGCATATAGGATATTTGATGTATGACTGGAAAAGAAGGTGAATTGCTTCTTAGGGATATTGAAGGATAATGAGTGCATAGTCCTGGTATGGATAAATACCAAGAGATTTTGAGCATAAGTCCTTTAGAATACTGAGTGGATGTGTTATAGATGATTTGCAGGTGAATATGGGGAGAAGCAGAAGAAAGTGTGGATGGCTTGTGACTCAATGTTGGAGAAACTACCTACATCTATGAAATTTCAGAACCATTGGCATATTGAAGAAGTTAATTACACAAGCACCCCATTTCATTATCTTACTTCTTTTCAGGTAATAATTTCCATAAGTAGAACAATATAAGCCAAGTCAATTGGTGAAAAGGAAAAAAAAAAGTACCTTGAGAAGATTAATTTATTAGTACAGCTGATTCCAGATTTCTACAAATAATGAACAAATTCTGAAATGGTTGGGTATATTTGAATTAGCACTATTTGAAGTTTTAATTGTGTAAAAAGTATGTTAATTAGTACCATATCAATGGGAAAAATAGTGCAACTTCAAATAACACGAACACTCCAAAGAATTCAGTATTTGCACTAATGGGGACATAGTTGTACTAGCTAATTAGATCACAGGTCTGAAATATGAAAATAAATAAATAAACCCAACATCCAATTCCTTAGAATGCCCTCAAAATACATCAAGAATGTGGATTTATGAAAATAAAAATAAAAAAGTTATTTTCAGTATTTTAATCACTTAAAGTTTATTATGTGAGTATCATTCAACAAGATGATAAATACTCATGTAACTAACATTGTCAACGTGTAATTTTTCATATCCTTATAGGGTAGCATACATGAATACATATAAAGCATATATGAAAAACAATTGATAAAAAGATACATTATAAATATTTTGCAATGTCAAAAATTTAGTGATGCTAGTAATCATGCTATGTTTCCCATGTAAATGGTGGTTACATTGTATTCCCTTACAATAGCATAAAAAAAGTTATCTTTGTCTCTCTAGAAGTAGATTATAAACACAGTGTTGTGCTGTGACAAACCCAAATTCTCATCAATTCAACATTTTCTCTTTGATAAAGATATGAGGGGAATTTTTTGCAAATGTATACCCACCCTCCCTAATATGACACAATGAAAAAAGAAACATTGCAATGAGTCTAGACAAGTTCGAATTCTGGCTTTGCTATTTATTGGATTATAATATTGGGAAAGTTTCATAGTATATTGCATTCAGTTTCTTCATTTATCAAATAAGAAGGTTAGATGAGATTATGTCTAAGTCACTTTCATAGCTGGAATTTTATGAATTCAGTATCAGAAAATAAACTCCTACATATATCAGGGAATAATCCTTAGTTATATTTAATGCTTCATCCCTAGGCTCCTAATTCATATATTTAATTGAAACTTCTTGAACCAATTTATATTCAGTTAGATAGGGTAGAGATAGGTAACATTTGGCAGCAATGGATTGAATTAGGAAAATCTTAATTAAACAGATGGCATTTGAATTGAGCCTGGAAAGATGGAGAAAATTCCAAAAATTGGGTATTTTGAGATTTTATATGTTTTAATTAATTTTTAAAATAGATCAACTGATATTCATGAATATATATATATATATATATACACTCAGTAATGAAGTTTTGAAATAGATTTTGTGTCTCATGAACTTTTTTTTAGCAGTCAGATGAAGCTTATGAGCTCCTTTTGAGAATAAGGTTTTGAAATGCACAAAATGAAACACATAGTATTGCAAAAAGAAAAACATGTTGAAATACAGTTAGTAAAATATTAAAGGCAAAAAATATGTCAAGAACTATTCCTAGTAGAAGAAAAATGACAAAGTGCATAGAAAGTCAGTCTTTGTGGTAGGAAGATCTTGATTTAAGCCCTATTTCCAGCTATTCTCTCTGTGTAACCCTAAGTAAATCACTTAATCTCTTAGTGTTCTAGATAGTTCTTTTAAAAATGTTTTATTCATTTGAACTTTAATACAGACAAAAAGGAACATTTCCATGTACACAGCACAACATAAAAAGAGAATTCAATATAAAACCATGAATTTCCACTACACAGTTTACTTCTTTTTAAACTTATGTAATAAGCACTATATCATTTCCAAAGCTCCTCTGCTCTCTCTGCTTCCTTCTAAGTTTTGTTTTGTTACCTGATGTGCACTTTTAATTTTTTTCTCCCTCCCTCCCCAGTTCACCTATTCAACAAAAATATGTATATACATGCAAAATTAGACAAAATGTATTTCTATTGGTTCTTTCTCTGGAGGCAGATAGCATCTTTCTTCATCAGTTCTTTGGAGTATTTATAACACACGTATTTATAACACATGTATTTATAACACATGGCATGACATAGTTATTCAAAGTTGTTAGACCATATTGATGTTACTATATATGTTCTATTGGTTTAGCGCATATCATCCTTAATTCATTATGCAAGTTTTCCATGTTTTTTTCCCCTAATATCAAGCAGTTCACCATTTCTTACAGCACAGTAGTATTTGATCACAATCATATACCACACCCTTTTAAGGCATTCCTCAATTAGCAGGCCTCAACTGAATTTCCAGGGTTTTGTTCACCACAGAGAGTTACTGGAAATGTTTTAGAACGTATACGTTCTTTGCTTTTTTTTTTTTTTTCCTTAATCAGGTTGGGAAACACACCTAATAGTGGTGTAGGAGGGCTAAAAGGTATACACAGTTTTGTAACTCTTTTCACATAATTCCAGCTTGCTATCCAAAATGGTTGGATCAGTTCACAGTTCCAGTAACAGTGAATTAGTGTCCCAAATTTTCTATGTCCACTCCAGTATTTGTCATTTTCTCCTTCTACCATTTTAGCTAATCTGTTAGGTGTAAAATGACATCTCAAAGTCATTTGAATTAGCATATCTCTTATCAAAGATTTAGGATTTTTATATGAGTATATAGTTTGATTTCTTCACTGAAAAGCTTCTTATTCATATCCTTTGACCATTTGTCGGTTGGGGAATGACTCATATTTCTTATAATTTTAGCAAAGTTTTTTTTGTATATTTGAGACATGAGAAATTCATCAGAGAAAATGTCTATACAATCCTCCCCTGCAATTTTTTTTCTTTCCTTCTCTCTTGGCTACATATTTGATGTGAAAGCTTTTCAATTTAATGTAACACAAATAATCTATTTTGCATCTCACAATGCTTTCTATTTCTTCTTTATCCATAAACTATTTTCTCCAGAAGTCAGAAAAGTAATATATTCAATATTTTAATTTTCTTGTGATTTCTTTCTTTATATTGAGGTCGTATATCATTTTGACCTTATCTTGGTAAATGGTTTAAGTGAATATGCTCTTCCTAAATCTGAAAAATTCATTTTTAATTTTCCCAACTTTTGGGGTTTTTTTTAATAACATAGTGAATTTTTGTCTCCAAAGCTTAAAATTTTACACTTGTCAGATAGGTCACCATAATCATTTGCTTCTGTGTATTGTAGGTCTACTCTGTTTCACTGAGATGTTTTTCTCTTTTTTATGCTGCTAAAACCTCCTTCCTTTATATATTTTTTCGTTAGTTCCTGTAATATTGTTGACCTTTTGTTGTTCCAAATGAATTTTATCAATTTTTTTCAAATTCAGTAATTTCCCCCCTAATTTGAGATGGCATTGAATAAATAGATTAGGTAATTAGGTAAAATTGTCATTACTCATCATATTGGCTCTACTCACCCATAGATAATTAATATTTCCCCTATTATTTAAATTTGACTTTGTATGAAATGTTTTATAATTGTGATTATGTAGTTCCTAGGTTTGTTTTGGCAAGAATACTCGCAGGTATTTTGTACTGTCTACAGTTATTTTATATCAGGTATCTCTTACTATGTCTTCTTATGGGGTTTCATTGGTGATGTGATATATAGAAATGTTGATGATTCATATCAGTTTATTTTATATCCTGCTATTTTGCTAAAAATTATTAATTGTTTCCACTAACACTTCATCAGGATATCATGTGCAAAAGAGATGGCTTTATTACTCATCCTTATTCCTTCATTTTTTTTCTCTCATTGCTATTGCTAGAATTTCCAGTACAATATTAAGTACTACTGGTGATAATGTACATTCTGGTTTCATTCCTGATATTACTGGGAAGCCTTTAGCTTATGCCCATCATAAATAAGGCTTGCTCAAGAATGTAGGAAAATGATTCTTATCATTTTAAGGAAAAATACTTTTATACTATGCTTTCAAGAGTTTTTAATAGGAATGAGTGTTGTGTTTTATCAAAAGTTTTCCCCCATATATTGATATACTCTTATAATTCTATTATTTGTATTGATATTATCAATTATGTTAATAGTTTACCTTATACCAAACAATCCCTGCATTCTTGGTATTTCCAATATATTATTGTAGTCTCTTAGCTACTATTTTATTTTGGATTTTTGCCACCATATTCATCAGTGAAATTGGTTTATAATTTTCTTTCTATCTTTTTGCTCCTCCTAGTTAAGGTATCAGCACCATATTGTTTTATAAAAGGAGTTAGGACCCCATTGCCTAATATTTCAAATAATTTTATAATATTGGAATTAGTTGATCTTTAAATGTTTGGTAGAGTTTAATTGCAAATTAATTTGGTCCAAATGTTTTCTTCCTCATTATGAAGCTCATTTATAGCCAGTTCAAATTTCTTTTTTTGAAAATATACTTATTTAGATATTCTATTCCTTCTTCTATAATCTTGGCACACTAATGTTGTTGTGTTCATCCTTCATTTTTGAAGACCATGACATCAGAGAAATGATGACATAACTAGCACTTGACTTTTTTCTTGAATGAGGCAGGACTGTGCAAGATCACCAGCTTCACCATCTTCTCCTGAGCCATCTGGATCCAGAGACCAGATATTCATCAGGATGACTGGAGATGGCCTGGGATGCAATCAGAGACTTTGGCTTTTTTAGGACGAGATGTTTTCAGGTACTCAGAGGGAGGTAACACTCATTTAGTGAATAGGCCTCTTTAAGAAGTAGTTAGGGAATTGCCCCTTCGTTGAGCAAAAGAAAAAAAAATCGCTAAATCAAGCTGTAAGGAAAAGAGAAACAATTACTATTGATAAACACTCTAAGCCAGAAGAGTCCAGAGAACAGCCATTAAGTGGACCTTGGGTAGGGACCTATTGTTGTCTAATATAAGGGCTTCAGAGTGCACTGGGTTTAAGGTTTTGGGAAAGACAGGAAAGAAAGAAGGAAAAGAACAAAGGAAGGAAAGGAGGAAAGAAGGAGGGAAGGAAGGAGGGAAGGAAAGAAGGAAGGAAGGAAGGAAGGAAGGAAGGAAGGAAGGAAGGAAGGAAGGAAGGAAGGAAGGAAGGAAGGAAGGAAGGAAGGAAGGAAATGTCATCTGGTCAGTAAACCCCACGTTAACTGGGCAGCCTCCAGCCATTCAAATTTACCTTCCTTTGGAGAAGAGAAGGAAGGGGAGAGGGAGACAGAAGGGAGAGGCTCAACTGGGTTACACAGATAGTTTGGTCCCCATTCAGGCAGCTCAAACTACTCACAGGTTGTGTTCATCCTTCATTTTTGAAGAAGTCCATGGCATCAGAGAAATGATGACATGACTTGCACTTAACTGTTTTGAGAGAGGGAGGGCTGTGCAACGTTACCAGCCTCACTTTCTCCTCCTGATCCATCTGGATCCTGTGACCAGGTATTCATCAGGATGACATGAGACTGCCCTGCTGGAAGACCATATTTTTTTGTAAATACTCTCTACGTTATTTAAATTGTTAAATTTATTGACAAATAATTGGGCAAAATAGTTCCTTTTATATCTGATTTCATCTTCAGTAGTGGAATATTCACCTCTTTCATGCTTAATACTAATGATATGGTTTTCTTCTCTCAATTTAAAATCACATTCGCCAGTGTTTCATCTGTATTATTGTTTTTTTTTCTTAAAGTCAATTCCTACTTTTATTGGTTAACTCAATAATTTTCTTACACTTAATTTTATTAATTTTGCCATTAATTTTTAGAATTTCTGAGTTGGTGTTTAATTGGGATTTTTAAAATTGTTCATTTTCTATTTCTTAATTGCATCCACAATTCCTTGGTTTGCTCTTTCTCTATTTTATTGTTATAAGCATTTTGAGATATATATTTTCCTCTGATTAGTCATAGGTTTTAGCATGTCATCTCATTATTGTCATTCTCTTCAATGAAATTTTTATTGCTATTGGTTTATTTCTAACCCACTCATTCTTTAATAGTATATTGTTTAGTATTCAATTAGGTTTCAATCTGTGTTTCCATGATCCCTTATGGAATATAATTTTTATTGAATTGCAATCTAAAGAGGATGCATTTAGTAATTCTGCTTTTGTACATTTAACTATTAAGTTTGTAAGCCTTATTATTAAGTGAATTTTTGTAAAGGTAGGATGTACCATTCCAATTCAATTCTTTCTAGATATCTAGCACACCTAGCTCATCAACACTTCTTTCCTTTTCCTTAACTTCTTTTGTATTTATTATTTTTATTAAATTTATGTAATTCTGAGATGGTAAGGTAAAATTCTTCAACTATTATGGTACTTCTATGTATTTGTACCTGCAATTCATTTAATTATTGTTATTGGTTTGTTATTATTTTTTGTACTTTTTATTATGATGTAGTTTCTCTATTCATATTTTAATTAAATCTATTTTAGTTTTAATCTTGTCTGAAATAATGATTACTACACTTTTTTAACATCAGCTGAATCATAATAAATTCTATGCCAGCACTTTATTTTAACTCTGTGTGTATTTCTAATTTTAAAATGTGTTTTTTAAACAACATGTCAGATTCTGAGTTTTAATGCATTTTGCTCTCCATTTCTGTTTTACAGATGAGTTCATCCCATTCACATTCAAAGTTAAAATTACAATTTGTGTATTTCCATCCATCCTATTTTTCCTATTATCCTTCTCATCCTCTCTTTTTATTCTACTCCTCCCCATATATCTAATTTATTTTGACTTCCTTCCTAATACATAAGCTTTTTAAGAATACCCTTCTTATCCTCTTCCCTTACCTTCCACTTCTTGTAGATAGACACCCTTCTTTAAGTCCCTTCCTTATCCTGTCCCCTTACCCTCCCATTTTTTTTTATAAATTATAAAACTTTCCCTCTTTAACTCAGTTCCAATGAAAATAAGGACTCAGTCCTTTACTTCCACATAATTTCTCTGTAATAGTTCTTCCTTTCATGCCTGCTTTATATGAGATTATTGTTCCATTTTATCTCTCCCTACTTAATTTTTTTGAATCATCTCATAATACTCAAGTAAACCCCAAGTCTTCTACATTAGCTCCTTCAAATTACCCAAATAATAACATTCTTGAGAGTAAAGAAAATAATTTTTCCACACAAGAAGCAAAGAGCCTCATCTTATTAAGTCCCTTATATATTTGGTCTTTAATGTCTACATTATGTTTCTTCTAAATCCTACTTGTTAAATTTTACTCTTCACCCAAAAATACTCTTTTTTTAAAATAATAATTTTCAGGGAGTCCAGCCAAACTTTTATCATCTTTCCTTGATATGTTCTCCAGATCAGGTGTTTTTCTAATGAGATGTTTCACATTGTATTCTTTTTTCATTCTTTTGTTTTTATTTTATTATTTCTTTGAATCTTACAACGTCATTAGCTTTCCCTCGCCCAGTTTTAGTTTTTAAGGAGTTATTTTCTGGATTAATTTTCTGAGTCTCTTTTTCCAATTAGTTGACTTTTTCCATAATTTTCTTGATTCTCCTGGATTGCTCTTATTTTCCCTGATTTTTCCCCAAACTTTTAAATTCAATTTTTAAAGTCCCTTCAAAATTTTTCAAAAAACTACTTGACATTTTTCTTGAGTAGGTGTATTTTCTTTTTAACTTCACTATCTTCTGAGTATGAACCCAAATCTTCTCTATTCCCATAGTAGCTATACATGATTAAATTCTTTCTCCTTTCCTTATTATAATTATTAGTGACTTATTATTTTAGTCAGAGTGTCTAGTCCTTGAGTCTGGGGGAATGATGCCACAGTCTTCCAGTTTTTCTTACTCTCCTCCTCCTCCCCAGTCTGTGGGGTTGACTTAAGGCACACCTCTCCACCCCTGAGTCATGGGTAGGTGTGGCTAGGGCCAGTACTGTTGTTACTGCAAACATTCTTGTTCCCTGAAGTCTGTTTCTTGTCTATGAACTTCAGCTCACTCTGCCCTGGAACTGAAACCAGGAAATCTGCTCTCCTGTAATTATGCACAGCCACCCTCTGCTACTACACTCACTGTGTATGTGCTCACTCCTCCTCACTCATAGCTACAACCCACTATCAGGTCAGGTGAGCACACCTGGGCCTGGCACACAGCATTTACAGATGGTGCTTTGTGTTTTAATCTTCCCCTGTTCAGCTGTCTGATTCCCACACTGTCTATATGGTGAAAGTGAAACCAAGGCCATCTTCCAACCAGGTATATCCATGGATTGTTGTTTGTTTATTTAGCAGAGTTTGCCGGTTGGTGTTTACTCTTCATTCAGGTCAAAGCTGGGAATTTGTATATTTTCTAAGGTCCTCTCAAGTTGTCTCAGGTGCGCAACTGTTTTACTTCAATATTTAATTATTTTTGTCACTCAAAGTAGACCTTGAGATGATATTTTACCTTGTTCACAGGAGAATTTTGGTGCACCAATTATACTAAATTGCAGTTGAACGATGACTTTGAATTTTTATTATTTCAGTAATTCTCTCTCCCCTCCCCCTCTCTCCCCGCTTCCACTCTCATTCCAATCCCGCCCTGGCCTCTCCGGCTCTTCCTTACAAAATTCTCGGAGGTCGTTTAACTCTATTGTGACCCCCGCCTCCCTGCCTTCCCTATGAAGTTTCTCAGCCCAGACCTCCTGTTCCTCTGGCTTTATTACTGGCAATAGATTCCCCATCTCCTCCCTTTTCCCAGGGGTTTGGGAAGCTTCTCTCCCCTTTCTCTCCTTCCAAATCTAGGATTCGGGACTCGCTTCTTTCACAGCCCCTTCCGGGTGTACCCCAAAAGCACCCAGGATTATCTACGCTCCCAATCCCTGTTGGGGCGCCAACTGCCAAGCCTAGAGGCCTGTATTGGGCTACCCGAGTCTTTCTTACCTCAACTCCCGAAGTCTTCGGCTGGCCACGCCGGATGCACGTATGAGAGAAAGGACGTTCCAGAGTCAAACAGGGGTTGAGCTTTATTACAGGGTTTCGATTACAAGTGCAGGGGGATCTTCTTTCTTAGGAGGAAGAGGGGGAGATTTCCTAAGGAGGCTAAGCTTAAGGGATTGGAAGTAGAAGTACAAGCGGGGAGAGAGGGGGAGGGGAGAGAGAAAAGAAAAGAAGCGGAGCCCTACTTTTCTCTTTGACTCCACACATGCTAAGAGAGCTTTTAGGCTTCCTCAATCCTACTTAATCTTCAGCCACAGAGTTTGCATCTCAATACCATGCTGTTAGGTAACTAGGTGTGCTCCAATCCGGGACAACCTCGAGGGCAGGGAGACTCCACCCATCAGGTATCTCCGGGGGAGAGGCGGAAATACCCGAGCTAGCCGAGCTAGCTCGGTCTGACCTTCTCGAACCCCCTCTGTTCATGGAGGGCCTCGTACGACTCTAAGATTTAGAAATCCCACTTTTACCTGCCCGAGACTGTCCACACGGATTTGAGCTTCCAGTCCCAACAAGTAATCAGTTCATTACATTAACTTTTCAGGAATCAAAAATGGATTAGTTCATCATCGTTCATGGTGTAGATGAGGGAGTGCTTGGGTACATGTGCTCAGGCCCCAGTTCTAAAATCACATTTTTCCCTAGCATCAAAATAGTATCCTAGGCAGTTTCTCCCCAACCCAAGAACACAGCCTGCCCCAGCAACAACTGTTTTCTCCCTTCTTGCTACAGTAGCGAGCTGCCCCTCCAGAATTTATTAGTCTGAACCAGCTGTGAACTAACTGAATGGGCTGTGTTCTGGGTCGTAATGATATTTACTACTAACTGACCAATCATACATCTCCTAGACTTAGACATACATGCACTCCCTTACATTTATCTTGTTTAAGAGTCTTCACCACAAGTTGGGTGACTTTTCAGGCCTGAAACCACCCTTCCATGTAGTCCCCCCACCCCCAGGTTACTTCTGATTGAACTCTAGGCAAAATACCTATGCAGTAGATATCAAAAGTGCATGTTCCTTTAAAAACTAACCACTCATTAACTACTCCCTAATCCCACCATGAATCACCTAGTTATCATATTTAGCACATGTTTAATTATTGAATATCCTAGATAAACTTGACCTATATCCCTCTAAGGTTTCAAGTTCCCTAAGAACTTATGCCTGCTGAAAAGCTTAATAGATCTTTGCCTTAACCTCAAGACTGCTTGAGTCCACAAATTCATTTCCAGGTGACCCACACAGGGAACCCCAGTCTCAGATTTCTTATATCTCTATTTCTCCCTCTCTTATCAGGGGTTGTGAAATATGCTTCAAATATAAAATGGCCTAACCCTATAATTCATTAAGAAAAAGATGAGACCAGAAGTTATGGTAAGCTTTAAATGATCCTAAACAACTTGATCCTATAAACGCTAGAACTTTATATGAAGAAGAAGTCTACAAAATCATCTAGAAAATTTCCTTATTTTATGGATGAGGAAACACGCAAGTAGGCTAAATAACTTGTTCTTGATAACACAGAGAAGAGGCTGCAGGTAGACATTGATGTCTGTAGTGTCATGGTAATTCCCTGCTGAGAAACTGTGTGATGAATGAAGAGAGATCTGGAGCTGGAGTTTAGAAGACCCAGATTCCAATTCTGCTTCTGGCACTGTCTACCTTTCTAAACGTAGGTAAGTCAGTATTCTTCTGAGTTGCAGTTTCCTCATTTGTAAAGTGGTGATTCTAATACTTAATGCAACACCTACTTCCCTGATGTTTGTGAGGCTTAAATATCTGTCTGTTTCTCTCTAATCTATTTGCATATATAAATTTGGAAACTTTTCATTGGTGCATAAATGTCTACTTTTTATGATGATGGTGGTGATGAAGCTACATATGATTTGCTATTGTCTCAAAAAAATAAAAATAACAAGATATACAAAAGGCAATGGAAAATGTATAGTTATCATAAAGAGGCTGTAGTATGTTACCAGTGGTGACTTGTGGTAAAGTAATTTGGTAGCTCAGTTGATAGAGTAGTGGTGATGGTCAGTCAGGAAGTCCTGAATTATAATCCAGACTCAGATATTTAATAAATATATGTTCCTGGGCATGTAACTTAAATTATCCTTTCTTGTCCCTTTATGAAGCCATGAATACCCATTAAAGTATGAAAAACTCAAAGAAGAATTTAAATAAGATTTACCTCCCACTCTGATAAAATTTGGAAATATGGAATGTTGGGAGAACTATAGGATGAAATTACCCTAATACACAGTTGATAGAATTGCAAATTCTTCTAACCATTCTGCATGACTATGTTTACGCATGACAGTAAATATACATGTATATACATATTAATGTGGATGTGGATAAGTGCATATGTGTGTATATAAATGTACAAGGGTGTATGTATGTTTATACATGTTTGGGTATATAGATGTACATACACACATATATGTACGTGTGTGTATCCATATAAAATTATTCATAGTAGTACTCTTTGTGTTAGCAAAATATTGGAAATAAAAACAGACTCCCATCAGTATTTGAAAATGGATGAATAAACCATTTGAATATTAGGTAATATCATTGTGCCAAAAAGACCCAAAACATGTGAGGTCTTCTGAGAAACAAAGGAAGATTTGTATATATAACTGCAGGACGAATTAAACAAAACAAGGAAGAAAAAAAAAACAATGAATTATACCAATGGATATGAAAACATCAGTAAAAGTAATCCCAAGTCCCCAAAATTGAAAAAGGAATAAAAATCCAAGAGGACAGCAAATGAAACACATTATCTAACATCTACTTTTTTTGCAGAGACATGGAGATTATATGGACAGATATCGAACGAATAGTGAGGCAAGATCATTTTATCCACTGATTTTTTATTCAATTGCTTTTTTTGTGTTACAAGAGAGGGTTCAAATATCAGATGGTAGGGTCAAAGGTCAATTCAGAAGTTATTATGAGATTATTATAACTTAAGGGGCATGATGGCTAAATTTGGAGACCTGTAGAAACTAAAAAGCAGAGACACTGATATATTATCCACCCTAGTAAGGCTTTGATGATCTAATAGCTCAAATCTATATCAATAGGTCATCCATATAGCAAATTTGCCCCTAGCACCCAAACTACTTTCTTATCTTTGTCTCTAACCATTTCTCTGCATAAAATCTGAAGGGTATATAGGAAGTAAAGGCCAATGTCAAAAGCAATTTATTTAATGAAGGAGAGGTATTTTGAATTAGAAAAAAGAAATATATGAGAGGGAAACCTAAACCTCTATGAGCTGTGAGAAAGTGAAAATTTTCAGAGTTGTTGCTCTATGGAAATCAAAGAGAAGTCATTAACAATTTAGGTTTAATGTCATTGCCCTGGCTTTAGCACCCTAGCTAAACAGAGTATGGAAATACTCTGGCTGAGGATAGAGCAGTACTATCAAGTTGAGACCCATCAAGTAAGGTTAAGATGAACCTAGTGACAAAGTGATCTGCTGAACTCAGCCCAGCCCAACAGAACAGAGTAGACAATTCTGTTGGATAACAGCTGTCTAGTATCCAGAAAGCCAGCTTGGTCCTGTCCATCATCAATGAGGGGGCTGAGTGATCATACTAAGTGATCATAACATGATACTGCTGGATTGAGCCCATCACAGTTTGCCACAGAGAAGAGCCAAAACAGCAGCTAAGCCACCAATTTCACTCAGCCAAGTAGACATACACACACACACATACACACACACACACACGTATTTAGGCATAGAATGCTGAAATTAGTAACAGTCTGTGACTATATAGAGCAAATTAGTTCAGGGTTAGGGATGTTATACAATTTATTTCCAGAGTTTATTAGGTGCTAGAGGGTAGAAATGAAGCACAATTTAAATAGAAATAATTTTGGAGTAGAAAATCATTCAAATTATAACTGATTCTTTTTTCGTAAATTTTGTAATCTTATAACACCAATTGATGTCTAAGATTCCTTTCAAAACTGTATCAGTATTCACACATTATCTATCAAAAGAAGTATTAAAACTAACCTGATATCTTGATTCCACTAGATAAAATAGAAATTAAAAGGCCCTATTGATCACCTCCTGGCAGAGATTCCAAAATTAAAACTCCCTGGAATATTATAATCAAATTCCAGAGCTCCTAGGTCAAAGAGAAAGTACTTCAAGCAGCCAGAAAGAAACAATTCCAATATCATAGAGACAGAGTCAGGATCACACAAGATTAAGCAGTTTCACACTAAAGAAGAAGAGGACTTGGAAGATAATATATTGGAAGGGAAAGGAACTAGAATCACAACCAAGAATAGGTTGCCCAGAAAAACTGAATATAGTCCTTAAAGGGAAAGATTATATTTAATTAAATAAAGAACTCCCAAGATTTCCTTATGAGAGTACCAGAGGTAAAGAGAGTGGCATTCAGATAGAAGACTCAAGAGAAGCACAAAAAGGTAAACATGAAAGAGTAATCAGAAGGGATTTAAAAAAACTTATATTCCTATATGGAAGAAGATAACATATAACTCTCAGGAATTTTACCAACATTAGGACCCTTAAAAAGACTTAACATAGATGGAGAACATAAATATGAGTCAATTATGTTGGAATGATATCCAAAAAAATGAAGGGGTGAGAAAGTGGGATGTAGTAAGAGAATGGGGAAGAGAGAGGTAGAATGGGGAAAATTTTCTCACATAAAAGAGGTATGCAAGGAAGAGCTTTTTATGATGTGAGGTGATATGGGGGAGTGAGGTGGGTGAGCAATACTTGAATCTTATTCTCATCAAAATTGATTCAAAGAGGGAAGAACACATACAAAGAGAGAATATATATACACATATATGTGTGTGTATATAATATACATATACACAAACATACATACATACATATATGTGCACATGCTATATCTATATCTATATATCACTCATTTGTGTATAGAAATATAACTTACACAATAGACAAACAAGAGTGGAAGGGGCAAAGAATTGCAAATCTAGAGGATGTTCATCAACTGGGGAATGGCTGAATGAGTTGTGGCATATAGTTGTGATGGAGCACTATTATACTGTAAGAAATGATGAGATAATGATTTCAGAAAAAAAAATCACCTGGCAAGATATATTAATTGATGCAAAATTGAGTGAGAAGAATTGGGAGATCATTGTATACAATTACAGCCATTCTGTAATGATGATCAACTATGAAAGACATGGCTACTCTGATAAGTACTATGATCCAAAACAATTCCAGTGTACTAATTTTGAAACAATGTTATCTACTCTCAGATAGACAATTTCTGTATTTTGAGTAGCAATTTAAATTCAATTTTCTCACTTTGTTTTTCTTAGTTTTTTTTTTCATTTTTGGAAAACTGGCTTATCTGGAAATATGTTTTACATTATTTCACATATTTCAATTGCCTTCTCATTTAGTTTGAGAGTTTGTGGGAAGAAAGGAAAGAATTTTAAAATCAAAATTTAAAAAAATATATTAAAAATAAATTAATTGAAATGTTTAAAAATACTTAATTTCATATCTCTAGTAACTGATATAAGAGCTATATTATCTCATAAATCATGATTCAAAATTAAATGGAAGGGATTGATGCTGTTATTAACATTGAACAAGTAACTTCTCCTAAACTCCCAAAATAAGGATATGTAGGAATTCTCAGGATTCTAACAGCAATAAATCTTTGTTCTTATAATCTTATGATAAGTACTAGCTCCAGGTCTAGGAGTAGGAGTCTGAATAAGGTAGACTGAGGAAAATGAAAATCAAACTAAGGACTAAGACTCTTCTAAGGGATACAACATAGAGAATGCTCAGATCTTTGTATAAACCAACTAAAATTCTCATGCTTACCTCAGTTTCTAAAGAGTAGAAAAAGTATTAGGAATGATATGATGAGAATTTCTTATCTGAGGGATAGCAATGACACATAAATCAAATTCATAGTAAAGTGTTAGGGATTATCAAATCTACTTAACCTTCTTACAATAAATGTGTGTGAGGAAAGAGGGGAAAACAGGAGAGAGAGAACATTGTAGAGACTTAATCTCATTCACAATTGCGCCCACTACCAGCACTCCAATGACAGATGTGTGTTGGCCTGTACAAGGTAGATGATGATCTCAGCATAGTTTCTCTGGTCATACACATCTGGATTATTATGTCAAGCTTCAGAGATCAGATTTTAGGGATAATGTTGACAAGCTTGTACTTCCAGAGGAGGAAAATAGTGATCATTCCCTATGAGAAGAAACTGAAGGATCCGGGAATGTTTAACTCAAAGGGAAAAAAAAAATATTATGAGGAAAAGTACAGTTGTTTTCAAATACTTGAATCTCTGCAACTTCAGAAGTGTGTTTTGTCTCCACTTAAAGTACAGAGTCAGAAAAAAAAAATGATTAGGGCACAGCCCAGGAAGCGCTGAGCACAAACTGATGTGGCAGGGACAGGACCCTGGAAAGACTCCAGAGAGCCACCTGCAGAAGTTCTCAGATTGCTCAACCCACAAATGTCACAGACAGCTTCAAAGGTCAGTGAGAGGACTCAGTCACCCAGGAGAGGGGAGTGTGGTGTGAATCCCAGCAGCAGCCACTGAAGCTGTAGCTTCCATTTTTGGAGTCTTGCAACTAAAGCCCCTCGGGGAATTGAGCATCTAATCTTAATCTCAGCCCTGAGGTCAGCACTGACAAAGAACTCAAAGTTCTGGCTGGTAAGTAACTGGCTGGGGAAATGCCCAAAAAAGAGAAAAAGAATAAGACAATAGAAGGCTACTTTCTTGGTGAGCAGGTATTTTCTTCTATCCTTTCAGATGAAGAGAAACAATATAGGTCTTCAGAGGAAGACCTACATGTCAAGGCTTCTGCATGAAAAACTTCCAAAATAAATATTCAATGGTCTCATAACACGGAAGAGCTGAAAACGGACTTTGAAAATCAAGTAAGAGAGATGGAGGAAAAATTCAGAAGAGAAATGAGAGCGATGCAAGAAAATCATGAAAAACAAGTCAACAGCTTGCTAAAGAAGACTCAAAAAAAAGCTGAAGAAATTAACACCTTAAAAAACAGAATAACTCAAATAGCAAAACAAGCGTTAAAAGCTAATAAGGAGAAGAATGCTTTAAAAAGCAGAATTAGCCAAATGGAAAAGGAGCTTCAAAAACTCACTGAAGAAAGTAGTTCTTTAAAAATTGGAATGGAGCAGATGGAAGCTAATGACATTGTGAGAAATCAAGAAATTACAAAACAAAACAAAACAAAAACTGAAAAAATAGAAGATAATGTAAAATGCCTCATTGGAAAAACAACTCACCTGCGAAATAGATTCAGGAGAGAAAATTTAAAACTTATGGGACTATATGAAAGCCATGATCAAAAAAAGAGCCTAGACATCATCTTTCATGAAATTATCCAGGAAAACTGTCCTGATATTCTAGAATCAGAGGGTAAAATAAATATCGAAAGAATCCACTGATTACTTCCTGACAGAGATCCACCAAGAGAAACTCCTAGGAATATTGTAGCCAAATTCCAGAGTTCCCAGGTCAAGGAGAAAGTAGATAGAGATAGAGACAATTCAAGTATTGTGGAAATACAATCAGGATAACACAGGATCTGGCAGCTTCTAGAGTAAGTGATTGAAGAGCTTGGAATATGATATTCCAGAAGTCAAAGGAACTATGATTAAAACCAAGAATTACCTACCCAGCAAAACTGAATAGAATACTTCAGGGGAAAAAATTGTCATTCAATGACATAGAGGATTTTCAAGCATTCTTGATGAAAATTCCAGACCTGAAAAGAAAATTTGACTTTCAAACACAAGAGTTAAGGGAAGTATGAAAAGATAAACAGGAAAGAGAAATCATGAAAGACTTTCTAAAGTTGAACTGTTTACATTCCTACATGAAAGATAATATGTGTAACTTGAGACTTTTTTTCAATATTTGGGTAAGTGGAGGAATTATACACACACATACACACACTCACAAACACACACCTGTATATGTGTGTGTATGTATATATGCAGAGAGCACAGTGTGATTTGAATAAGAAGGATGATATCTAAAAAAATAAATTTAAGAGCTGAGAGAGGAATATATTGGGAGGAGAAAGGGAGAAATGGAATGGGGCAAATTATCACTCATAAAAGAGGAAAGAACAAGCGTATTCAATGGAGGAGTAAAGGGAGGAGGTGAGAGGGGAAAAGTGAAGCTTAATCTCTTCACATTTGGCTCAAGGAGGGAATAACATGCTCATTCAATTTGATATGAAAAATCTATATTACACTCCAGGAAAGTAGGGGAGAAGGGGACAAGTAGGATGAGGGAGATGATAGAAGGGAGGGCAAATGGAAGAAGAGAGTAAATTAGAAATAAACACTTATGGGGAGGGACAAAAGAGAGAATAGAATAGAATAGAATAAATGTGGAGCAGGATAAGATGGAGGGAAATATAGTTTATCTTACACAACATGATTACTGTGGAAGTCTTTTGAAAAACTACACATATATAGGCTTTATTGAATTGCCAGCCTTCTCAGTGGGGATGATTGGAGAGGGAGGAAGGGAGAGGAGTTGGAATTCAAAGTATTAGAAACGAATGTTGAGAAACATTTTTACATGCAATTGGTAAATAAGAAATATAGGTAATGGGGTATAGAAATCTATTTTGCCCTGCAAGAAAAGAGAGAAGATAGGGATATGGGAAGGGAGTGGTCTGATAGAAGGGAGGGCATATTGAGGGAAAGAGTAATCAGAATGCAAGGTGTTATGGGGTGGGGGAGCAGAGAGAGAGGGAGAAAATTTGGAACTCAAAATTTTATGGAAATTAATGTTGAAAACTAACAATAAATAAATAAATAAACATTTTTTAAAAATGGTTAGAACTTTAAGAGATACCAACTTGGGCTAGATGAAAGAATAATCCTTCTAACACTTAAAGCTATCTGGGACAGCTAGGTGGTGCTGTGCATAAAGCACTGGCCCTGGAATCAGGAGGACTTAAGTTCAAATCCAACCTCATACCCTTGACCATTAATTGTGTGACCCTGGGCAAGTCCCTTAACTTTAATTGCCTTGCATTAAAAAAAAAAAAAAAAAAAGCTACTGAAAAGAAGAATACGCTATTTGAAAGTTGTCCAAATTTCCCATTCCTGGAGGTCTTCAAGTGAAAAACTAGATGATCACTTTTGAGAGAAATTGTATAGATCTCTGTTCTGGGATTAGTTGGGCTTGATGAATTGGAGCTCTGAGGTAACTTCTAGGTTAAAGATTTGATGATCTTATGACCAGAAAGTACTGACTTCACAAACTTATATGACTTACTGCATGGATAGAGCCAAATGAATAGTCTAGGTAGTAGTGGAAGTTTATAAATTAGATTCAGAATAGGATAGTATGATGGGTGGCATTAACATTGATAGTAAAAAAAGTAGCTAAAATTTTACAGATTAGACTCAGACTAGGATAGTCTGACAGATAGGATTAAAAGTAAAGATAATGTATCCTAGAAATGTTATGTAGGGCAAAGCTAGGAAAGAGGAATGCTCACAGACACAGAATCCTACAACTGAAAGGGATGTTAATACCTTATCATTTTTTGTCCACGTGATAAATGCACAGGAGTTCTCTCTGTTATACCTTCAATTAGTTATCCATCCTTTTCAAAAAGCTCCAGTGATTTTGGAAGTTACTTGAGTTTGACACAGCCTCTTCTAGTTTTGAAAAGCTATAATTGTGAGAAACTTTTTCATTAAAATGATCTCAAATCTGTTTCTCCGCCTCCCCTCTGGAGTTAAGCAGAAAAGTCTAATCTCTCTTCCACATGATAGTGTTTCAGATTTTTCTATAGTGCCACATTAGAAAATCTGTAGAGATATGATAAAAATAATCCAGATGAGTTAATGCTTGTGTGTAGAGAAAAAAAAATGTTTCTGTAGTATGAGTGTGTGTGTGTTATGAATAACCTTTCTCCAAGTGCCATTCCTATATTTTAATTCAGTCTACTCCTTATGAGAGTTTAGTAACTTCCTGTTGGACTTTAATTGTCTTACATTTGTCAATATTACATTTAATTCTCACTTACAGTTCATTTACAAATCAAATTCAAATTCCTTTTAAAATTCTCCTTGCTGTTCCATTCAATGCTTTTTCATTGTTTTATCTTTGGAATATATAACTATGACACCATTGCGCTTGGTGAACTTTGGTCATTATTATGAATGGAGAAGGAAGAAGGGAAGCAAATTTCTAAGCTCTCACCCCAGCGGACATCCAATAACATTTTCTCCGGTTTGCAGTGGTTTCTTTCACAAAGCCTGTAATATGCCTTTTTAGTTTTTATTAAACCTGTTGTGTACCCAGTCCCAGTCCCATTTGGAGCTTAGGGAGCAACTTGGCATCTAGAATGGTACTAAAGATTTTCAGTAATACTGTTATGTCTAGGGTATCTGCATTTGCAGTCGTAAACAATCCCACCCATTGCTTCTTTTCATGGAAATAACCTTCCACAATTGTCACTCTGTTCCACAATAAAAATTCTAATAAAATACTGAAACAATTCTCTTATTATGTGTTTGTCAGACATGTTTTCACAGATTATCTATGGAAAATCACCCCCAAATATGATTCTTTTAAAAAATTAAGTCCTGTGTTGGAGCCAAAATGGCAGAGTAACAGTATAGACTTAGTAGACTGCTCCCACCAAACCCAGCCAAATACTTGTAAAAATGGTTCTAAACATATTCTGGAGTTTCAGAATGCACAGAAGGATGGAGTGAAGCAAATCACCAGCCTAAGACAGCCTGGAAGGTCACTGGGAAGTGTCCATCATGTCTTGCAGGGAGCAGGGCACAGTCTATCAGGGGCTGTGCCAGCACATATAGAAACTGAGCAGGCCTTGAGGAAACTTAATCTCTCACATCTGTGGCAGTTCCCAGTCATTAGGACCCCAAAACTCTGAGGACAAATTGGAAGGTCAGTGTAAAAAAGCCTGTGGAACTTGTGTGGGACAGAAGAGTGGTCGAGTCCCAGCTCCAGGACAGCAGAGGGGGAAGGGGGAGCAGAGGAACTCTCAACAACCACAGCAGTAGCAGCAAGGGCAGAGACAGCGACTATTTATAGAGCACAGATTGGACCCCCAGTGGAAACAGAGACCTACCTTGACAAAGGGCTCAAAAGTCAGGTAAATGTCTGGGGAAATGAGCAAAAATCATAATTAGAATCAGACTATAGAAGCTTACTTTGGTGACAAGGAAGACCAAAGCATGCAAACAGAAGAAAACAAAGTCAAACTCCTCCATCCACAGCCTCCAAGAAAAACATGAATTGATCTCAGGCCATGGAAGAGCTTGAATATGATTTTGAAAATCAAGCAAGAGAAGCAGAGCAAAAACTGGGAAGAGAAATGAGAGTGATGCAAGAAAATCATGAAAAACAAGTCAACTGCTTGCTAAAGGATATCCAGAAAAATGCTGAGGAAAACAACACTTTAAAAATAGACTAACTCAAATGGCAAAAGATATCCAAAAAGTCGATGAGGGGAAGAATGTCCTAAAAAAGCTGAATTGGCCAGATGAAAAGGAGATCCAAAAACTCACTGAAGAAAATAATTCCTTAAAGATTAGAATGGAGCAGATGGGAGCTAACAATTTTATGAAAAATCAAGAAATTATAAAACAGAGCCAAAGCAATAAAAAATAACAGACAATGTGAAATATCTCATTGGAAAACCAACTGACCTGGAAAATAGGTCCAGGAGAGACAATTTAAAAATTATGGGACTACCTGAAAGCCATGATCAAAAAAATGAGCCTAGACATCATCTTTCATGCAATTATCAAAGAAAATTGCCCTGATATTCTAAAACCAGAGTGTAAAATAAATATAGAAAGAACTCACCAATCACTTCCTGAAAGAGATTAAAATAGAAAAAACTCCTAAAAATGTGGTAGTCAAATTCCAGAGTTCCCAGGTCAAGAAGAAAATATTGCAAGCAGCTAGAAAGAAACAATTCAAGTGTTGTGGAAATACAATCAGGACAACACAAGATCTAGCAGCTTCTGCATTAAGGGATCAAAGGGCATGGAATATGATATTCCAGAAGACAAAGGAACTAGGACTAAAAGCAAGAATCACCTACTCAGCAAAACTGAGTATAATACTACAGGGGAAAAAATGGTCTTTCAATGAAATAGAGAACTTTCAAGCATTCTTGATGAAAAGACTGAATAGAAAATTTGACTTTCAAACACAAGAATGAGGCGAAGCATGGAAAGGTAAACAGGAAAGAGCAATCAAAAGGGACTTACTAAAGTTGAACTCTTTACATTTGTACATGGAAAGATATTTGTAACTCTTGAGACTTTTCTCAGTATTTGCATAGTTAGAGGGATTATATACATATAGACATACATTATATACATATATGTATAGGGTGAGTTGAATAGAAAGACATTATATCTATAAAATAAAATTAAGAGGTGAAGAAGGAATATATTGGGAGGAGAAAGGGAGAAATGGAGTGGGACAATCATATCTCATAAAAGAGTCAAGGAAAAATTTTTTCAATGGAGGGAAAAATGGGGGAGGTAAGAAGGAAAAAGTGAAGCTTACTCTTATACCATTTGGCTTAAGGAAGGAATAACATGCACACTCAATTTGGAATGAAATCTATCTTACACTGTACAGGAAAGTAGGGGAAAGGGGATAAGTAGCGTATAGGGGGATGATAGAAGGGAGGGCAAATGGGAGGAGGAGGAGGAGGTAATTAGAAGCAAACAATTTTGGGGAAGGACAAGTTCAAAAAAGAGAATAGAGTAAGTGGGGGACAGGATACGATGGAGGTAAAAAGTTAGTCTTTTGCAACATGACTTTTATGGGAAGCCTTTTTGCATAACTACACATGTATAACCTATATTGAATTGCTTACCTTCTCAGTGGGGGTGGGTGGGAAAGGAGAAAGGGAGAGAAGTTTAAACTCAAAGTTTTAAAAACAAATGGGAAATAAGAAACACAGATAATGGGGTTTAGAAATCTATCTTCCTGTACAAGAAAATAGAGGGAATGCAGAAAAGGAAGGGAAGGTTGTGACAGAAGGGAGAGCAGATTGGGGGAAAGGGTAATCAGAATGCATGCTGTCTCGAGGTGGGTGGAGGGGACAGATGAGGAGAAAATTTGGAACTCAAAATCTTGTGGAAATGAATGTTAAAAATCTAAAATAAATACATTATTTTTTTAAAATGAGGACCAAAAACATTAATTCCTGCTCTAGAACTTCATTATAGCACAGAGATGATTTTGACTTCTCAAAGGTTATTTCAGAAGAGTATACACAGAGTGACTTTTTATCTTTCCATACTGGAAAATTGTATCCTAGTCACTATTTCTTGGATGTCTAAGAAGCAGCTTAAAAAAGTAGTGAAATGCTTATCCCAAGAAAGTTCACTATAACATAACATATAACTTTGGTCAAAAATCTCCTAAATAGTATGCAATAAGCAGGAAGGGTTTATGACATGTGTAATTGGAAAGTACATCCCCAACTACAATATCTCAGATCACTGTAAGTATTGAGGTATTATATATTTTAGTGATTCAGATTATAAGCATGTAAAGAAACAAGATGTTCACTTTATTTTTTTAGCAATTTTACTGGTTATATCCAACAACGTCAGTATACATGAACACACAACAACTTTGTTGTAGGTGAATACTGTGTACTTGTTTGAAATACAGATATAAAGTACTTGTACAGCTATTTATTTTAATAATACATTTAACTAAATTACACAAACATTTTGAAGAACACAAAGCAACAGAGCAAAGTGCATAAAGGCTGCTGCTCAGAACCTGAAAGGTCCGAGTTCAAATCTTGCCTCTAGAATATATTAGCCTTGTGATCCTGGGCAAGTCTACCAATTATAGGCCAGTTGTTGATACCCATTGTTGAGGGGAATGCTTAAACATTTGTGGCTCTCTGAATTGATAAAATCACAGTGGGCTAAGAAACAGAATTGCAAGCCATGTTACTGAAAGATGGGAATGGACAGAACAAAAAATTAAAGAGTCATTGTCCCTAAAGAAGTATATTCTATTAATCAAGAGTCATTAATTGAGCATATATTATATGCAAAGAACTCATGTAAGTAGTATGAATATAAGACAAAATGAAAGAACCCCAATCCCAGACATCAAATAGTTTACATTCTACCCTTTTCTACTGTGGGAGACAACATATGCGAAATAAATGAAATAAAATAAAAAGTGAATTTTGGGGAGATGAGATAGTAGATAGGGAAAGAATGTCAGAAAATATCTCATGTATGAGACAGTACTTGCACTGTGCTTTGAAGGAAAATAATGTTTCTATAAGTTAGTAGTGAGGAGGAAGCGCAGTCCATTCAGTGGGAATGGGCTGTCAAAGTTGCAGAGTTGAAAGATGTTTAAAGAACAATTAGAAGATCAGTTTGGCTATACCATAGTGTGGTGAAGAGATTTATTATATTCAGCAAATCAGGAAAGGCAGGTTGGAGTCAGGTTGTAAATGTCTTTAAGTGTTAAAGATGGAGGGGAGTGTGGTGAGGGGGAGTCTGACTTTCTTCATTGTCTAGTACATAAATATATCCTAAATAACCATAGTGACAATATATTAGATTTTGAAAAAAAAATATCGAATATTATTTGGTCCAATCCCTTCATTTCATAGATTAGGAAATTCTGTCCAGAGAGATTTATTGCATATTTTATGGGCATGCATTATCCTTTATTTCCTCATATCATCATAATATTTGAAAGAATGAGAAAAAGTACCATATCCACCTTACCCACACATAGGAATTTTTTCTGTAGTGTCTCTCATGATAATTATTAAACCTTCCTGTGAATCCCTTCAGAAAAATGGAGATTGTCTCACAAAATATCCATTTCCTCTGTTTGACAATTCTAAGTTGTATAGTCAACTGGCATTTATTAAGCACCTAGTATGCCCCAGACATTGCGCGAAATTGCAAAAATACAAAGAAAGGGAAAAGATAGTCCTTCCTCTCAAAGAATTTACAATCTAAATCTTCCTAATTTTTGACTATAATTTTCTACCCTGTAGTTTCTACTCATTGATCCAGTTCTTTATAGCCAAACCAATACATACATATACATATATATATATATACATATACATATACGTATACATATATATATACATATTCTTTTTATATGATACTTCCTTGAAAACTGGATGACTTGACAAATTGTGTTGCTATCAATAGAAATAGGGATGTTGGGAAGAGAAAAGGGTTTCTTTTCTTTCCCTTTTTTGAGGAAAGGCAATGACATCTATATTAGATACATTTAGTTTGAAAATGAAATGTATCAAAAAATATTGAATAAATAATTTGAAACTAAAGCTGATTGACTATAGCTAAATACATACAGGTAGGTGCTATCTCTATAGAGATGAGTAGTGAACTCAGGAAAATTCATATAATCAGTGAAATAGAACTTATTAAAAGAAGAGAAAACAATCAAGTTCAGTTACCCAGAAGACTTCCACATATAGACGTCAGGAAACAAATGATGATATGGTAAAAGAGACTTCGACTTAGAATCAGATAGGTAGGAAAAAAAACAGGACAGCAATATCATAAAACACCAGGCAAGATGCAGAAGGAAACAATGGACAGCGGTATCAAAATCTACAACAAATGACCACCTAAGATTTTATAAAAGATCTTATCCTTAATTTCCTAAACTATTCTTAAAGTGATTCCATTCCCAGTCCTCTCACAATCCCCACCATTTTCTTCTAGTTTGTCTATATCTCTTTTTAAATACGGGTGCCCAAAATTCAACAAAAATTGTATGACCACTGTATGATAAGACATTTATAAAAATTATTGAAGATTATGTGTTTTCCTCTTCTAATGTATTCATGGGCACAGATCTATGTACATTTAAAAAAAAAACTGAAAATATTTCCAGGTCTTGTGGAAAAGGAACAACATTCTGCTATTCCATCAACAATACCAAGTGCTTTACTGAATGCACAGATGGTTATTCCTCAATATCCTGAGGGAAAGGAAACAATCTCCACAGCATAGAATTTCTGTTCTGTTTTCTGCCCTAATTTGTATCAATGTCTCAAGCTCCTCTTTTCTCTACACCATCTTTAACAGAACTGCTTAAGTATGAATTTTCAAGACAATGGTCATACTTCAGTCACTCAACTTTTCAATAGACTTCAGTGGCTCCCTATTGCTTCAAATGTCAGAAATTACTGGTCTGGTACTTAAAACAATCTCTCTCCAATATGCTTTTCTAGATTTTTTTTAATACTTTAATGCCCTTCTTGTAACCAATAATCTAGCCAAGTTGGCCATCTTTATTGACCTAATTCATCACATCTGTTTCACAACTGCATAACATTAACCGTAGCTTATCAGTCATGCCTGGAATGTACTCTCTTTTCAGTTACACCCCTTAGGATGTTTAGTGTCTTTTATAACTAAGTTCAATTAATCACCTTTACCATATAAAATTTCTTAACCCAATCTCCATCCTCAAAACATATGCATTTTGTAGAAACTTTTATGTTTACATTTGTCTCCACCAATATAACACATTTTATTCTTGTTATTATATCCTCAGTGAATAAAACAGTAAAAGAGCAGATTGTATCAATCAGACTTTCATCTTTTCCCTAGGCTTTAGGTTCTTTTCTTAAACCATATTTAATATTTTATTTTTACATATAAAAACAGTTTTCAAACTTTGAGCTCTAAATTCTCTTCCTCCCTCTCCTCCACACCCCAAGCTGAGAAGGAAAACGATTTGACGTAGGTTATGGTCATACAAAACACATTACCATGGAAGTCAATCTTTCAAGGAAAACACAGAAAAACAAAGTAAAGAAAAAGAATATTTCATCTGCATTCAGGCTGTAGCAGTTCTTTCTCTGGAGATGGACAGCACCTTAAATCATAAATCCTACAGAATTATTGTCTAGAATAGTTAAGTTGTTAATAGTAGGTCATCATACAATATTGTTATTACTGGGAACAATGTTTTCCTCATTCTACTCATTTCACTTCATATAAGTCTTTTCCATGTTCTTTTAGAGAATCCTCCTCCTCATTTCTTACAGCACAATAGTATTTCACCAAAATCATATATGATCACTTGTTCAGCCGTTCCTCAATTGATGGATATTCCTTCAGTTTCCAATTCTTGGCCACCACAAAAAAGCTGCTATAAATATTTTTGTACACATAGGTCCTATTCCTTTTTATTTTTTATCTCTTTGAGCTACAGACATAGTAGTGGTATTGCTTCATCAAAGGATATCCATGGTTTTATCGTCCTTTAGGCATAGTTCCAAATTGCTCTCCAGAATGTTTGAATCAGTACACAACTTCACCAACAGTACATTAGTATTTTAATTTTCCCACATTCCCTCCAACATTTGTCATTTTCCTTTTCTTTCATATTAACCAGTCTGACAGGTGTGAGGTTTACATTAAATTAAATGTGAGGTTCAGAGTTGTTTAAATTTCAATTTCATCAATAGTTATTTATAGCGCTTTTATATGATTATAGATAGCTTTGATTATTGTCTGAAAATTGTCTGTTCCTGTCCTTTGACCATTTATGAGTAGAGAAATGAACCCTTAGATTCTAAAGAGATAATATACTTTAATGATGTTTTTATCGCAAATACAATATTAACCTTGACAGGTACTTCTGCATTAGGTTGCCAAAAGTCTTCCACTCATTAACTTGTAATATTAAGCATGAACTCCTTAAACACATATAAGTGCACACATGCGCACACACACACACACACACACACACACACACACACACACTACAAAAAGGGTCATGGTGACAATATAAGTGATAAGAGCACCAATATTAGAGAATTTTAGGGAATGTCAAGAAGAATTGCTCAGGTGGATGTTGGTGGAAAAGTATTTTAAAATCATTATAGAATAGGTTAATCTGCTTTTTAAAGGTAGAACAATATGCCACATTTAATCAATCAAAAAGTTTTGTTTATTCTTCCTCAATAATATCTCTTTCCCTACAAAATATATATATGAATCATATATGTGCAAAACTCTGTGTTTAGTACTAATGAAAGAAGACAAGTCTTGTCATTTCAGTGGGTTCATCATATAACAAAGGGGTAAGTTATGGGCATAATTTCATGATCAGAACTGAATTCATACTGATATCATCTCATATTGCTCATTTCCTTTGCAATATTCAATGACAGGATATTTTATTTTAAGGATTTATCATTTTATATTTCCTAAAATAAAAATAAAACAAAACCATGTACAGTTAAAAACACCCAAATATTCTATGGTTTATTCTCTAACTTCAATTTTGTTTAATAGAACTTTGTGTAACCTTTAAAGATAAGGGCACTTGAAATTATCAGAGCAAGTATGAATTTATGGAAAATTATACTCTCATGTTTGTGGAAGCAGCAGAGGTCTCAGTTTGCACAGTTTGAAGTTCAAGCATTCTTAACATTGTTCCCTAGCCATAAATTCTTCCAAATATGGATAAGATACAAAGAAATCACTTCCCTCTGTCTATCTCAAAGGAGAAGAGACAGGGGTGAAACTCACTAGCTCTATAGCTTTTACTGCAGAGAGAGTTTCTGTGAATATGGACTCTGAGGAAACATATGAGAAAATCCACAGAGCAGTTTTTTTCTTTTTTTTTTTTTTTTTATATGAGAAATCACATTCTTCTCTAATCAGGAAAGAACTAAAGCTCAATGTTTTGTAAAAGATGTAAACTCCATAGTCTGAGTCAGAATAATTCAAAAATTACACTAACTTTTCTGATTCCACAAACATGAACAACTGAAGCTTAACCTTTATTATGAAAAAAAATTAAAATACTTTTAAAGCAATATGCTAGTCAGTCTTCTTGCAGTCTGCAAACAACATGAACAATTTCAAAAAAAATTTAAATGTCCTTTTTTTTTTATTATTAGCTTTGGCTTTCTTAAGTGAGTGCATATCATACATTAAGAGATTTTATTTTTCCCAAAACAAAATAGAATCTTACTCCTGAATGTTTACCTAGTGCTAACTTTCCTGAAAGTTGGAATTCTTGCTGACATCCCTGGCATATAGTTGTCAAAATTGTGCTTTAGCAAAGTAGTAACAGTCCATTAAATTGCTAGACAACTTTTAGTCTTGCAAAGTTATTTTATGTTAAACTGAAAGATGTGTGTATGTGTGTATGTATGTATACACACACATTATATATATATATATATATATATATATATATATATATATATATATATATATATATATATATATATATATATATATATATATATACACACACACACACATACGCACACAATATCTATACATAGAGATAAATATATACCTATATATCTAAATGTACATATGTGTATATATGTATATGTATATGTGTATATCTATCTATTGATCTATCTATCTATCTATCTTTGTACATTCAGTCTACTGGTATGAGTAATGCTTTTTGGAGCAATGGAGAATAATAGTATTTTTTACTCCACATGATCACCATTCAGAACTTCAGATATTTGAGATCATAGGCTAAAATCTCCCTCAGGTTTTCTGGTCTACAACATAACAATGTTGACTCTTGGCAAAAATCTATTTTAATTTTTTTATTATTAAAAAAATTGCCGGATTCTGCTCTTTCAAAAAATGCCAAAGATCTTAGACAGACGAGTAATATATCTTCCCTTCTCTATTGCCCCGCAGCTCACAAGATGCAGCAGGAGAATGCACAGAGCACAAAGGAAACATGGTAAGTTGACACAAAGGGAAAAGCCCCAAGAAGACACAATGGCTCTGTTTTTCCTGTCCAGTATAGTTCTGTCTACCCTCATCTGTCTCCTTCTAATCACTGTAGGATTCTTGCAAATTTCGTGAGGATTCACTTCCAAATAACAAAAATAGGAAACCTGTTCCATCCTGTTGTATGTGCAGCTTGAAGGTAATTTATCTTGGAAGAGATGTTGGACTCTCATAGAAACTACTGGTTACAGTTACTACCTTCTAGATCCTGCAGTTGTTTCCTTGACTTCTTAATGTGTTGCATAGAATCTCATGGGCTTAACAATAAGGCTTCTTGAATAAGCTGTTGAACTGATTAAATGTACTTCTACTAACAAGCCATGCTTTCTCTGATCTCCTTGCTCTTTCTAATCTGTTGAGAATTAAAATGTAACATACTTGTACGAGATTAAATCATTGATTCACAATATTTGTATCCCCAGTTTCTAGCACATTACTTGGAACATTTTAGGTGCTTAATATATGCTTGTTCATTACACAATTGACTAAAAAAGACAGATACCTAATTAAAAGACTTTGTTTAAGAAAATCTGCAGTGTGGATAGATAGTGTCATTATATTTCCACCTTCAAAGAGGAGCTGTACAATAACAAAAATCCTTAGAAACAGTAGAGGAATTTTTCAAAAATGGAATAGAAAAAACAATAACCTCTCCTAATCTTTTTCTAGGAATACATACAAAATCTTTTGCAAGAAATTTCACGCTTTCTAAAACCTATTGGACAAAAGTATAAATAAATCTTGTTGTATTCACAAGCTGTCTAGTCATTTTTTCCCAGAGAGATTATCCGCAATTGTCCATCTTATTCTCAAAAATATGATGAATGTATGCCAAATTATTTAGACAAAATCAGTATATACAGCCTTTCTCATATATATATATATGTATGTATATGTATACACATGCATATATATGAGTTTGCGTGTATATATATATGTGTATGTATATATATACACATATATATACTAGTACTTAATCACACATTTAATTTTTACTAAATATTTTAAAATTTTTCTTGACATTTTAGCATGGAATAACATAATACAAAAGGAACAAAAAATTTTCATATACCTACTTCTAATGACACAAGATGCAATGCTTTATAACAAAAGCATTTTTATAGAAAATGCAAAAATACTTCTGGACAATAAAACCTAAAAGTATTTTAGCTAATTTTCTTTTTACACATTTGTTCAATTTTTCAAAATTTTCTGTTCTTTCCATTTGACCTTGATTTTTAAAGATATATTTTCCAAGTCTCTCTCCTCATGAGCTATGCTTTGGAATAAAACAAAGTAAAAACAATTCTTAGAGACCAACTGGTAAAAAAAAAAAAAAAAAAAAAGCCTGATAGTATAAAAATTATTCTAAACAGTCCTCTACTTCTGCAAAGAAGGTAGCAAGTACAGTTTCTTTTCACTTCTTTGGGGCAAAGTAGGCCACTATTACAGAACATTTAATATTGCTTTTAGATACTTTACCTTTATGCTTGTATCCTAGCACTCAAGATTGGTACATTGTATTAAAGCTTTTCTCAACAGTGGAGAGCATGATTACTTGTCTCTGCATGCTTATGTATGGGAAAGAATTAGACAGACTGTTCAGAAAAAGAGCGAACTGCTTCCTTCCTGTTTCTGCAGAGAGAGAGAGAGAGAGAGAGAGAGAGAGAGAGAGAGATGAATTCCATATGGTTTTTTTGTCATTTTCAATCATAGGCTTATTATTTCAGCTTTTTGTTATTTACAAATAAAAAAAAAGTCTGTATGCCCTAGAGCAGAGGATGTGTAGCTGAGGTCCACTGGACCCCTGAGGAATATGTGAATAAACTTCAGAAGATCTATGGACTTGGATTGAGGGATTACATATTTGTTTTCATTAATCTCTAATTGCAATTTGGCATTTCCTTAATTTAAACTCATAGAATAAATGACAATAATATTAGTGGTACCTGTGATTTTGTAACCAATAAATATCAAATATCTTCTTTTCACTGTACATATATTAGAGTTATCTTGAAATAGTTATACTCATTTTTACTTCGAAATTACAGTAGTTATTAGACCATTGAATCTCAAATGATCACTCTTCCCTTTGAAAACCTGATTTAAGAATCTCTATTTTAGGATGTGAATTATTTACATGAAAGCAATATATTTTGCCAAAAAATAAGCGGAGTCTTTCATATTCTTTAGTGTACCTATTCAGAAGAACCCATAATTTTTTTTTTCAGCTCAAAACTTAGTTCTTTATTTTCCATTATGTTCTATAAATTATTCAGGTTTCAGAGGAAAATATTTGTTTTCTATAATTTTATTCTACCCTTTGATTCTGTGTGTGTGTGTGTGTGTGTGTGTGTGTGTGTGTGTGCATGAGTCCTTCATTGCTGAAGAAGACCATGCCATCAGAGAAATAATGACATGACTTGCACTTGACTTCGTTTTGAGTGAGGGAGGGCTGTGAAGGTCACTAGCCTCACTTCTCCTCCAGAGCCATCTGAATTCAGTGACCAGATATTCATCAGGATGACTGGAGATGACCCAGGATGAGGCAATTGGGGTTAAATGACTTGCCCAATGTCACACAGCTAGTGAATGTCAAGTGTCTGAGGTGAGATTTGAACTCAGGTCCTCCTGACTCTTGCACTGGTGCTCTATCCACTGGACCACCTAGATGCCCCACCATTTGATTCTATTTATAATTTAATTATCTTTTCATTTATGAATTGAGTTCTGATATCATTTTGTTCACGTATGTTGGTACTGAAAGAAATTCTTTGTTTTCTTTATGTATCGTGTACAGCTATCCCTTCTCCATCATGGGAGTTAAGGGCATGACAACTCCACGATCTGGAAAATTCAAGTAATATTTTTTGGCCCCTTTTCAAACTAGAGAAGAAGTCAGATTTTTTGTCTTTTTCTTTTGCAATGTACATACAGTATCTTATTGTAAAATCTGGATTGATATGATCTAATGAAATATGTTTTATTCATTTCTGATTTTTAAACTTTTTCTGTGTCATCTTGTTGTCTTTGTGTATCATCGGCATAAATTTCACAAAACTTCCTCAAAATTCCTGTTTAATTTCTTATGCTGATCCATGCTATATTGAAACCATGATGTGGAAGGGATAACTTTATTCTTACTGAGGGTATTAGGTTTTCATTTTGATTTGTTTTATACTATGATTACAAGTTCTACATAAAAAATATGCTCCTGATGCAGAGAAAATTTTGTTCCAGATTCCCACTTCTCTTCCAAATGCACCTCTTTAGAGTTATTGTTGGTTTATTTATTTTTTAGTTTTAAGTGTATTAGAATTTATTTTCTTAATAGTCTTGTATTTTATTTTATTTGATTGTTTAATCCATTCACGTTTAAGATTTATTATCAGGATTATGTTTTCCATCATTTTTTGATTTTTCTATTTATTTTCACACTCTTCTTTCAAATTAGTGCTTATACCTGAATTTTTTAAAATTTTAAATATTTTGATCTGAATGAATTGACCCAGATTGTTTATCCAACTACATCCTACCCAGAGATCATAATAAGATCATTTCTTTGACATTCCTATAAAAAAGGAATTAATTATTGGGTTTCAATATGAATAGAATATTACAGGTGATCAAGTCTATTCTCCACCATTATTTTAATAAAAGAGGAAATTGAAAGCAAGAGAGATTGTGATTTGTTTCCCTAAGACCTCATGGGTAGCAAAAAATATAACCAGAACTAATACATCATTTTCATGACTGAAAAAGTAATGTTTCATACTACATTTCATATTTTATTCAATGTATAACAATGCTAATACTGATAGCTCATACGTATATAATTCTTTAAGGTTTGTGAAAAAAATATTATCACTGTATTACCTCATAACAAGGGATCTTAAGTAAAATAACCAAACAAACTCATCTCTCCACTTTTCAAATAGCTTTGTCCTGTCTATGACTTTTAGTTGCAACTCTCTCAACCTTTTTATTTATGAAAGCCATGTTTTCCCTCAGGCCAGAAGCACTTGTGAAGACTATGTGCTGGGGGTGAAGTATACCATGACAAAGTGCATACAAAGACCAAAATTTTGTAGAGTTACTTTAAAAGATGATATTTTTTCATGTGACAAGCAGGAGGCAGAGATCAGCTTGGGTAAGCAGGAGCATCCAATGTGTCACCATTAATTGCTAGACCTGCCAACTACGGAGTCCTGTAGACTGGGAAGTGATTTGAAATAGTTCTATGAACGAGGACACTGAAAATCCCAAAGAAGACAGTCTCTTTGAGAGCTAAATAAACATGTACAAATACATATATCTATCACTTACTTCAATCTCACCTTTGGAATTTCTTTTCTCCTTTTGTTTCTCCCAACATTGAAGTTCCTACTGATTTTTACTGTTCCTACTGAAACACATCATGAAATTCATTGTGGCTTTATAAAAATACTAATTACTTTAACATAATAATATTTGGTGTGCATATATATATATACCCACCTTTTCTAAAGTTTTTACAAAAGTTCATTCAACAGTCCTTCTTAAAAATCTAGAATTTTTAAGTCCCTAAATCACCAAACTTTGATCAACATAGATTTTGGATATTACAAGAAAAATGTCAAATAAGGTATCAAGGAATAAAGATTAGCATTTGAAAGAAGAGGAAAGAATAATGAATAGAGAATCAGAAAAGTATAATTGTAGGTCCGTGGCAAATCTAAACCATAGTATTCTATGGGGGTTTTGCATATTTTTTGCAATTTTATTTATTTGTTTTTCTTCATTGAAAAAAGATTCTCTCCCATTTAATAGTCTTATTTTTTTCCAATTCCATTTAAAGATAGTTTTCAATATTCACTTTGGTAAGATTAGAGTTCCAATCAATGAAAAGAAATGCTAGGGAAGGTGGCCTAGCCATACCAGATCTTAAATTGTATTATAAAGCAACAATCATCAAAACCACTTGGTACTGTCTAAGAAGTACATGGTTAGTTAGATCAGTGGAATAGGGTAGGTACACAAGACGCAGTAGTCAATGTTATTACAGTCTACTGTTTAAAAAACCCAGGGACTCCAGCTTCTGGGATAAGAACTCAATATTTGACAAAAACTTCTGGGAAAACTGGATAACAGTGTGGCAGAAACTAGGCATACATAAATGCCTGACATCATACACCAGAATAAAGTCCAAATGGGTACATGATCTATGTGTAAAGGTCATTACCATAAAATTAGGGAATAATCAATAGTTTATTTGTCACATTTATCAGGAATGGAAAAAATTATGAAGAAACAAGAGATAGAGAACTTTATGAAATGCAAAATGGATAATTTTAATTACATTAGATTGAAAAGTTTTGCAGAAACAAAGCCAATGTAACCAAGATTAGGAGGAAAGCAGAAAATTGGAAAAGAGTTTTTACAATTAGTGTCTGTGAAAAAGGCCTCATTTCTAAAATAACTGAGAAATCAAATCAAATTTACAAGAATACAAGTCATCCCCCAACTGATAAATGGTCAGAGGATATGAACAAGCTGTTTTCAGAGGAAGAAATTAAAGCTATCTACAATCATATGAAAAAATGCTCTAAATCACTACTGATTAAAGAGATGCAAATTAAAACAACTCTCAGGTACCACATCATACCTATCAGGTTGGCTAACATAACGAAACATCAAGATGATAAATGTTGGAGATGTGGAAGAGTTGGAACTCATTGTTGGGAATTCATTTTTGGTGGAGCTGTGAGCTGATTCATCCATTCTGGGGAGCAATTTGGAACTGTACCCAAAGGACTATTAAAATGCATATGCCCTTTGACCCAACAATGTCACTTGTAGGGCTGTATCCCAAAGAGATCATAATAATGGGAACAGGACCCACGTGCATAAAAAAAATATTCATAGCCTGGAAAGACTGATGTGAACAGATGCTGGTTGTAATGACCAGAAGCAGCAGAACATTATACACAGTAACAGTAATAGCCAAAATGTGTGAGGACTGTTTCTGATAGACTTAGCCCTTCACAGAAATGCAGGGGCCTAAAACATTTCCAAAGTGTGCTTGATACAAAAATGCCATCCACATTCTCATAAAAAACTATGTAAATGGAATGCAGAATGAAGTGGACTATTTTCTCTTGGGTTATGTTTTGGTTTGTTTTTCTTATGCTTTCTCCCATTTTGTTACTATTTTTCTATGCTACATGAGTAATGTGAAAATGTTTTTTATTAAGAACGTATGTGTAGAATACATATAACATGGCATGCTATCATGGGGAGGGAGAAGAATATTTAAAACATATGAAAGTGATTATTGAAAACTGAAAACATATAAATTAATAAAAAACTTAAAAACAGATTGAGTCCCAAATTTTCTTTCCCACCCACTATTCTGTATCCCTCCCCAAGATGGTAAGCTATCTATATAGGTTATTCATATACAATCACATTAAACACATTGCCACATTAGTCATGCTATGGAAGGATAAGAACAAAAGAAATAAGTCATTCAGACTTCTAAATTCTTTCTTTGGATGTGGGTAGTATTTTCCAACATATTTTTTTAATTGTATTAGGTTATTGTACTGTAGAGAAGAGCTAAGTCTATCAAGGCTTATCATTGCACATCGTTGCTGTGTACAAAATAAAATTCTCCTGGCTCTGCTCTCTTTACTCAACATCAATTCATAAAAGTTACTCCAGGTTTTTATGGAATCTGCCTGATCATCATTTCTTATAGCACATAATATAGTTCTAAATTGCTCTTCAGAATGGTTGGGTCACTTCACAACTCTAGCAACAATGCATTAGTATTTCAATTTTTCCACACTTTCTCCAACACTTACTATTTTTCTCTTTTATCATATTAGTCAATCTGATAGGTGTGAGGTGGTACCTCAGAATTGTTTTAATTTGCATTTCTTTAATCAATAGTGATTTAGAGCATTTTTTCATATTAGTATAAAAATTTAATTTCTTCCTCTAAAAACTGCCTGTTCAAAATCTTTCGTCATTTATTAATTGGGGAATGACTTATATACTTATATATTTGATTCAATTCTCTATATATTTTAGAAATGAGACCTTTATCAGAAATGCTAGTTGTAAAAATTGCTTCCCAGTTTTCTGTTTTCCTTCTGATCTTCATTGCATTGGCTTTGTTTATGCAAAACCTTTCCAATTTAATGTAATCAAAATTATCCATTTTGTATTTCAAAATGTTCTCTGTCTCTTGTAGGGCATAAATTCATTCTTTTTCCATAGATCTAACAGGCAAATTATTCCTTGCTGTCCTAATTCGTTTGTGGAATCACTTTTTTATATATTTACCTATTTTGACCTTATCTTGGTAAACAATGTGCGATGTGTGACTTATTGCTGTTATAATATTTTCCAGTTTTATAGCAGTTTTTATCAAATAGTCAGTTCTTATGCCAGAAGTTTGTGCCTTTGTGTTTATCACACAATGGATTACTATAGCAATTTGCTACTGTGTCATGTATAACTAGCCTATTCCTCTGATCTACCAATCTATTTCTTAGCCTGTACAGAGTAGTTTTGATGATTGATGCTTTGTAACATAGCTTTTGATTTTGTACACTTAGGTCACCTTCCTTGGCATTTTTTCCATTAATTCCCGTGATATTCTGTGCCTTTCTTTTTCCAGATGAATTTTGTTGTTTTTTCAAGATCTATAAAATAATTTCTGTTAGTTTAATTATATGGCTTTGATTAATTAAATTAATTTAGGAAGAATTGTCATTTTTATTTTATTAGTTCAGACTACGCATGATCAATCGATATTTTTCGAATTGCTTTGATCTGGCTTTATTTATGTGAACAGTATTTTGGAACTGTGTTCATATAGTTCTAGGGTTTGTCTTAGAAGGTAGACTCCCAAATATTTTATATAGCCTACAGTTATTTTAGATGGAATTTCTCTTTATCTCTTGCTGCAGGTCTTTGTTTGTATTATAAAGAAATGTTGATGATTTGTTTGTTTATGTTATATCTCAGAATTTTGCTACAATTGACTCTTTCAAGTAATTTTTTTTTTAGTTGAATCTCTACGATTTTGTAAGTCTGCCATCTTATCATATGCAAAAAGTTAAAGTTTTGGTTTTTATTGCCTATTCTAATGTCCACAGTTTCTTTTTCTTCCTTCATTACTAAAGCTGGCATTTCTAATACCATATTGAATAGTAGCAGTGATAATGGGCATCCTTATTTGGCAATGCTTCTAGCTTATTTCCATTACATATAATACTACCTGATGGTTTTAAATAGATACTATTTATCATTGTAACGAAACTCCATTCTTATGCCCTCTAGTGATTTTAATGGGAATGGGTACTGCATGTTGTCAAAAGGTTTTCTGCCTTTATTGAGATAATCATATGATTTTTAAAATATTGAACCAGTCCTACATTTCTGGTGCAAATCCCATCTGATCATAGTGTATTATCCTCAAGACAAACTGGTGAAATCACTTTGCAGTATTTCATTTAAAATTTTAGCTTCAATATTCTTTAGAGAAATGTTTCTACAATTTCTTTTTCTGTTTTGGGTTTTTCTGGTTTAGGTATTAGTATCATATCTGAATGATAAAATTAATTTGTAGTACTTCTTCTTCACATATTTTTCCCAATACTTTAGATAATATTGGAATCAATTGTTTGGTAGAATTCACTTGTAAATTCATCTGGACTGGAGATGTTTTTAATGGAGTTCATTGAGGGCTTGTTCAATGTCTTTTCCAAAATGGGGTTAAGTATTTTATTTCCCCTTCTGCTAATCTGGATGATTTTTATTTTTGTAAATACCAACCATTTCACTTACATTGTCGGGTTTATTGGCATATAGTTAGGGAAAATAATTTTTATATATTGATTTAATTTGCTCTTCAGTGGTGGTAAATTAACCATTTACATTTATGGCACTCATTATTTTGTTTTCTTTATAAGGAATTATTTTATTCAGTAAATTTTTGTCCTTCCTTTTCCAAACTGTTGACTTATCTTTCATAACTCTCATTTATTTTTCCTATTTTTTTCTTCTACCTCTCCTATTTGGCTTTTAAAATCTTTTTTAAACTCTTCCAAGAAGGCTTTATGATTTGGAGAGCAATTCATATCATCTTTTGCAGTTTCTTATGTAGTCATTTTGACAATCTTGTCCTCTTCTAAGGTTGTGTTTTGATCTTCCTTAGCTTTACGTGCTGTGGGCCTCTGGTGTTGGTGACTTGCTTACTATGCTAGATTGACCTGGTATATCACCCATTGTTGCCTGGGCAAATAATTTGCCTTCTATGCTAGAGCTGGAGGCCTTATTGCTGACCTGCTACATCTTTCTCCTGCTGACACAGGCCCAAATGTCCTCGGCTTCATGTTAGCTCACATCAGAAGCAGGAGCCATTGTTCTGTGATTTACTTCAGCAATAATTGATGACCCAAGAAAAAATACAGAGGAAACCATCAATTCCTTATGTCCTGTCTAGTGCAACTCAACAAAAACTTATAAAGCAACCTGCTCTATGGAATATATTTTGCCAGGCACTAGGGGACAAAAAGGTAAAAGTAATGTATCCCTCATTTTCAAGGAGCTTATACTCTATTTATGCATACACATATAGAGATTTATTCATACAACTACCTTTTCCTTCCAATTCAGAAGCAGATAAAACGTAAAAAAAAAAAAAATCGGCCAGATGGAGACTTAATTATTTGGATCGTTCAGACTTTCAGGCCCAATTGTATAAGTAAAGTCAAGAGTTAAAAGATGATCCAGATACGGTTTTAAGGAAAGAAAAAACAAAATAAAACCTCACTGGATTTGGAGTTCTGGCTCCAACATTTACTCCTTAGGTGGTTATCGCAAAATTGCATAAACTATTTAGCCTCATTTTCTCTTGAAAAATAACACAAAACTGATATAGAGCTAGCTTCAGAGTTAACATTATACTTAGGTCTGTAGGCAAAATTCTAACCTTTCATATATATTGTCTCTGTGAATCTGGACAGGTTACTTAACTCAGTGTTGCAGGCAACTATCTAAAACTATAAGGTGCTCAAAAGGCTTCATTCATAAAAATAGATTCCTTTTAAGAGCACAAACTACCAATGAAAGCTGATTTAGTCCCAATAAACCCATGCATATGTTTGCATTACCACACACCCATACATACATACAAATACATACATACACACAACACACATGCACTTATATGTGTACATAAGTATACATATAAGGCTGGACACATATTTCGTAATGTGTATAACTAATGTATGCATGTATACATATGGGTCACACACATTTATATATACATATATACATATGTGTGTACATATGTGTGTATATATAAATATATACATATACCTTACACATTCGTGTTAACAAATTTGTAAGCCTTAAACCTTAAACAAATGACATCTAATCTTTCATAATTTATATCTGGCACTTTTGAGTCAAAATCCTGGATATTTTGTTATGTTTTATGTTATATCCATGGTTGATGATTTCTTAGTGTCCATCAGGTGCCAAATTGTGATACTGTCCATTGTTATAATACAAATAACTACTATTGTTACAGAAGATCTTTGAAAGAAATGTTTAGGAATGAATCAAACATTGACCTGACATCATCAGCTTACTTCTCTCTCTTTTTTTATTTTAAATTCACATTTAAAAATGTCATATATATCTGGGTTTTAGCCACTGGTGTTTACTGATAAGTATTTGAGGATCAAAGTGATCTTAGACTACAGACTTCAATAGCAAGAAGTGAAAAATTACTGAAAAAAAAATCTGCCCTTTATGCACTCTCCAGATGATTCTGCCTGAGTTTCAACATTCTGTTTGGCATTGACTGAGAGTCCATCAGTTTCTTTTAATCCATGTCCCTAACAGAGTCAGACACTGGGAAAAACTGGTAAAACCACCATCTAGGTCCGATAAAAAGGAAATGTAGGGCTAAGTGTCATCAGCATACTGATGTACTTACTCTGTCAGTTGTTCTCCTATCTACAAGGAAAAGAAAAAAAAGTCAAACCATACTGGTTTTTCTTTTCTAGCCTTTGAATTATTAAGTTTCCTCTTAACAAGTGTTAAGTTCAAGACAGATGTTTAGCACAACAGGTGATACTCTTACAGTCCTGAGAATCAGAGTGTTATCAGAAAATTCATGATGTAGTGATATGTTTTAAAGGTGAGAATTTGGCATGGTTTCCCCTTACAGAACATGAATATATGTCTATAAAAACAAACAAACAAACAAACAAATAAATAAATAAATAAAATAAGCTGCATAACTGAAAAGAGCAGGGAAGAACCATACCTTGTTTTTCTGTTTTTTGTTTCCATTTTGTTAAAAATTTGATGAGACATTTCCCTTGCAGTAGGCATTGCATTGATTTTTTTTTTTTTTTTTTTTTTTTTTTTTTTTGAAAATCCAAGTGTTCTAGCACTGAAAGTTTTAGGGACAGGAGTAAGAGGTATGGATCTCAGAGTCTGAAACATCCTTGGCTTCTTCCCTTATCATGTAACATTTATTAATGATACTCTCAAATGGGTAGTAAATGGAAAATATGTACCTATACAACCATCTAAAATAGACCAGATGTGCCTCCCAGACGCCCAGAGTATGACTTTCTCTCCCCTGCTTCCATACCCAGATTAATTCTTGGCATTTTGCCTGCTTTTACTTTAATGTAGCCATTCCTCGGTGGAATAGGGTTAGAAACAGGATATAGGTTGGGATAGGGAAAAAAGAAATAGGCCTACTTATACCCAAATGGCATTTAATGGACTACAATTGAATAGGAAATGAAATAGAAAGGGCTCAAATAACTTTTAACATTAATGATGGTTGCATACCCAGGAAATTCAACAAATTGACAGGAAAGTGGGTTAGCACAAAAACAACCTAAATATTAATATTATCTCTCAAAGTTCAGGGTAATTTAAGAATACCCATTACACATTTTTTCTCTACCTTCCGTCTCTGCCTAAAAAGCTCCCAAAGGAAATCAAAGAGTAAGGATTATAAAATTGTAAGGGCTAGCTAAATTTGTGTTATTTTTCAAATTCATTATAAGCATTGTCATCAGGATGGAGATGTGTTGTTGCATTTCCTCGTCTGTTACATTTCTCAGACTTGGGATAAAAAAATGTCATTTCCATGCAAATTACACTTCGGCAGGATTCATTAGACCCTCTTTCCTGAGGCTCTAACTGGACTCAGTCGTCTCAGTTATCTATGAAGAATCTTTGAAGAGGTCTAAGCAGCCAAGAAATGGGATGGTGTTCCATGGTATTCAAAGACCAAGCAGATTGTTCTATTTCTCATTCTCTTAATAAGAGTTGATAACAAGTGCAAAATGTCTGAAAGAGAATTCATTCTCATGTGTCAAATATAGTAATTAAAATAAGAAGTGTTACAAATTAACCCATTTTCATTACATCCCTGTATCACAATTTCCGGGTCCTCTTCTGGAGCTGCACACTTACAAAGCCCATTTGCATCTCATCAGCTAACACTAGCAAAGGAGATCCGCTGGCAGCCAACATTCTATTCATTCCAATTTATGTCTTCCTTTCAGCTGGGGAAGCCATTGTAGGAGCTAATAGTAGCTTTCCAGCTAAAATGAGTGCATATCTCTCTGTATTAGGATGTATACATAGCCTTGCCCTGATTTTTCTTTTTATTCTTTCACATAATTATTATGGTACATGATGATATGCTGGCATACAAAGGGTGGGGATGAGAGAGGTGAAATTCTAAGTAACGGATTAATAACTGGAGATGAGAACTAGTCTCAGAGTGCCACATGTGCAGGACTTGCCTGGTTGGTTCTAGTGCTTATTTTTATTTGGTGAAGTGAGATTGTAATCAATAAAAAGGCAACAAAAAAAGCAACATTTAATCCAGGTATCCATTTAAAATGACGAGGAACGTTTGAGTTGAAAGCAAATCTTACATGTGTTGGTATTTGAATATAGATTAGATGTGGTAGACATGGGTTTTTTTGGATAGGAGAGGAGGAATGAGGAAAGGGAACATCTCGGCCTCAACTCAGAAATTTCCTGCCAAAGACATCCTGCATGACTGCCACCAGGAAAAGACACTTCTCATAGTATAAAATTAAAATCTTCCTCTTCTTCTCCTTCCTCTTCTTCTCCTTCCTCTTCTTCTCCTTCCTCTTCTTCTTCTTCTTCTTCTTCTTCTTCTTCTTCTTCTTCTTCTTCTTCTTCTTCTTCTTCTCCTTCTCCTTCTCCTTCTCCTTCTCCTTCTCCTTCTCCTTCTCCTTCTTCTTCTTCTTCTTCTTCTTCTTCTTCTTCTTCTTCTTCTTCTTCTTCTTCTTCTTCTTCTTCTTCTTCTTCTTCTTCTTCCTTTCCTACCACTACCACTACCATGACCACCACTACTACTACTACTACTATTACTCCTCCTCCTCCTTCTCCTCCTCCTACTGCATATAATCTGCCATGTAGCAGGTACTTTACAAATATGTGGTTTTATTTTCAGAACCACCCTGTGAGGTAGGTGCTATGTTTTTTCCCATTTTATAGCTGAAGAAACTGAGTAAAATACAGATTAAATGACTTGTCCATAGGAATCTCATTTAAACTTAAGTCTTTCTTCCTGAAGATTCAGAACTCTAACTGTACCTCTTAGCTGTCTATGTATTGTGGCAAGCACCTATGCAGCCTATACATTGTATCAAGAAAGGTACATTTAAGCAAGTACAGGGAGGAAAGGCTACACGTTCAACAGAGTCACAACTAGGATGACTCCTTCATATGGTTTGAAGTGTGGGGGATAGTGATAATGGAAGAGGGGAATCATTTAATTATCTTCTTAAATTCATCATACACAAACACACATACACATACAAATTTTACTTTGCAGCAAAATCTCTTTCTTTAGAGGCAAAGAACAGAACATTTCTCAAAAACAAATAAAGGAATAGATTTCAGTTGAGCACATAAGGCTTAGTAAAGATATAGTCCAAATAAGAATTTCAAATTTATGCATTGGTCTAAGCTTGACCTTAGGACTACTGAATAACCTCTTGAAAAATGAGTTATTTCTGCATTTGAAATTAATTCCTAAATCAGTTGTCTAATTATTTATATAGTCTAGGAAATAAGAATATCATTAATGTATTCTATACACGTGACTTTGTTGGAGAAATATATAGAAGTTAAATTTTGCTGACAAGAAATTATGTAAAATTGAGCATTCAATTACTTAATCTCAAATATCATTTAAGTAACAGCTGATTCAAGATGTACAGTGCCTAGCTCATTTGGATATATACATTGGACTTTTAAAATCTAAAAAAATTACATTTTACTTCTGTGATATTTTTAATTATCAAATAATTTTGTTGCTCTTATATTTTTCATATCTTTACATGTTTATATTATTTTTGTAAATTTAAACCCTTTTCAATTATCCAGACTCTCTTACACCACTTTTCCCCCTTTAATGATTTAATGGACAACTGTGGCAATTATCTACTAATATTCATATCAAGAACAGATGGATAATATTTTTCATCTGGAGTTGGATAGGAAAAGTAATTGTATCTGAGATATTACAAAGATTCATTAATGACCCCAAATATGTCATAGAAATAATGGTTCATCTTTTTCATACTAATATTCTATTTGTATTGCTATATGGCAGCCAGACATGGTATACACTAGTATCTGAAAGGTGAATGGCCGTGCACTGGGTTAAAGTAAGTTGCAATATATAGCCAAGTAAGAGCTTCTGAAAAGAAAAGAAAAAGACTTCCATCAGGGAGATTGTCTTATAAGAATTAAAAATGGAGTATGAATGTCAAATGGCAAAAGATGCTAATTGGACAACAGTATTCTGGCCCTTAATTTTGGCAGAAAGGAAGTTCTCAAACTCATTACATATACCCAATGTGCCAAACTCTTGGGAAGATGTGGATAAAAGTTGTAGAGGACAGTCAGGCTTGTACAGTATATGATCTGTTAGAGGTAAGTCCCCCAAACAGTGAGTCAGAATACCATTTAAGTATAAAAGTAATAATTGCTTTAAGTAACTTGTCTGTCATACTGTGGAAGGAATAATGAGCTGGAAGTCACCTTCTCTCTAAAGGTATGAAGGCTTCATTGTAGCTTCTTATAGAGTTTTCATTGTACCTTCTGCACTGGAAGGCTTAAGATCCTATGGAGATTGTCTCAATTGATAGGGCATTGGTGAGAATGACTAGACAAGCAAATATTTAAAAATAACGTTAAAAAATAAAAATATTTTGAGTTATATATAGTATTATAAAACTTAGAATCTCTCTTAAAGTTTTATTTCTGAGGTGTCTATAGAGCAAATAATAAATATATTTTCAAATAATAGTACTTTATTGATACAAAACCACAATACTCACTATTATTAAGGAAGATTGGAAAATGAAAAGAAAGAAAACAATACAAATGGATCTTGAGAAATACAAATATTAGTATTACTGCATAGCATTCTCTGCTATACGTAAGATAATACTTGCTATGCTCGGTTACTGGGAGAGTTTTTGCATTAAAACCCATTCTTGTAATGCTATGGTGACGGCATAGCTAACCGAGAGGAGCAAGTCTTATGCCTGACCAGCAGGCTGCTTGTCCTCCTGTGGAGCTCCTGAGTAAAAGAATGAGGTGGGAGAGCGGGTCAGTAAGCAACTCCGATTTATTCAAGCAAGCACTCTGATTATATAGTCTCTGCTAGCTAGCCCAGTGAACCATGGTAACACACATAAACAAACCCGAAACTATAGAAATGAACACAAGCTGGAACTATAGTGACAAAAACAAACCAGGGATGTGGCCATCCCTTCCAGCGCCATCTTGTTCACCCGTCCCTGCTCCAGACTCAGTTTACCTGATGTCCGTCAATGTGGAGTCCCAGATGGTGTGGTGGTCAGTGCCCCTTACATTGTAAAAACTTTATCATAATGCATTAAGGTTTAGATTTGGGAGTGCAAAGACATTTTAATGAAACATCTTGTTCTGTTCATTGGCTTTTTTTCTCATCTAGAGAAACCAACATAGTGTAAGAATCAGATTATTGGATAGACCAATATCTGATGGTTGGAATCAGTTGACTGGGAAATTTAACTTTAATTCATAAAGAACTTTCATAAATTACTTGAGTATTGAAGTGCCAGTTCCAGAATTCAGAAATGAATGTGCTTTTTGAATATATTATGTCTAACACTGCCTCAATTTTTAGTTTACTTGGATCCTGGAACTGCACTATTAAGAGAATCTCTGAGCTGATCTAGTCCACAACATGCCACAATAAGTGTCTTCTTTACAATGTACTCAACAAGTATGTATCTAGCCTCTGTCTGAAGATTAACAGTGAGAGGGATACTGCCATTTCTCAAAGCAATCCAATCACCTTTGGGATAGTAGTACTAATTGTTTGTACAGTTTTTCATTGCACCAAGCCTGAATTTATCACTATATATAGCTACTGTTCTCAGTTCTGCTTTCTAGAGTAAGGAGCATGCCTAATCACTCTTCAATCTGGCAATCTGTCAGGTACTTGAAGATTGGTATCATGACCCAATCCACTACTCTGCCAAATAGTATATTCACTTTTCAAATCTAAACATTTTCAGGGTTGCTTTTTCCCATCAACCAATCCTCATTTGGCCAGAACCCAAGCTTCTGTATCATCTTGATTTCCCTCTTCTGAACACTGGCCAATTTATCAATGTCTTTCTTAAACCATGATGCCCAGAATTAGACACAATGCCCTAAATGCCTGATCATGATAGAGAACATGAGGTTTATCATTTTTGTACTCTTAGAAATCATATCACTCCTCATGTTATCAGAGAATGTATTTGTTTCCTTCTCTGTCATATTATGGTGTTGATGCACATTGAACTTTCTTCAACTAAAATCTCTCCTTTACTTTTTCAGAAAAACTACTAACTGTGCTTCCCCAATTATGTACTTAGTAAGCTGAATTTTTTTGAAGACCCAAGTGTAAGACTTTATATCTATTCCTAATATGCATCATATTATTGGTTTCAGCCAAATACCTTAGCCTTTCAATACTTTTTTGGGAGGAATCCTGACACATTTTGTGCTATTTTTAAATTTGATAAATATTATTTCTTTGTCTTTAAGTCTCTAATCTAGTGCCACCTTGCTTGAAATCCAATATTTGAAAAAAAAAAACATTAACAACTACAGAACAATCACACTTTAGCTAGGATGAAGTCATATGAGTCTCATGACTGGGCCTGGGATATCATGAAAATCTAAATATTAATTTTACAATTTTTTTCTATTTATCCTTTGGATATTAAATTCCTATGAGGGAATTTTGCTTTATTCTTTTTAAAAACAATTGTGAAATCTTTAAGCAGCACATAACTAATAAATATGGTTCTATCATCAATTTGTAATCTTATTGTGGTTATATAATGGAAAGAATACTTGAATTTAACTTTCAGTTTTGTTTTACTCTTCTTCCCATTTACAATCATTTGCATATATCATTTTCTTGCTTCTAGTTACTTCACTTGCATCATTTCATACCCACCCTTGTGGTTCTCTAAATTCTTTATACTTTATCCATAATTTCTGATGGTCTAGTATAATTATCTTCATGCATTATAATTTGCTCAGACATTCCCTAACTGGTGTTGTCCAAGACTTTGTGGTATTTAGCATTGCTTTCTAAATTTCTTCTAATAGTATATTTTTATATATTCCATTTCTATATTCATTCTTTGCTCTAAAGACACCTAAAAATATTAACCACATTTTTTACCATACATTCTACCATTTCTTTCCTTTCATAACTTCCAAGTTCTCCATGGTCCTTCCTTTTCTTTTCTCATGGCCAACATTCTTTTACTTTAAAAGTTCCTGCCAAAAAAAAATATATCGTCTGTTTCTTCAGATGCCTTTACTTTTTCATTCTAATAACCAATGCATTCACACTTTTGTTTTGATTTGATTTTAGAATACTTAGCCTAAACATCTGAAGGATAATCAGGTTTTTAGTTCTCCCTTGTCTCTTGGGAGAGAAATGCAATAACCATGGTTGGACATGGTGGAAATATTAATATTATGCACATTTTGATATCAGTTTTACTTTCAACTCCATGCTTACTGAAAATGAGGGTTTTTTTGTGTTCTTAGTTTATTCTTTAAATTATTTTCTGTTACTGGAAATATGGTACTGAGTGTAGTACCACTGTGTGGATATATCAAATTAAATATCCTCCAATTGAAAACAATTATTTTTCCTATCATTCAATTTTCATAGTCACGAAGAGTTAGACAAAGTATGAAGCAAAAGAAAGACATAATCATTATCAGAATTTTCTTTAAATGAAAATAAGTTTGAAGAATTGAATCTTTTAGGGCATAAAAAGGAGAATTCACTCAGATAAGTTTTCCTTGAGAGGCTATTAATAACCCTTAGAATTTCTGTTTCTCAAGAAGTCTATAAAATTCCTAAGATTAACGGATTTGTGTGTGTGTGTGTGTGTGTGTGTGTGTGTAAATGTGTTTGTTTCAATCTTCTTGGAACACCCTCATTCATTCACCTTTAATTTTGCTCTTCTAGATAATTTTATGGTGCTAATTATTTTAAATTTTGTAGGTAGTTTTACTCCCTCTTCCAAATCTCTTGACATGAATTCATGTATCATTAAAGAAAAATCAGCAAAAGAAATTAGATTTATTACTACATCATATTTTGACATACGGAACTGATTGGATAAAATGATATTTATTTGAAACATACTATTTGGGGACACATCTAGAATATCTACATAAAGTCATAAGGATTCTTAGCTACTTGAATAATTTTATTTTTCATTGACATTGTGAGTTTTAGTTATGTGCATGGTTAAGTATAAGGACTGGGTATATGATATTTCATTCTTTTGTAATTAATTGAAAATGTATTATCAGTTCATTTCTTAGTGAGGATCATTAGACTATGCAATTAACTGGGACTCTGTAATGAAAACTCCAATAGGACCTCCTAGTGAAAACACCAAAATCACTAGAAAATTACATTTTGTATAATTCCCAAAAGAAAATATTCTTAGTAGATAGTAGTTGTTTATTAAATTACATTGAATAATTGTGAATAGATGTGAAGTGTATTATATAAATAGAATCACTTATAATAGATAAACTAAAATATGTATGGTACATAAAGTTCAGAGAATATATATTTCTTGAATTTGGAGAACTTAGAATAATTACCTAAGGAACAGAGCAGACTAAGCAAAGTGACACAGTAAAAGAATGAACCAAAATTTTGTTTTAGATCTTCTTGGGGTGGGGTTGTGGGGGTGAGAAGCCAAGATGGAGAAGTAAGAGCAGAGATGAACCTGAGCCCTACCACAACTACCTTCAGATGTTTTAAAAAGAGAATTTGAACAAATTTTAGAGTGGCAGAATCTGCTAGGAGCCAGAGTGGGGTAGATTTCCAGCCTAGAACAGCCTGAAAGGTTGACTGGAAGGATCTGCAGGAGAGCAGAGTACACTGGCTGTACCAGTGCTGACTCCCCCATATTGAAGTGGATCAGGAACTACCAAGGCAGACTGAAGCAGAAGCAAAAGAAGATTCTCAGACATATCATTGCAGGACAGGAGTCCAACAGAATTGAGTGAGACAGAAGTGCAGTGCTCTGGATAACAGCAGCAGCCACTCCTGAGACTACCAACCCATAGATTAAATATTTGAAAATCACCTACTTGAACTTCTGGGAGCCAAGCTGGGGGAGTAAACTATAAGTGTTCTTACCTACTCCTTGTTGACCTTGGAAAACCCAGAGAATATTTCCCCAAGAAAAGTTCTGGCATGCTGGGATCATCATCTCTCAGCTTGGTTGGCTAGGGAGATCAAGGAGAAGAGTTCTTCTTGCTGTGACTGTAGGGGACCAGTGCAGGATCAAGGTGTCCCAGACAGCCCCACCTCAGCAAACTAGGGAGACATCTTGAGCCCCAGCAGATCTTGAGCCCATAAGCACCAATCACAGGACCCCAGGTGTGTCTTAAAGCAGCTAGGGGAATTGGGCAGATACCAGCAAAGATGGGGGTTCACCAGTCACTGAGTCTACATGCCCTCTAACTGAGGGGAGAAGGAAAATTTCAATAATCAGGCCATCTCTCCCCCACAACTCACACCAGGAGCTTCAGTATAACCCTGCAAAAACTCAAAAAGACTTCACTGGGCCTCCGCCTTGGTGCACAAGCCAGCTCAGCACCAGGAAAGCTGCATCATTCTAGCTTCTAGCTCAAACAATCAGAAACTACAACACACAAAGCCTCCAGTTCTCAACACAGAAAACATGGGGTAGAGTCATCTGTGCCCCAGAAGCAGAGATCCACTATGAAAGTCAAAAAAAAAGGCAATCACCATGAGCAAGAAGCAAATCAGAAAAGCAAAGACCATAGAATCTTAATGTGGATACAGAAAAGACCGAAATACAAATACAGAAGAGCATTGACACTGTACTCACATATGAAACCTCCAAAAGGAATATGAACTGGTCCCCAACCCAAAGAGAATTCTTAGAAGAATTCACAAAGGGTTTTGAAAGCCAAATTAGAGAGGTAGAAGAAAAACTGGCCAATGATTTTAGATCTGTTGGGAAAATTTAGAGTAATAATGTGTTAGTTAAATCACAAAATTTTAGAATTGGATGTATCATCAGTCATCATTTCATCCACCCAATAGCTACAAGGGAATGATCACTTTAACATATCAAATAAGTGGTCACTAAGCCTATGATTCTATCATGATATGAAATAAGTAAACAAAGGAAAAAAGTCTAATACAATGGAGAAATAGCATGTTAAGGGCATATAACACAAAAAAATTAATAAAATTAATTCTGTATTAATTACAACTAGAAATCCCTAAATAAAATTGGAGAACTTATAAAAAATTCAAGTGTTTTGAAAACCTAATAATATATCTGAATACAGAGATAAATTATGAAATCATGGCATTTAATGAAAAACTTAAGAGGAAAATTCCACATTAGAATAAGAGTTGCACCAGGGCAGAGCCAAGGTAGTGGAGTGCAAAGATTTAGAAACTTTAGCTCTTCCCCCACAGCCTATAAAATACCTGTAAAAAAAGACTCTCAACAAATTCTAGAGCAGCAGATGCCACAGAAAGAAGGAGTTGAGGGTATTTCCAGTCCAGTGTGACCTGGAAGGCCAATGGGAAAGGTCTGTCATACCAGACTGGATGTGGAGCAGAGCCCAGCCCAGTCTTGGCTACATGAGTCTGGAAGGAGCAGGACCAGAGCAGGCTTCAGGGATGAAATTCCCAGAAGCAGCAGATCCCTCAGCCCACAGGCACCAAAGGTCATTGAGAGAGCTTTTTCAACCTGAGCTAGAAGAGAGTACAGTCCACTCCTGGCCCCAGCCAAGACAGTGGTGGAGGTTGGGCAGTCACAGCAGGCAGGCAGCAGTCTTCTTCCACTGTTCCACTGTTGGAGCACTGAGCATAAAGCCCCTGGGGTAATTGAGCTGCTGATCTAAATCTCAGCCCTGAGCACATTACTGGGGTGAGCAGGAGAACTAGGATCATTCTCTTGACAAAGGATTCAGAAGTCAAGTAACTGGCTGGGAAAATGCCCAAAAAAGGGGAAAAAAAATAAGACCATAGAAAGTTACTTTCTTCCTGAAGAGGTGTTTCCTTCCATCCCTTCAGATGAGGAAGAACAAAGCATTCTGTCAGAGAAAGTCAAGGCTACTTCATCCAGTACCTCCAAAATGAATATACAATAGACCCAGGCCATGGAAGAGCTTGAAAAATGAGTTAGCAGCTTGGTAAAGGAGACCCAAAAATGCTGAGGAAAATAAAACTTTTAAAAATAGTCTAACTCAATTGGAAAAAGAGGTCAAAAAGTCAATAAGGAGAAGAAGATTTTAGAAAGCAGAATTACCCTAATGAAAAACAAGGTTCAAAAACTCACTGAAAAAATAGTTCTTTAAAAATTACAGTGGCGTACAGAGAAGTTAATGACTATATGATAAATGAAGAAGTTGCAAAACAAAACCAAAGGAATGAAAAAATAGATCATGTGAAATATCTCACTGGAAAAACAACTGACCTAGAAAATAGATCCAGGATGGACAATTTAAAAATTATGGGACTACCTGAAAGCCATGATCAAAAAAAGAGCTTAGACATTATCTTCCATGAAATTATCAAGGAAAATTGTCCTGATAGTCTAGAACCAGAGAGCAAAATAAGTACTGAAAGAATCCAGCCATTACCCACTGAAAGAGACCCAAAAAGAGAAACTCCTAAGAATATTGTGACAAAATTTCAGAGTTCCCAGGTCAAGGAGAAAATATTGCAAGCAGCTTAAAAGAAACAATTCAAGTATCGTGGAAATACAATCAGGATAACACAGGATCTGGCAGTTTCTACATTAAGGGATCAAATAGCTTGAAATAGGATATTCCAGAAGTCAAAGGAAATGGGATTAAAACCAAGAATCACTTACCCAGCAAAACGGAACATAATAATGCAGGGAAAAAGATGGTCATTGAATGAAATATAGGACTTTCAAGAATTCTTGATGCAAAGACCAGAATTGAAGAGAAAATTTGACTTTCAAATACAAGAATCAAGAGAAGCACGAAAATGTAAACAGGAAAGAGAAATCATAAACGACTTTCTAGTACTGAACTGTTTACATTCCTGCATGGAAAGGTAATATGTATAATTCTTTTTTTTTTTAATTAATTAATTAATTAATTAAACTTTTAACATTCATTTTCACAAAATTTTGGGTTCCAAATTTTCTCTCCTTTTGTCCCCTCCCCCCACCCCAAAACAGCAAGCATTTTGATTTCCCCTATCACCAATCTGCTCTCTCTTCTATCATCCCTCTCTGCCCTTGTCTCCTTCTCTTTTGTCCTGTAGGGCCAAATAACTTTCTATACCCCTTTACTTGTATTTCCTGTTTCCGAGTAGCAAGAACAGTACTCAACAGTTGTTCCTAAAACTTTGAGTTCCAACTTCTCTTCCTCCATCCCTCCTCACCCCTTCCCTTTGGAAGGCAAGCAATTCAATGTAGGCCATATTTGTGCAGTTTTGCAAATGACTTCTATAATAGTCGTGTTGTATAAGACTAACTATATTTCCCTCCATCCTATCCTGTCCCCAATTACTTCTATTCTCTCTTTTGATCCTGTCCCTCCCCATGAGTGTTGACCTCAAATTGTTCCCTCCTCCCCATGCCCTTCCTTCCATCACCCCCCACCCTGCTTATCCCCTTATCCTCCACTTTCCTGTATTGTAAGATAGGTTTTCATACCAAAATGAGTGTGCATTTTATTCCTTCCTTTAGTGGAATGTGATGAGAGTAAACTTCATGTTTTTCTCTCACCTCCCCTCTTTTTCCCTCCACTAAAAAGTCTTTTACTTGCCTCTTTTATGAGAGATAATTTGCCCCATTCCATTTCTCCCTTTCTCCTCCCAATATATTTCTCTCACTGCTTGATTTCATTTTTTTTATTTAAGATATGATCCCCTCCTCTTCAGTTCACTCTGTGCACTCTGTCTCTATGTGTGTGTGCGTGTGTGCATATGTATGTGTGTAATCCCACCCAGTACCCAGATACTGAAAAGTTTCAAGAGTTACACATATTATCTTTCCATGTAGGAATGTAAACAGTCCAACTTTAGTAAGTCCCTTATGACTTCTATTTGCTGTTCACCTTTTCATGCTTCTCTTCATTCTTGTGTTTGAAAGTCAAGTTTTCTTTTCAGCTCTGGTCTTTTCATCAAGAATGCTTGAAAGTCCTCTATTTCATTGAAAGACCATTTTTTCCCCTGAAGTATTATACTCAGTTTTGCTGGGTAGGTGATTCTTGGTTTTACTCCTAGTTCCTTTGACTTCTGGAATATCCTGTTCCATGCCCTTTGATCCCTTAATGTAGAAGCTGCTAGATCTTGTGTTATCCTGATTGTATTTCCACAATACTTAAATTGTTTCTTTCTAGCTGCTTGCAATATTTTCTCCTTGGCCTGAGAACTCTGGAATTTGGCCACAATGTTCCTAGGAGTTTCTCTTTTTGGATCTCTTTCAGGCGGTGATCTGTGGATTCCTTGAATACTTATTTTGCCTTCTGGTTCTAGAATCTCAGGGCAGTTTTCCTTGATAATTTCGTGAAAGATGATGTCTAGGCTCTTTTTTTGATCATGGCTTTCAGGTAGGCCCATAATTTTTAAATTGTCTCTCCTGGATCTATTTTCCAGGTCAGTTGTTTCTCCAATGAGGTATTTCACATTATTTTCCATTTTTTCATTCTTTTGATTTTGTTTTGTGATTTCTTGGTTTCTCATAAAGTCATTGGCCTCCATCTGTTCCATTCTAATTTTGGAAGAACTATTTTCTTCAGTGAGTTTTTGAACCTCCCTTTCAATTTGGCTAATTCTGCTTTTGAAGCATTCTTCTCTTCATTGGCTTTTTGAACCTCTTTTTGCCAATTCAGTTAGCCTATTTTTTAAGGTTTTATTTCTTCAGCATTTTTTGGGTCTCCTTTAGCAGGGTGCTGACCTGCTGTTCATGTTTTACTTGCATGTCTCTCATTGCTCTTCCCAGTTTTTCCTCCACCTCTCTAACTTGATTTTCAAAATCCTTTTTGAGCTTTTCCATGGCCTGAGCTCATTGGCTGGGCTGGGATATGGAAGCCTTGACTTCTGTGTCTTTCCCTGATGGTAAGCATTGTTCTTCCTCATCAGAAAGGAAGGGAGGAAATACCTGTTCACCAAGAAAGTAACCTTCTATAGTCTAATTTTTTTCCCTTTTATGGGCAATTTCCCAGCCAGTGACTTGACATCTGAATGTTCTCTTCACACCCACTTCGCCTCCGGATCCTCGTAGCCAGGGCTTGGGGCCTGAGATTCAAATGCTGCTCCCCAGCCTCAGGGTTTTGGGTGGGAGCAGGGCTGCTGTTCAGTGTGAGATTAAGTTCAGGTGCTCAGGTCGGGGCAGGGCCACCTCACCGGCTCATTTCCCTCAAGGGGTTTATGCAGAGACCTTCAACAATGGATCTGGGCTCCTGCCTGCTTGGGGAGCCCCTGTCTGCTCCCACCTCCCTAGGGGGCCTGAGTTATGGGGCCACCCCACTTCCCTCTCAGCAAGCTGAGAAGACCCTCTCACCAACCTTTGGGGCCTGTGGGTGGAGGGACCCGCACGGCTGCTGGAGATTCCATCCCTGAAGCCTGCTCGGATCTGCTCCTCTTGGTCCTGTGCTGCCAAGACAGGGCTAAACTTGGCTCCAGGTCCGTTGTGTGACGGACCTTTCATAGGTTTTTCAGGGCTCTCTGAAACAGAAATCTCCTCCGCTCTGTTGTTCTGTGGCTTCTGCTGCTCCAGAATTTGTTGGGAGATGTTTTTTACAGATATTTTATGGGCTGTGGGTTCGGAGCTAGCATATGTGTGTCTTTCTACTCTGCCATCTTGGCTCCACCCCTCAATATATATAATTCTTCGGACTATTCTCAGTATTTGGGTAGGTGGAGGAATTATTAACACACACACAAACATATAGACTGACAGCACAGGTTGACTTGAATGAGAAAGTATGATATCTATAAAAATAAAATTAAAGGGTGATAGAAGAATATATTGGGAGGAGAAAGGGAGAAATGGAATGGGTCAAGCTATGACTCATAAAAGATAAGAAAAATATTTTTCTAAGGAGGAGAAAAGGGAGGAGTTGAGATGGGAAAAGTGAAGCTTACTCTCGTCACATATGGCTTAAGAAAAGAATCACATGTTCACTCAATTTGGTATGAAAATCTAGCTTACACTATAGGAAAGCAGGGAAGAAGAAGACAAGAGGGGTGAGAGAAATGATGGAAGGGCAAATGGATCAAGGGAGTAATTAGAAGTAAACTCTTTTGGGAAGGGACAAGGTCATATGAGAGAATAGAATAAATGGGGGACAGGGTAGGATGGAGGGAAATATAGTTGGTCTTACATAACATGGCTACTATGGAAGTCTTATGCAAAATAACACATATAGAGCCTGTGGTGAATTGCTTCCCTTCTAAGTGGGGATGGGTGGGGAAAGATGAAGTGAGAGAATTTGGAATTCAAAGTATTAGAAAGAAATGTTGAGAACTGTTAATGCATATAACTGGAAAATAAGAAATACAGATAATGGGGTATAGAAATCTATCTTGCCCTTCAAGAAAAGAGAAAAGATGGGAATAAGGTAAGAGGGGGGTGTGGTAGAAGGGAAGGCACATTGAGGGAAAGAGTAATCAGAATGCAAGATGTTATGGGGTGGGGAGGGGGGAGAGATGGGGAGAAAAATTATAATTCAATATTTTGTGGAAATGAATGTTGAAATCTAAAAATAAATAAATAAAACTATAAAAAATAAGAGCTGCAAACCTTTATATATCACAATTTATTTATCACAATTAAAAATCAATACAAGAAGTATTGGAGAAAAATAAAATATTTATAGAATTGGAATAATACAAAATATGAAAATCAAGGAACCTGGAAAGAATATAGAAAGATCATTTAAAAATCGTCAGTTAGTCAGAAGTACATGATGAAACAAGTAACAATTTACAAAATCAAATTGACTGTATTTTGTAATTGATTTCATTTTGTATCACTACCAACATATTGTTAAACCACCTTAAGCATACTTCACTTTTCTCTGAATTATATTTGAAAGTTATTTTCCTGCTATTCACTCATCTGTCCTTGTATCAAGGAATGATTCAGTAGGATACCAGGGAGCCTGGTCTGTTATCTCCGTACCTCTGCTGTCCTTCAAAAGAGTCTGGTTTATTGTCATGGTGACATTAGCTATCTATGCAGGAGGACACCACAATATGTCTTCCATAGATATGAGATGGAAGTAAAAGTTGTTGCTAATCCTGCATTCCAAATTCCAAAATTCCAATTATATTGTCCCTCATAACTATGATACTTCTGACTTCATAATAAATCATCTTGCTTTGTCCATGTATGTTTTGACTTCTATTTATTTGGATTCTTTTTTCTCCATAAAAAAATTGATCTGTCAGCCCCAATAAAGAATCTTTACTAGCTTAGGAGCCTAGTAATATTTCTGGGTCAAACAGTATGCAGAGCTTTATAATCCTTATAGCTGAGTTCCAATTGTTCTCCAGAATGGACTAATTCCCAACTCTACCAAAATTACATTACTCTCCCAGTTCTTCACATTCTTTCTAGCATTTATCATTTTACTTTTCTTTCATGTTGGCGAATCTAATAGGTGTGAAGTAGTAACTCAGAGTTCTTTCAATGTTCACTTCAGAAGTCTAATCAATAGTCATTTAGACCACTTTTAAAATTTGACTGTTGAGTGCTTTGATTTCTTCTGAAAATTGCCTGTTCATATTTTTAAACCATTATCAATTGGGGAATCGCTATCAGTTTATAAATTTAGTTCAGTTCCCTACATATTTTAGAAATGAAGGCTTTATCAGAGAAACTTCCAATAAATTATTTTTTCAGTTTCTTGTTGCATTAGTTTTGTTTATGTAAAATCTTTTTGATTTCATTTAATCAAAAACTCTTCATTTTAATTCATGTGTTGTTCTGTATCTCTCATTTGGTCATAAATTCTTCCCAACGTATCTTTTTCGCCCTTGTCTCTGTACATAGTATTTGTTGTTGGTATATATACTCAAGTTCATTAGTACCTAGAAGAGAGAGAGAGAGAGAGAGAGAGAGAGAGAGAGAGAGAGAGAGAGAGAGAGAGAGAGAGAGAGAGAGAGAGAGAGGTGTCACAGAATCAAAAGAAAAAAACCTCTTTTATTAAAATCCTGATGTTTACGCATTTTAGGCAAGTGATCATGGATAAGTCAATTACAATTTCACTGCCTCAAATCTAATCAAATCTAAAAGTTGCATCTCTACAGGTGTAGATTTATAATATAGAAAAAGTTTCCTGGTGAGGTGATGCTATAGATGATCTATAGAAAGACAAACAGATTGGTTGACAAATAAACATAGAGCTTAAACATAAAAAGTGTATTAGTTCCCTTTCCTGTATATCTTCATATAGTTATTTCAATTTAAATAAAAATTTAGAGGGAGTTTAGAGAGAATATAACAATTTATTATAGGTTGTATACATTTATAATGTTTATAACAAAACCTATATACTTGGAAAAGAAATGTTCTACAACTTCAGGAATAATTTTATAACCAAACAATCTTCATAGATTCATTTCACTCCTTAAAGTATCTATTGAACGATATTTTCACAGTGTGCAAACTCTTTCCCAATTTTAAATTGAACTCAGTGGCATCTAAAAGAAGACTTTAAAAGCACTTTAGAAATGACACTAAATAGGTGGCTTAGTCATGTGAATTTAAAAAAAAAATTAAACTTTGTAAAGTACCAAACACTTCAAAAGAGATAATTAGTCCATGGTAGAATCAGGCATTTAAAGATATATTAAGCACAATATTTAAAGTATATCATATTCATTAAATTAATTGGCTTAATTTTAAAAAATGGTAATAAAGTTTTAACACAAAACCTTTCAAACTTTTTATCAAACCTGTGATTTTGTTGAAACAATAGTTCCCCTTAACTATTACAGAAGAAAATGCTAACACAAATTAAAGGATTAAAACGTTTTTGTCAATCATTTCTGTGTTTTTTTAGAAGTAAAAATTCATATTCTCATTTTTAATCTCTAAATGGCAGACTATTTCTGCTGAGGATTTAGAATGTTTTATTTTTAATGCTGATATGATTTTTTTTTAAAACAGAAAATGCATTTGATTCTAACCTGATTGCAAAACATTATTTACCATTCCTTCCAAAAATAATTGGGAGAATATTTAAGAAACTGATGTTCACTTAAATAATAAGAACCATTCAGAAATATTAAACTTATATCAATATCCTGAGTAAAATTAATTACAGAATATGAAGAGGGAAAAATGGCATTCATATCCAAAGTAGCTGGGATTGATCAAGCAATAAAGAAGCATTCTATGAGTAAAAGTTATGCATTAGAAAAAAAAAAGCTAAAACTAAATCACTAAGGAAAATATTAAAGATAAACCCTAAAATCACATTTACAATGCATTTATACTAATATTTCCAAAAATAACTTTCTTACTTTGGGCTATTTTATAGGGAATGTTGTGTGTATTTAGACTTGTAGCATAAAACTTTCACACATCAATATGCTTACACCTTTTTGATATTTATTTCTTTGAAAACTTGCAAAATTAAAAAAATAATTTACTACATTTTTACTATGTCTTTTGTTTAAGTAATTAAATATTTCAGTAAATTCAGGGAAAGGCATGGGTTCTCTTAACATAAATATAGAACATAATTCTGTATAATTCTGGCTTAAAACATATATAGGAGTTGGGGAATGAATACATCTAAATATATTGTGATACTTGAACGAATGCAATATTGTTGTTTAAGAAACAATGAATATGAAAAATAGAGAAAGGATTTGTAGAGGAAAGCATGTATGAACAGATGAATAATTAAATTAAGCAAAATCTGGAAGATAACTATAAATAATGATTATTGTAAAATAAATAAAGAGTAGAAAATAAGTGGTGCAAAATACCTTTAAAATATCACAGGTTGACTTCTAGGAGGCAAGATGGCAGAGTAGGTACTAAACAGCTATAGATCTCTCATATTCACTGTCAAAGAATGAAACAACCATAAAATAGCACCCTGTTTTAAATCCGAGAATAGTGGAACAAGTGGAAAGATGTACTGGAGTAGTCTTTTAACCCAGGATGTTTAGAGGATCTGCAAGAAAGTCCCTTCTCACTTGGATAAAAAGGAAGTGCATTCTAGGTTAGGAAGGATCCCAGCAAACCAGCAGCAAGCCTCAACTCAGAAAATCAACAGGAGAGCCTGAGTCCCATTTTGGTGGAACAAGTAAACACCAGCACCAAGACAATCCCACACACACACACATACCTCTCCCTTCTGAGGGCTTTAACAGAGCCAGGGGAACCCACAGACTCCAGAACAGAGAACCATCACATGATTCTAGTAACCATATCTCTGTATGCTTCAGTGTTGTGCTAGGCTATAGGGGTTGAGAGGATAAATCTTACTATAGTAGGACCTCCACATTCTTTAGTGCACCTCAGGGCAAACAGGCATCTTCCAGGGCCTAGACTTCCATGAACTTCTGTGTATCCTCAGGGAAACACAGAAAAATCCCACTTGGACTCAGTACTGGTCAGACACCACTACTAGGACCCCACCTCATGAGCAGATAAGCTTCCAGACCTCTACAGCCACCCCCACCACACACCCTCAACCAAACACCAGACACAAATGTCCCCTGAAGGACTCAGGGCAATATCAGAGCAACATCAGGTAAACAACTAGGGTCTGCAGCCAGTGGCAAAAGACCCCTGAGACGGAGCCCCTTCTAATCTGACAGTAAAGATCAAATTTAAAAGAGAGGAAAAAAGGCCAAAAAAGAAAAAAAGATTTGCAAAAAAACAACCAAAAAGGAACCTGACCATCAAAAGTTATTATGGTGACAGGGATGACCAATACATAATCAAAGAACAGGACAAAAACATTGAAACATCTCTGAGCACCCTCCCCCCCATCCAAAAGGAAATTGACTCCAGGCCAGAAAAAACTTACGAAACTGTTCAAAAATGATCTCAAAAATCATAAAAGAGAAACAGAAGAAAAATGGGGAAAGGAAATGAGAGTGATGCAAGACAATTATGAAAAAAGGGCTTGGGAAACTGATTAAAATGTAGAATTGGCCAAATGGAAAGGGAGACACAAAAATCCACTGCAGAAAACAACTCCTTGAAGAATACAATTGACCAAATGGAATAGAAAGTACAAAAGTTAATTGCAGCTAATGAATTTCTGAGACATTGCCAATCAGTCAAACAAATCCAAAAGAATGAAAAAAAATAGAAAACCTTGTAAAATACCTCATGGGAAAAAAAAAACTGACTTGAAAAATAGATCCAGGAAATACAGTATCAGAATCACTGGACTATGTGAAAGCCATAATCGAAAGGAGAACATGGAGGGCATCTTTCAAGAAATTATCAAGGAAAACTGCCGTGACATCCTGGAACTAGACGGTGGAAAATCAGTGAAAGAATCCACCAGTCTCTCAAGCAAAGAGATCCCAAAATAAGAACTTCAATGTACATTAAAATCAAATTTCAAATCAATCATATTAAGGAAAAATACTACAAGTGCCCAGACAAAAACAATGCAAATATTGGGGAGTTATAATCAGTATCACACAGGACTTAGCAATTGAGACATTAAAAAACAGGAGGTCATGGAACATGATATTATGGAGGGAAAAGGAGCTAGGACTACAACCATGAATAACTTATGGGACAAAATTAAGCCCAATAAATTGAGGGGACAAATGGTCATTCAACAAAACGGAAGGATTTCAGATCTTTATAAGGAGATGACCAAAACTAAACCAAAAATTTGGGCTCCAAGATCAAGACCCATCAGAAGCATGAACAGATAAAAAGGGAAAAGAAAAATTGGTTATGTCTCTATGAAGAAAGCTAATACTTTTAACTTAAAAATTTTATCACTAACATTACAGATAGAAGGAATATAGATGGACAGATGGTACACATTTAAGGTGTACTTGAGGGAATAACATTAAAAAAATAACTTGACTTCATCTCTGCTATAGAAAAGACTACTCAGTAACAAGGAATCAAAGGGATGCAGTATGGAAATATATATTTTTTAATTATTTTATTTGTTTTCAGTGTTCTACAATCACTTCCATATATCTTAGATATTTTCCCCTCCCTCCCCTCTACTCCCCCATTCCCTCCCTGAGACAGCATACAATTTTATACAGGTTCTACACATACATTCCTATTAAATACATTTTTTCTTTAGTCATGTTGCATAAAAGAATTAAAATGAATGGGAGAAATCATAAAACAAACCAAAACATAATGCAAAAGAAAATAATCTGTTTTATTCTACAATCAAATTCCATACTTCTTTCTTTGGATGTGGAAGTCATTTTGCCTTAAGAGAGCATTGGGAACTTTTTAAATTCTTGCATTGCAATGAAGTTCTAAGTCTACCAGAAAAATTTCTCCCACACTGTGGTTGTTGTTGTGTACAAAGTTTTCCTGGTCCTGCTCCTTTCACTCAGCATCAGTTCATGTAAATCTTTCCAGGCCTCTCTGAAGTCTTCCTGCTCATCATTTATTACAGCCCAATAGTATTGCATTACATTCATATACAACAATTTATTCAGTCATTCCTCAATTGATGGGCATCTCCTTGATTTCCAGTTTGTGGCCACCACAAAAAGAGCTGCTATAAATATTTGTGTACATGTGGGACCCTTTCTTACTTTTATGATCTCTTGGGGATACAGTACTTGAAGCGATATTGCTGGGTCAAACGATATGCACATTTTTGTAACCCTTTGGGCATAGTTCCAAATTATTCTCCAGAATGGTTGGATCAGCTCACAGTTCCACCAACTATGAATTAGTGTTCCAATTCTCCCACATCTTCTCCAACATTTTTCATCTTCCTGTTTTGTCACTTTAGCCAATCTGATAGGTGTGATGTGGTATCTCAGAGTTGTTTTGATTTGCATCTCTCTAATCAATAGTGATTTAGAGCACTTTTTCATATGACTATAGATAGCTTTAATTTTTTCCCTGAAAATTGCCTTTTCATATCGTTTGACCATTTCTCAATTGCGAAATATGGCAATGTTAAAATGGAAACAGCATCAAACTTTGAATCACAGAGTCTTAATGTAAGTCCTATGTTTTTCATTTACAATCTGTATGATACTAAAGTCATGACACTGACTTCTCTGGAATTCAGTTTCTTCATCTGTCAAATGAAGGATATAGCCTAAATAACTTCCAAAGTCCCTTCTTGGTCTAAATCTATAATCCAATGAATTTTTCAGTTTTTAGTTTTCAATTGAGAATGTATCTTGTAAACCCCAGTCTACTTCAGAAAATCTGTGTTAGTATACTCTCCTCATACTAGTTAGGCAATGTTTTTTGTTTATTTGTTTTGTTTTTTTTCCTTAAAAGTTATTAAGAAATTCCTTGAGATTTGGTTGTCTCCAATGACAAAGGGATGAATATTGTGACATCACTTTAGTAAAAAAAAAAGTCATAAGAACATTAATCATCTTCATGGGTAATCTCAGATGCTTGGCTGGTGAATCACAAAAGTAGCTTCATTCAAATGAGTCAATTCTAGAGCTTCTCAATATTTTTCTTGTGAAATAACCTTATACTAAATACACCTCAATTACTTGACTATGAATAACATCTGAGTGCATCATTTTCCCCAATGTCTAACCTAAACCATAATGTCTGAAAGAGCCCCAGTTCAAAGGAGTATCAAATTAAAATTAGTCCTGTTTGAGTTTAAAAATTAATTTTAATGGGCATATCATTCAACAACTTGTTTCTACTTGTGTGGATTTTGAAAATCTGAGTCAATAAAGTCAAAGACCTAAATGGTCTTAGGCTGAAAAGTCGTTTCATACAGAACCCATGATCAATGATTCTACTTACTGAAAATGGAAGGCAATGTGGTGCAATGAAAGATGTACTAGATTTTAAATAAAGATGTGCTATAACTTATTATCTTTGTGACCTTGATGTAGTTACCTATCCTCTTAGGGCCTCAGATTTTTCATGTGGTAAATGAGAGTTTTGAACTAGCAAACCTCTAAGTCCAATTTTAGGTTTAGACATGGAATACTGCAACAACATAGTGAAGTATGGAGAGCCTCATTACTAGTAGATTATCTGGTCACTGGATTCAGATTGCTTGGGAGGAGAAGTGAGGCTGGTGCCCTGCACAGCCCTCCCTCACTCAAGTACAAGTCATGTCATTATTTCTCTGATGGCATGGTCTTCTTCAGCAACGAAGGATGAATACACACCACTAGATTAAATTCTAAATGGAGAATGCTTTAATCATACTTCATAATGGATTTAAGACAAAACTTTCAAAAAGCTCTCAATTCTTTGCAAATTCTTTTGGACTACAGAGGGAACAACAAAACCAACTAGTTAATAGGGAAAATATATTTAAGATAAATAGACAAGAAAAAATGTGACTACTGCCTCTACATAAGTTCACATAAAAGTGCTCAGATGAGCTACGTCCCTAAGGGCTAAAGGTATGATAGATGTAATTGATGAAACATTATAAAAGGACTTTGAATGATCATAAAGAACAGAAGAGGTGGTACATATTTAGAGAAGAGGGAAAGTACCATTATGTTAAAAGGACAAGATTCTGAAAAGCACAGGCCAGAGTATTTGAGCTTCATTCTTGACAAATTTTTGGGAACCTTTTTTTTTAAAGTGATAGAAGGCATTATTTGTTTAATATCATCTTGAGGGAAGTGATCCAGTAGATTATCCAATGTATTTCTTAGCTCTAAGTTAGCAATTTTACCAATGACTCAGATAAAGGCATTAAGGACCTGTTTAATAACTTTCTGGATGGTCTAAACTTTAAAAAAAAAAAAGGCAAACACATTGATTCATATATTTGTTCAGTTGTGACAGTTATTAAGAGGATAAAACAGAAGACTGAATTGGAAAAGGAGAAATTTCTTTGGGTTAAGTAAATGTCAATAAAGGGATCTTGTAGAGGCAGAACTTCTTAATGGCTAAAAATCCATCCCCTGAATGAGGAACACCTGAATTTAAGTACCAACTGACAGAGATAAGAAAATCAACAGGCAGCATTTTCTGACTGCCTGACCACTAGCATAAACACATCTTTACCAGACAGGGAAACACCAGAATCTGGGTTTTCAAAAAGCTGGGGAGCTGCTTAGTGGCTTCCCAGAGTCTCATCTGGTACACAGACTTTCTTCCAAGAACTAAGATCCCAAAGTAAAACCACACTCTGAGAGTATTTATACACTTTTTAGAGGCACAGGGTATAACCCTCTCACCCAGTGCATCAATTGAAAAAACAAAAGGTACTTGGGACCCTACTACAAAACAACTCTTCTAATCAAGCTTCCCACAATAAGCAGGCCCACCAACACGTGGGAAAGATGCTCCCCAACCACATTATTCAGTCAGAGGCACTTTTAGTCAAACAAAAACAGCAAAAGATCCTAATATGATTGCCATTATGCTCCACACTCAAGGACCCTTAGCCTTACAATCTGAATGACCATGGATCCTGGAACAAATAGGCATTACCATTTCTTAAGTAAATACAATATAATTCATATTTGCAGAATATATAACATAGCCACTTATTATTAGGAATAAGCCCTCAAAAGTTGACTTCCTTTTATGAATGCAGATCTAAGAATATGTGACAGCAGGTCCCTCTTTGTTGAGGTGCTTACTGTTGGATAAAAGATTTAGAATATAATATCATAGATGTCTCTGGCTTTAGGAAACTGTCACAGAGCAGCTAGGTGACACAACAGATCGAGCAATGGCCCTGAAGTGAGGAGGACCTCAGCTCAAATATGACCGACATTTACTAACTGTGTGATCTTGGGCAAATCACTTAACAGATTGCCTCAAAAAAAAAGTTGTCTCATGGGAGAATGGTTTGAGTTGTTCTGTTTGGCCACAGAAAGCAGAACTGGGAATAATGGAAGAATTGGCAAAGATAAGAGAAAAATTCAAATTTGCATTAAGGAAAAAGTTCTTAAAGATTAGGTGATAGTACTATTTCAGGCAATAATGAATTTCTCTTTCCTGTCAGGTCTTTAAGTACAGGCAAGATGGCTGCTTGTAAGACATACAACAAGGAGATTTTTGGTCAGGTATGAATTGGGCTAACAAAAATGCATTTTATTTAGCATTATATTAAAGGTACCCAGATTTACAATGGTGTAGAACCTCATCCACATTGGAAAAAGAAAGGAGTGAAAGAATGTTTATTTTTTAGACTATGATTGGAAGTTGAATAGGAAATCATAAATTGTGTGTGTGTGTGTAGAAGGTATGTGTACACAACACCCACCTACCTTCCCACACACACACACACACCTAAAATTGAAAAAAAAAAAAGATGAAAGCAGGATAAATTACATGGGGTAAAATTTGCAGACATTTTCATGGACTCATAACTCACCTTGAAACAAAGGTCCATACTTTTACATTAACATTCTTTCTGTTATTGTACATGATTTTGAAATGCAATGCCACAATGACTGAAGAATAATAAAGCTATATTATAAAATTAATGTTTTATTCCTGTGAGATAATAATAGAAAAGGAAGGAGTCAACCTTCATGCATTGGATTGCAATCCAGTCCTTGAGTTAGAGAGGGAGTCCTGAACCCTAGTCTTACTTCTAATGTGCAGTGATCATGTAATTGAGAGAAAAGTCACTGAAATTATCAGAACCACAAAAGCAACTACAGATTATAGAGTGTATGTTCCTTTTCATGGTTGGAAGGAGTTTACTAACCAAGCGTTTATAATAGTAATTTAAATGGTAAGATCTTTCTCATTTATTAATAGGCTCATATGATTTGCTTAAATTTCCTGGAAACCTGGGTGACATGGGGTGGGAGGAGCTTGTTGAAGAGGCAGCACAGGAAGGTTGGAGCAGAACTGGGAGGAAGTAAGTGACTGGGGTCAGGTCAGAGGGGAAAGAATATAGGCCAACTGACACAGGCCCAGCTGACACATTGTGACAGTTGATAGTAAGAAGGCCCTGGCAGAGGGAGGGGAGGTTTGAGAATGACTTTGCCCTCTACTGTGATCATTTTTATTAACTTCTTGGTCATCATGATGGATTTTGCTTTCTGGATCTGGGATCTGGCTTTCTGGTGTTTGTTTAAATAAATGTTTTTCTTCTGCTCCCTATATGGAGAGTCTTTTATATTTTGCAATTGAGAACTATGCTAGCATATTCATAGTCACCACCAGTGTCGTGAATATTGCCTTGGTGATAAAGAGTTGCAAACACAGATACAATTAGATCTGTTCTATAAAAAACATCTTTTAAAAGAATATTCATAGGCTGACCTTATCATCATTTTTAAATTTTTTTCAAAATGTAGAGATGCTAAATAATAAAAATAGTGATCATTTTGAAGATGTATCAGGATTAATACATGCAAATGGATATTTTCCTTTCTTTTATAATTTCCTCCATAGTTAACTTAAGCTGTCATGCAAGAAATAACTCTTATTCCTTAAAGTCACACCTTAATTCTAAATAGTCACTATATTTGTCATACTCAGTTCTGAATAACTTTACTTTCCAAAATTCAAATCCATCTTCAATGAACAAAGGTTCACCATTTCTAAAAGTATTCAAAAGATTATATACTCTTTAGGACAAAATTCCACCCCTTAAATAATACTTTAAGCACCTGAGATATGGACATCAAATTTAGATATGAAATGATCCTTTGAATTCATTGAGTTTACAGTCATCTAGAGAGCTAAGGAACATGTCAAGTGAACTATCGTGCAAAATAATGCATGAAAAATGAAAAACAAACAGATGCAAAACAAAGATTTTTGTGGAATTTGAGGAATAAAAAGAGTTTTTACTGACATGAGGGAAAGGCAAATATATGTCACGGCAGGTTTATTTTAAAGCATGTGTACATGTAATTAATCATGAAAATTAAGCAGATTATTTGTATATCTGCTCCCTCTTCTACCAGAAAGATAACAGGACTGAATTTCTTCTGAAAACTTTTTGCAGAATGTCAGTGCTAAAAATCTCTGTGTTAATATCTATAAACTGAAAAAGACAGGATTGAAAAATGGTCTATCCAGCATTTTCTGCCATCTCAACCATGAATTTAGATCAGCTACAGACCTGATCTGATAGACACTATAGAAATGTATTTGTGCTAATAAAAAACATGCTCTATTAACTTGTTCTGCAGTGACACAAACTGTTCTTAGAAAGGTTATTTTTTTTTTCATTTAAGACATAATAATTCCATTTTATTTTTAATTACTGGAGTAGTTTCTTAAATTAAATTTCATTAATTTATGAGAATTGTTATTATATTAAGACATTCCTTCAAGAGCTGAGAAAAATATTTTGATAAGAAATTATAAGTAATGTAGAAGGTAGATTAGGAGATGCTGATCTTTAATTGAAACTCCCAAACAACATAATCTACAATTGCCCTCTAATTTGCTGCTTCCTAGGTAAACTGAAGGTCCCAGATGGTCCCAGATGGTCAGCCTAGTATGCTGGTACCTAAAGAGTGAAAGCTTTTCCAGCTTTTCCAAGTGTGCCTTATTTAATGTCAAGGCATATATAAATAACAGAAAAATAGGTTTATTTCCTTTATTTGAGTTTCTTTTCTTCATTTTAGAAAACTCCTGCTAATATAAATATCATCAATGTTCCAACTAAATTCATATCACATAACCTTCCTCTCAGGCTAATATTAGGTCCACCTTAGTGGATGCAAAATAAAAGAACTATCTAGAATCAGCTAGGCATTACTATGCATAATGGTATAAAATTAGAGACAAATTATCAAACCCATTATATACAGCATGTTGTAATAAAATATAAGCCCTCCAAATCCCTTCATGTATAGAGCAGGTTTCAAACTTGAAAATCTAACCTTTTACAAAGGGCAGTTGGTGAATAAACAATGAGTGAGCCAGAACAGACAAATCTACATTGACCAGGGGGATTTTTGAGAGTTCAGCACAGTTTCAGATGTCAGATTTTAATTTGCAATGTGTCTCCCTCTGATTAAACTAGTTACAAAGCTCAGCTAAAAGGGAATTGAAAAGACCAATGCATATTATCCATATCGTAGACAAACTGAAGATTGGTATCTCTGGGCTTATTTGTGAGTTGCTTGTTTCTGGAGAAACTGTGTAGGCCCAATCCCAATGATACTGTCAAATCAAGATGTGCAATAGAGAAGCTTGGCACCGCATTTTTCAAATCATGAACAAAATTGGTCTGATGCTATAGCATTATTCAGGTAGCTTAATATGAGTCTGAGTGAAGATTCTACTGGATGACTAAGTAGTTGAAGGGAGTACAACCAGGAGGTGACATATTCTCTACTAATGCGATTTAGTGGAAAAGACCATTTTTTTCAGGGAAAGTTTTATCCCTGGCTTTCACTACATAGAAGGTATATGCCTTCTCACCTCACATTGACAATTTGCTTTTGTCAAGCTCTTGTGTCTGTATTAACACCATGCAACAGCTTAGTCTCATAAATCAACTTTTGCTTTCTTAGATTCATGATGACTCAACCTTCTAGGATAACTTTTTAGAGCTTCAATTTCTTATTTTGTCTGATGAATTGCTTTTACCTATAGGTAAATTCCTAAACTCAATTTCTACCTGCAACTCTACATAACAAACTCCATCTTGTGCAAGCCAGATGGAATGACCTAGGCTTTATATCTTGGCAGGTTCAAACAAATGTATTCATAACAATTTGAAATGATTTCAACCTGATTATCTTTTCTAGTTTTTAAATTTCTATTTTTATTTTCTGTTTCCCCAAACTTCATAGAAACCAATAAAGTCTTACTATAATGTCAACTATAACCCATCAAGTTGGGTAAAGTATATTGATACTCTAAACTGGTACTTCTAAAGGGATATTACTATTAGAAGGGAAGTAATTATCCTCACTTCAATTGTTGTAATTATAGAGGCTACAGATACTTCAATTGAATCAAATTAATTATTCAGATGTCATGATTAGGTTTTAATATATAAAGAGATATACTTACCCTCTGATACTTTTATAAGAAAATACCTTGTGATTGGAAGGAAGAAGGAGACATATGTCAGGGCCTAGATTGAAAAAATAGTCCAGGACAAGTCAGATTAATACTGGATGATTTCAGTCTAGAATTTAAGTGCAAGACCCATAACCCTAGGAAATAATTATTCTTAAGGGAGGGAGCAAAGGTATCTATGTCTCTACCCTTCCTCTTATCCACTTATAATTCATCAAAGAAATAAGAACAGTAGTAGACTGATTCAAAAATCCTGTTTGCATCACTGAAAGTGGAACCATAAAAGAGTGACACTGAATGCAACTGGATGCAGAGAAAAAGTTATCCAAGGGAAGCTTTGTGGGGACCCTATGAAATCAGGAAGACTTGCAGTACCGGTGTTTTATCTGAGAGAGTCAATAGCTCTGAGCTCCAGAAAGATACAGAATCTAGAAGACAAGCAAAGAGATACACCTAAGGACTTCATGAGGCCTGTGCAACAAAAGAAAAAAACATTGCTCTTTATCTATTTTCCATATTTCTCTATTTGCATACTTACTATTATTGTAGTCAAAACTTGATCACTTTTACCACAGAAGTGAAAATATAGTGTCATCTCTCTCACCTTCCCTTTCTTCTCTCCTCCCTTCTTGTATGTTCTAGCAAAATAAAACATGAACTGAGAAAATAGGGGAAGGCCTCCTTGGTTGGATCTAGGCATGAAGAATAAATAATTATAACTGAATAATTGTACTGGTTTCCAATTAATATCTTGTGTTTCCTGGGCAGATCTGAATTTTTTTAAATTACTTTTTCAGTCTTTTATACTAGTCTCTCAATTCTAAAACTTGCTAAAAATACAGTAAATTGAATTTATGCAAGAGTATGTCCTAGGCTTTGCAGGGGACTATATATTTGTAACTTTTATTCTTGCTTTGACTTTTTATTAAATTGTTTTTTTCTAAAAGTGAATTGAAGATATTGACTGATATTAATGTACAGCAAAATAGTCGGGGTGCTTGAGCAACAGTGTTAGACACATGATTCATAAGTTATTTCTAATTCCCTGAGGTAAGTAGAGATGAGACACTCTCTGAGAACCTAATCTATAGATATGTGTGATATTTGGGAGGGGTAGTTACAGAAGGATGACCACAATATCCAATAAGCAATATGCCCTTAAACTTAACTCATTTTATTACATGGGTGATGGATTTTCAAATAAATTTCTCATTTTAATAAATATTTTATTTTTTCCAATTACATATAAAAACAATTTTTAAAATTTGATTTTTAAAAAATAACTTAGAGTTCTCAATGATGACTCTACCTCTCTTCTTCTCCCCTAACTCAAGAAGGCAAATAATTTGATGTAGATTATACATGGTCAGTCATGTAAACATTTCTACATTTGTCATGTTGGGAAAGAAACCACAGACCACACAAAAAATTAAGCTTTTTTTCCTTTTTAAGTATGCTTTTATCTTCATTTTGACTCCTTCACTTTTTTCTCTGGAGATAAATAACATTTTTAATCATAACTCATTCAAATTTCACTTAGATACTTTTATTGCTGAGAAAAATTAAGTGAATCGCCACTAGTTATCTAACAATATTGTTGTTCCTATGTGTACTACTCTCCTGGTTCTTCTCATTTCCCTTTATACCAGTTAATATAAGCCTTTCTAGGCTTCTCTGATACCATCCCAATCATCATTTCTTATAACACCATAGTATTCCATACCATTCTTATACCACAACTTGTTCATCCCTTCCCCAGTGGATGAGCATTTCCTCAACATTCAATTGTTTGCCACTATTGAAAGAGCTACTATAAATATTTTTTATACATCTATGACCTTTTCCTTTTAAAAAAAAATATCTTTTTGAGGGAGAAATAAAGACTTAGCAGTGTGATTGCTAGGTCAAAGGATATACAATTTTATAGCCCTTTGGACATACTTCCAAATTGCTCTCTAGTATAATTGAATAGGTTCATAACATCATCAATTGTGTATTAGTGTTCCAATTTTCCCACAAGTCCTTGATATTTGTCATTTTCCTTTTTTGTCCTACTAGTTAATCTTACAGATGTGAGGTGATACCTCAGAGTCGACTTAATTTGCATTTCTCTAACCGTGATTTAGAGCATTTTTCTATGATTACATAATAACTTTAATTTCTTCTCATAATTTCCTCTGCATAATCCTTAACCATTTATTAATTCGGAAATGACTTCTATTCTTATAAATTTGACTCAGTTCTCAATATATTTGAGAAATAAGGCACTTCTTAGAAAAACTTGCTGTGAATTTTATTCAGATTTTTTTTTATTACAGTGTATTTTCTTCCATCTTATTTTCTTATTTATCATTCTCTCTCTCTCTTTTTCAAGGACTTTGCTTTTGACCACTGCCTCCTCCAAGCTACTCTCCATTCTATATACTTCCCCTTCTTTTATCCCCATTGTCTCCTACTGCTCTGTAGTGTAAAATAGATTTCTCTGCCTTATTTAGTATTTATGCTATTCCCTCTTTGAACCAATTCTGATGGGACTAAGGTTCAAGCATTTACTGCCAGCCTCCCATTTTCACCTTCACTGCAAAAATCTTTCATTATTTTTTGTGAGATAATTTATCAGGTAACATTCTACCTCTCCTTTAACCCTTGTTCCAGTGCATTCCTCTTTCAAGTCCCTTTACTTCATTTTATTTTTTTATATATTATCCCATCATATTTAATTTTCATGTTTGTCCTCTGTCTTTGCATACTCCTTCAATCTTCACTTGTAATGATGAAGGTCTTAGCAGTTATCGGTATCACCTTCTCAGGTAGCGATGTAAATACTTTAATCTAATTGAATTCCTTATGATTTCTCTTTCCTATTTATCTTTTTATGCCTCTCTTAAATCTTGTATTTGAAAGTCAAATTTTGTTTTCAACTCTGGTCTTCTCATCAAAATGCTTGAACGTCTTCTATTTAATTAAATTTCTTCTTATTTCTCAACAATGACTTTCAGTTTTGCTGGGTAGGTGATTTTTGGTTGTGATCCTAACTCCTTTGCCATCTAGAACCCTTTAATCCATCTTCACTATCTCAAATTCTTTAATCTAGGCCCTCTGATCCCTGAATATGGAAGCTGCTAAATCTTGACCTGATCATGGCTCCATAATATTTGTATTGTTTCTTTTTGATTGATTTTTAATATTTTCTTTGACATTGGGGATCTGGAATTTAATTATAATATTCATGGAAATTTTTAGAGATCTCTTTTGGGAAGTGATTGAGGATTCTTTTAAGTTTTATTTTAGCCCCTGGTTCTAACACATCAAGGCACTTTTCCTTTATAATTACTTGAAAGGTGATGGCTAGGCTTTTAAAAAAATAATCACAGCTTTCAGTTAGAGGAATAATTCTTAAATTGTCTCTCAATATATTTTTTTCTAGTCATTTTAAATGAGATATTTCACATATCTTCTTTTTTTTCAGTCTTTTGATATTGCTTCCTTGCTTCTTGATGTCTCATAGAGTTATTAGCTTTCACTTGACCAATTTAATTTTTAAGGAAATATTTTCTTTAGAGAAATTTTGTGCTTTTTTTTTCATTTTGCCAATTGTATTTTATAAGGAGTGCTTTTCTTAAGTAAAATTGTGTACTTTTTTTATTTAGTCAATTCTACTTTGTAAGGCATTCTCATCAGAGGGGTTTTTTTGCCCCTTTTGCCTTTTGACTTATTCTGTTTTTTTTAAGGTATTATTTTCTGAAGTACTGTTTTTGTCACCTTTACTAAATTGACATTTACATAATTTTCTTGTATCACTCTCATTTCTTTTTGTAATTTTCCCTGTACTTCTCTTATTTGATTTATAAAAATGCCTTTCTAAGCTTATCTATGAACTTGTTTTGGCCTTGAAACCAAATGATATGTTTTTTTGAAGCTTTGGATATTGTTTTTTGAAATTGTTTTCTTCTTCTGTGTCTGTGTTTTGTATTCCCTGTTGCTATAGGAAATTTATATGGTCACATTATTTTTTGTGGCTGCTTGCTCATTTATCCAGCAATTTTCTTGACTTTTAACCTCATATTAAAGATTGACTCTGATCCTGGTCTGGAGGGGGTGTTAGATTGTGTGTGTGTGTGTGTGTGTGTGTGTGTGTGTGTGTAGTTGTTTTCAAAAATTGTTCTTGGGGGAAAGGGAAGTCTGTAAGTTTTCATTTATTCCAGAGTTGTTTGTTCTCTGGTTTGTGAATGACTTTTTCACCCTAGAAATATGGCCAGAGATTCTGTTACACTGCAACCGCATGCCCAAATGTGCTAGTGCCTTCTTACCCCTGGGACTAGGACTGTGAACAATACATGTGCAATGCAACTCAGTTACAGCAAATGGTTCACTTTAATCTCCTTCTGACCTCTTTACTATCTGTGGGCTGAGCCTCCTTCCTGGTTGTGCAGGGACTGGCCTGAACTGAAATGCCCTATACTCTCACCCCAGTAAGACAGACTTTTCTTGCCAACTCCCTAAGTTGTCCCCAGATGAAAAAAAAATTGTTTCACTTAATCCTTTTGTTGGTTCTTCCACTTTAGAATTCATTTTGAGGCATTATTTTAAAGTTCTTCAGAGGGTAATTTAGGAGAGTTCAATCAGATCCCTCCCTTTACCCTTCCATCAATTCCTCATTATGACATAGAAATGAGTCTGTTTTTTTGTTTTGTTTTGTTTTGTTTTTAAGATTGCATCTAACATGCTTTAGATCTGGCAAATTCTATTAAAATTTGTTTTAGTATTAAAGTTCTATGAAATGTTTGGAATGTTAAACCATCATCAGCATCTTCTCTTGATGTTACAGATCATTGCACAGACATACAAAGTATGTTGATTCTTGGCACCAGGAAAACCTGAGTAAAAATCCTGCTTCAAACACTTGTGTGACCCTAGGTAAATCACTTAACCTGATTACCTCAAGAGAAATGAGTGATTTGATTTTCAAACTAGCCTCCATTTCAGCATGGAATGAACAAAACACCCTATATTTTTAATTTTCTCCCTCTAATTTCTTTTTCCAAAGCCTTTCACTATGCTTACAATATCATAGTGCCCTCAATGTGAAGAATAGTCCTATACATTACTACAACTCTAAAATAAAAACAGTGAATTTTATTTCTTTGCTACTCCACATAATTGCCCTTGCTTCTACATTATACTCTGTAAAAATTATCATCCAGTCATAGTGGACAGAGCCTAGTCAAATTACAGAAAAATGTTTTATCAAATTCATCTGTCTGATTTATAATTGCTTTTAAGAACAATAAAAGTATTTATTGATTCATACTGAAACTGTGAGTAATGGGTCTTTTATCATGATATTGGTTAAATAGGAAATGCTACTTGATCTGTGAAAAGACAGCTGGAAAAATTCATGAATATAATTTACCTGTGACAAATGATAATTTAGATAATGTATCTGAAGAATTTTGAAACTCATAAAGTGTTAAAAATATATTTTCATTGCTATCATATTAATATTATTATGATAACACATTATGTCATTTATGTTAGAGAAATATAATAAATTTTATTAAATTATTATGGTTAAGATTATATTACCATTCTTTCTTTAAACAAGACCTTATAACTCGATGTTATTTGTGGATATGGAATAATACAAATATGGAATTGTGCTACTACCCCAAATCTCCTGTATTCACTGTCTCTGCTCCCTAGTCCTTTGACTAGGTTATCCTAGTACTTTGATTTCAGATCCTACACTCTTATATCCGCCTCACTATTTTAACTCTGACGTTTACCAGTTATAGGATAACAGAAAAATCTCTTAATATGTATGTGTCTGAGGAAGGACTGTAGAACTCTTTCCAGTACTTTGTGCTGATTCTATTTATGTTTGTGTATTCAAATATGCTTACAAAGATATTTATTTATCTGTATCCATCTATAGATAAGTCAATATCCATGTAAAGGTATTTTTATATGCATATATATGTAAGTACATCTATCTGTACCTACATATCTTTGTATTATTTGAAAAACATATGAAAATATATAAAGAATGTAGATATGTACAAATGAATCATTGGAATAAACTGACCAAAGTCATACATGGAGGAGAATGCTAGGGATTTCAAAGATTTCTGTTCCTTATATTCAAATGTTAGAAAAACAAAAGAATGAAAGATGTGAGAAACATTCACTTTTTAAAAACTATTAAGATATAAATTAAAAATCTTTATAACCATTTTTGTTCATATAATGATAAAAACAAATATTAACCATCAGTTAGGCTACAAATTCACATTATTTCCATTATACATCCATTCTCTGAATATATAAAAAATTCAAGACACATTTATTTTTACCTACTATGTGCTAGACACTGTGTGTTGTATAGTACCCACTTGAAGTTGATGCCGTTCTATTCAATATTTAAATTTCAAGGTTACACTTTTCTTACCACTTTGTGTGGAATTATAAAATTATCACATTTGTATTTTCAGCTAAACCACTAAAAGTTATCATTTGTTATGACATAGGTTACTTAAAAGAGTATAGTAAAAGGAGTGCTAGATATGAATATAGTGTTCTCAGTTAAATTTTAGCTCCTATGTTTTTAAGCTACATGAACATGGGGAATAGTTATGTGGTTCATTGGATAGATCATTAGGTTTTGACATCAGGAAAACTTATCTTTGTGAGTTCAAATCTGGACTCAGACACTTATTAGCTGTGTGATCTTGGGCAAATCACTAAACCCTGGTTGAATCAATTTCCTCATCTATAAAATGAGCTAGAGAAGGAAATGGCAAACTGCTTCAGTATCTTTGCCAAGAAAACACCAAATGGAGTCACAAAGAAACAGACGCTACTGAAAAAGACTGATTATGCTTATTAACAAGTCACTTATCCTCCCTGAACCTCATTTTTCCCAACTGTAAAGTTCAGATAGTAGTACTTGTACTACCTACCTCACTGCATTGATGTAGAGTTATATGCTTTGCAACTCTTAGAGTGATATAAAACAAGTATAATTCATTTGCATAATCATTGGTATCCAGCATTCTGTCTTTTATGTCAGCCTTCAAGCAAGTCTATTCAGAGATGATTCAGTCCATTTTTTCAGGACCATATCAGCAAAGTATCATAACTGATGATGTATTACAATAATACATCATCTGATTATTGTCATTCTAAAAGATGGAACTATATAGGATAAACAGATCCAGGAGCAGATTCAGTTTAATTACAAGACAGAAGGTATATTAATGTCCTTAGAGACAAAATGCTGGCACCAAGAATCAATATACTATGCATCTCTGTGCAATGAATGATCTGTCACATAAGGAGAAGAAGCTGACGAGGGTTTAGCATTACAGACATTTCACAGGACTTTAATATTAAAACAAATAAAGAAAAAATCATTGACATTTGACATACACAATCATTTGCATCTTGCAAGAGTAAGCACTGGTCTTGCTATAGATAGCTGGATAATATACTATACCACTTTGTTATTAAAGATATGAGAAATCAGGCTTGGGAGCATGCAAATAAAATTCACATAGAAGGGGATGTAGGGAGAGTTGTTGACAGATTCAATTCTGGAAGTGCTTATACAACTCAGAGTCCCTAATTATAGGAATAAAGATGTCACTCCCTTCCACGTGAATTTCATGTGTATTTTCCCAGAACTAAGTCCTCGTATCTTTAAGAACACTATAGTATATGGGACTGGGGGAGGGAAGTGATTATCAATCTATAGGTATGATTGGTGCTTATCAGGATTAAAAAATCTAACTTCCAAAAACATTTTTTCTCAGCATTGCTAAGCTAAGCAGAGTTTATACTCTTCTGATTACTATTTTCTTTTCAAATATTTACTCATCATTCTTTTACCTTCAGAAACTTTAGTACAGTGAATCATTCTTCTGGATAACTTCCATATTTCAAATCTATTTCTTATTTGACTGCAAACAGTCTACATTTCTAAAACTTAGAAACTCCCTCATTGCTGGACAGAGTAATCACAAAGAGTCACCTTGGCTTTAATAAGAAAAGTCATGTTATATTAACCATGTCTAGAACTCCATTTGCTTTGTATGACAGATTCAAACCTTACCAGGAATTCCCTCAAAAATAATGTGAGTGAATGAAGGTCTATCCTCATTATCTATTTCTCTAGTGATAGGAAATGTGCTATTTTCTGAGACAGTCAATCCCACTTCTGGAAAATTCTATTGCAATTATTAGGAAGAGCTCCCATTCACTGAGCTGAAGGCTGACTTTTCACTACACTTATTTCTATCTATCCTCTGTGGTCAACCAAAACAGGTATAACCCCTTTTCCATATGAATCTCCTCAACTAAAAGAAAATTTGAAGATATGTCTTCCTTAAATTTTCTATTCTCTAAGTTAAATATCACCAATTTTCATAGAACTTTTTCTTCTATCCTTTCAGTATCATGGTTACTCTTTTTTGGGCATGCTTTTTGGGACAATTTCTTTATTTCTAAAATGAGGAGTTTGAAATAGACATTGTCTTACATACCTCCAATATGTAAATTCTATGATCCTGATACCTTATGTGAGATATGGAGAACAACAAACCCTGTGTTTTGTAGTTCTAATAAATTCCTCATTTCTGAAATTATGGAGAATTGAGTCAAGTTTGTAAGAATACAGTCATCCCCCAAACTGATACATCATCAATAATTGTGGAGAGACAATTTTTAGAAGAAAAAGTAAAGCTCTCTATAGCCAAGTGAAATATGCTCCAATTCACTGCTGATTAGAGAAATGCAAGGTAAAATAATTCTGAAGTACTACCTCACACCTATAAGATTAACTAATATGAAAGAAAAAGAAAATGACAGATGCTGGCTGGAAAGTATGTGGAAAAATTTGGACAGTATTGCACTGTTGGTGAAATTGCAAACTGCCAGCTATTATGGAGAGTAATTTGGAACTTTGCTCATAAGGCTATAAAACTGCATATTTTTCAACTTAGCAAGATCATTACTAGATTCACACATAAGGATGCTAAATAAGATTAAGAACATGAATAAGAAGATAAATAGGGGAAAAACTATATGTACAAAAATGTTTATAGCAGCTCTCTTTTTGGTGGAAAAGAATTAGAAATTGGGGAATTGTCCATCAGTTGGAGAATGGCTGAATAAATTTTAGTATATGATTTTGTTGGCATACTATTGTGCTATGAAAAAAATGATGAACAGGATTCTTTCAGAAAAAAAAATGGGTAACCTTACATGAACTTTTACAAAGTGATATGAGTGGAAAAAGAAGAATATTGTACATAATACTAGGAATATTATATGGTGATCAACTCTGAAGGACTTAGCACTTGGAAATAAAGTAATCCAAGACAATTACAAAAGACATGATTAAAACTGCTAGATACCTCCAGAGAAAGCACTAATCAAGTCTAAATGTATACTGAAGTATACTATTTTTTACTCTGTTTTTCTTTTTTCTTTTTTTATTTTCTTTTGCAACACAGGTAATATGTAAATGCTTTGCATGACTGCACATATATAGTTTATATCAAATTGGTTGCCTTCTCAAGGAACTGGGAGGAGAGAGAGGAAGGGATAGAATTTGGAACAGAAATTAAAAAAATGGTTAATTTTTTCTTTAAATGTAATTTAGAGAAATAAAACTAAAATTAAGTGGATAAAGAATATATCAGTCATTCTACTTTAAACAAAAATGCCCCAGTTCTACAAATAACCAGATGGTCTAAGTAACTTTTAGAATTTTATCATAACTTCTCACCTGGTTTAGAACCTATTTCCTGAAAAAATATACATGTCCTTCTTCTAGGTAATGAGGTTATATATTATTCTGCTATCATACCCATTCTTTGCCCTCTGAATTAATTCTTAGTCAAATGTTCACAATTGTATACTAATTTGGTAATATGCATTTTTTCATGCATTAAGCATATGTTCTTAATATATGACACTATGGCCCCAAGTTTTCATTTAATCTATTCCCTTTTAATAAGGCAGACTTTTTTCATAACATAATTCAGTCATGAATCACATAAAGCTTCAGGGACAGTGAAGTCAAATTTATCTCTTTGCATCAATATTGGCAATTCTTCTTGTTTATGGTCTATACATTGAATATTTGTTGAAAGACCCCGAAGGCCTTGGGTTTTACCACTTAGTTTTTATCAAATGATATCTTAAAATTATTGATTCTCTCTACTAATATATGTCTTCCTAGCCATACTTGCTTCCCTTTGTGGAATCCACTTTGACAACTATACGTAATAAATTCCCTGTTCCCCTTCCCTTTTGGAATAGATATATTTGCATTTTAGCTCACATCCTTCTTCTTAATCTTGCCAACAGATGAAGTAGAAACATCAAAGTCTGGAAACATTTAACAATTGATTCTCCACATTGCCAAAATCATCTACTATTCATAATTTAGGACAATTTTGTGGATATAAAACAACAGAGACTGAATATAATTTTCCAAATCACATTAAAATTACACTTCTGGTAAGAACCATGACTGAAAATTAATGTAAGGACTCCCCTTTGTCATCTCAAAATAGACAAATTTTAAATAAAGAACACTAACAAAATAGGAAGGGAATAGGGCCTCAAAGGAAAATACCTGACAGAAAAAGCAACAGAGCAACCAAAGAAATGAATTAGCAAAAATGAGCTGCTAATAAAGTTGAGGATGACGGTGATGCACAGAATCTTGTTTTTTTCTTGTAGTAGGTGATGACAAATGAAAACATTTCCTTTATCATTCAGATCATCATCTATCCTCCAACCTACTTAGATGATAGTAGCCTGGGGAACTGTGAGATAAAGTGTCTTCACAAAGCTACTCTTTGTCAAAGACAATAGTACTGTGACTCAAACTAGAATCTTAAAAAATACAAATTAACAACTCAAAATCACACAGAGAAGTTGAAACATTAATATAATAAATTAAGAAAGAGATTGAGAATTAACAAAAGATCCCTTAAAAATATTTGTTAAAAGAATATTACTTTAATTAAACATTTTAATAAATCAGTCAATTCCCAGAGAATGGACAAGATGGAACTAAAAAATACAGAAACGTATCACAGAATACTATTGAAAGAAAGCAAAATTAAACAACTCCTCAACATTTTTTTTTTTTTTGCAAAGCAAACCATATACTTGGGCAGGCTAAGACTTATTGGTCTTTCATCTACTTCATTTTTGGACTGAGACTACAAATTGGACTTTAAATATCAGAAGAGTTGTGGAGAGGGTCTTGACTGCTCTACAACTAATATTGGAAAAGGGCAAACAACAATAGAGAGGACACGTCGGTTATGTGCTTATGCCCTGTAGGAAATCTGATCTATATATTACTACTTGTTTTGATTATACTTTCTCTCCAGGAGGGTCTATTTTAACTAAGACCAATAACTGAGTTATATGACCTGCAATTATATCCTAACATTTTGCAGATATTATTCTTTTTTTACATTTAAAACTAATAAAAATGGTGTGCTACTCCTTTTTAGGTGAATATGATGCTACTAATCACACATAAGCCCATACACATACTTTTAGGTAAGAACATTACAGAAGTAAACACAATAAAATTATAAGAAACTTTATAAAAATAAACTATTTTTATAAATAGGACAGTTTCTGATACTTGATATACACATATGTATTTCATCTAAAGAAAATATATTATCACATATATTACAAATATTTAAAAATGCAGATTTAAAAAAAAGATTATGGATATTGCCTTACTTTATGTGTTTTTAAACCCAACTCTCAAATATATGATGCAGATAATATAATGTAAATTAAAAACTCAGATTTTGCAACTTTAGGTAAAGAATGTGGACAGGAAGGAAGTGATATCACCTTTTAGACTTCAAATTTCCCTGGCCAACGTTCATGGCATGTATTAAGTCCTTGAGATTTGGCTAATATAATCTACATTCAGTTTTATTTAAGGAGGTAGTGTGACATATTGAAAAGAGTCTGTGCCAAAAGTCACAGATTCATATCTCACCACTGATTGCTACTGTATTACTTTGTGATGGACAAATTGTGTAACTTTCTTGTTCTGAGTTTCCTCTTCTGTAAAATAATATTAGACTATCCCAATATCCTTCACATAAAAGGTATTTAATAGTCATTTATTGATTTAACAGAGAGTTTCTGAGGGCCTTTACAGCACTTCACATTACAGTAATTTTCTTTATTTTTTTTTTACTTTAACTCTTGAATTATAGATGTACATGTCAACAGGTTATTGAAATTAAAAGTGCTAGCATCTTTAGAGATGCTATTTTTTTATTATAAAACATGCAATTCTTTCTCAGGGAAATTCTCAATTGAACAGCAGAGGATAGGATATATAAAACATAAAACCAGATTCAAAACTAGCTAGGTATAGCAGGGACACTTCTTTAAGGCCTAATATTTTGAAGGTCATCATTCTCTAACTCCTTACACTCTTTGTGTCTTTCTACTCTGCCATCTTGGCTCCGCCCCCCTCCTTACACTCTTAATCATATGTGAGTAGAGTAAATCTACTACATTTTATGGAGGGGGAATATCAAGACAATTGGGATTAAGTGACTTGCCCAAGGTCACACAGCTAGTATGTCAGATTTTCACTAAAGTCCTTCTGACTCCAGGGCTCATGGTCTATTCACTGTACCACCTAGCTATCCCTACTATATTCTTATCCCATTATGGTTAAGCTTACTTTTTTTTTAGCCAGTCAACTCAACCATCTCCTGCTGTACAGATTTCTGTTATCTCAAACTAACATTTCCTTTTTTATGTTGGAAGTTTGGTTTTTTTTTTTTTTTTTTTTTTTACTGAATATCCAATAATAATAAAAATGCCTGACATTTGTGTAATATATCAGAATTTTTAAGGTGTCAACATGTTCGGGATCTTACACGGCCCTTACAAGATTAATAATGTGACCAGTGTTATTGCATTCAATTTAAAAGAATTTTAAAAAATGATCTTTGAGGAAATTGACCAACTTTACAAAGGAATGATGGTAATGTGCTGAGCTAGAATTAGTATTAGCATGTGACAATAAAGAATATCTTTTTAGAGGGATAATTAGTGAACATCTAGCAGAAAATGCCAAAAAAAAGCATGAATTCATCAATAAAATGTCAGAGGAGACTAGTAATTTTTCTTTCTTTTGTAGAGTACAATAAACAAGTAGACAAAGATATAATTTGCTATGATTTTAGACACATATTTTATAGATACATTCATGCTATTTTAAATGAAAAAGATGGAACATTTGATGGACGATAGTGTAATGTATTTGATTCCGATGTGGATGAATTTATGGCATGGAAAACTAGTCAAAAGTTTTATGTCATCTTGAAAATAATTCTCCATGGGACTATTCAAGTGAATTATATTTGGCTTTATGCTACTTAGTAATTTTTATTCATGTTGATTGTGTTTATCAAATATATACCTTAAACATATCTATAAAGGCTAGTTAAAAACTTTGTTAAATGAGTACAAATTCAAAAAGTCCTTAATAGCCAAATCTACTCAGATGAAATCTACTAGAGGTAGATAAAATCTTATGGTTAGGTTAAAAATCAAATAGATCAGCTCTCTAAAGACAGGATATCAGAGATGAAACTAGATAGCAGTCCAGTTGGACAACAAAGACTGGTACTGTTCAGTTAACTGAAAGTTCACTAGGTGAGAACATTCTGTTTGGCAGCTCAGAAAGTTAATATTTTTGTAAGTTGCATTGAGAAAGGTTGAATGTCCATACATCTAGATGGACAATATTGAAGACCATATCTGGAATATCATGTTCAATTCTAAGTTTCAGATTTAGAAAAGAAAATAGTACCATGAACTTTCTCCGGAGGAAGACAACCCAGATGATGTAAAACCTCAAAATTATGACTTATGAAGGTAGATTTGGAATTGGTATGTAAATAGATCAATTTTTTCAACACTGTCATTTAACAGAGAAGCAAACTGAGATACAGGAAAGTTAAGTGTTGCAAGGTGACATAGATAGGATGCATTAGAAGCAAGATTTGATCCCAGGACAAATTTGAAGTCTTAATTCTGAAGAAATGGAGAATAGACTGGGGAGGTTGTCATCATGAACATATTTAGGAGCTACCACATGACAGAGACATTAGACTTATTTTCCCCAACTGTAGTTAGATATAGGAGAAAAAAATCTGCTTAAAAATAATAGCAATCCCTAGCAGAATGAGCTGTTCTGAGAAAGAGTGATGGATGGAGGTCTTTGACTGAAGACTGTAGGATCACTTCCCAGTGATATTTTAAAAGGTACTGTTTTTTTTTTTGTTTTTTTGTTGTTATGGTAGGTTTGGATAATTGTTAGTTTTCCTTCTAATTTTGAAATTCTGTTATCCAGAGATTTTTTAAATTTGAACTATATCTCTGACTCTTAAACCAGTATGTTCTGGAATATGTCCCACACTGCATTAAATTTCCTTCAGAGAAGCATTCAAAAATCCATAGCATTTCTTCAGCATTTACTACATAACAGGCATTATTCTGAGTAGTGGAAATACAAAAAATGGCAAAAGACAGTCATTGTCTTCAAAAACCTTGAAATTTAGTGGAGAAGGTATCACGCAAAGAAATATATACAAACCAAACTATTTAAAATAACACAAAAGAAAGAATTGAGGCAGTTAGGTGGTGTAGTGGCTAGAGCACCAGTACAGGAGTCAGGAGGATCTGAGTTCAAATCTCACCTCAGACACTTGACACTCACTACCTGCGTGACCTTGGGCAAGTCACTTAACCCTGATTGCCTCATCCTGGGCCATCTCTAGTCATCCTGATGAATATCTGGTCACTGGATTCAGATGGCTCTGGAAGAGAAGTGAGGCTAGTGACCTGCACAGCCCTACCTCACTCAAAACAAAGTCAAGTGCAAGTCATGCCATTATTTCTCTGATGGCATGGTCTTCTTCAGCAACGAAGAATTAACACAGTCACAAGGGAAAGAATTAACAGAAGGAAGGCAATTAAATAAAAATGATTTGAGGAAATCTTCCTATAGAAGGTATGATTTTAGTTGGGATGTAAAGGAATCTATAGTAGTAAGTAATTGGAGTAGACTTGTCCAAAGTTGCTCTGGAGTCAGCTCACATGAATTCAAATCTTCCTTCTGATACAATCTGTGTCACATTGCAAATCATTTAACTTTCCTGGGTCCTGGTTCTGTTTAATAACACGAGTTAAATTAGATGTTCCAGGTTTATCCCTGTGATACTAAGGCATGACTAGTAGGAGTGTAGGGCATGGACCCCATATATTCTAATTTCTTCTCTTTCTAGTGCTCCATGATGTTTACCTTTAAAAAACACACATACAGTATAGGAACCATTGAGAAGCCATTGACTATCCACAAAATCCTTTGGGTTGGTAGTTTTTCTCACTTTGGGAACAGAAGATTGCACAGGATCAGTCTTCTGACAGAGAGGTGGAAATTTCAAGCACTCTGTAGGTTGGAGTTTTGAGATTCTTGAAGATAACGATGAAAGAAAGGACTGGTGTACAGGTAGCAGTATAACTGTAGCAGTAGTAGGCTTCTGCCTTTTTTGCATTTTTCTTGATTACACCATGAAAGATGATTTCTCACTGGATTAGCCTAAAAGTATATGATTATGTGTATGCACAGGCACACATGTTTTATAGTCTCTCCCTCTAACAGCAGGATTGCTGAGAGGAACAAGCTAGAGAGGAATGATCATCCTGGTGGACCGTATTCTACCATAAACTTATTTCAGCTTATTTGTGAGTCAAAATTTATTCCATTAAATAATATATTTGTCAAATTTCATATTTCTCATAAACATCTGTGGCTGGGCATATCCTTAAGTTTTTGAATATCCCTTTGTTTGGAGAATAAAGGATAATGTCAGGCACATAGGAACAGGAATTTTTCCTAGCACAGGGCTGAGTACTCAACCCCTAATGCAGTGTAAGACAATTTCTCTCTGACTAGAATCACAAGTAAAAACCATTTCATTATTGCCTCTGTAAGGGAAAAATTACCAAGAATTGGGATTATATTTTTAAAATCTTGCTCTTTGAGATGAGCCAAGGTTATGCATTATGTTCACGTAAGTGGTTTAAGAGTATTGGCCTATAATTATAGGAAAACGTGATTGTAAAAAAAAGGAAAGGTAAAGAAACAGAAAGCAACAAAGAAAAGACTGGTTCTTCATGGTATAATGAAAATGATATTAGAATAAGTTTTCTTCCACAAATAAATGTTATGCCTGTTTAGTAGCTCCAGAGAGCTATTAAATAAATTGGAGTGTTATATATGAAAATCATATATATATATACATATATATACATATATTATTCAACTGTATACATGCTCAGAAAATTTTCTTCATATACCTCATTTTAAGTAATTTTTTAGGGTTCTACAGGAAATTTGGTGGCTTTGTATTAACTCAGTTGAATTTTCAGCTCTGATAGTCAATTGTTGGGTTTCAGATGCAATGTCATCCACAATGCTTCTTGTCTTTATTAATTTGAAAATAAAATTTTTTTTTCTTTTAGTGAAAAGGAAGTTTTTATGCCTGAAAAGTGAACTCATTTAAGCACATATGTAATATTCAATTTTTATATCAAAGATGAACTTTCTCTCTTTTCCTCTCTTTTGAGTGTTTACTTGGTAAATTACCTATCACTCAGATTTCTAGCAAGAGGGTATAGTAATATTTCTCCCATTCCTTCCCATTTATCCACGTTCTTGTGAGTATAAATTGTATGCATATGACAACAAGAACATGAGCTAATGAAGATAAGTCTGAGACTGGATCTCAAGTTATTTGATTTCCTATTTTGCTTTGTGTTTCTTTATCTGAGCACAGCTGACAAATCAACAGTCTTGAGTTGCATATTTTTAGCATTGTGAGTTCAGGAGGTCCTAATTCTGGGTGTTGGTTGGTCAACAGGAAATTGCCACTACAAAGTCTCAGAAAGATAACTGCTGCCCACAGAATGCCGAGGATGAAAGGACTAAGAATACCCAAGCCAGTTTAACAGGAACCATTAACTTGTCAGTTGCACAGAAAATAAAAGTGAGAGGTATAAATGAAATATCTGTTCACCAGTCCCACAAATCACCTAGGAATGTACATCTCCATGGATAATATAATAAGAATGATTGATTACTATTTCATTTATTATCTATTTGTTTATGTGCACTTATTAGCTATCTGTATCTTAAGTATTTTTAGTAGGAGAGCTAGTTGTCCTGTATCTTGGAGGAGGTTTAGAAAAGATGCTTCTTTACTCTAAAATGGAACAATGCCTTTTGGTTGGTACTCCATTAAAGTGCTCAGAAAATATATCACATTATCTTTGTGTCTGAATTGCTTTAAGAATTTCTTTAAGAAATTCTCAGTCTTAATGGGTCAATCACTGTCTATTTGGGAATAAGAAGTAGGCTTCTAAGGTCATAACAGGAAATATAGATCAGATAATGATGTATATTTAGATTCAAATGGCAAAGGTAGGGTTTCTGAAAAGCTGGCAAACACATGTGGTCAAATCTTCTGTAGTTCTTTTTAGACCTGTATGATAATGCTTTATGGAAATCCAATTAAATCCCTGAGCTTGCAAGGGTTATAAGGTACATGTTGGGCATTTTTGGTTTTTAGAAATCAATTAACAAAATAAGCAGAGTGGAAATTAATTTACAGTATGAAACTCTGTTAAGTGCTGTCTTGTATTACTTAAATGTCACTTAGGGTAAACTCTGTTGTATAGTATAATTTAGTTTCCTAAATTAACTTATTTTAATGCCTTGGATTTCACAGCTTGATTATTTTCCTCAAAAAAACAGTATTTTTAAAAGATGTATTATCAGTACAGTATTAAAATATTTCATGAGAGTTTATTTGAAAAAAACTGATAGAAATCTATTATGTAATCAAAATTTAACACATATTTGTAATGATAACTTAATATTTGGATATTCAGTAATTGACCCATTATATCTACATCTAATCCTTGTTTAAAATCATTAAATTAAATATCTTAATATGTTTTATATTGACTATGCACGTAGCAAAGAAAAGAAATCATGAAAGAATAGCAAATGTCATTCAATTACATATATCTATCTTTTTTCAAAATAATGATCAAATAATGATCATTATAAAAATACTTGTCAGTTGTCTGATCTATTCTAAAAGAAATATTAGAAGACACAGAAATATATAATAGACTAGAGAAATGGAAAGTTGCAAACAGTGAACATTACAGATTCAAATATCACATCCTAGTAGTTCTCACTGAGCCTCAAGTAGATATTTACATTCTGAAGGTGACATAACTAAAAGTTAAAAAGAAACAGATAAAATGTGTTACAAAACAAAGACAACAAGTATTAAGGGAAGACAGGGAAGAGAGCAATTAAATATTCAAAGGACAAAGAGATAATATATTTTCTCAAAATTGTCCCTTTTCATATTACCTTTGAGTCAATGTATGGGTTGTTGATATGTGAAACATGCCATTCTGGAGGTTATTGAAAAATATATTACTGTTTAAATAATTCATTCCTAGGAGTAATAAAGTATTTTTTAGATCCATTGCTTCTCTTTGTTTCTTCTCCTTCATGATAGTACGAAACTTCTAGAATGTTAAAAGAATAGAATTTTAGGCTTTGCTTTATCACTACTGTAGTGTGACCTTACGTAAGTCATTTAATTCTTGTATTCATCATTTTTTTCTTTTGTGAGATAGGGAAAATACAACAATATGTCGAAGTTGCCTTTCTGCCATTGAAACAAAATGATTTAACGTTAAGAAAATGATGCTTTTTTAAAAACAAAAATTGTCAAAGTTCATGATTATATACATAGATAAAGGATCAACTTGACAAAGTACAATATGTATCTATGCTAAAAAATGTAAAGCATAGCTATATCAGTCATTTGTGTGTGTGTGTGTGTGTGTGTGTGTGTGTGTGTGTGTGTGGTATACCCACACATACTTTAGGAAAAAGACAATCTATTTTGACTTGTCTATGACCTTCTCTTTTAAAGTCACTAAAATATTTGATGGAGAGCTAAACTTTATACATTTTGTAATCTGGATGAAATAATAATTAAATCATGTTTGCCTTTTAAGAACACTACTATCCCCACAAAAGGATTAATATAAACATTGTCCATAAAAGAATATTGAGTTACGGAGGAAAAACAAAAGTAAACAAAAAAATAAAGATACTATGAGACTTAGGCCTCCCAGAAATACTTTCTTGCCAAATTAATGTTACTACATCAAGCCTCAAAAAAGATATTTATCAAAGCTTACAAAATTACACATATTTTAATGAAGTAAAACAATGACCGAAATCTTTAGTGACACACGTGTCTTGAAAAAGTATTTATAAAGTGTTCATGGATTTCTTTGAAAATTAGGTTGAACTCTTTCACAAAATTAAAAAAAAAACAATTTTCCCATTTATATGGTCTTTTTTTTTTTTTTACTTATACCATATTATTTCCCTTTTATTTTTCAATCACCTATGCTTTCAAGGGCAAAATGTAACAACATAATTACATGAAAATAATTTTCCAGAAAATATAGAAAATGTATCAAATGAGTGATTAACACATACATCAGAAATCCTCTAGAATGTATTAAATATCATTTCTTTGTTGGTCTTAATGGATAAAAGTGAATATGAAAAAAGATAAAATGCAAATATTACATATAAAACCCACTGGTATTTGTTATACCCTCTTGTGTGTTCATAAATGAAATCTTACTACATTCCCAAAATAAAGGTAAATATATAAACATAGTAATAGCTAATCAATGAACTATTTGTGGCATATTTATTTACTTCAGTAAAAATCTTGAAAATGAGGAATAGGGAAGATGATCACTAGTTACTTCCTTGACAACACATGGTAGAAGGGGTAGAAACAGAACTATCTATCTATCTATCTATCTATCTATCTATCTATCTATCTATCTATCTATCTATCTATCTATCTATCTATTGTATTATATATCATATATATACAATATATATTGTATTATATATATTATATATATATACATATGTATATTAGGTTAAAATTTCCTTTGTAAGAATCATAATTTGAGAAGTTTTATATGGGGGAAATGTCTTCTTCTTCTGCTTAACCCCATGAAGGTAGATTCAGAATAATGGATAGATGTTGTGAAGAGAAAAGTTGAGATTTAATAGAGGAGTAAATCCTCAACAACTTGAACTGTCCAAATGTAGGAAACGATGAATTTCCTGTCAATGGATAAATGTCTTCAAGCAAAGACTGTTGAATAATTATTTGCCAGGATTTTTAGATATGAGAGTCTTATTCTTGTATGAGTAGGAATATACATTCTTTGAGGTCCCTTCTGAATCTGAAGTTCTCTAAAATTAAAAAAAAAATGGATGGAAATTATGGAGATGTATTTTGCTTCAATGTAAATACAAACTTTCAATGAATAGAGCTAACCAATAGGGGAAGTAGCTCTTGAAGTAGCAGGCTTCTCTTGCCTAGAGATCTTGAAGTAGTGGATATTGAAGAACTATCAGTGAAGTTATTTTAAAAATTGCAAGTCAGAAAGATTAGACAGATAAACTTCTTAGTGCTCCTCAAATATGTAAAATTCTAGATTATAAGAATAAAATTCAAGAAAAATGCATGTTGTAATGGCTAATTATTTTCCTTAATTTTGTTAAACTATCAGTGACTTGTTTATCCATATAACTCCAATTAAATGAAATGTGACAATTATGTAATGTGATGGAAAGAGTTCATGGCTAGAAGACAGGAGTTCATGGTTACTAGACAGTGAAATTCAAGCACTTGCATTAACTGGTGCCATTAATTTCTCTGGCCCTCAGTTTCTTCATCTATAAAATGAATTAGACTTAATGATCTCTAAAATCTCTGACAGGTTTAAATTATCATGCTGGTCCTTAGCTTCTCTGATGCAGATTACTTGTCTATCACTAACAAGAGAAAAGCTAGCCATATGGATTATGGCTTTCTCAGACAGTACCAGAGACTGATACCTCCTGCCCAAACTCTGGCAATCTGACTCTTTCACTATCCCACTATGCCCATAATTATGAGAACCTAACTCCTGCAGATGACCATTTTGTCTGATTTACTGATGGTTCTGCCTACTATGAGAAAGACATATGAAATTAGACTTAAGTAGACATTAATCAGCTAACACTGGATACTTTGAGGAATGGGGATACTAGTAAGTTCTCCAAGAGGGCTGAGCTGTGAACTGCATGACTGTAATGTGATAAGGTCTTGAGTAATGGGAATAGATAAAAGATAAAAGGTCTATATCTACACTGGTTCCTGAGCAGTTTCTATGGTCGGCCTGGAACCTAGAAGAAACATAACTGAACAATCAAGGGCTCTCCCCTTTGTTTTCAGTTAACAACATTCAGAATCCTTTTCAAGTCTTCCCAATGCATATGACTGTTTGTGAGAAATCCTAGTGTCCCTCAGAAGCATCATACACCTTCAGTTATATTTTATAAACAAGTTTATGCTTTTAGAACATGGCAAGAGTTTGGGGATTTAGTCTATCACCAGTTGGAATGAGGAGGTCATGCTGTTATATTATTGATGAAGGAGCAACTTGTGCTTAACTATGTTCCTCATACCAATTAGAGTACTCACCTCTCAAAGAAAAGCATGTCATGATTCCTCAGGTTTCCTGACTTACCTCTGATTGACAAATTGATTATATTGGTTCTCCTCTGACGTCTCAGGGCAAGAAGTTTGGCCTTACTGCAATTGATACCTATAAAGCTTATTGTATTGTGGTGATAGTAAACTACCATCAAAGCTGATATAGAAGAAATTCTTTTTTTTCTGTGGATACTGCTTGAAGACCCACTTTCCCTCAAAAGAGGTCTGAGATTGGGCTTGCCACAATGACATCCATCCTCCACATTTTACCTTCTATACCATCCTTAAGCAGCTGGGACTGTTGAATGTATGAATGGAATATTAAAACAGTGGGTTCATTTTCATGTCCCTGACTACCAGAAGTTGTATCCTTAGCAAATCAGCACTACCTTAAGAAGAGAGACATTGTCAGGTCTAATGGTTTCTTCTAGCTACACCTACTTGATACAGATGAACAGCTTTTAGATATTATTTTATACTTGATCTGTTAAAAACCTTCCTTGTTCTATTCCTTGCAATGCTTCAAGGTTCTTGCTTCTTCAACAGGTTCTGTACACCTTGAGAAAATGGCGCAGATGACCCTCAATTGATCCCTCTCTTTTTCCTTGGGATATTTCATGCAACTTCTTCACATAATGGATTTGAGTGACAATGGAGTACAATCATTAGAAAGCACCCTCCTTCCTATTTACATAGCAGAGGTAAAGCTGTCTCTCCACAAATATGGTGATTCTGACTTTAGTGGAAGAATGGAGACCTTTTAGACTAAGTGGTAGTGAATCTGATTTTCTGGATGACATTGAAGGCATTCCTCACTTTGCCCCTATGGACTGATGATGTAGAACTGTCATATTGGCCTTTAAAGGGGGTAATGATATGATATCACTTCCTTGATGTGTTCCTGAGAAAGGGGAGGTTTTGTTGAGTGAATCAAGGCATACCAAGTAAGTTTCTATATAAAAGGAACTCTTGGTACCAAGTTAGATCTCAGATGAGCTTGCATGAAAGAAGTTTATGACCTTTTATCTACTTTACCACAGATGATCCTGATATAGGATGAAGACCTATTAATTGTGTTGGTGTCCTTACCAAGTCTGTGTTATTTTTTTAGTTGTTCGTGTTCATATCACAGTAGAAATTTCTTCACTGTACTGCAGATATCATCTGAGTTGTACCTTTAAAGTTACACTGGTTCACCATATCGCTTTGCATTAGGAGACTCACTGTTAACAGTAAAGATATTTTATCAACCATATGAACAAGACTGTGAGATTTTGAGAATTAATTTTTTTGTAGAGGGACAAAAAAGCTTAGCATTTCTGGATTTTATACTCCACAATTTTCCACATTTTCCCCCAAATGGTGGGACAACTTTGTGATAAAAGATTTGGACTTAATCCTTCTGAAGAGTAGGCAGAAAAGCCTAGAATGTCTTTTTAATTTTTATTTTTCTTCCCTTTTTTGGATACAACTCATATGGGGAAGGATAACCTGTAAAAGACCTAGGGCGTGGCCATTATTTTGTTTTGTTTCATTTTGTTTTTTTATTTCCCATTTCCCTCCTTAGGATGACACAAGAGGAGAAATGTCTATTGGAAGGATACTAAGCATTTAATTTCTGAAAGGTCTCCTAGAAGATTCTCTAAGATCTTGCCACCAAGTGGTAGTATAGTCCAATATTTTCCTCTCCCTGATATCTACAGATTACTTAATTCACCTTCCTCCCACCCTCATGACACTCAATTAGCCTCAGATGCACAGATGTAGCTTATTAATGTAAGGCCAATAAAAAGGCCCAGATATAAAGATTCTGGTGCTTTCTGACTTGATGAGTACCTAAGACAATGTGGTTCATGACACTGTGTATCTCATGACACCAAGAGAAAGCATTTTCTCTCTCTAAAAAAGTTGAAAGTAGACTTTGCTTTATCCTTGTTATATATCCCTGATGTTTTTCTTCCAAATAAACTACCTTTCTTAAATGCTAATTGACTAACTAGTATGTCATTTTACCCCACAATTGTCCTGTCACTAGAGATAGACCTATAATAATGCCCAGAAATAGAAACACAAAAGATAAAATCCATATTATACCAAGAAATCAACTTCATCATTGCCTTTGCCACTTCTGGCATTTTTAAGACATTTTTAAGAATGAATGGAAACTAATAGTTTCATGACATCATTATTACACAACTGAGTTTGTTGTGCAACAAGATTCATTAACAGAATCACAGAGTTTTGGAGCTGTAAAAGACTTTAGTAATCGCTTTGTTTTAATTTATATTTTTTTATAGATGCAGAATCTAAGCCTGGGAGAGCTTTATTAAATTGTTCAATACCATACTGTTGGTTGGTAGCAGAAGTAGAAGAACAAATCATGTTTACTGTTATAATGCTCCTTCAAGAAATCAACAAACACTTTAAATATCTAGGTGCAAGTAAATACAGAAAGTATTAAATTAGCAGGTAGAAATGATACTAGAAGGATAACTATAATACAAGGTAAGAAGTGATGGAAGCAAAGCAAGATCCAGCCAAGATGTTCTAAGAATATTTGAGGAGAGAATGACTTCCATTACGGTAACGCAAAGGATGAGACAGAGAGGTCATATAAGCTGAACCTGCAAAAAGAGTCAAAAATAGACAGATGAGGGGGAAATATATTTTAGGTATGGGAAATGTATCTGTAAGTGCTAGTTGATTACATACAGACTTGAAAGAATATCTAGTATTCTATATTGGCCAAAATGTAGAGTGTTTGAGGAGTAAATAAGGCTAGAAAGACAAATTAGATTTCAAATGTAAAGGGCTTTAAATTCAGATACAGATTTTTGTATTTTACATAACAGGCAATGTGAGAAAACATCAAGATTATTACAGGGCATTAGATCGTTGGCTCTGTCATTCTGAAAGATTATTTTGACTATTGTGTGAAGGATTGAACAGAAAGTAAAGAGCCCAGAGCAAGAGATCAATTAGAAGGGTCATAAATATAGCAAATGATTTTAAATAAGGGTCTGAAGTAGATTTGAGTACGTAGCAGTGGAAAGAAAGGGGTAGATTTGAGAGATTGGCTTGACAACTTGGTAACTCTCCACACTAGTAGACTTTTGATTAGTTATTACATACATAGGATACAAAAAAATATAGTCTCTGGCCTCAGGGTCTTACATTTCATGTGAGATGATAAGATATGTTTCCATCAGAAGTTATTCAGTATATGAAAAATCACCAGGCAGCCTATTATCAATCGTCAAATAAGGGGCATGAATAATAAGCTAAAAAGTAAACCAATTCAGAATGCATTAATGGATGCTAATACTTTAATGTTACCCCTTCCAGAAACAATTAGCATATTAATTGCTTCTTTCAATTATGTAACTCAAAGGAGTGAGTAAATGAGACATCTTTAGGGGCTATGTGGATAACCCTTTTGTGTGTTGATCATGTTTTTAATGTTCTTGTTTCTTTTTTGTCCCTCATTTTGAAATAAAGGATATGTGATAGGGGAGACAGCATGATATAATAAATACCTGACCTCAGATTCAAGAAGGTCAGGGTTTAAGTATTTCTTCAGGCATATACTGAAAGTGTCACCTCTGAAAAGTCATTTACCCTTTTTGATTACCCAGTCAATGTTCTGAGACTCTAAGTTCTAGTGTTGAGGGTACGTTCAGGGAAGACTAGTATCTGATGTGAAGGCTGTCGAACCTTTTTCAGAGCTGCTTTCAACCTTTGTTATCCATCTGTTCAATCCAACTCTCACCTGTGGCTTCAAGGAGCTGTAGAATGTGCAGCAGCCACACTCTGGTAAACCATTTCAGCAGATGGGCTAAACCAGGTTGAGAGTAGCTGAGGAGTCTTTTAAATCTGTTAGTGAATTAAGGAAGTGTCTACCCCCAAGTATATGAAGACTTCCCTGGCCAGAATGGATGGATAAGAACAATTTGTTCCAATGGTCATAAAGGTAGATGAAGCAGGCACTAGGAGTGCTTATAGCTTGGTTAGACATCAAAGACACCAATGTCATCCACTATATCTTGAGCCCTCACCAGTCATTTTGCTGTCTTGCCACTGTATTGTGATATTTCTGAAGGAGAGAATGAAGTCGATGACTTTAAGCAACTCTGCCTCACTTAAATCCAATTTATTCCAAAATCAAAGGACCTCCCCATACCATTTTACCATTTTAACTTTCTCCAAATCCTAGGGCAACAGGAAAGTGATGAAACAGCTAGTGCAGATATACTTGGAGTTGTAGTCACAATCCTGCACACAGGCAGCCCAGGTCATAGGGGCATCTCCTCACTGTAAGCAGCAACGAGATTTGGCAGCCTCCTGGGTGGCTAAGCAACCTTTTAAGGATTGTTTGTTCATCTCCTGGTGTGAGGAAGGAGCTAGAAAAGGTGCACTAAAATTGTCTACTTACTCAACCCTGGCCTGCTTACCATGGCATGTGGGATCACCAATCTGCTGTTGAAACACACACACACGCAAACACATACGCACACAAACGAACAAAAATTTTCCCAAAGATGATTCTACTCACCATGGAATGTGAGTACTTTTATAGACAACACAAAATCCAGTGGACCTGAAAGATGCAGCTCTTGTTGCAAGAGAAAAAAGCAGGTATTGCATCCAAATAGTAGCCCTGAATGAAGCAACACTGGCTAATGAAGACCAGCTTACTGAAGGTGGAGTTGGATACACATTTTTCTGGAGTGACTGCAATGAAGGGGAGTGCCATGAATCTGGCATACACTTTGCAATCAAAACCAATCTAGTAAACAAACTTGGATGCCTGCCAAAAGGAGTGAACAGTAGGCTCATGAAAATGCAATTGTCACTTTCAGAAAAACACCATGCTACCATCACCATTACCTATGCTCCCACCATGACAAAACCTGATGAGGTCAAACAAAAATTTTACGTAGATCTGGAAACACTTATCATCAATGTGCCAAACGCAGACAAGCTTATAATTCTGGGTGACTTTAATGCTACAGTAGGCTCAGACTACCAGACCTGGCAGGGAGTCCTAGAGAGAAATGAAGTTGGAAATAACAACAGCAATGGCCACTGAAGGTTTGTGAATCTCATGGCCTTCTCATCACCAAACTGTCTTCTGTTTACCTAAACAATAAAATTCTGTGGATGTACCCTCACAGAAAACATTGGCATTTAATAGACTATATGACTGCAAGGAGATGAGACAGACAGGATATGAGAGTGAGGAAGGCAATGTGGGGTATAAAGCAATGAACTGATCATAGACTCAACCTCTCCAAGCTAAATATTCACATTTAACAGAAGCAGCATCTGCAAGACAAAATGACTACCAGAACAATTAATGTCAACAGATTAGAACACTTCTTTGAGTGGGAAGAGTTTGTTGTTAACTTGGAGGGAAAGTTGAGCCAACACACAGTTGACAATAGTGGAACAGAATAGTAGTAGGCAGTTTTCAGAGGTTTGGTGTACATCATTGCATTTGTTCATCTGGGTCAGAACACTGTCAGACTTCAAGATTGGTTTGATCAAAATGATAGGGAAATTCAGAAACTAGTAAATTAAAAATGAGAACCTCACAAGGAACTATCCAGTAAGATGGCTCCTCCATCTCTAAGAAAGGAAATTTAATTCCATCCAAAGTAAAGTACAAGTTAACCTTAAAGTGATGATGATTCTTGCTTAGAGGGAAGATGAAATTTGGTTTCATGCTGATAGTAATAATCCAAAGTGCTTTTATGATGCCCTGAAGTTTATTTAGGTCAAAGACCTATGATATATCTCAACTACTCAGTGCTGATAGAGACACATTGGTTAGTGATAAGGGTATGATCCCAGAGAGAATAGCTGAACACTTCCATAGTGTTCTTGACAGACCATTATCAATCAATGTGGCAGATGTTGACCATTTACCTCAGGTTGAAGTTAATCACTCCCTAGCTGATGTTCCAACTTAAAAACAGATTTTGAATGCCATTAGGCTCCTTTCATGTGGCAAAGCACATGGTGTTGATTCTATTGCAGCTGAGATTTACAAGGGCCCAGAGTGGTCCATTGATCGTACAAAAGCTGGTTGAAATTTCCAGGTTATATGGAAAAAGGAGGTTATCACCCAGGAGTTCAAGGATTCCTACATTGTCCATCTCTTTAAAGGTAAAGGAAATGATTGTCCCATAACAGTCATGGGGGGGGGGGGGTGTCTCTCTCTTAGTTATTGCTGGCAAGATTCTTGCCAGAGTCCTCCTTAATAGGATCATCCTTCCTCTGGAGTATTGTTATATACCTGAGAGCCAGTGTGGCTTCAGAAAGGGCTGGGGAATGGTCAATATGCTGGCTGCTGACCGACTACTCCAGGAGAATGCCAGGAGCAGAACATAGGTCTGTATACAATGTTTGTAGATCTGACCTAAGCTTTTGATACTGCCAGTGGTGAGGGCTTATGGAAAATATGTCAAAATTTGGTAGCCCTGAGAAGTTCATCATCATTGTATGTCAATTTCACAATGGCATACTTGCCTGGGTTCAGGATAATGAACAATGCTTCTATGCTTTCTCAGTCACAAATGGAGTGAGACATGGTTATGTGCCTGCTCCCATGTTTTTTAGCATGATGTTTTCAGCCACTTTGTCAATTATTTGTCAGTGAGATGGACACAGCATTAAGTTCAGCTACTGCAATGACGGTAAATTATTCAACTTGAAAAGGCTATAAGTCAAGACCAAAGTGCAGGTAGTATTGATACATGAATTTTTGTTTGCAGATGATTGTGTATTCAGTGTAATCTCTGAAAGTGAGATGCAACAAAGTATGGATCAATTCTCTGTTGCTTGTTCTAATTTTGGCCTTAGAATTAAAACCAAGAAAACACAGATGCTCCATTAACCACCACCATACCATCCATATATGATACCATCAGCTACAGCAAATGGAGAAATTTTGAATTCTGTGGATAAGTTCATTTACCTTGGTTGTGTACTTTCCAGGGATGTACACACTGATAATGAGATTGCCAAATGCATTTCCAAAACTAACTCAGTGTTTGGGAGGATCTGAAAGAAAGTATGGCAAAGAAGAGGTATTAGATTGACTACCAAACTGAAAGTCTGCAGTGCCGTTGTTCTAACCTTATTGTTTTATGCCTGTGAAACCTGGACAGTATCCCAGCACCATGACACAAAATTGAATTGTTTCAATTTGAATTTTCTTAGGAAGTTTCTGAAGATCACCTTGAATGATAACATACCAGACACTAAGGTCCTTTCTCAAAATAAACTGCCAAGTATTCAAACTCTGCTTCAGAGAGCACAACTCATATGAGCTAGCCATGTTGTTCAAAAGCAAAACGCATGCTTGCCAAAAAAAACAAAAAAAACTTTTATAGAGAACTCACACAGAGCAAGTGTTCCCATGGTGGCCTGAAGAAGTGATACAAGGACACTCAAGGTCTCTCTTAAGAACTTTGGAACTGATTGTGAGATACTGTCACAGGACTACTCAGTCTGTTGTGCCCACAACAGGAAAGGTGCTGTGCTCTAAGAGCAAACCAGAAATGAAACAGCTCAACGGAATGCAGGATGTTGAAATTGATAGAATCAACCACACATGCCCACATGGACTATTTGTGTCCACATGTGGCAGAGAATTCCAACCTTGCATTGGTCTGGTCAGGCACAGATGGACATACTGAAACTTAACTCTAGCCTACTGATGGCATTTTGGTCCTCTTTGAGAATGAAGGACAACAACCAACCAACCAACTTATTTTGAGTCCCCACAACTATCAGAGAGACTCCAAGTTTTAGAATAGAGGTCAAGCTACCTGAGTAAAAGGAACTTCCTTACTGGAAATTCCTTATACTACTAGAGAAATTGAAAATCAAGTGGAAGATAAAGCAAGAGAAATGAAGGAGGGAAAGAAGGAAGAAGTGAAGGAAGGAAAGAAATAAATAAGAAAAGAAAGAAGAAATGGTAAGGAGAGAAATGAGTGGGGAATGAAATAAGTAAATAAAATTACCTCATTTATTTTGTCCACTTACTGGTTATAGAAATATTGAAGCAGACAAAATCTGGAAGACTATCCAACAAGGATAATTTGGAAGGTATATTTTAGTCAGGTGAGAATTTCATGTGAATTACTTTTAAGTTCTCTTCCAATTTTAGGCATTTTTGTTGCCTTTATTGGGGATTCCATTTGACTCACGTTTCCCTAATAATTTTCTTTTTGTTGTTCAGTGATAATCCTACATGCAGAACCATTTTTATATAATAGTAATTTCATAGCCTTACTCTGCATTTACAGTGATTGTCCCCAATACAGACTGTTCCACCTCACCTTTATTTCCTAGCTTTCCTAGATTCCTTCTAGATTCAGGTCAAATTTAACTTTTTCTAGGAGTCATTTCCAAGACTTTTATTTGAAATTATTTTCCATTTACAATGGCACCATTTTCCACATAGTTATTTGCATATTTTCTTGCAAGCAGAATGGGAATCCTCAGAAAGCCAGATCTTTTTAAAAAGTGTGTGTGTGTGTGTGTGTGTGTGTGTGTGTGAGACTTAGTATAAATATAACCTTGCTTAAAAAATGATTATTGACTGATTTCAATATCTTGAAATACTATCATTAATATCATCATCACTCATAATTAATCATCCACACAATTTATATAATAGGAGAAAATGAAGAAAGAATAGCAGAACATTATAGGAGAATTATGATAATAAAAGCAATATATTCTTACAGCAGAATACAGGTCCAATATGATAGTCAATGGTGGTTTCTGAGGATTGATCCTGTGATTTGCTTACTTCTTTCTTATGAAGAGGTGCTGAATTATGAATCCAGAATGCTATAGATTCTTCAATTCATAATACTTCATTAAGTGGCTTTGCTTAGCTTTTGTTTTTTGTTAAAAGGGGTGTGGGAATTTGGAAGTGAAAATAGTAATAATCAAAGAATAACAATAAAATTTCCATGTACACTTAAAGATTTGCAGGTTTTGGGGGGACAGAGCCAAGATGGCAGACTAGAAAAACACACTTACGCAGGGTCCTCCCCACAGCCCATAAAATACCTGTAGAGAGGGACTTTCAACAAATTTTGGAGCAGCAGAAGTGGAGAGCAACAAAGTGGAGGAGATTTCCAGCCCACAGTGACCTGAAAGACCTATGGAAATGTCGGTTGCACTGGACATGTAGACAAGCATGGAGCCCAGACCAGCCTTGGCCCAGCAGCAGCACAGTGCAACTGGGAGGAGGATACTTCGGGGGTGGAATCTCCAGTCGCAGTAGTGGGGTCTCAGATCTCACGGCCCACAGGCCCCAAAGGTCAGTGACAGGGTGTTGGGACTGGAAGCTCAATTCCGTGTGGACAGTCTTGGGCAGGTAAAAGTGGGACTTCTAAATCTTAGAGTCTTACGAGGCCCTCCATGAACAGCGGGGGTTCGAGAAGGTCAGACCGAGCTAGCTCGGCTAGCTCGGGTATTTCCGCCTCTCCCCCGGAGATACCTGATAGGTGGAGTCTCCCTGCCCTCGAGGTCGTCCCGGATTGGAGCACACCTAGTTACCTAACAGCACAGTATTGAGATGCAAACTGTGTGGCTGAAGATTAAGTAGGATTGAGGAAGCCTAAAAGCTCTCTTAGCACGTGTGGAGCCAAAGAGAAAAGTAGGGCTCCGCTTCTTTTCTTTCCTCTCTCCCCTCCCCCTCTCTCCCCGCTTGTACTTCTACTTTCAATCCCTTAAGCTTAGCCTCCTTAGGAAATCTCCCCCTCTTCCTCCTAAGAAAGAAGACTCCCCTGCACTTGTAACCGAAACCCTGTAATAAAGCTCAACCCCTGTTTGACTCTGGAATGTCCTTTCTCTCATACGTGCATCCGGCGTGGCCAGCCGAAGACCTCAGGAGGTGAGGTAAGAAAGACTCGGGTAGCCCAATACAGGCCTCTAGGCTTGGCAGTTGGCGCCCCAACAGGGATTGGGAGCGTAGATATCCTGGGTGCTTTTGGGGTACACGCGGAAGGGGCTGTGAAAGAAGCGAGTCCCGAATCCTAGATTCGGAAGGAGAGAAAGGGGAGAGAAGCTTCCCAAACCCCTGGGAAAAGGGCGGAGATGGGGAATCTATTGCCAGTAATAAAGCCAGAGGAACAGGAGGTCTGGGCTGAGACACTTCACAGGGAATGCAGGAAGGCGGGGGTCACAATAGAGTTAGATGACCTCCGAGAATTTTGTGAAAGGATTTGGAAAGTTTCTCCTTGGCTCAAGCAGGCAGGAATATCAAGAGAAAAACAGGGTTTAATCAGCAGGCCAAGAAGGGAGAAGGGCTTTCCCATAGCTCCAGCAGAAGGCAGCAGCCACAGAGCCTGCACAGCAGCCCATATGGAAGTTACACTGTTGGAGCATAAAAACCCCTGGGGGCATTGAAGAGCTGAGTCTTACCTCAGCCCTGGGTGGAGGCCCTAGGACAGCTAGTCTTTGTCTCATACTGAAAGGCAGCCCTGCCCATCCAGCTTATCTGAAAATCAGCCCCCAGTGCTGACTTGAGAACTGGAGGCCAAGTGGCTGTGGAGAGGTATCTGCTAAGATTTTGGGCACAAAAATCCCTCTCTGCATCCAGACCAGTATGTGCTTAATTGTGCCACTTTGGAGGAACTGAGATCTCACAGATTCCCAGAGTATACCCTACTCTTGACAAAGGACCCAAAAGTCAAGTAACTGGTTGGGAAAATGCACAAAAAAGGGAAAAAATGTAAGACCATAGAAGGCTACTTTCTTGGTGAACAGATATCTCCTCCTATCCTTTCAGATGAGGAAGAACAATGCTTACCATCAGGGAAAGACATAAAAGTCAAGGCTTCTGTATCCCAAACACCCAGAATAACTATTCAGTGGGCTCAGGCCATGGAAGAGCTCAAAAAGGATTTTGAAAAACAAGTTAGAGAGTGGAGGAAAAACTGGGAAGAGAAATGAGAGAGATGCAAGAAAAGCATGAAAAGCAGGTCAATACCTTGCTGAAGGAGACTCAAAAAAATGCTGAAGAAAATAATATCTTGAAAAATAGGCTAACTCAATTGGCAAAAGAGGTTCAAAAAGCCAATGAGGAGAAGAATGCTTTGAAAAGCAGAATTAGCCAAATGGAAAAGGAGGTTCAAAAGCTCACTGAAGAAAATAGTTCTTTCAAAACTAGAATGGAACAGATGGAGGCTAATGACTTTATGAGAAACCAAGAAACCACAGAACAAAACCAAAAGAATGAAAAAATGGAAGATAATGGGAAATATCTCATTGGAAAAACAACTGACCTGGAAAACAGATTCAGGAGAGACAATTTAAAAATTATGGGACTACCTGAAAGCCATGAACAGAAAAAGAGTCTAGACATCATCTTTCATGAATATCAAGGAAAACTGCCCTGATATTCCGGAACCATAGGGCAAAATAAATATTGAAAGAATCTACAGAACACCGCCTGAAAGAGATCCAAAAAGGGAAACTCCTAGGAACATTGTGGCCAAATTCTAGAGTTCCCAGGCCAAGGAGAAAATATTGCAAGAAGCTAGAAAGAAACAATTCAAGTGTTGTGGAACTACAATCAGGACAACGCAAGATCTAGCAGCTTCTGCATTAAGGGATCGAAGGGCATGGAATATGATATTCCAGAAGTCAAAGGAACTAGGACTAAAACCAAGAATGACCTACTCATCAAAACTGAGTATAATACTTCAGGGGAAAAATTGGTCTTACAATGAAATAGAGGACTTTCAAGCATTCTTGATGAAAAGACCAGAGCTGAAAAGAAAATTTGACCTTCAAACACAAGAATGAAGAGAAGCATGAAAAGGTAATCAGCACAGAGAAGTCATAAGGGACTTACTAAAGTTGAACTGTTTACATTCCTACATGGAAAGACAATATTTGTAACTCTTGAAACTTTTCAGTATCTGGGTAGTTGGTGGAATTACACATGTACACACATACACACACACACACAGCACAGAGTGAGTTAAAGAGGATGGGATCATATCTTAAAAAAATGAAATTAAGCAGTGAGAGAGAAATATATTGGGAGGAGAAAGGGAGAAATGGAATGGGGCAAATTGTCTCTCAAAAAAAAGGCACGCAAAAGACTTTTCAGTGGAGGGAAAAAGGGGAGGTGAGAGCAAAACATGAAGCTTACTCTCATCACATTCAACTAAAGGAAGGAAAAAAATGCACACTCATTTTGATATGAAAACCTATCTTACAATACAGGAAAGTGGGGGAGAAGGGGATAGGAGGGATTAGGGGGGATGATGGAGGGGAGGGCAGTGGGAGGAGCAAACAATTTTAGGTCAACACTCTTGGGGAGGGACAGGATCCAAAGAGAGAACAGAAACAATGAGGGGCAGGATAGAATGGAGGGAAATATTGTTAGTCTTACACAACATGACTATTGTGGAAGTCATTTGCAAAACTACAGAGATATGGCCTATATGGAATTGCTTGCTTCCCAAAGGGAATGGGTGGGGAGGGAGCGATGAAGAGAAGTTGGAAGTCAAAGTTTTAGGAACAACTGTTGAGTATTGTTTTTACTACAAGGAAATAAGAAATGCAGGTAATGGGATATAGAAAGTTATCTCGCCCTACAGGACAAAAGAGAAGATGGGGACAAGGGAAGGTAGGGATGATAGAAGAGAGGGCAGATCGGTGATAGGGGCAACTAGAATGCTAGGCGTTTTGGGGAGGAAGGAGGGGAGAAATGGGGAGAAAATTTGGAACCCAAAATTTTGTGATAATGAATGTTAAAAGTTAAATAAATAAAACAAAAGATTTGCAGGTTTTGTCAAAAGAAAAGTCCTCACATAGTTATTATCTTTTAGTAGCTACAATTAGAAAGTTTCATAATTATTATGCTCAAAATTGTTCAGCAGAAGAATGATATATAAAGATTTTTAAAATATACAAAGGTTTTAACGTTTTGGTGGAAAAACTATTTGGTAGAAAACTATTTTGGTAGAAAACATAAATAAGATTGATATTGTTGCATAAAAGATGGTAATTTATTGGCTCAAATGATTATCTTTCTGAAATTGTGCTTCTCATTCTACCAGATGAGCTTCGCATAAATTTCACTACAGGCAGGTATTCATTAGGATTCCAATATTAAAACTGAATGAACATGCCTGAGGGCTGGTGGTGAGAGTAGTCTTTTATTGGAGAGAAGGTTGAATTATACTAACAAAGAATCAGAAAGTTTGATACCCAAGGCATTTTGGCTCAGGTGTGGATACATGACTTTTAAGGAACTGTCCAACTCTTCAACACTACGATTCCATGAATTAAAAAATCCTTTTTGGTTCTAAGTTTCTTCATGGATTTGTCTGAGGAAACTCTTCTTTGGCTCTTTCAGCTTCTTCTGAAATAGTAATTTTTTCCCACTCAATCATTTGGATTCCCACAAAGTTGATCTGATTCCTTTCTGAAAGCAAACAAAAATGATATCATTCATGTACTGGTCCAATGACAGTGCTGTCTAAGTGATGAAATCAACTTGGCCATGAACTTTTTTGATTGATTGTGTGGTGACCAGTTATTACTATTGTCCAAAATCCTGAATTGGACATGGAAAGATCTTAGCATATACACACTAACTTATTTGAATCATTGAAAAGAATTACATATATTATTAAAATACACAATAGATAAAACAAAAATATGACTCATAAAAATATGTTGACTTAATTTTTCTGGCATTTCAAGTAATGTTTTAGATTATATTTTATATTTCTAGAACAAAATCTGCTGATTCTTCATTTTTGGTATTATTTTAATCAGAGAGAGAGAGAGACAGAGACACAGAAAGAGACCTAGACAGAGTCAAATGAAAGAGACAAGGACGCAAATACCTACAGAAACAGAGACTTAGAGACAGAGAGACAGAGACAGATACAAAAGCATCAACACACACAGGGATATTGAAGGACAAAGATACAGAGAAAAATACAGGGAGAGTTTGAACACAACTACCATGAATTTAGGAAACTTTATGCTTAAGCCATTATGGTATAGGTGTGGATAGAGAACATTCAGAGTGATATTCAAATCTTCTTTCCCTCAGTAATAAAATTTTCTTACTTTCTTGTAGTACACAAATATATACTCTCAAATCTATCTGCACTCATTTTTCTTTGCCTATGAGGACAGAATCAATGTCTTCTGTCACTTTCAGTGCATGCGTGTGTGTGCGTGTGTGTGTGTTTGTTTGCTTAGGTGGTACAGATGGAATTGATTCATACTGCTAGCACCACAAATGTATGCTGTTTGTTCCCATAATTCTCTATAACTAACTTCACTTTTGAATTTGGAATACAAATGATATACATTGATTTGATTTGGAGAATTTTATTTAGTCTTTAGTATAACTCTTTGTAGATGTAGATATGTATAATACAGGCATCATCTTCTTGTTTCTGCTCCTTCACTCATCATGAATATTTCAAGGCAAAGTAATATAATATCACACTAAATATTGTTCCTTATTGTACTTCAGAACATATCAACAGGAACTTCACCATTTTTTTAGTTTGTCTCTTTATGAGTCCTATCTTCAATTAGCTGAAATTTCTAAATGTCTTCTAGTTTCATTTATACTGATAATTCATTGTTTCAGTGATAGCACAAAAAGTTAAAATTTAGAGGTTAAATGATTCATTGTTCCCTGGGATAGGAAAAATCTGAATGTGTTCCCTTGTCATTTGAGTGAAAGAAGCTGCTGCTGGAGATTCTGATTATTGCCCTGACCCTCTTTTTATTTTGTCCTTCTGGGGTTAGGAGTAAGATGGAGAAACCTGGATTTTTATCAATACATTTTTTAAACCCCCATGGCTTCTACTAATAGTTAGTTAAGGGGAGGGGGGTGGATTTCTAAAAAATAGCCTGAGTCTCCCTCCCATTTACTTATTGCAATTCTTCATTTCTCTTACAAATATATAACAAATATTTTCCCCTATGAATTGAGGAAATGTCAATAACTAAAACTTGTTCCTAGTTACTAATATATGAAGTTGTTACTAATCCATTCCCTTGATGCCATATTACCTTATTCATGTATGAATTTGCATGTGCACAATTGGGAAGATCATCAGGAGTGACATTTTAATTTCTTTAAGTTACAGGAGGTTCCTCTGCTATGATCATGTGAAAGACCATTCAAGGTCAGGTTCAATGGTTCTTCTTCCATGCACTGGAAATTGCATTTCCAATTTCTTCAAAGATCATATGTGTTTTATACCCAATTTTACTTCATGAAGTGTAGAATACCAAAAAATTCTCCTTTGGATAAAGGTGTTATATTAAAAGAAAGGTGTGAAGAACAAAGCCAAATTAGTTTATTGTTTTCAAATTAGTTTGTTGTAATAGAATGTTGCTAGTCTAACATAACTAAGGTTCATGATCTCCAAAATGCTTCTGTTAACTGAGAAATCCAGAGATATACTGTATGTGCAGTTATAATTTTAGCACACAGAAAGAAAAAAAAACATAGAACCTATGTCCATGGGAAAAATATGGATTGTAGCTAATGTGAGTAAGAGATTCTAATGCATTAATATAGACTTCACCTGAAAGATAATTTTAAGAGTGGGAAATATGGATACTTGAGAAGAATGTTACTATTAAAATTATATTTCTTATTCAAAAGGGTGGAACCAATTAAAAAAGCAATGAAATAACAATGAATAGGATTTACAGAAAGTCATATTTAGTATTCAGTTCACCAAGGTTTCACTGAAGAATGTACAGTCAATAAGAACTTAGTGGATAAGGAAAGGCTGAAATTTTGAGAGAAAGTAGGAATGATTAAGGGAGTCATCTGCTAAAGAAGAAAGGAGGGGATGGTATCAAGGCACTGTTCTTGGGGAAGAGAAATACAATCTCATCTAAAAATGATTGGGATAAAAAGAAGATTGTGATGGTTGATATCAAGAGGTTTTTGAAATGAAGGAAATAAAAAGAGAGTATATGTGTGTCTATGCACACATATACATACACACATGTGTACGTGTTTGTGTGTAGGCTATGTGTCAAGAATTTTCTTTTTTGTATCAATACATACATATGTAAATACATATGTATACATATATAAGCGTGTAATATAAATAAGAACATGTTGTTATTCAATCATTTTAGTTGTGTCCAAGACTTTGTGACCTCATTTAGATTTTGTTTGCAAAAATATTGGAGTAGTTTACCATTTCCACCTTTAGCTCATTTTATAGATGAGGAACTGAGGCAAACAGGGTTAATTGACTTGATCAGGGTCACACAAGCCCAGATCTGAACTCAGATGAATCTTCCTGATTCCAGGGCCTCTACATGATACAATCAAGTTTCTCAAAATACATATATATTTGTGTATATATGTACATATATATGTACATATATATATATGTACATATATACACACATACATACACACACATATATACATGCATGCATACACATATATATATGCATGCATGCACATTTGTTATCATATAGGCACATGCACATATATATACCTTATATATATTACTCATACAACTATTACACTATACACACATATATGCATACACATATACATATACACATGTTATATATAATATATACACACATATATGCGTATATACATACATACACACATACATATGGACTGTTAATCATGAATTCTCTATTTTTATATCAATACACATAAAGAAATACATAGATAGAAAGACAGATATCAATATAGATATATGTGTTTCTATATGTGCATATGTGTGTGTATGTATGTATGAAAAAAATGTGAGAGTTGCAAGTAACCTTAGAAATAAAACATCTAATCATTGTCCATCACATAACTGATGAGGAATCTCAGGCCTAGAAAAATTCAGTCCATTTCTCAGACTCACACAACTGGTAAAATGATATTACTTGAACTCAGACCTAGGTCTACTGGTTCAACATCATTCAATGAGTTTTCTACTGCACTCACCACTAACTCAATTCATTAAAAAAAATATCATTTCTGTTGAGGGAGATACTGCTTAATATTCTTTGATAAAGAATGTCAGCAAGAAACTAAAAGGAATGTTTCATTCTTCTTTGAGAAGATGCCTGCATTTTATTTAGTAAGCAATAAAAATTCTTATTGCTTTTCCTTTGCCTTTGAAGAATCTAAGGGTTAAAGGAGTGAAGTATTGGTAAATTAGGTGATAGGTAGAGCAAATACTTTTCTATTTTAAAGAGAATTTCCTTTATATTACCTGTGAGAGTGGGATAATTTGAATTTCAGCTTAATTAAAAGCTTAGTCTTTTATCAAGGATATCACTTTAAAGTATTTACTAAATCCCTTGTTTTTGGAAGAATACACATGGGTATATTGTAAAGCTGCATCAGGTTGATTGTATTATCATAATATTCTCACTCAGAGAATCCATGTTTGTGGGCCTTGACCTTTACAATAGGTCACTAAAAATGAAATAAAATAAACACTTAGTGAAAGAGGAGCAGTTAAAATCAGAAATTCAAGTACAAGTTCCCCATATCTCACTAAATTCACCGGCTAGAACACAATATTTGAGGACAAAAGGACCGAAGTAAGGTACTTAAAATGATAGTCCATTAGATATCTTACACAAGAATGACATTAAAATATTAGAATTTTCAAAGTATAAAGATACATGATGTCAGGATAAGTTTTCAATTTATAAAATCATGAAGAAAAAGAAAATATTGAGCACAGTTGGAAACCTGTGAATACTAGAACTAGAATGAACTTGTTATCATATAAAAGAGGTTGATTTTAGGACAAATCTCACAACTCAAATTCTGTTTCATACAAGACTCAGTAAACTCAAGAAATTCTTAACTCTGACGTGTAGCATGGAATAAAAAAAAAATATGAATTCATCCCAACATGTTACAATGGATCAAATGTTGAGTGTGGAGTCTCAAAACCCTGGGATAAGTTTGGAAAAGCAAAACTGGTTGACACAATCTTTGCTCAAGATTGGAGCCAGTGTTACCTCTTTCACAGTATAGATATTCCATTTCTAGTTCTTTCCGAGAACATGCATATTTTATGCCTTCTAGTTATATCTTTTTAATGTAATCCTCATATAGGATGTTTAATATATGGCCATTTTAAGGACTCTGCTTGAGGAATGACCTCAAGGAGTTTTCTAGGATTTCTATGCTAAGACATAAACAGGTTGGCTAAGGATGTCCTTCATACTGACGAAAATAAAAAATTTGTCAAGTTTTCACATATTTACATATGTTCAAGTTTTATTATTCATGAGTGATAGGAATATACTGAAAGATAAAGATATTTTGATATTATTCCTCTAACTTCTGGAATTTAGTATCATGGAGGAGATTAATAATCTGAGAAAACATTCAAGATAAAATGTTGAGAATAACAGACTTATTGTGTTCACCTAAGAGGGTAAGTTTTCTTTTTCTTTAATTCAATAGTAGATAGTATAAAAAAGAGTTTTAAGTAGCATATGGTTATCAATTAAACAAAAAAACAAAAAAAAGAAATAAAAAATCTTTTCTTCCCCAACTTAATTCATCTTTAATTTACACAAATATAAAAGATAGAAAAACAAATGTTCAAAAGGTTAGCTAAAGGCAACTTCTCAAACTCCTCATTCATCAACATTGAATTTTGAAGCATATATGTAGAAATTTGGATAAGAATTTTAATAGTTATATTTCCTTTTTTCTTACATGCATTTTTCCTCAGTATTATAGAATTAATTATATTTTCCAATTATAGATTACCACCGATACCCCCAGTGATAACACAAACATGCCTATGATCAGTAGAGAGTTTCTTTGAATCTCTACAGATTCTATTCTTTATTTTCTTCAGACATAGGTATGTATTGGCATGGGATACTAGGCAAAGTCATACAGATAATTGCAGAACTGAATTGCTATTATGCTCACAGAGCCCTAGGATCAGATATATTTTGTATAGAGTAGGTGAACTAGATTCCTTCAGAAGGTCATTGGCAGTTTATAGATGATGTTGTAAAGGAATAAAAGAACATCTTATCTTCTAATCTTCCAGTAAGCTTTTTTCCACCTGAGTTTATAATCTTTTATTCCATTTATTGTGTTGTAGCCTTTCACTTCTATATATAAAAATCATACCTTTTTTTAAAGTTTAACCTTGAAAACAATCCTCAACAAAATATGGAAACAGTGGTCTAATTTTACGGATAAATATAAAGATTTAGAGAAAATACTCATCAAATTGGTAAATGGCTCTCCAATTCCGAAAACAACAACAACATATTTCTTGGAATTGTCTACAGGTATTGTTTTCTTTCTAATTATACACTATGATTGTCAAGAGGCTACTTCCTTTATCCATGCAGAATTACCTGGAAAAAATAATGCCTAAGTCAGAACTATTTCAAAACGAGAAACATATCATTTGTCATCCAACCATACAAAATGCATGTTTTTAGAGAAATTGAATATGTTCTCATAAAGAGAAGAAAAGAGAAAGTTTCTCATCCAACTTAATAAAATTTAGATCTATGACTTAATATTGAAATGTGGCTTCTATATAGTGATTAAAATTGCATATTGTGGGCCATTTAATATGATTTGAATGGACAAATTTTCAAAATTGTTTAAAGACAATTTTAGTGTGTACAATCTTCTAATATTTAGAAGCATGTGTGATGTCAGTAATGTGGGTCATCCCTCTGAAAAGCCCCCGTATCACAATACATTTATGTAAATTTCTTTTGTTCAATCCTTGTAATTTTCCTTAAATAAGTTTAGAACATGGGAAGTTGTCAAATTCATCAGCATATTCTTGGTCAAAATAGCTGCTAATTATTCTTTCAATTTCCCCTAAATTGATGGTGAATTCATCCTTTCCCTTTTAGTACAGATAACTTGGTTTTCTTCTTTTCTTTCATTAATCATATTCAGGAAACTTATATTTATTTAATTCCCCCCCTAAAACTTGCTCTCAATTTTATTTATAAATTCAATTGTTTGTTTCTTTTACTTTCAATTTACTTTCAATCTCTCCTATAATTTTCAGAATTTTTAATTTGGCAATTAATTGTGATTTTTAATTTGTTCTTTTTCTAGATTTTTTTAGCTGCGTGCTGAATTAATTGATCTCTCGTTTCTCTATTTTATTCATGTAAACATTTTAAGATCATATAATTTCCCCTAAAGACTGTTTTGGCATGCATAGATAAATTTTGGTAAGTTGTCTCGTTGTTGTTCTCTTTGATGGATTATTTTATTGTTTCTATGATTTCTTGTTTGACCCACATGTTCCTTAGGATTAGAATACTTAGTTTCCAATTAATATTTTAGTCTATCATTCTATGGCATTTTATTACACATTATATTTATCGCATCATAATCTGAAAAGAATGCGTTTAGTATTTCTGCCTTTCTGTATTTGATTGTGAGGCATTTATGCTCTAATATATGGTCATTTATTTGGTAGGTGACAAGTACCACTGAGAAAAATGTATATTCCTTTCAATCTCCAATCTTTCTTTTTTTCCTCCAGAGGTCTATCATATCTAACTTTTCTAAAATTCTATTCACCTTCATGACCTTTACCCTGTTTATTTTTTCATTAGACTTGTCTAGTTCTGACAGGGGAAAGCTGAGATCCCCTACTAATACAGTTTTGACGTCTATTTCTTCCTGTAACTGATTCAATATTTCCTCTAAGAATTTGAATGCTATACAATTTGGTTCATATATATTTAATATTGTTATTGCTTCATTTTCTAAGGTACCTTTTAGCAAGATAGAGTTTCCTTCCTTATCTTCTAATTATATTTCATTTTGCTCTTGTTTTGTCTGAGATCAGGATTACTATCCCTGCTTTTTTTTTTCATTTCAGCTGAAGCATAAAATATTCTGCTCCAGTCTTTTACCTTTACTGTCTGTGTGTATGTTTGCATTAAATATACTTCCTGTAAACAGTATGGTGTTGAATTCTAATTTTTAATCCATTCTGATGCCAATTTTCATTTTGTGAGAGAATTAATTCCATTCAAATTCACAATTATGCTTACTAATCGTGTATTTCCTTCTATCTTATTTTTTCTGTTTATGCTTTTTCTCTCTCCTTTCACCCTGTCATTCCTCACCAGTATTTTGCTTCTGATCATTGCCTCCTTCAGTCTTGCCTCCTTTCTTTAAGCTTCATTCCCTTTTCTTTACCCTTTCCTCTCTTACTTTCCTAAACAGCAAGAAAATTTTCTGTACCCAGTTGTGCATGTTTGTTACTCCCTTTTTTTAGCCAAATCTAATCAGAACAATATTCAAAAATGTCATTCTCTCCCTTCTTTCTCTCTATAATTATAGATCTTTTCTACCATTTTGTGTAATGTAATTTGCCTATTCTGCTTCCCCCTTTCCTCTTCTCATGGTGCAATTCTTTTACACACCTCAATTTTTCTTATCTCTTCACATCAATGTCAACTTATACTCACATCCTCCGTCTATTTTTACTCTTTCACTGTCTATGCATACTGCCTGTATGGTGATACACTTCTCCGGAGTTAAAAGTATCATCTTCCCATGTGGGAATGTAAAGAATTGAATAATACTTTTTGTCTTTCCTGTTTACCTTTTTATGTTTCTCTTCTGTCTTGTACTTGAAAATCAGATTTTCTCTGTACTTCTTTTCTTTTCACCCGGGAAGTTTGAAAATCCCTTATTTCATTGAACTTTCATTTTTTCCCCTGAATGATTATGGTCATTTCTTCTGGGTAGTGGAATCTGGGTTGTAATCTTAGATCCTTTATCTTCACAAATACCATATTCCAAGCTCTCTAATCATTTTCTATGGAAGTTGTAAGTCCTGTGTAATCCTGACTGTAGCTCCTTGAAATTTGAGTTGTTTATTTCTGGCTGCTTGCAGTATTTTCTCCTTGACTTAATAATTCTGGAATTTGGCTACCATATTCTTTGGAGCTTTGTTTAGGAATAACTTTCAGGACATGACTGGTGGATCCATTCAATGACTATTTTATACTCCTATTCTAGAATATCAGGGTAATTTTCCTTGATAATTACTGAAAGATGCTGTCCAGGCTCTCTTTTTGATACTGGCTTTCAGACAGACAAATCATTCTTAAATTCTCTCTTGTGGTTTCATTTCCAGGTCACTTGTTTTTCAAATGAGGTAATTTATATTTTCTCCTATTTTCTCATTCTTTTGATTTTGTTTGCTTGATCTCTCTCATAGAGTCATTAAGTTCCACTTGCCCAATTCTAATTTTTGAAGAATTATTTTCTTCTTAGCTTGTCTACCTCTTGTCCTATTTAGCCAGTTTTACTTTTTAAGAAGTTGTTTTCTTCAGTGGATGCTTTTTTTTTCTTCCGTTTTACTAACTGTATTTTTAAGGAGTTGTTTTATTCATTCAATTTTTGTGTTTTTTTGTTTCCTTTTCCAAGCTCTTGACTCTCTCTTTTATAACATTCATTTATTTCCCCATTTTCCTTTTACCTTTCTTTCTTGATTTTTGAAATGTTTCACAAGCTTTCAAGAAAGCTTTTTGGTTTTGAGAGCAATTCATCTTCCTCTTTGTGTCTTTACATTTAGGTATTTTGACACTGTTGTCTCTTTTGAGTTTATGTTTTTATCTTCTGTGTTCCCATCATAGATATCTATGGTCAGGGCTCTTTATTTTTTACGCATTTTAGGCTTTTTAAAATTACTTTTAAGGTTGAGCTGTGCTCCTGGGGCACAGCATGCATTGTTCTGTGCTTCTTGTACTGGGCACCAGGGGCCTAATCACTGACTTTCTGCACTGGGGTCTCAGGTGCTGGCAGCTTGCCCACTGATCTAAGGTTGTTTAGCTTAATTGTGCTAGTTTTTCCAGGGGTTCTGGGGCTGACAGTTTGCCTTCTGCACTGATATTGGAGGCCTCACCGTTGGTCTTCTGTGCCTCTAGCCTATTGAACCAGAATTGAAATGCCACCATTGATGATCTTTGCTGTGGCTAAGGGTCTCCCACTGGCTTGCCCATCTGTGTTGGCCTGCTCTGGGATGTGCTACAGTGTGTTCCCTTTTACCTGAGGGATAGTGACATTTTCAGGATTCCTTCTAAGTTATCTTAAGTTGGATAATTGTTTCACTCCATCTTTTTTGTACGTTCTGTTACTCCAGAATCTCTTTAGAGGCTTGATTTAACAATGTTTCCAAGGGAAACTAGGGAGAGTTCTGGCAACTGCCTGGCTTTTCTCTAACATCTTTCCTCTGCATCTTTCATAAACTTTCTACAATTTTTTTTCATCACTTCTGACTATTTTATGTCATGTTGATGTTCATAAATACTCATCCTTTTATCCTGTGTAATATTATAAAAATGTACACTCTAAGGTGCTGTTTCCATTCGCTAATTTAACTTTTTTCTTAGCATGCAGATCAGGTGTAAACAGGCAATTTCACTGCAATTTTTTATCTTTTTCTGAGACTGATATACTCTGGTCAAAGTATTGGTTAAATTAAAATTTAGTTAATTGCATTGGTTAAAATGTTTGTAGACTATGTTGATATCCATTACTTTATCCATTCCTGCACTATAGTATATTATATAAACAATATTCAAAGATGGAGGTGTCAAATTATTTATTTAAAATCTATATCAATCATTTCATTTAAAATGTTTAGAAGAAACTTTGAGAAATGTGAAATATAATAAGAGCAAACTGCACTGATAACAATATGATGATAATTATAACATTCCATCTCAAAGTTTGACCCATAGCATCACATTGCACAAAATTTCTCCACTGATTCCAAAATATAGTTTCAGCTCAAGAAATATAAAAAACGTTAACATTTGAATTTCCATCAAGAAATCAATTTAAGTATTAAATTAAGGCAATACATAAAAACTGAGTGACCACAAACTGATCGTGGAGAAAACTAAGACCATATATATTAAAAGATTGATTGGAATCCCAAAGTGTAATGGAACAACTATATTTATAACTCGAAAAATCTCTATATACAAGTGTAAATGTCAATTTGTGGACACAATTGTTCCAGAAGGTGTCAAAATAATGACAACAACAATATAGGGTACCCATAAGAAGATGAATGTTTCTTGTGAAAAAATGAAGGAGATAGGTAACTATTTACAAAACTCATGATAAGCAGGTTAAAATTCACAGTAATAGTTTTGGAACAAATACATGATTTAATAAAGCAATAAGTAGGATTGAGATTGCTCACTTCACCACTGGATATTTTAAAGGAACAGAAACTGAGAAATAGCTAAGATCCAAAAGAAGAAAAAAAAAAAACTATGCTACATGGTTGACATCCACATAACAACAGCCAAGTATTTTGACAAATCATATTGGACCAATAGTTGAACGATGTTTGTTAGTTAAAATAAATATAGAGGCTTATAATGGTGATTTATAGATTGATACAGATTTGCACCAATGTAGTAGAAATTCTTTGGTATTTTTAAAAAAGCATTTACTGGAAACCCCCAAAGATACAAACAGTTGTTTACTACTTAACATTAGAATCTCATCATCCATTGTAGTCTAACAGATAACACATACCAACACTATCGATCCAAATGGAAATCTATCCCTGAGAGTATAGCAAATAATATAATATAATTTTAAAAATGAGACATCAGTAAAGACAGAACTTTAAGAGAGTCCAGGATTCACTCAGACTAATTCAGTGGTTCAGGTTTGGTATAAGAGTAAAACACTCATAGACCATTTAACAGAAATCTTTTTTTTTTCTAAATTACTGGCCAATGTAACATTGATCCATAAAGTTTTGAAAGCATCCATTATAGATTTTGTTTTCTTGGATAATTTCCAAACTACAGCGAAAGAAAAAATGAACAGGTCTGGCAAAGGAAAATAATATTTTATTAGAATATTAAGACAAGATGAGTCATACCATGTCAGAAATATTTCTTATATGATTTCAAAAAGTCTATAGAGAATTAATTTGCAAGCCAATACTTTAAATCACAGTGGGAATATACAGGATAGTATAGAATATTATAGATATTTAAATAATAGCAATGTTGCCAATTTACCCATTTGTTTCCATCTGAATGGAATACCATAAAAAATGATGAGAAAAATGAGACAACTAGCAATTTTGCCCCCAAAAGCAGAAATATAGAAAAAGAGTAGAAGTTACAGGGAAATAGTTTTTATCTAAAGGTAAGATAAAATTCAAAGTGAAATGGGCTGCCTTCAGATACACTGTGTTGTTCCTCACTATTGGGCTTTGAATGAAGTCAAGAGGAGCACCTGACCTTTAGGTTGTAAAGACAACTCTAGTTCAGATGTGGGATGGATTAAATAGGGCCTTTGAGATCTGTTACAACTCTGATTTGGTATATGCTGGATACACAATTCTAAATCTCTTATTTCTGTGTTTATATCTTTGATTATACCTGCTTATCATCCAACTAAGTTATGTTCTATGACATTTTCAAGTTACCCAGCAAAGCTATTATTATCTTATTTTCAATGGACTCCAATCAAGAGTTAAAAGTAAGTTAGTACATTTAACTACTTCTTTATTTTCTTTAATCCTGTCAGAAGATTCGAAAATAAAATGTGTTTACTACCAAGAGGCCTTAGTTCAGCCAGCTTTCAGGAAGGATTTATGATTTATGATGGGTAATGGACAGTTTCTTGCCAGAGTCATTCAATCCGGTAACTCTCAAAACTCCTGGAAGGTTCTAACATTTAGAATTTATAAATATTGGATTTTTTTCTTATCAGTAAATCCAGGGACTAAGTATATTACACGGAGTGCTACAGGGCAATGGCAAGATATTCAGAAATTTTCACCAGTCCAATCCATTCATTCTGTTATATATTTGTAAAATAATAAATTTATATTTGTAGCGTTAGAGGAAAGTGATAACAAAACCATGTTAGAGGTACTATCTTTAAGCTGAAAGACTCATACACCAAGTGAATAATTGTGAAACTAGCTTCTTATCTCCAGTTCATTTAGAGACAGTATCTGCAAAGAATAACACTTCAAGTTTTGCCATAAAGCTATTTGTGTTGTTTGGAAACAATTGTCCTTCCTAATATGTTGGTACTGCATTTTTATTGTAATAATGGTGTTTTTTGAAACTATCTTAATTGTTATTAAAAAGTAATACCCAAGAGGACTATATGCTGAGTGGCTCATTAAATTTTCCAAACTTCTAAGCAATTCAAACTGAGAGCATTATTTCATTAAAATAGTGAAGGGGAAGAAGAAACTATAGATATTACAGTTACACAAATGTTCATTTGTGTTGAATAGAGTACCTACAGATCAAAATAAAATTGTGGGCTTCCTGGTTAACTATGTATATGTCCAAAAGATACCACTTCATTTTATCTTTTAAATGCATTGTGACTTACTCTGCATTATTATTTATAAAACATAGGGTCTAGTATAATAGGCTGCTAATGAGTTGTAGAAGGATATATTCAAAATTCATTTTTTGCCCTTAGCATAGTCAAGAATAAGAAACATTCATCGTTATAAAAATGCCAAAAATTTGACTGTGAATTTTATGCATATTTAGCTCTACACACACACACACACACACACACACACACACACACACACATATGTATACATATATATATATGTATATATACACTTTATAGTCAATTATTTCCTCTATAAGTTCATTCAGGAGTATATGATTGACTGTCTCTATACTTAAAATATATAATCCTGAGTAAACAACTAGCATGATATGGATTCATCTGGCATGATTTGGATTGTACTGTGTATTTTTGGGCATCTACATCAGTCCAGTTGGGGCCCACAGTTAGAATTTTTCATATCAAGGCCTTTAAAGAGTCACCTAACCTTATCCAATCGACCAAAAGTTATGTGAGTCCATAGTAGAATCCATAAAGGCAAGTTGGATTTCTAGCATCTGAGGTCAATATGTGTATGTTTTTAAAGTTTCCTGGTAAATGGTTAACAGCTGACTCTCCAAAAACATACCATGCACTTTCAATTTAATTTTCATTATTGACATTTTCTCTTACACTTTCTTAAGTTTAGGCAATGATATAGTCTTTTATAATATGACTGTTACGGAAATGTTTTGTGTGACTACACATGCATAACCTATATAGAACTGGTTACCTTGTCAATGACGGGATGGAGTGCAGAGGGAAGAAGGGAGAGAATTTGAACTCACAGCTTAAAAACTGATATTAAAAATTGTTTTTGCATCTATCTAGGGGAGAATAAAACATTAAATTAAAAATTTGGTGAAAACAAAAAGCAGAATTTGAACAGTTAAGAAAACAATAAATCAAAGCCTGACTTATAATGCTTGCTACCTTTTAAAATGCTCTCAGAATTTTTTTTATACTTAATTCTGTTGAAATAGCACAAGTTGAAACCAGTATACCCTTGCATATGACTGATAATAAACTATAATCGAGAAAGCTAGTGCTTTGTCAAATAAATGTTATTTTTAATTTTTTATTTGTTTAGTATTTGATTTTACCCCAGTTACTGTTAAAACAATTTTAACATTCATTTTCAAAACTTTGAGTTCCAAATTGTCTGTGTTGCTCCCTCTGCATTCTCACTCCATGAAAATTCAAGCAATTTGATATAAGATACATGTGCTGTCATGCAAAACATTTCCATAATAGTCACATTAATGAATGAAAACAGTCAAAAAGAAACTCAAGAAAAAGAAAATTTCAAAAAAGGCATGCTTCACTCTGTATTCAGACACCATCAGTTATTGCCCTGGGGACTGACTGCATTTTGCATCATGTATTTCATAGTTGTTTTAGATCATGTTATTGCTGAAATAGGTAAGTCATTCAAAGGTAATCATCTTGCAATATTGCTGTTACTTTGTACATAGTGCATTTCACTTTGCATCAGATCATGCAAGTCTTTCCAGGTTTTATTGTTGTTGTTGTTGTTTTAATCTGAGAGCATCATGCTTTTCATTTCTTATAGCACAATATTATTCCATCACAATCACATAACACAGTTTGTTCAGTAATTTCAAATTGATGGACATTTCCTCAATTTCCAGTATTCTTCCCCAAAAGAGCTACTATAAATATTTTTGTAAATATAAGTTCTTTCCTTTTTGTTTTTTGTCTCTTTTGGAATAAAGACCTACTACTGGTATTCCTAGGTCAAAGGGTTATAGCCCTTTGGTCATCGTTCCAAATTGCTCACAGAATGGTTGAATCAGTTCACAACTTCAGAAAGAGTGCATTAATGACTTTTCCCCAAATCCCCTCTAACATTTGTCATTTACCCTTTTTGTCCTGTTAGATAATCTAATATGTATGAAATAGGACCTTGGAATTGATCAAAATTGTATTTCTCCCATTAATAGTGAATTAGAACATTTTTTTTTTCCATACGGCTATAGGTAGCTTGATTGTTTCATCTAAAATTGTTCATATACTTGGATCATTTATCAATTTGGAAATGACTCTTGCTTTCATAAATTTGAAAGAGTTCTCTATACATCTGACAAATGAGGCATTTTCTGAGAGATTTGGTTAAAAATTTTTTTCACCATTACTGTTGATAAATGTGTTTCCCTCTATCCAGTCACCCACATTTATTCCATTCTGTATCTTTTTTTTCATCCTATCTCCCCTCACAAGTGTTTTACTCTTGACTACTTCCTCTCCCAATTTTCCCTCTCTTCTATCACCACCCTTTCCCTCCTACTTTTCTGTAAGGAAAGATGGATTTCTATACCTCATTGAGTTTTATATTATTACCTTTGTCACCCAGTTCTGATGAGAGTAAATAAAGTAAGAATATTGATAAGTAGTAATTAATGTTTTCTCTATGATTTTATTCAGTTGCAATCATGTCTATTTTCCTTTAAATATATGGTATCCTCACTTCTTTAATGTGTAGCTGGAATTGATGTTTCAATACCTTTAAGACAGTCTCATCACCATCATATAGTTCCTTAATGTAGATATATTCTGTTCAGTTGTTCTTTATTTTCTTTATTGTTATTATCATTTGTAATATTATAATTTTAGTGTAACTTTCCACTGGCACTGACAGGAAAAAATTAATAAAAGATTTTGAGAGAGAACTGCTCCTCTTTGTCTCTCATCACTAAGTTTCCTATGTATGTGTGGATCTATGTTTTTTTGTATGTGTATATGTATTTGCATATGCATATTTGTTGTAGAAATATATATCAATATAGATATCTATGTATGGATATCAACATGAATCTATATCTATGTATATATAGACATCTATATACACATATAGATATAGATAGATGACAGTTAATAATAAATACCGTTACAACATCTTTCAACTATACCCTCTTCTCTCTTCTCATACTGCCATGAGTGTGCTGTAAAACCAGATCATTTACCAATAGACTATTGTAATAAGAGGCTATAGAGTCTGCTGAACATATTCTCTTTCCTATCTAATCCATCTTCCATTCACCCATCAAAGTAATTTTTCTAAAATGTACTTTGTTTGTGTGAAAAGGGTTTTGTAAACATGTTCATATGGTCCCTGGGCTTGTTTTGGCAGGTAAACTCCCAGAAATTTTATAGTATCTACCATAGCTTTTAATAGGTTTTTTCTTTCTATCTCTTGCTGTTGGGCTTTGTTAGTAGTTTCACCCAAATCTTATTGGAAATGCATCTAGTTTATCCCCATTGCATATAATTCGTGCTGATGGCTTTACATAGATACTGGTTATTATTATATGGAAAGCTCCATTTATTCCTATGCTTTTTGGTGTTTTCAATAGCAATATGTGTTGCACTATGTTGATAGCTTTTTATTCATCTATTGAGATGATCATATAGTTTCTGTTAATTTTGTTGTTAATATGATCAATAATGCCGATAGTTTTCCTAATATTGAACCAGTCCTGCATTCCTGATATAAATCTTACCTGATCATAATGTATTATTCTCGTGATATGCTGCTCTATTCTTTCTGTTAATATATTATTTAATATTTTTGCATCTATATTCACTAGAGAAATTGGTCTATAATTTTCTTTCTCTGTTTTGGCTGCAAGGTCCTCTGGGAGCTTGACTGTAGTTCCTTGATATTTGAATTGTTTCTTTCTGGTTGCTTGCAGTATTTTCTACTTTACTTGATAGTTTTGGAATTTGGCAACAATATTCCTTGGTGTTTACAATTTTAGATCTCTTTCAATAGATGATTGGTGGATTCTTTTGATGACTATTTTGCCCTCTGGATTGAGGACCTCAGAGCTGTTTTCCTTGATGATTTCGTGAATATGATCCGGGCTGTTTTTTCATCATAGTTTTCCAGTAGACCAATAAGTCTTAGATTTTTCTCTCCTGGAACTATTTTCAAGTAAGTTGTTTTTCCAATGAGATCTTTTATATTTTCTTGCATTTTTTTCATTCTTTCAGATCTGTTTGACTGATTCTTGATGTCTCATAGAGTCACTGGCTCCTACTTGCCCAATTCTAATTTTAATAGACTGTTTTCTTCAGTTAACTTTTTCATCTCCTTTCCCATTTGCCTAATTGTTCCTTTTAAGGACTTATTTTCTCCAGTTAGATTTTGCACTTTCTTTTCCATTTGTCCTTTTCCTTAAAAATTCTTGCATGATTTTTTTTATATATTTTTAAAATAATTGGCCATTTTGTCTCATACCTCTCTAATTTAGCTTTTAAAATCTTTCTGGAGCTCTTTTAAGAATGCTCTTTGGACTTGAGACTTGTTCATTTTCCTTTCTGAGGTTTCACATGGAAGTACAGTCTCAATGATGACCTCTTTCGTACTTGATTTGGTCCTTGTCCCCATAGTAAAGTTCTATGGTCTTTTCTTTCCTGGTTTAACTTTTATAATCCTTCTTGATCTCTTCCAAGAAGACTTTTTGGACTTGAGACTAGTTTATATTTCTTTTTGCAGTTTTTAATGTAGGTTTATTGACAATGTTTTCTTCTTTTGGATTTGTGTTTCAATCTTCACTGTCCCCATAGACAGAAATTATGTACAGTGATCAATTCTGTGATTTGGTCATGATGTTTGCTTATTTTCCAGGCATTTAAAGTTGAGCTCACTTGCTGGAGCACAGGGGATGCTGTCCCAAGTGTCTTGTTCTGGGGTGCAGTGTCCTGATCATTTGTGTGCTTGGACCTTACCTACTGGCAGCTGGAAGCTGTAGAGGTCTGGCAGCTTCTCTGGTGCTGAGCTGGTTTCTTACTGATATCCTTTGACTCCTACTGAGACCAGGTGGGGTTTTTCTTTGTTTTTGCAGGGTTACGTTAAATCTCTTGGCAGTGGGTAGTCTAGTCCTTGGAGTTGCCTGCTCACCCAGGGCTGCACTGAAGAACATATGGCATTAGCTGATAGAGGATGTCTGTGCACTGAAGCAAGGAGAATTTTGGCTTCTGGAGGAAGCCTAGGTACCCAACGCTGTTCTGAAGCATGGGGAAGTTTAACTGCTGGGTACATCTTCCCTCTGAAACTGCAATGGTGCATGTGGAAGTTCAACTGCTGGAAGATGCCTGAACAACAGAAAAAAGTTGTGATTCTCTGAGCTGAAGTAGGAGGGTTCCTCTGACTGTACTCAGGCACATAGAGATAATGGCCCTTCCTGATTCACCACCCTGGGGCTCAGAATCTCACACTGGTTTGCTGAAGTGGAGCTTTCCACTACTTTCTAGGATGCCTCACATCTTAGACTGTGCTCCCCTTCTACCAGTGAGAGGAACCTTTCCCATTAATCCTCCAACCCACCTAGGCTAAAAAAGTGCTTCACCCTGTCTTTCTGCTGGATCTGTTTTCCTGGTGCAACATTTTCTGGGCTTTTAGAAGTTATTTAGGGAGTGTGAGAGTAACTTGTTGCTTATTCCACCATCTTGTCACCCTGAAGTCAAAGCCAGAGCACTTTAAAACATTCTTGATGGATAGAACAGAGCTGAATACAAAATTTTACTTTCCAATTCAAGATTTGAGAAGCAAAATAGCAGTTAAGAAAGAAAAAGAAATAAGGGATTTAATACTTTAAACTGTTTACATTACTATATGGGAAGATGACATTTATAACTCATAAGACCTTTCTCATTATTAGGACAGTTAGAAGGAGCATGCATAGACAGAGGGCACAAATGTAGTTGACTATGAAGGGATGACATCTTAAAAGTAAAAGTAAGGGTGAGAGGGGAATGCACTGGAAGAAAAAGAAAGTGAAAGGTATATAAGATTAAGTTAACTTACATAAAAAAGGGAAGAAAAAGCTTTTATAATGGAGGGGAAGTAGGGGGAGGTGAAGTGGCATGAGTGAATGTTACTTTCATCAGAATTGGATCAAAATGGGAAAAACATAAACATGCAAGAAACAGTTCTACCAAATTCTTTTTATGATAAAAATATGATTCTGATACCTAAATTAGGGGAGCAAGGAATAGTGTATTTGTGAGATTTATGGAAAATGGGGGAATTATTGACCAAACAAGAAACAGAGAACTTTCTGAAGTCCAACATTTTGATTACATTAAATTGAAAAGTTTTTGCACAAATAAAGTCAATGCAAACTAGATTAGGAGGGAAGCAGAAAACTGGGAAAGAATTTTTGCAACTATTGTATGTGATAAAGCCCTCATTTCTAAAATATATAGAGAACTGAATCAAATTTACAAGAATACAAGTCATTCCTCAATTAATAAAGGGTCAAGGGATATGAACAGGCAGTTTTCGGAGGAAGAAATCATATATATTTGTAATCATATGAAAAAATGCTCCAAATCCCTATTGATTAGAGAGATACAAATCAAAACAACCCTGAGGTACCACATTACACCTCTCAGATTGGTTAACATCACAATACAGGAAGATGCAAAATGTTGGAGAATATGTGGGAGAGTTGGAACACTAACTCATTGTTGGTGGAACTGTGAGCTGATCCAGCCATTCTGGAGAGCAATTTGGAACTATGCCCAAAGGTCTGCAAAATGTACATACCCTTTGACCCAACAATATTTTTTCTAATACTATATCCCAAAGAGATCATAAAAATGAGAAAGGGTTCCACATGTTCCATAGTATTTATAGGAGCTCTCTTTTTGGTGACCAAAAACTGGAAATCAAGGGGATGTCCAACAGTTAGGGAATGGCTGAACAAGTTGTGTCATGTGAATGAAATGGAATACTATTGTGCTATAAGAAATGATGAAAAAGAAGACTTCAGAGAGGCCTGGAAAGACTGATTTCAACTGATGCTGAGTGAAAGGAGCAGATTAAGGAGAACTTTGTACACAGCTATAACCACAGTGTGCAATGAATTTTTCTGGTAGATTTAGTCCTCCATAGAAATGCAAAGACCTAAAAAATTCCCAATGGACTCTTCAGGCAAAATGCCTTCCACATTCAGAGAAAGAACTATGGAATTAGATTACAGAATTTTCTTTCATATTATATTTTGTTTTGTTTTATAGTTTCTCCATTTCATTTTAATTTTTCTATGCTACATGACTAAGGTGAAAATTTATTTATTAGGAATACATGTGAATAACCTATATAGGATTGCATACCCTGTCAGGGAGGGAGAGGGGAGGTAAAAATAGAAGAGGGGGAGGGAGGGAAAAACATCTAAGATATATGAAATGCTTGTAGAACACTAAAAACAAATAAAATAATTTAACAAAAAAAGAAATAATTTAATAAAAAACAAATGAAATAATATAATAAAAAGGTGCTTAAGTTACATTGGAAAGAACCTTAGTTTACATTATTAAATCCATTTATTATACACAAGCATATATATTTTTGTGTATGTCTGTATATGTGTAATATATGTGTATATATGTGTATATGCATACATGCACATATATCCCAAACAAAGGCCTTAGTATTTTATCCAAGTAGTCATAGAAAATAATTGAAGCTTCTTGAGCAGTTTCAGATTTGCTCTTTAGGATTATCAAATTATGATTTTTATAAAGGATTCATTAATGTGTCAGTGTATCAGCAAGCACCCCAATATAAACAGGGGAACCTGCTTTCACAAGTTCTTAGATCTGCACTCATGAAAGTAAAGGCAATTTTTGAGGGGTTTACAATCACTTTAATCAAGCACATGTATCATTCCTTTAACCAAGTACATACATTATTCACCTAGTTCAGGGGAGTCAGCACCCTGAACTTCAAAGAAAATACAGATAAATTGAAGATCAACAAACATGGTTTTCTTTGCCTGAATTCAACAGATAGTTGCACCCCAACTGCCTGACCATAGTCACCAGAGAGGGAAGCACTGATATCTGGGTTTTCAAAGGTAGGGGCCTCCTCAAAGTGGTTTCCCAGAGTCCTCGTCTGGCCAAACAAGCGTTGCCATTTAGTAAGTCCCAAAGGAAAACCTCAACTCATCGTATTTATACCTTTCTCAGAACCAGAATGCATCACAACCCTTGAGAATCAGTGCCTCATTAAAAAACTTCTAGGGCCTTCCCACAATTCTTCCTAATCAAACTCCCCTTAATGGTCAGGCCCATTAATGGGTAGGGAAGATCTCTAATCACATTAAAATAATTAACAATACAAATATGTATGGTATTTCTAGCTAAAGAAACTCTTGTTTCTCTATTTTATTCCTACTAAAGACTCTTGGTTGATAAAGGTAAGATTATACTAAAACAAAAACAGCAAAAAGATCCTATTCTGCTTGATATCGCAGAAAGGGAAAACTAGATATACCAAAAATAATTAGGAACTTTATGTAACATCCCTAATAAGAAGTGACAAGGGCCTAAAATAGGGTGACTGTGGTTTGGATGGAGAACAGGAGACTGATATGAAGGTTGTGGAGATACAATTGACTCATTTTAGCAACTGACTGAACATAGGGATATAGGAGCTAGTGAAGGCTCAAAATGATTCTGTGGTTAAGGACATAAGAGTGGAAAGATATTGATAAATTGAAAACAAAAGCTGGAAAATCTATGTTAAATACAATTTTTTCCTAGGGAAACTATCCAAAAGGAAAGAGAAAAATCAAGGAGACAGAGAAAGACAAAGAGACAGAGACAGACAGACAGACAGAGACAGAGAGACAAAGAGAGACAGGGAGAGAGACAGAGATGGAAACAGAGAGAGATAGAGACAGTCAGATACAGAAAGAAAAAGAGACAGAGAGACAGAGACATTGAGACAGCAACAGAGACAGACAGAGAGACATTGAAGAGTCTAAAAGAAGATTGGACAAACTTTACATTTTCCATCTCTGATTGCTGTTTACTTTGAGTATACATTTGTCCTGTGGTACTTTGTAGTAAATAAACTTTCTAAAACTTAAGAAGTTAGTGCTACAATTCAGTTTTTTAGAATTGTTGTCCACTCTCTTCACATGGATTCAATGGCTAGACACTTCCCCCTACTGACCCACTCATAACACAGGCATTGGCTGGTACCATAGCCAATCCCTGACATGGAGTCTGGGACCATTGCCACAGCAATTCTGAGTACACCCCACTGGTTGAAGAGAAGAAATTGGTGGGGAAGAAGGGGAGTCTTTGGATCTTTGTTTCAAGCTCTAGATTAATTATGTGACTCCTTTCTGAATACTCTCTAATGTTCTCTGTTCAAGTGTGGAATATTTTTCAAAACACCTGACACCATAGTAGGGGTAGTTTGTTATGTAATATGTTTTGCTTTGGCAATGCAGAAATATTTATTAATTCAGTGTGGATTAAACTATAAAAGATGCTGCTGATGCTTCACTTTTTCTCTTCATTGCCTCATAGGCTTTTATGCAGCCAGATTGCTTGTGTTTCCATGATAATGAAACAGTTTATTTAGGTATTTATCTTTTAAGGTCAACATTTATTCTTCTGAATGGAATTACTGACCTCTCCCTAGCTGATCACCTCATTAAAAATAACAACAGATTGCCTTGCTATCAATCTTTTGAGGGCTACTGTTCTACTGGGCATTCAGAATCAAAAGTACTAAAATTATTTAGTGACTGTGTTCTTGCATGCACCTAAGAGTTTTCATAATTTTTTATCACAGTGTGTACAATGTCATTTATAGTCTCATCAATACCTGGGACTGTCATAAGCTTTGTGATTATCTGTACAAGTTAATAGGATCATACAGAACTGAATGGAACCCTAGAGGTCATATAGTCGTAATCTGTTATTTTATAGTTGAGGAAAATTAAAGAGTTAAGTGATTTGCCAAGAGCAGTAAATTATAAGTCATCTATTGAAAACCAAGTTGTAGGACTCTAAAGTGAGTATACTTTCCACTAACCCACAGTTTTTAGGCACTGCTTTCTGACTGGACTTGTGATCCCTATATTCTCATAGCTGTGAAATGCATGCATACAAATGTTTATCATTTTTAAAACTCAAAACATGTGTTCAAGCCCTTTTGTGTAGGATTGATCAGAAGGAAGATTATGCGTTGAGTTGCTTTGGGGAATTTATGCATAGCATTCAATGATCTTAAGCAACTCTCAACTGCTTTTACCATTACCTTTCTTCCAGCAATGTTATAATGATGAGAATAATGAAATATTATGAAGGCAGAAAAAATCAAAGTTACAATGGACATACCACATATTGTGGCTCTAAGTAAGCTGAAGCAAATCTAGCATACCCAAAGTAACATTGAAAGACATGACCAAAGACAAGGCTGTGGCAATAGCCAGAGAAGACAAAAGAAGCGTAGTCAAAGAGAGGTATTCATATTTTCGGGAAAATTATAAGAATAAAAGAAAGGCCTCCAGCACATTGTGTAGGCCCTCTGTCAATGACTTATAAAACAAGAACAAGAAATATGGATGATGAGAAAGTATGGATGAGCCAGGGTCACAATATGTAGAAAGAGCAATACTATTAATGAGATCAAGTGTCACTGAAGTACTGCAGGATCTGACTAAGCTGATTGTGAGATAATACAATGAGGGATCATATGGAGTAGTATATCCATGACTCAAAGAGCCCAGAAAAGTGGTAGGCACCTTCAAGCAATCAATAGAGTTGGGGATGGGTCCTTTTTCTTCTTTTTTTGACAATTTATTGTTTGTAATTAAAGAAAATGTATTTAACTTTTTGAATCTCAGTTTTGCTGCAAAACAGGAAAAAAAAATAACACTTGGCCTACATACCTAGTTGGGCCATTATGAGAAAAATACTGGATAAATTTTAAAGTACTCTTAAAATGTGATCAACAAATAAATATAGATTATATATACGTGTGTGTGTGTGTGTGTGTGTGTGTGTGTGTGCGTATGTGAACTGGTAGATAATTAATGAGAAGGCAGCTGCATTGAAAATGACCTAATAGAAAGTAATGTCCATTTTTCTGTGATTTTTTTAAAGGCAAGAAAATAAAGTGAAAAACTGCTTTGGCACAGAGTATATTTCCTATTATATAAATGAAAGAATGCTATTTTTTTTTTAAAAATTGATTTTATAAGGAAATTAATCCCAATATAAAAAATATCCTTAGTTATAAAGGTCAGAACTGCAACCTGTTTGTCTAAAAATAGAAGTAATGATTTTCCTATTACATTATTTTAATGTGGCTTTAATTGTATCAAGTTAAAATGATCATTACTAACAATTATATTGATATAAAAATGCCAATTCCAAAAAAATCTATGATATACTGTAGACAGTCATTCCTTCTTTTAATTTACATTTTGTCTCATGAAAATCACGGTTAGAAATACAATATTCTATCTAGCATTCAACAATTTATTCAGGAAGATATAATACAGTTCTCTACATAAATTGCAATCCAAAGTGGAAAGAATTTAGACAGAAAAGGAAATGAGACTCTTTTAGCTCAATCTTTCTTCTTTAAATTTTCCAAAGCAATTTTTCCTCTGTTCATGGAATTTTTTTCCCCTTAACTTAAAAACTCTAAACTTGGTGGAACTAATTCACATATCTGTCCTTTTAAGACTCCTAAGAATGTTATTTCATATTTTGGTGATTTAGGAGGCATAATTTCAGGAAAACAACAATGGAATAATTCTTACTCGCACTGATATTGTAAATCTCTTTTGGGCATATGAAAGTCAAACTAAAGGTGAAGTTAATGTTTTGGCATCTTCATTAGGTCAGATGGATAGAATTAAGCCACAGCTTAACTCCTCAGAGATAAATAACAAGAATACAGATTCTCAATCACTAAAGGTAATGTATGCATCCCAAATGCATAGAAGTAATACAGTTAAGGGAGTAGAAAATCTTAATCAACCTTTATCAATCTACAATGGATTAGTTATTTGGAAGTTTTTTTTTTTTAATTTAACTAGATATGTAATTTAATTGGGACAGGAAACTCCATCACCCAGTACAGATGAGCAGCTTTTCAACAAGTTTTATTCTTAGCCTAATACATAAGGAATTGGACAGTGAAGTGAACTATCCCAGAGTGGTGTACATATTGCATGCGTCAGAGAAAAGATCTGAACTGGGGTCTGAGTATTTCCAACATCAGCTCTCTCACTCCATTACAGGGCACTTACTACTTTGAAGATTATCTATGTCAAATGATTATTTCCAGAAAAAAAATATACTACTTAGAACATATCTGGGGCAGCTACATGGCATAGTGGATAGGCTTTGAATCAAGAAGATCTTGTGATTTTAATTCTGGTCTTAGACCATAGTTGTATGACCCTAGGCAAGTCACTTATCCCTGTCTGCCTCATTTTCTAGTCTGTGAAATGATCTGGAGAAGTCATCTTTGTCAAGCAAACCCCAAAATAACATCAGGAAGAATTGGACACAATTGAAATTACTGAACAACACCAACAACAAAGGATATAACTGGGCCATATTCCTATTACTGGCATAACTTAGAGAACATGGATTCATCTGAGTTTAATACCTGGCCAATCTCAATTATAACAGCCAGTCTCTATGTATCTCAGTATGTAAGTGGAGTTTGGGATAGCAGGAAAGGAAAATGAGAGTATAAAATGTGTCCCATAATTCTTTGAGTTTGGAGGGAGGAAAAAAGAAGAGGGGAAAGGAAAATATAACTGATACTTTGGCTTCCTCACACATTAGCACTGGACAGCTGAAAATTCTTGGGGTGTGTTCTGACCAGACAAAGATCTCAAAAAGATTTGTAAACAAGGCAAAACTTCATTAAAACTAGTGTTCTGCTCAATTCTAATTTGCCATAACAAATAAAATATTTAAAAACAAATGAAAGTAAATGTATTTCAATATGCTAAAATGAATCATGGACTAAAGGATAGACATTGGGCTTGGGATTAGAAGATTTGGTTCCAATCTAGCTCCTGACATAGAGAGTTATAGAGAATAACCCTGGCCCAGGGTTATTCAACATGTATGTGCTTCAGGCAATGCCTTAGGATTTTTCCTACAAAAATCATTCATAGTTTCTGGGAGACAAAATGTTGGAGTAAGCAGTAAATCACCATAACTCACTTATATTCACCACCAAATAATCAAAAAAATAGCACCTCAAAACAAATCCTGGAAGGAACTGAAAAATATTTAACAATGCTTTACTATATATCATAATTCGTAGATGTCAAAGCTTTTTTCCTTATACTTTAATCTAATTTATACTTACTATCTAATATGAACCAGGTGACACCATAGGTCAAGTAGCAAGTCCTATTCTCTAATGCTCTTCAAAGAAAAATTGCATATAGATAGATAGATAGATAGATAGATAGATAGATAGATAGATAGATAGATAGATAGATAGACAGACAGACAGACAGACAGACAGACAGACAGACAGATAGATAGATAGATAGATAGATAGATAGATAGATAGATTAATAAGTCCTCTTCTAAGCCCCACCATAGGCAAAGGGAAAGTATTACATACTCTCACACTCTAGTATATTTTATATTGTTACTATATACACACATATCCATGTATATTTATTTATTTATGGGTTTTAACATTCATTTCTATAATATTTTGAATTCTGAGTGTTCTTCCCTTCTTTCCACTCGCCCCTTCCCAAGATGGAATGCAATATGATATAGACTATACATGGACATTCATATTAAATGTATATCCACATTAGCCATGGTGTGAAGAATTAGAAAAAAAAGGGAAAACTATGAGAAAAAAAAAGAGAGAAAAAAATCGTATTCTTTGATCTGCATTTGGAGTCCGTAGTTGTTTCTCTGGATGTGGATAACATTGTCGATCATGAATCATTTGAAACTGTCTTGGGACTTTGTTCAGAAGACTGAAGTCTATTAAAGTTGATCATTGTACATTGGTGCTGTTACTGTGTATAATGTTCTCCTGGCTCTGCTCACTTCACTCAGCATGAGTTCGTGTCAGTCTTTCCAGATTTTTCTGAGCTCTACCTGCTCATCATTTCTTATGGAAAAATAGTGTTCCGCTACATTCATATACCACCGTTTGTTTAGCCATTCACCACTGATGGACATATCCTCAATTTGTAATTCTTGGCCCCAACAAAAGGAGCTGCTATAGTTTTGTGCATGTAGGTCCTTTTCCTATTTTTATGATCTTTTTGATATACAGACTTAGAAGTGGTAGTGCTGAGTCAAAAGGTATGCGCAATTTTATAGACCTTGGGACGTAGTTCCAAATTTCTCTCTAAAATGGTTGGATCAGTCCACAACTCCAGCAACAATGCATTAGTTAGTTCAATTTTTACACATATTCTCCAGCATTTATGATTTTCCCATTTTATCATGTTAGTCAATGTGATAGGTGCAATATGGTACCACAGAGATGATCTGATTTGCATTTCTCTAATCAATAGTGATTTAGAGCATTTTTTTTCATGTAACTATAGATAGTCTTAATTTCTTCATCTGATAACTGTCTGTTCATATCCTTTTACCATTTATTAATTGGGAAATGACAAATGTGACCCATTTCTCTCTGTCTCTGTCTCTGTCTCTGTCTCTGTCTCTGTCTCTCTCTCTGTCTCTCTCTCTCTCTCTCTCTCTCTCTCTCTCTCTCTTTCTCTCTCTCTCTCCCTCCAATATATATGTTGGAGAGAGATATACACATCTATGTCTATCTCTAGCTATCTAGCAATTTATATGAAATAGGTCTTTATCAGAGATGTTGGCTTTCCATCTTTCTGCTTCTCTTCTAATTTTGGTTGTTGTATTGATTTTCTTTGTACAAAAACTTTTCAATTTCATATGATCAAAATTTTCCCATTTTGCATTTTGTAACATTTCGCTTGTTTCATCATAAATTCTTCCATTCTCCATAGGTCTGGAGGGTAAACTATTTCTTGCTCTCCTAATTTGCTTAATGTATCACCCTATATGTCTAAATCATGTAGCCATTTAGACCTTATTTTGGGATTTACTGTAAGATGTTGGTCTATACTCAGTTCCTACCACATTATTTTTCAGTATTTCCAGTAGTTTTGTTAAATAAGAACTTCTTATCCCAGAAGTCAGAATCTGGATTTATCACACAGCAGATCACTGTGTCATTGACTATTTGCCTTGTATACCTAACATTTTCCACTAATCCATCACTCTTTTTCTTAGCCAGTAAGAAGTAGTTTTGATGTTTGCTCCTTTATACTACACTTTATACCCGATATGGATAGACCACCTTCCCATGCATTTCTTTTCATTATTTCCCTTGATATCCTGAACTTTTTGTTATTTCTGGTGACTGTTGTTATTATTTTTTCTAGCTTTATAAAATATTTGTAGGTAGTTTGATTGGTATGGCACTGAATAAGTAAATTAGTTTACGTAGAATTGTCATTTTTATTACATTAACTCAGCCTACCAATCAGTAACTGGTATTTTTCAAATTATTTATAATGGACTTTATTTGTATGAAAAGTATTTGCTAATGATGTTCCCATAGTTTCTGGCATTTCTTGGCAAGTAAGATTTCAAAATATTTTATATCATCTATGATTACTTTCAATGGAATTCTATTTCTTGCTGCTGAGTTCTGTTGGTAATATATAGAAATGTCAAAGATTTATTCAGATTTATTTTATATCATGCAACTTTCTTTAAGTTGTTAATTATCAATAGTTTTTAGTTGATTCTTTAGGATTCTATAAGTATCCCATCATATCAGATGCAAAGAGTTATAACATTGTTTTTTTTCATTGCCTATTCTAATTGCTTCAATTATTTTTCTTCTCTTGTTGCTAAAGCTAGCATTTATATTATAAAAATTGAATAACAGTGGTGATAATGGGCATCTTTTTTTGCACAGCTGATATTGGAAAAGCTTCTAGGTTATCCTCATCAGTTATAGACAAATTATAGACAGTTATAGACAAGTAATGCTTATCATTTTAAGGAAAACACCATTTATTTCTGTGCTGTCTAGTGTTTTTAATAGAAATGGATGTTTTTCATTGTCGAAAGGTTTTACTGCTTCTATTGTTATTACCATATGATTTCCATTAGTTTTGTTATTGGTATGGTTATTTATGCTGATATTTTTTTTCCTAATATTGAACCCACCCTTTATTCCTGCTATAAATTCCAACTGGTCATACAACATTACCCTTCAGATAAGTTGCTATAATTTCTTTGCTTATAGCTTATTTAAAATTTTTACATCTAAATTCACTAGGGGCATTGTTCTATAATTTTGTATATTTTGGCTCTTTCTGGTTTAGATATCAGGGCCATATTTTTATCATAATTATAATCTGGTTAGAATCTACATATTTTTTCCCAAATATTTTATATAGCATTGGAAATGATGGTTCTTTATTTTTTTAATAATTATTTTGTTTGTTTACAGTGTTCTGCAATCACTTCCATATATATCCCAGATTTTTTCCTCTCCCTCCCCCTCCTTCTCCACTCCCTTCCTGAGATGGCTTGCAGTCTTATGTAGGTTCTACACATACATCCCTATTAAATACAATTTCACCATAGTCATGTTGAATAGAAGAATTAAAATGAATGGGAGAAACCATAAACAAAACAAAATAAAACATAACACAAAAGAAAATAGCCTGTAGCAATCCAATTCCATAGTTCTTTCTCTGGATGTGGAAGGCATTTTGCCTCAAAAGTCCATTGGGAATTTTTAGGTCCTTGCATTGCTATGAAGGACTAACTCTACCAGAAGAAGCCTTGCACACTGTGATTGTTGCTATGTGCAAAGTTCTCCTGGTTCTGCTCCTTTCACTCAACATCAGTTCATGTAAGTCTTTCCAGGTCTCTTTGAAGTCTTTCTGTCCATCATTTATTATAGCAAAATAGTATTCCATTACATTCATATATCACAACTTGTTCAACCATTTCCCAATTGAAGGGCATCCCCTTGATTTCCAGTTTTGGTCACTAAAAAGAAAGCTGCTATAAATGTTTTGGAACATGTGGGAACTTTTCCATTTTTATGATCTCTTTGGGGTACACTCCTAGAAATGATACTTTGGGGAAAAGGGCATATACATTTTTTGGCATAGTTCCAAATTGCTCTTCACAGTGTTTGGATCAGTTCACAGTACCACCAACAATGACTTAGTGTTCCTTCTCTCCCAAATCTTCTCCAACTCTTATCATCATCCTGTTTTTTCCTGTTAGCCAATCTGATGGGTATAATGTGGTTTTGACTTACATCAGAGTGGTTTTGATTTGCATCTCTCTAATCAATAATGATTTCGAGCATTTTTTTCATATGACTAAAGTTAGCTTTAATTTCTTCCTCTGAAAACTGGGATCCTTGTCTTTATCAAACAGGAAATTGCTATACTCATTGATTACTGTGTCTTAAGGACCAAACTTATTCCACTGGTCCACCACTCTGTTTCTTAGCCAGTGCCAAGTGGTTTTGATAATTACTGCTTTATAATACAATTTGAGATCTGGTAGGGCTAGGCCACCTTCCTTAGCATTTATTTTCATTAGTTCCCTTGATATTCTGGACCTTTTGTTCTTCCAGATGAATTTTGATATTTTTTCTAGTTCTAGAAAATAAATAGCTGGTAGATTGATTGGTATGGCACTGAATAAGTAAATTTATTTAGGTAGAATTGCCAGTTTTATCTTATTGGCTAGGCCTACCAATGAGCAAGTGATGTTTTTTCCACTAACTTACATTGAATATCCATCTCCTTATCTGAAATATTATGCTCAGCTTTGCTGGATAATTGATCCTTGGTTGTAGTCCCAGCTCATTTGCCTTACAGAATATTATATTTCAATTCCATTGATCTGTAAATGTAAAAACTCCAAATTCCTATGTGATCCTGACTGTAGCTCCTTGATATTTGAATGCTTTCATTCTGGCTGTCTTCAGTATTTTTTCCTTCACTAGACAGTTCTAGAATTTGTAAACAGAAAGAGTCCATCATTCACATCCTGACATAGATCTCAAATTAAAAACACCAAGGAATTCCGTTTATAAATTATCTGGTGTTGAACTGGCTGATGTTGGGAAGCAGAGACCAGGTGAACTCTTTCTCTGTTTCCCCAGAGTTACCCTGGAGCTAGCTGAGTTAAGTGTGAGGGAGGGCTGTTCTGGCCACAGGATGTCTTCTCTGCTGAGTTAGAACATAGGCAAGTTCAGCAGCTCATGAACTCTTAACAACCAGGGTCTAGTATATTTTTATTCCTGTATTTTCAGCACTAACCACAGTGTCTGCCACACAGCATATCCCAAACGCTTCTTGAATTGATTGATGATGTGTTCTGTGTGTATCTCACTGGCTAAGGACTGGAGGAGATACATTGTAGAGTTGAAACATTTCTTGATCTGGAGATTACAGTCTAATGGGGGGATTTGGGGGCTTTTAGATTTTGAGACTAGTCAAATTTTATATAACTTCTACTATTTCATTTTGAGAAAATTGAAAAACCTAAGAGACAGATCTTTTAGGTGATTAATTGATGTATTAATTAGGCTAGCTGATAATCAATAAATTGACAGTTGGTGGTGCCTTTTGGTAAACTAAGTTTAACAATTGATATCACTAAATGCACAAATTACTTTGGAAAAGGGGATGTCTCTGACAGATGAACATCAACACTGATTAGTAAACAATTAATACAGGTGTAGACTTTTTAAAAAATTAGTTTTCTTCAGTTACTTCTACAAGATTTTGAGTTCTAAATTTTCTCTCCCTCTCTCCCATATTCCCCATCCCAATGATGAGTGCATCCTGATTATCCCTTCTCCCAATCTGCCCTCCCTTCAATCATACCCTACCTTTTCCTTACTCCCTTCCCTTCTATTTTCTGTAGGGAAAGATGGATTTCTATACCCCATTGCCTGTACATCTCATTTCTCAGCAGCATGCAAAAACAACTTCCCAACATTCCTTTTTAAAACTTTGAGTTCCAAATTCTCTCCCTTCCTACCTCCCTACCCACAAGGTTATGGGTTATGAAGAAGGCAAGGAATTAAATATAGGACAAACATGTATACTCATTCAAAGAACTTCCATAATAGTCATGTTGTGAAAGAGTATGTTTCCCTCCATCCTTTCCCACTCTCCCCATTCATTCTATTTTCTCTTTCTCTTGTCCCTCCTCAAAAGTGTTTGCTTCTGATTATCCCATTCTCTTATTTGTTCTCCTCTCCATCATCAAATACTCTTATCCCCTTCTCCCCACTTTCCCATAGAATAAGATAGATTTTCATACCCAATTGGGTGTGTATGCTATTCTTTCCTGAAGCCAAATCTGATGAGAGTAAGGTTAACTCATTCCATCTCCACTCCCTCTTTACCCTTCCATTGTAAAAGCTTTCCTTGCTTTTTCTAAGTGAAATGATTTGCCCCCATTCTATCTCTACTTTTCTCATTCTCCCGATACATTCCTCTTTCACCATTTAGCTTTATTTTTTGCATATTCCATCACATTCAACTCACACTGTGCCTTCTGTAACTACCGTAATACTAAGAAAGGGCTCATGAATTGCAAATACCATCTTTACATGTGCCAATGTAAATAGTTAAATTTTCATAATTCCCTTATGATTTCTATTTCTTTTTTACCTTTTTATGTTCGACTTGATTCTAATATTTAAAAGTCAAATTTTCTATTCAGCTCTGATCTTTTAATCAAGAATGCTTGAAAGACCTCTATTTCATTGAATGCCCAACTTTTCCCCTGAAGTATTACACTCAGTTTTTCTGAGTAGTTGATTCTTGGTTTTAATTCTAGCTCCTTTAATTTTCAGAATATATTATTCCAAGCCCTCTGATCACTTAATGTAGAAACTGCTAGATTTTGTGTTATCCCTATTGTGTTTGCACAGTACTCACCTTGTTTCTTTCTTCGTGCTTGCAGTATTTTCTCCTTGCCCTGGGGACTCTGGAATTTGGCTACAGTATTCCTAAGAGGGTTTCTTTTAGAATCCCTTCCAGGAGATGATTAGTGGGTCCTTTCCATTTGCACTTAATTCTGTGGTTTTAGAATATCAGGGCCCTATCCCTTGATAATTTATTGAAAGATGATGTCCAGGATCTTTTTTTGATCATGATTTTCTGATAGTTCAATAATTTTTAAATTATCTCTCCTGGATCTATTTCCCAGGTCAGCTGTTTTTCCAATGAAATATTTCACATTGTCTTCTATTTTTTTTCTTGTTCTTTTGGTTCTGTTTTATAATTTCTTGATTTCTCATAAAGTCATTAGCTTCCACTTGCTCCATTCTAATTTTGAAGAAATTATTTTCTTCAGTGAGCTTTTGGATCTCCATTTCCATTTGACCAATTCTGATTTTTAAGGCATCCTTCTTCTCATTAACTTTTTGGATCTCTTTTGACACTTGGGTTAGTCTATTTTTAAGCTGTTACTTTCTTCAGCAATTTTTGGGGTCTCTTTCACAAGCTATTGACTTATTTTTCATGATTTTCATGATTTCATGATTGTATCACTCTCATTTTTCTCCCAATTAGTTTCCTATTCCTCTTACTTGATTTTCAAACTCCTTTTTGAGCTCTTCCATCACCTGAGATCAATTCATTTTTATCGGATGCTTTGGATGTAGGAGCTTTGACTTTGTTGTCTTCTTATGGTTTTATGTTTTGCCCTTCCTTGTCATCAAAGTAAAATTCTGTAGTCTGACTTTTTCCTCCAATGTTTGCTCATTTTCCCATCAAATTGCCTGATTTTTGAGCTCTTTGTCCAAATAGGACTCAAGATAGGGTGCCAGTGGACCTGAGGGTGGTTTAGGGAAGGACTGTCTCAAGTATCAGGGTTTTACACAGCTGTTCTCAGAGATACTTCTAGGGACCTATAAATTTTCAGTTCTTCCAAGGTGGTATTGTCAAAGGATAGGTGTTTACTCCTCTCCTTGTCTGTGCTTATGTCTGTGACTAATCTCAAGCACTCTTTCCTGCCTTGGAATTGTGAAGAGAATTCCCTTTCCACAGCCACCACAAGCTCTGCCATACCAATGCTCCTCCGCACCCCAGGACCACCACCCAGGACTACACCTCATATCAAAGCACTGCCAAACCAAAACAATCCTACCTTAGTGTTTGCAATCCCCCTCTAATGAGTAACTCAATTCCCCCCTCCCCCTCCACTGTCTGTGGGCCAAGAGTTCCAGAGTCAGACACTGCAGTCTTCCCTCTCAGGAGTCTCTCACACAGGTCCATCAGACTTCTCCTACTGACCATCTATATTGCCCTTACAATTGAGAAGTTGTCTTTGGGATTGAGAACTTTGGAAACTGTCACAGTTTTCACTGATTCAGTCCCCTGAGGCCTGCTCTGGACCCATCTGTGCTGGTGAGGCCCACACTGGACTGTGTTTTTCTCTCTGAGTTGTTCAACAGACCTTTCCTGTCGACCTTTCAGGTTGTCAAGGGCTGGAAATTTGTTTCATTCTGTCATTTTGTGGGTTCTGCTGCTCTCAAATTTATTTTGAGTAATTTTTACAGGTACTTGGAGGGGCTCAGGGGAGAGTTCAAACAAGTCTCTACTTTTACTCTTCCATCTTGCCTTTGCTCCCAGGGGTACACTTTAGAGTGAAGAGTTGTTCTGAAAGCTCTCAGCTCCTCCTGCTGAGAATGTGGCATGTTAATGAGATCCAGCCACATCTAACAATCTGGACAAAGGAATACCTCTATTTCCAGGCCACTCTGGGTCATTTTCTTCTCCATGAGCTGGAATTCAAAGGAGGGTTACAAGAGCAGAAGCTTGGTGCTTTGGGGGTAGAATTTACCTAGATTAGAGTCTGTTTACACCTCAAACAAAAGTAAAATGTCCTAGTTGGATGGACATCCAAGGTCACTGAACATGTGTCCCAAGGCTTAGGCCATACTTATCTATAAATCTTGTCCTTCTGAGAATGACTGAATGACCTACAGGAGCTGGTCTCTGAATGAGGAAACAGAGAGGAAAAATTTTAATCCTAATATAATTATTGGTTATTCACATAATAAAAAATAATTACTTCTTTTGATTTCTATTATCCTATGGAATGCTAGCATGAAAAGAAGGCCCAGTACAAATGAAAGCTGTTCAATAAAATCTGATTTGCTTCACAATTGCATTTCTCCCTTCTATTACACAGTCAAAAACAAGGATGGCAAAAAAATCCCTTGAATTTCTACTGAACTCGAAGAATTGAAAGAATCTGCAGTTATCTTATGCCTATAGGACAGTAAACTAATGGGTTGAAAAATGAAAACTGGTCAGACTGGCATTTTCAATCTTGTATACAAAATGATTGTCTGAATTCATTTCAGTTGTTTGTGGTTGCTTTGAAACAGATATAAATCACAAGGTAATGGGTGTACTAGTAGTAACAGTATTTCCACAGGTATGTCCAATAGCTAGGAGGTTTGGGTCCTAGTTTCATCATTGTCAGATAGGATCTGTGTGACTCAGGATAAATTCCTTCAGATCTCTGAGTCTCTGATACCCTGGTTTTAATATAGCAGATTTATTTTCAGACCACCTGGCTTGTAAAGTTTCTTCCACTTATAGTAATTATTTGACATTCATATCAAATTAGTTTAAGAATATAGAGCTTTTTATAAAAATGGTGCAAATGGGGACTGGCACTCACTGTCTAGATATCGGATAGACCAAATACCCCTTACGTATGCTAATGATAGCTGAACCTTTCCTGACTTTTAAAGTTGCCTTCAAACCTTGGTGAAGAACCTAGGACTAGAAGAAAATGGGAAGCAAATGTTCCTGTAACCTCTACATATGTTTGAATACATTTTGAATACATACATATATATATTGGGAATAATTTATTGCGTATTAGAAGATCATACCCTGGATATGTGATTTGTTCATTGCACTATAATAGAAAAAATTCAGCACGAAGTATAGCTAGAAAAATAGATCCCAATGAAAAAAGGGAGGAGGACATAAAATGTAGGTGATGTTAATTTAAAGCAAAATACATCAACTAACTAACACTGAGTTTAATTGTATGCAGAAGAGGATATAAATCAGGCATAATTTATCATGTGTTTGTCTTCATCCCTGAAAGCAGAGCTATGCAATTTACCTACATTTTAAATATAAAAATTTACATAAATAAAACAGGCATTGCTGCAATATCTTATTGGGGTGATGAATGTTATAGTATGCAAAAACTGAAATTCTATTACTTAAAAAAATAAAATCCTTCAGGTACAAAGCATGTTTAGAATTATATAAACAGAAGTAGAAAAATTTATTTGCAGATTTGGCTAGTCAGTCCTCAAAAGGGAAATGTCCAGGTTTTCAAAAAATGTATATATTTTATCATAATTTCAAAGCCAAGATAAACAAACAAAAAGTATCTTTTCATCTTCATGGTCGTTTAAATTTGGAAGACTAATTTGCCGGCACCATTGAAACACAATTTTCAGGCATCTTATTTAAAGACAGTTGTATAAGCAATTAAGAAGGAAGGCAAACTATAATAATTTGCACTGTAGAGAAGAAAAATATCTGAACAGAGAGTAGACTTCTTTCTATACAGTATCATTCACAAGAAGAGGTGCTAAAAATTAAGGAGAAAAGTTTATCTGTCTGTGTGTTTTTAAAGGAGGACCACTGTTATTGAAATAGAGTATTTCAACTGCAGCATAGGAGCCAGACCTGCATAGTGAATAGGAAGCTAGTCTCAAAGTCAGAAACACCTGGCTATGTCCTGCCTCTGATGCATACTTATATACTGGTTGTATGATGCTGGGTAAATTTTTGTTTGTCTGTTTGTTTTTAAGGTGCCTTGGGCAAATACCTAGGTCTGTAATTTGCAGAGAAGATATTGATTTGTACTAACAATAGTCATCAAGTGCTGCTGCAGGAGCACTATTACCACCACCATCTTCACATTTATATTAGTACATAGAGGCTGGTAATGTTTTATGTAAATTATTTAACTTGATCCAATTTAATGGAATAGAGAACTTTTTATCCCAATGGGAATGAAATAAGGGGATTCAGCATCTATTCCTATATAGATAAGGAAGCTCTGTACAAAAATTTAGCATATAATTTTTTGGCATATCATGTACACTGGGTGACTTTTCAATTAATCAAGAAAGCAAGCATTTAATAATGCCTTTCTATGTATTGAGTACTATAATGCTGGACAGATAATTGACTTTAACATTGTGGATTTGACCATTTCTCTTTGAATCTTCAAGGGACAGTATACCCTTCTACCTCACCACCAAAAGGATATAAATAAAATAATTCTAGACTCTTGCATATCTCCTCATCATTCTTTTTTGTACTGTTATCTTGAGATTCAAATATACTGGTACTTTTGTCTCTGAATCATCTAAGTGCATGCTTTGGGGTAATTTTCATTTTGAGATCACTTTGCTTTCATTAAGATTGATCTCAAATCGTATCTCTCTTTAGACTCATAACCAATTAACAGTGAGTCTTTTCAATCTAATTGAATTCAGCAACTATTTAGCAGAAGACGAGGAGTGGTCATTGCAATGGAGGCATCCTATTAGGAGAAATAACCATAGCCAGTCATGTAGAAAGCACAATAAAATAAACAGATCAACTGCTTAAGAAATTGTGAGGGACAACAATTGGCTGATCGAAAATTGAGCACTGAGTGGAATGAGCTAATAGACCAGCAATTTGGACAGAGATTGTAAAGTATAGAATGGCCACTTTTTAAAATTATCTGTTATCTAGAAAAAATGAGATCCGTATTTTCTCTGAGAAAATGGACAAGGTGAATGGAAATAATTTGTAAATATGCAGACAATAATTATATCTGATTTGTTCTCTTAATTAGGTATGTTGCACAGACTGACCATATGTGGTATTACAAAGTTGGTAAAAACAAACAAAATGATTTGTCTGATTGTCTTTTCTATTTTGTTTTTGTTAAGTAAATTAAATGTCTTTATCTTCATCACTTTACTCTCCCTCTTCACAAAAGAAGACACATGCTACTTGCCAGGGAAACAGAAAGAATTCTCTGTAGATTAGCATCAAGTTCAAGAAAAATGGATAAAACTCATTAAATAATTGAATTTCTTCTTACATGTTTTTGCATGTGTCTTAGGTGCTTATGTCTTCTGCTTCTGTCTACTTTTTCCCATAAATTAAGGCATTTCCCATACCCAGAGAAAATTATGAAACTAAAGCAAAGTAGAATACATACATATATATATGTATGTATTTATGTATGCATGTATGTATACCATTATGTATTATTTTTTGTGCCTTGTGTGTCAGCATGTTGTCTGCTTCTGTCTGCTAAATAAATTAAAGCTCTTTTCAATGGGGCAGAGAATCTAAAATCAATATGGTGCAATAGATAGAAATAGGTAGCTTAAGGCATATGATATAAGGAAAGTATATCTCACAGAATTCACAACTTAGATGTCATTATCATGTCTTTCAAATCAGCATTTTGATATGGTACTTAGCCACAAGGAATAGACATGAGTCTATTTTTTTAAAAGAGAGAACTATTTGTTCTTGCTCCAAGCAAAGGTGGAAGGCAAATAGAAATTGTGTAGCCTGTAGAAAGTGTGCTATGTTTGTGTTCCTTCCAGAGTCGTATTACACATGTATTCACAAAATTCAAGTTTTCCTCCATCATGTAGGAGAAAGGCAAAGGAAGTAGTAGAAAGACTACACTTCTTTCTACATAATCATAGAAAAATACATCTCCAGAAAGAAATGTGGGGAAAGAAAAGCTTCAAAGATGCAACAAGAAATAAAAATCATCTGAAAAGTAAATGGGCAGTATTATCTGCATTAGCCAGTTGAAGGATGAAAAGATGAGACATGCATAAAGAAAAAGGAGAATTTAATATATCTTTTGATATTTAACAGTTAGTAAGCTCTTACTCTAGACGGGGGAATAAAGCTTCACTTTCTAAAGGAAATATTTTCTACAGCAACCCTGTTGATGTTCACATTTGTTTTTGCTTCTACTAATAGAATGAGTGAAACTCTTGCTTTTTGGATTTACCATGCACTACAATTCTTTTCAGCCATTCATTATTACTCTGTCTTTATATTATGTCTTCATTTTCGTAGGTGATTCTTGAAAGCAACAGATTTAAGGAGTTTTGCATTCTTAGTCAACCAATCAGTCACCCATTTTCATTTTATAGGATTGTTTAATCCATTTGCATTTAAAATTATGAGAATTAGGTTTTAATTTCTTCACATTTTCTCAAATATTTTCACCAAATTAGACTCCTGCCTTCTTCCTCTGGAAAGACAATATATTTTCTCCAAATATTTTAGTTTAATCTATTTTAAGGTAATGCCAATCTTATTGAAGTTCTCCTAATTAACCACAAGTCCAATCCCATCTTCACTTGTTCATTAACCCTTTTGCTGGTTTTATATTTTTTGCTTGACCTATTAGTTCTCTTTTTGTTTCTTTCATCTAGTTATTTAATTATTCTCTTATTTTTGCTGCTCAGTCAAGTAAATCCTTCCTTTCCGGTCTCCCCTTCAGCTTGTTTTGTTCAGCATTACTTTAAATTTTAAACTTTTTTTTTTAAGGTAATAGATTACTTTTATCCTGTTAGTTAATTAAGTAGTTATGTGTTAGGGGTTTTCTAATGTCCTAGACTCTGAAGGTAACTCATAGTGTTTAATTTTTCACATTACCCAGAAGGACCCTCCCTCTTCCCCCACACTCATATACACACAAATATAACATTACATAGTTATATATCAGTATATGTGTATAATATATAAATATGTAAATAATACAACCCATATATAATAAAAACACATTAATATATAATATTGAAGGAATCTTAGTTCCCCACAGGTATGCAAGTCATATTTGTTTCATCAAAATTAGAATGAGTTCAACTTGATAATGATATATCATTTTGTATTTAATGTCAAGAACTGCTAAAAGTAAATTACCCGATTCGGCAGTTTAGCAGAGAATACACATACACAATACACAATGGAGATGGACATGAAAAATGTTCATGGGAAGAGAAGTTGTGAATATATGGATAGTCTATTAAGAAATTAAGGCAGTGATCCATGTATTACTCCAATGACCTGTCGCCTGGCTCACTAACATGTTTCCTTTCCTCAAATCAAGTTGATTTCCACCTTTTTTTTTCCTCTGCACTAGCAGCTTTCATGTCAAAATAAAGTAAATTTTGTCACAGGCAACAAACTGTTATTTGATCCTTTACCTCACATTTTCTCTCAAATATACTTTGGTGATTTTCAACTCTAATTAACCTGTCCTAACTTGTCTTGACTCCACATATTTATGTATTCCTTACATTGATATTTCATACCTCATAACCTTCCCATGTTGTATTTCTCTAACCATTTTCTCCTTTCTATCCATTTTCCTTCTACTATTTCTACATTATACTATTTTTTTTGGTCTACTGTGCCTTATCTAAACAATACTGGACAATCACTTTCCTAACCTAACACTGGAGAGATAAAGTTTTTCATAATCACTTTAACCTTTGGCAAATATCACATTTATTCATCCTCTCTTACTCCAGATGTCTGATTAAGGTAAATAATGAATGCCCTAAAAAAGACTCATGTATTCAAATTTGCACTATTTGAAGTTACAATTATGCAAAATATGGTAATTTCTCCAGCCCAATGGAAATATATATTGTGAATTCACATGTTCAAACCATTTCAAGAGATGCATTATTCGTATTAATAGAGGCCTAACTGAGTCCAATATATGAAACATACTGTACTATAAATAGTGGGGAATAATAAAAAAAATTATGTCATTACAGTGTTTATAGTGAAGTGAGAGAAGAAAAATCTTTAAAGAAATAAAAGGTAAGAATATGATAATTGAATAGAAAATGCAAAATTACTTAGTGGATAAAGAGTTTATCTCTTAGTAAGTAAGATTTATTTGCAGTCCTATCATTAATGTATACTGACTCTGTGAAAGTTACTTAACCTCACTAACCCAGAAAACTCTCAAGAATTTTAATTACAGAAGATGATGATTTCCATTTAGAAAAAAAAATAATCTTTGCTTAAAGCTCCATACTCCATACTCTATTTCAATGAAATCATGGGTCTTGAACAAAAGAAGTTTTTAAAAAATGAGTCATGTGGGTGGGAGACAGTTACATAGTGACAGAAAACACAAAGGAGGAAAGAAAAGAAGGAGAATTCCTAGGTATTTGAGCAAGGAAATTATGACAATATGTGTTTATGTGAGTGGAGAATGAAGATAAAAATGTAAGAGAGGACAAAACAAGACCAAGGGAGGGTCAGTTTGAAAGTCATATGTATTAAGAGGAATATTATAAAATACAGATGGAAAGGGAAGTTGGATGTAGATTTTGTAGGATGTTGAATGGAAACATGCTATTTGTGTTTTATTTAAAAGAAAATGGGGGATTATTGAAGTTTTTAAGAAATAAAGTGTTGAGACTAAATATTGCATTAGGAAGAATATTTTGGTGGCGAATTATTTATTTATTAGTATATTTATTTGTTTATTAGTGTTCTTCTGGTGATGTTTTAATGTTCATAAAAGGGGTCCTTCCACAAAATAACATACTCAATAAATACAACAATGTAAATATCAGCAATTGAAAAATTAAAAATGAATTTAAGAAAATTACAAAGATTAACCAGAACCCAAATGAAGAGATATAGCATACTCCTCCAAGTTGCTGTTTTGTGTTGTTGAAAGCTCCATAAGAACAAGTACAGATTGCATATGTTGCCGAAATTTTTCCTTTTTTTAAAAAATATTATTTTATTTTCCCATAATTACATAGCATCAAAATTTTAGCATTCATCTTTACAACATTTTAAGTTACTTTTAATTTGGTCTATTTTTGCTTTTACTTAGCCTAATACCAGGATTGCTACACATTTCCTTTTACTTGAAGAGAATCATACTAGATTCTGCTCCCCCTCATTAACTTTACTCAGTGTATGTGTCTCTCTCTACTTCAAATGTGTTTCCTGTAAGAAACATATTGTTTTTATCCACTCTGGTATCTGCTTCCATTTAAAGGGAGAGTTCATTCCATTTATATTCTCAGTTATGATTACTACCTGTGTATTTGCCTCTATCCCATTCTGCCTTTTTTTGTTGTTCTCTTTCCTTTTACCCTTTCCCACCTCACCAGTCTTTTGCTTCTGTATTCTACATCCCCGATCTACCTTTCCTTCTGTTAGTCCCTCCCCCCTCTGTTTAAACTCCTCCCCTTTTACTTCCCTGTTGGATATTTCTATATTCTTCTATATTTTTTTCCTTATTAAGTCAATACTAATGAGAGTAAGGTTCAAGCAATGCCTACCAACACATTTTCCATCTTCCATTCCACTGCAGTTGGTTGTTCTTGCTTTTCTATGTAAGATCATTTACCTCATTCTGCCTCTCCCTTCCTTCTGTACCCATTGTACTCCTTTTTCTGTTCCCTTAATTTTTGCATACCATTTGCTCAAAAATATCTTATATCCATACCATCTTTCTATGTATATTCCTTCTATCTGAATTGTTAGAGGGACAATTTTAAGAGTTACAGGTATTATCTTCTTGTGTAGAGATGTAAACAGTTTAGTTCTACTGAATCCTTTATGTTTTCTTTTCTCCATTTACCTGTTTATGCATCTCTGGTCTTGATACTGGAGGTCAGATTTTGGATCAATTCTGATCTTCTCCTTATAAGGACTTGAGATCCTTCTATTTCATTGAATGACCATTTCCCCCCATACATTATTGCATTATAATACATACTTGATATATCTTGCTTAATTTTTCCTGGCAAGTGATTCTTGATTACAATGCTAGCTACTTTGCCCTTTGGATTGTCATGTTGCATGACCTCTAATCTTTTAATACTGCAGCTGCCAAGTCCTGTGTGATCATGATTATGACTTCATGATATTTAAATTATTTCTTTTTGGCCACTTTTAGTGTTTTTTCCTTTGTCTGATACTTTGAAAATTTGACTATAATATTCATTTGAGTTTTTGTTTTAGAATCTCTTTCCTTTTGGTAATTGGTATTTTACTTAATAGTGTATTTTGCTTTCTGGCTCTGGGATATAAGGGTATTTTTCCTTGATAATTTTGGAAAGATACTGTCCAGGCCCTCCTTTTGTTTGTGGCTTTTAGATAATTTAATGATTTTGATAGTGTATCTTCAAGATCTATTTTCCATTTCAATTTTTTCCCCAGGAGGTATTTTGAATTTTGTTCTCATTTTTCCCCATTCTTTTGAATTTGTTTGACTGATTCATTATGTCATAAAGAGTTATTAGCTTCTACTTGCACAATTCTAAATTTTAAGGTGTTGTCTTCCTAAATTAGTTTTTGTTCTTTCTTTTCCATTTGGCCATTTTTATACATTAAGTAGTTCTTTTCTTCAGAGGATTTTTGTATCTCCTTTTCTGTTTGAGCAATTGTACTTTTTAAATAGTTTTCAAAGCTGTTTACTTAAAAAAATAATTATCTTGCATCACTCTTTTCCCAAATTTTTTCCACCTCTCATATCAACATTAAGATCCTTTTTGAGCTCTTCTTTGAGTTCTTTCTGGGCCTGAGAACTCTTCCTTTTTTGCTTTGGGGTTTTGTCCATATGCTTTCTGACATTGCTGTTCTCTTCCAAGTTTGTGTTTTGGTCTTCCCTTTCACTATAATAACTTCCTATGTTCAGATTATTATTTTTACTGTTTTTTGCTCATCTGTAATTTTTTTGGTGGAAGGGTTTCCTTTCTCTTAAATTTGATCCTTGCTCACAAAGTGGAATGGGATTTGTCTCAGGCTTCTTCTGCCAGTGACTTCAGGTCCTTGCTGTTTATCTGGTGGTGGGTTGATGTTGCCCTGAGGTCTAAAGCAACTCTTATGTCTGGTGCTGTGTTGGGGGTGTATGGTGTGGGAGTGATTGGCACTGCTAGAGACTGTAGGGGTCTGGCAACTTACCCGGTTCTGAGTTAGGGTCTCAGTGGTTTTGTCTGGCCTGTGCTGAGGTCAGGTGGGGGTTGTTTGCATTTCCCCAGAGCTACACTGAAGTTCATGGAGTTCTGAACCTTGAAAGACATCTCTTTGCCCTAGGTTACAGTGAAGCATGTGGAGGTCCAGCTGTAAGCATCTTCCAGAGCAATGCTGAAGCATGAGGAAGTCTGGCTTCTGGAGAATGCCTGCTTGCCTGAAGCTGCACTAAAACACTCGGTGGTTCTCAGACATGGAGCATACCAGTTGCCCTGTCTATGCTGAATCATGTGGAGAAATGGGTTTGGGGGACTGGTGCTGGTGGTGGGTGGGTCCTGGTGCTGGCATTTGCCTGCTCTACCACACTGGGGCTCATAATCTCCCACTTGTTTTCTGAGGATTGCTCCTGCTGCTGGCTTGCTGGGCCAGTTCTTGTCTTGGAATGAGCTCCCTTTTTACCAGAGTAAGATAATCCTTTCTTGCTGATCCTTCAAGTCTTCTGGGCTAAAAGACAACTCCATCCTGACTTTTCACTGGCTCTGATCTTCCAAATTTTTTCTGGGGCAATATTTTATGGTTGCTTTGTTGTTTGGAGGTGAATATGGAAGCATTAAGGTTCTTTACTGCTTACTTGCCATCTTGCCTCCCAGTAGTCTCTCTCATGAAATAGAATGGCAAATTGGGGTTAAAGAGAATGCAGTTGGGAAACTACAGCAATAAATAAAGTAAATGAATATGGTGATAGTAACATGGTCATAGTAACAAACATAGCAGGTAGTAGTAATTAGTAATTTGTCTTGGGACAGTGGGAGATTGAATGATTTACCCATGGCTGCATGGCCGTACAGATCATTTCAGTCAGAAACTATACTTGACTCAAATCTTCCTCATGTCACTGTTGGTTCCTGATGCACAATGCAATATTTCTTCACAAATAAATGAAGATAGAAAGAGAAAAACAATGCAGTCCATTCCCTCAAAAAAGTTACTACTTTTTACTCCCTCAAAAAAGTTACTCCCTCAAAAAAAAAGTTACTAGGAGGCATCAGAAATAACCATGCACAAGCATGATACAAGACAGGATATGATAATGGACAAAAGGCCAATGCAAAGTATTACAAGATATACAGGAGGATGATTTTCATTTATAGCTAGGAACATCAGGGAAGGCCTTACATGGCAAAACCACATCTGAATTAGGTCTTGAACAGCAATAACAAAAATGGCTAAAAATACTCAAAATTTTACAATGTTTTATGACTGTTATCTCATTTTATCCTCATAACAATGTTTAAGTAAGTGCTATTGAGAAAAATGTAAATTTCAATTGTTGAAAATTTGGAAGGAGGGAATTCCAATCAAGGTAGACTGCATTAATGAACAAAGGGGAAAGCCGGCAGGATAAGCAAGATTAGCAGATTCCCAATTTAGCTTCAATAAATACTCCTCTTCAAATACTTGAGATATTTGAAGGGAAGAATATTTTTTCATTCAAAATAGAGATTAGCCATGAATATCATTTTTAAATCAAATGATAATTCTGAATAACAAATACAATATTTATCTTCCATTGTACACTGCTAGCTAATATCCTCAGGTTAAACAGAAAGTTCTAAGCCAAAATGGTTTAGTGGATAGGGTAATTGATCTGGAGTCAAGAAGACATACGTTCAAACCCTATCTCATATGTTTGTTAAACTTTGACCCTGGTCAAGCCAGTTAATCTGATTACACTTCCATTTGCTCATTTATGAAAGGGAGGGGCAAGAGGTTAGATTTGATGACTTCTAAGATCCATTCTAACTGATTCTATGAGACTAGTAACAAGCCATATCAGTATCTGCAGAATTTCCCCTTTACTAGTTTCATTATAATACCATAAAAATGAGAAATGGGGAAAACTAGTGCAAATGTAAAAGGCAGAAGTATACCCATAAAGTAGTGTAACTGAGAAGTTTATGAATCTGTACTTTAAATAGTAACATACACATATACACACACATATATATATACACATACATATGCACACATACACACATACATACATATATACATACAGGCACACAAAATCCTTTTTTGTGGTAAGGTGGTATCTCTGTAGCTACTTCCAGATAGATGTATATGTGCTTCCAGCATATTTCACTCTATTAGTTAAAATAGCTCCCAATACTCATTCAGTTCTGCTCAAAAAACACTAAATAAATGTCAACGTTTAGTCACTAATTTGCCTGTCATATGCAAGACTCTGTGTTAAGGGCTAGAACAAATACCTGAAGACTCTAGTTTTTGAGCCATTGAGGGTAATCAAAGAATATTTCTTTTCCTGGCCCTGTTCTGACTTTCTGGACATCAAAATGATGCCTCTCCTCCTTCTTCATGTTGGTTTAATCTGGAGCCCTTCTCAGCACCCAGGACCTCCTTGCCCTGGAAGCACCTGTGTTCCTGTTCACATTATATATAAACCATCCCTCCCTATCTCTGTTTTGTAAAAGGGCCCAGGATTACTTGTTTTCATTCTCTAAACTTTTTTCCTGAATTTCTTGATTTCAAAATCAATGTCTTGGAGCATATTTCTCCTTTACTCTCAAAGCTTTGCAGAAGCTTTTTATGTGCTATTTTTTCCTATTATAATGTAAGATCCTTGATGGCAGATACTGTTTGTCCCTTTCTACCTCCTATCCTTCATCACTTCTTCCTTGCTTCCTATAATGACTTTCCTTAGATCTACATCTAAATGTGTGTGTGAGGGGGAGAATTTGGTGAAAAACAAAGGTATCAGATGTGAACTGAGAATGCATATAAAGTGATAGTCTCAGTAAAAATGCAGAAATCTTTAAGAATGAATACCATTTCTTTTTTCTTTCTCCATTTTCAAGGTAGGTGAATGGCAGTAAACAGAAAAAAATATCAAGTACTATTATCATTATCCTCATCTTCACTCATCAGCAGGAGATCAAATCTTTGTTCCTATATTGAACTAAAAAAAAGCTTACTCTTAATTTTGAATTGGTGAATAATATTAATTAATTCACAAGCTAGTCTTCTGAATGATCACTTAGGGAAGATTGTAACTCATCATAAATTCTATCATTAGTGTAATCGGTAATAACCCCACTATATGTGCTGCTTATTTCTCAGAACTATTCCAAAAGTAAAAGTTAGAAGAAGCCCAGTGTTCTTCCTACACATCCCTAAAGAATGTATAATATGTTCAGCAACCATCAGTCAGATCATGAAGGACCAACATGGGCAAGGGTCCCTGACTATCTGGCCAGTGTTACCTCTTATTCTCTTCCAGCAGAATAAACAGAGCACCTAAGAGATCAGCAAGGATTATTTTGAGTATGAGGATTTGTTGTGAATTCCCTACATGGGTAGTCAGTCAAAATTATTTTCTCGGTGAATAACTAAGAAAGCCCTCTGTAAAGTTAGTCATTTGGCAAAATTTGTTTCTCTACCAGTTACCTTGCCAGGAGGCTTTGAAATAACCTTTTCTCATTTCCCCCTTATCTGTATAGGAGTGTAAATGGGAGTTGTGAGCTAGTGCTATTCTGCTAGTGACTTAATGGTTATTTTAAAGTCAAGCACTAATAAATATTGAACTTCATTTTCTGGTAACAATAGTTCTTTATCCTTCACAGTAAGCCCCAGTATAGGGAGGGCAAAATAGTGCCTTTGAATATGAATAGAAAATATCTGAATCAGATTCCACATTTTGTGGTAATTAAAACCAGAATGCCAATAAAATATTATTTGGAAGAAGATAATCGTGCTGTTATTTTGATCCATTGTTTCCACGTGTATTCAGAAGAAAAATACTTATGCAAAGCTCGACCATTTGAAATCAAGTAGAGGCATTTGGGGACGTTCTTACTGACACTAACCTCATTGAATAGGGAGGAAAATTAAAACCAGGAAGCCCTACTGGCTCAGAAGATTCCCAAGGTTGACTGGAAAAATTGCATTTTTAAATTGTTCTAAAATATAAAGTTATTCAAAGATAATCAAAATGTCTTTCTTCATAGCTTAAAAGCAATCTCAGCAGTGAAGAAAACATATAAAAACCATGCCATTCTGGTATCTGTTGTCTGGATATAGGTATGTTCAGCAACATTGGACATTGATATTTGCTGATGACTATATGGTCTTACCATCATTTCAGATTGATCAGTAATTTCATCAGACAGCTATGGAATGCTTAGAAAAGAGATTAGCTTCTTTTTAGTGCCTCACCACTGGTTACATCTGTTGAAGTAAAAAATCCAAACACAACACTTATACACTGCCCCCCAAAAGCAATTGTGGCTGGGATTTCTATCCCTAAGGTAGTACATGAAATTAAAAGAATGTCTGCTGGTCACCAATTCAAACATAGCAAATCTGAAGTGATTACTATATCTGTTCTTTATTTGTTCTGATTTCTATTTAGCTGATCTGAGAAGAGTGGATTCTTTGGGGTATATAGGTGCTTCATCAGTGGTAGTATTTCACACAAGTCAAAGAAAGGAGTGCTGTAGATGTAGAGTATTAATAGCTTGTAAAATCAACATGTGAAAGTGATGAATTGTTTTTAAAGTGATGTATCACTTGACTCTATTAGTCAGGTCCCAACCTTACTGCCAAAAATAACTTGGTGTCCTTTATGAATTGCTTCCTCTGTTTGGATTTCAATTAATCAATCATTAAACATTTATTGAATGGCTAATATGTGCTAAACCCTGGAGTAAATCTTAGGGATACAGATAGGGAAAAGGGAAAAGAAAAACAGTACTTTCCATCAAGAATTCACACTGTACCAAGAAAATTATAGAAAAATTTATATCAAAATCCACCTAATAGAACACATGGTCCAAAATATCTAGGGAATTAATGGAAAGAAATGCTATGTGGCCTAGCTACACCAGATCTTAAATTGTATTATAAATCAACAATTATCAAAACCACTTGTTACTGGCTAAAAAATAGAGGAGTAGATCAGTGGAATAGGTTGGGTACACAAAAACACAGTAGTCAATGATTATAGTAGTCTGCTATTTGACAAACCTAAGGACCCCAACCTCTGTGATAAGAACTCACTGTTTGACAAAATCTGCTGGGAAAAGTGGAAAACAGTATGGAAGAAACTGGGCATAAACCAATGACTGACAATGTGCACCAGAATAAAGTCCAAATGGGCACATGACCTAGGTGAAAAGGCTGATAGTATAAACAAATTAGAAGAACAAGGAACAGTTTATTTGTCAGATATATGGAGAATGGAAGAATTTGTGACTAGAGATAGAGAGCATTGTGAAATGCAAAATGGATAATTTTGATTACATTAAACTGATTTTTTTTTTTTTTTTTTTTGCAGAAACAAAGCCAATGCAACCAAGATTAGGAGGGAAGCAGAAAACTGGGCAAGAATCTTTACAACTAGTGTCTGTGATAAAGATCTCATTTCTAAAATACATAGAGAACTGAATCACATTTGCAAGAATACAAGTCATTTCTCAGTTGATAAATGGTCAAAGGATATGAACAGGGAGTTTTCAGAGAAAAAAATTTAAAAGTATATTAACAGTCATATGAAAAAATACCCTAAAACACTACTGATTAGAGAGATGCAAAACAAAACAACTCTGAGGGACCACATCACACTTATCAGATTGACTAACATGACAAAACAGGAAAATAATAAATGTTGGAGAAGATGTGGGAGAGTTGGAACACTAATTCATGACTGGTGGAGCTGTGAGCTAATTCATCCATTCTGCAGAGCAATTTGAAACTATGCCCAAAGGGCTACAAAAATGTGCATACCCTTTGACCCAGCAATATCACTTCTAGGCTGTATCCCAAGGAGACTACAAAAATAGGGAAAGGACTCACATGTATAAAAATATTCAGCTCTTCCTGTGGTGGCCAAAAACTAGAAATCAAGGAGATGCTCATCAATTGGAGACTGGTTGAATAAGTTCTGGTATATGAATGAAATTCAATGCTATTTTGCTATAAGAAATGATGAACAAATGGACTTCAGAAAAATCTGGAAATATTTGTATGAAATGATGCTGAGTGAAATGAGCAGAACCAGCTCATGGTAACAGCCACAGTGTGTGAGGACTGATTTTGATTGACTTAACAGTTCAAGGATCTAAAACATTTCCAAAAGGACTTATGATGCAAAATACCATCCACATCTAGAGAAAGAACTATAAAATCAGAATGCAGAATGAAGCATACTACTTCCTCCTTTGTTATATTTTGCTATTTTGCTTTATTTCATGGTTTCTCCTATTTGTTTTAATTCTTCTATGCAACAAGACTAATATGAAAATATGTTTAATAAGAATGTATGTGTAGAACTCATGTAAGATTACATGCCATCTTGTCAAGAGAGGGGGGAAAGAAGCGAAGAAAAATTGAAACTTATGGAGGCTAGTACTGAAAACAAATAAATTAATAATGAAAACGAATTTATACTCTAACAATTTCAGCTTCCTCGTCTTTTCAAACCTGAGGGCTGAATGGGATGGTCCATTTTAGCTCTGAAATTCTTAGAAACGATGAGTTCCTGTGATTTTTTCTTATTCTCCCTTCATCTTTCCTTCTGCCAAGAAAATCTAATTTAACTCTCATTGTATGGACAGATCCATGGCATGTTCACATTTTGTAAATGCATTTTTTTCTATAAAGATGAAGGAAGTCAAGAGAAGGAAAATTTGATGTCTGCTTAGTGGTTTTTATTCCTTTCCTCTAATTCTGAGCATATTTCAACTCCTATGCTTTTCTGCACATTTTCCTATTCTTTTTAACTTTAATATCCTAAGCCTTTCTTTTTTCTTAATAAATTTACTTTCATGAAGTATTTCCCAATTGTATGCAAAATTTGTAACATTACCTTAACTTTTTTTAAATTTCCAAATCCTCTTTCTTCTTTATATTCCCCTCCTCCTTGAGAAGGTAATTAAGTTGATATTGAATATACATTTGGAATGATGTAAATCCTATTTACATATTAGCCATGTTGCAAAAGAAAAGCAGTAGCAAAAAGGAAACCAAAAGAGTATGCATTGACCTCCATTCAGAGTTCCATCTTGGCAGGTGGATAGAATTTCTCACAGGTCCTTCAGCATTGTCTTAGAAGTTTGTCTCCATGAGATCATCCTTAAAATATTACTGTTACTGTGCATAAACTTAAGACAGGTTCTGTTTGTTTTATTTTCCATGAGTTCATATTTTCATATTCATATATGTTCTCCCTTTCCGTTTTAATAGCAATTTGCTTTCCTTTCTTTTTAAAAATCAAATTAACCAATATATTACATATATAGTTACTGACTTCTCCCAAAATACTCCTAGTTTCACTTATTAGTTCAAGTTTTACTTTCAATTTTATTAATCTCCTTTGATTTTCATTATTTTTATTTAAATTGGGGATTTTTAGTTTTTTTCTAATTTATTTGTAAGCCCAATTTATTGATCTTCATTTTCTTTTTATTAACGTACATGTTTATAGATATAAATTTTCTCCTAAGTACTTCTTTGTCTGCATCTTATAAATGTAGGAATGCTGTCTTGTGGTTGTCACTCCCTTAATGAAATCATTGACGTTTTATGATGTGTTTTTTTATCCACTCAATCTTTAGGAGTTAGCAATACTTAATTAACAATTTTGATCTATTTATCCACATCCTGTTATTGAAGGTGTTTTTTTTGAATTATGGTCTGAAAGGATGAATTTAATATTTTTGGTTGTGAAGTTTTTATGGCCTAATGCATGGTCAGTTTTTGTGAAGGTACAACTAACAGCTGAGAAAAAGTTATACTTTCTTATGTTTCCATTCAGTTTTCTCCAGAGATCTAAAATATCTTCTAGGATTTCCTTTGTTGCCTTAATGTCTTTCTTATATTTTTTTTGTTAGATTTACCTAGTTCTGAGAGGGGAAAGTTGAAATATCCCACTATTATAATGTTACTTTCTATTTCCTCCTCTAATTCAATTAAATTTTCTTTTAAGTATTTGAATGCTATGCTATTTGAAGCATATATGTTTAGTATCACAACATTGTTTATGGTACATTTTAGCAAGATGAAGTTTCCCTGCTCTGCTTTGAGATCTGTCGTGCTTATTATTTACTTCAGCTGAAGCACAATAGAATCTGCTCCAGTCCCTTATTTTAACCATTTTAAGTGCATTTCTTGCAAAAACATATTGTTGGATTTTGGTTTGTAATCCATTCCGCTGTCCCCTTCCATTTTCTAAATGAGTCAACCCCATTCCCATTTATGATTAGTAACTGCTCATTTTCTTCTCCCCCCACCTCTCTCTCTCTCTCTCTCTCTCTCTCTCTTTCTCTCTCTCTCTCTCTCTCTCTCTCTCTCTCTCTCTCTCTCTCTCTCTCTCTCTCTCTCTCTCTCTCTCTCTCTGTCTCTCTCTCTCTCCCTCTCTCTCTCATCACTCTAAAATATTTTTGTTCACACAACTGATTTCTTCTATTTCCTTTCTCTTTTATCACCCATATGTTTCTTATCCCATTCTCTTTCTACTTTCCTGAAGTGTAAGAGAGACTTCTATTACAAATAGCTTGTGTGTGTGTGTGTGTATGTGTAGATTTGAATAAAGCTGCTCAGCATTGTCTACCCACTACTACTATTTTATCCCTCTAGTGTAAAAACATTTTCTAGCTCACTTCTTTTATGTGAGATAATTTTTCCCCATTCTTCTGCTCACTCCTTTTTCTGCCAAGTTATCCCTTGATCTGCCCTATTCACATTTTTTACACCATTAAAACATAATCGACTTACTCTAGCAAATAAGTATTATGCAGAATTCCTATAATTGCCATTATATTGATAAAGTTTTTTGGATGTTATATGTATCATCCTCCAAAACAGAAAAGTAAATAGTTTAATGTTATTGAACCTTTATGAATTATTTTTTCATATTTACCTTTTTGTATTTCTCTTAAATTTTACATTTGAAGTAAAATATTCTATTCATCTTTTATCTTTTCATCAGTAATGCTTAAAGTTCTCTATTTCATTTCACTTTCCCCATTTTAGCTTCAGTCATATAACTGCAGTATAGAATATGAAGAGCTTAGCACAGAAGAATATATCTTTCTCTAGAATCAGGGAATGAGGTATACCTGGTTGGCTAGATATTGCAAAATTGACCAGTTTGGATCAGACCACAGGATAATAAGGTATTAAAATGACTAAGGCCATCTTCTTAGGTGTCAGGTAAATACTTGCCATCATAACCAGTACTGGAATATATTACATTAAACTGATGATAGTGGTGGTCATACTAATAAAAATAACTTATATATATATATATATATATACATACATACATACATATATACACACACATATGATTTTAAGTTTTGCAAAATATTTACCTATATTATCTCATTTGATCCTTTAAACAAGTAGCATTGTATAGTGGATTCAAAAAATCAGAATTCAAATCTCAGTTGTGTAAGTAAGTACAATTTTGACCAAAGAAAAGTTGCTTCAACTCTTGAAGAATGTATTTCCTCATCTGAGTTATTAAATTATAATTTTTTTAGGACATGAACTTTGCATCTTTTTTCTTTTAGTTATTTTCATTGTTCTACAATTACTACCATATAACTTACATTTTTCCTTCCCTTCCCCTCCTTCCCCCTACCTTTCCCTTGGTCCCTGAGACTGCATACAATTTTATATAGGTTCTACACATACATTCCTATTAAATATATTTTCATCATAACTGTGTTGCAAAGAGGAATTAAAATAAATGGGAGAAATCATAAAACAAATGAAAACATAATAAAAAGAAAATTGTCTGCTTCATTCTGTCATTGAATTCCATAGTTCTTTCTCTGGATGTGGAAGGCATTTTGCTTAAAAGACCATTTGGAGTTTTTTAAGTCCTTGCATTGCATTGAAGTTTTAAGTCTACCAGAAAAAAGTCTTCCCACACTGTAGTTCTTTCTGAATACAAATTTCTTCTGTTTGTACTCCTTTCCTGAGCATCAGACCATATAAATCTTTCCAGGCCTCTCTGAAGTCTTCCTGTTCATTATTTCTCATAGCATAATAGTATTCCATTACATTCATATATCACAATTTATTTAGATATTCCCCAATTGATGGGCATTCCATTGATTTCCAGGTTTTGACCACTACAATGAGTGCAGCTACAAATATTTTTGTACATGTGGAACCTTTTACCATTTTTATGATCTCCTAGGAATACAGTCCTAGAGGAGGTATTACTGGGTCAAAGGGTATGAACAATTTTGCAGCCTTTTGGTTAAATTGCTCTCCAGAATGGTTGCTTTAGCTCACAGTTCCACCAATAATGAATTAGTGTTCCAACTCTCCCACATCTTCTCCAACATTTATAATCTTCCTGTTTTGTCATGTCAGCCAATGTGCTAGGTGTGATGTGGTATCTGAGAGTGCATCTCTCTAATCAATAGTGAATTAGAGCACTTTTTCATATGACTATAGATATCTTTAATTTCTTCCACTGAAAACTGCCTGTTCATACCATTTAACCATTTATCAGTTGGAGACTGACTTGTATTCTTGTACATTTGACGCAGTTCTCTATACATTTTAGAAATGAGGCCTTTATCAGACACTAGTTGCAAAAATTGTTTCTTAGTTTTCTGCTTCACTCCTAACATTGGTTGCTTGAGGTTTGGCTGTGCAAAAACTTTTCATTTTAATGTAATAAAAATTATCCATTTTGCACTTCATAATGCTATCTCTCCTTTAGTCAAAAATTCTTCCCTTCTCCATACATCTAATAAATACACTGTTCCTTCCCCCACTAATTTGTTTATAATATCAATCTTTATACCTAGATCATCCAACCATTTGGACTTTATTCTTGTGGCCTTTGTCAGGAATTGGTCTATACGTAGTTTCTGCCACAATATTATCAAGATTTCCCAGCAATTTTTGTCAAACTGTGAGTTCTTTTCACAGAAGCTGGGGTCCTTGGGTTTATCAAACAGTAGAGTGCTGTATTCATTGACTGCCATGTCTTGAGTACCTAGTCTATTCCACTGGTCTCCCCTTTTGTTTCTTAGACATTATGAAGTGGTTTTGCTAATGACTGCTTTATAATACAATTTGAGATCTAGTAGAGCTAGGCTACCTTCCCTAGCCTTTCTTTTTATTAGTTCTCTTGATATTCTGGATGTTTTATTCTTCCAGAAGAATTTTGATCTTATTTTTTCTGACTCTAGAAAATAATTATCTGATAGGTTGATTTGTATGACACTAAATACGTAAATTAATTTAGGTAGAATAGTCATTTTTATTATATTGATTTGGCCTACCTACGAGCAATTTATGTTTTCCCACTTACTTAAATCTGACTTTATTTGTGCAAAAAGTATTTTGCAATTTTATTCATATAGTCCCTGGATTTCTCTCGGCAGATAGACTACAAAATATTTTGCAGTGTATACCTTAGATTTAAGTGGGATTTCTCTTTATATCTCTTGCTACTGAGCTTTGTTAGTAATATATAGAAATGCAGAAGATTTGTGTGGGTTTATTTTGTAACCTGAAACTTTGCCAAAGTTGTTTATTATTTAAGTATTTTTTTTAGTTGAATCTCTGGGACTCCCTAAGGATATCATCATATCATCTGCAAAGAGTGATAACTTAGTTTCTTCTTTGCCTATTCTAATTCTTTCAATTTCTTTTTCTTTTCTTATTGCTACAGTTAACAGTTCTAGTACCATGTTGAATAATAGTGGTGATAATGGACATTTTCTATTTCACTCCTGATCTTATTGGAAATGCATCTAGCTTATCTCCATTGTATATAATGCTTGCTCAAGGTTTTAGGTAAATACTGCTTATCATTTTATGGAAAGTTCCATTTACTCCTATTCTCTCCAGTGTTTTTAATAGGATGAGTGTTGTATTCTGTCAAAAGCTTTTTCTGCATCTACTGAGACAATCATGTGGTTTCTGTGAGGTTTGTTGTTGATATGATCAGTAATGCTAAGTTTTCCTAATATTGAACTACCTCTGCATTACTGGTACAAATCCTACCTGGTCATAATGGATTTTTATCATGATAATTTGCTGAATTATTTTTGCTAAAATATTATTTAAATTATTTACATCTATATTCATTAGAAAAATTGGTCTATAATTTTCTTTCTCTGTTTTGATTCTTGCTGGTTTACATAGCAAAGCCTCATTTGTATCATTAAAAGAATTTGGGAAGACCCCTTCTTCTCAAATTTTCCCAAATAGTCTATATAGTATGGGAATTAACTGTTCTTTAAATGTTTGATAGAACTCACTGGTAAATCCAACTGGTCCTGGTGATTTTTTCCTAGGGATTTCATTGATGACTTGTTCAATTTCATTTTTTGAGATGAGATTATTTGCTTATTCAACTTACTCTTCTGTTACTCTGGGCAATTTATATTTTTTAAAATAATCATCCATCTCATTTAGATTGTCGAACTTATGGGCATAGAGTTGGAAAAAGTAATTTCTAATTATTGTTTTAATTTCCTTCTCATTGGAGGTGAGCTGACCCCTTTCATTTTTGGTATTGTTAATTTGGTTTTCTTTCTTTTTTTAAATCAAATTGATGAAATGTTTATCAATTTTACTGTTTTTTTCATAAAACCAACTCAGTTTTATTTATTAGTTCAATAGTTTTCTTAATTTCAATTTTATTAATCTCTCCTTTAGTTTTCAGTATTTCCAATTTAGTATTTACTTGAGGATTTTCGATTTGTTCTTTTGCGAGCTTTTTCAGCTGCATGCCCAATTTATTGATCTCCTCTTTATTTTATTCATGTAGGCATTCAAAGATATAAAGCTTCCCCTAAGAACTTCTTTTGCAATATCCCATAAGATTTGGTAGGTTGTGTCATTATTGTCATTCTCTTGAAGTAAGTTGTTAATTGTTTCTGTGATTTGTTGTTTAACCCACTCATTCTTTAGGATTAGATTATTTAGTTTCCAATTAATTTTTGGTCTATCTTTCCATGGCTTTTAATACATATAATTTTTATTTTATTATGATCTGAGATGGATGCATTGACTTTGCCTTTCTGCACAGGATTCTGAGTTTTATATGCCCTAGTACATGGTCAATTTTTGTATATGTGCCATATACTGCTGAGAAAAGCTATATTCCTTTTTATTCCCATTCAATTTTCTCCAGAGATCTATCATACCTACCTTATCCAGAGTTTTATTCACCTCCTTAACTTCTTTCTTGTTTATTATAAGGTTCAATTTCTCAAGTTCAAAGATGGGGAGATTGAAGTCCCCCATTAGTATAGTTTTGCTGTCTATTTCTTCCTGTAACTCTCAACTTTTCCTATAGGAATTTTGATGTGATACCTCTTGGAGCATATAAGTTTAGTAATGATATTGCTTCATTGTCTACGGTGTCTTTTAGCAGGATATAGTTTCCTCCCTTATCTCTTTTCATTAGATCTATTTCTGTGTTTGTTTTGTCTGAGATGAGGATTGCTGCTCCTACTTTTCTTTCATCAGCTGAAGCACAATATAATCTGTGCCAACCTTTTACTTTTACCCTGTGTGTATCCCTCCACTTCAAATGTGTTTCTTGTAAACAACATATTGTTGCATTATGGTTTTTAATCCATTCTTCTATCTGTCTCTATTTTGTGAGAGAGTTCATATGACTCACATTCACAGTTATAATTCTTATATGTGTCTTTCCTTCCATCCTCTTTCCCACCATTTGTGCTTTTAGTTATCCCTTCTCCCTTCCCCTCCAAAACAGAGTTTTAATTTTTGACTATCACCTCCCATAGTCTTCCCTTCCTTCTTTCAGCCCCTCCCTTTACTCCCCTTTACCCTTACTACTTCTTCCTTCCCTTTTAGACTCCCCACCCCTTTCTTTCCCCCTTCCCCTACTACTGCCTATAGAGCTAGTTATATTTATAAAACAAAGTTAGTTAACTTTGTTTTTCCCTCCTTGAACCAAATCAGATGAGAGTACCTCTCAAACAATGCTTTTCTCCCTCCCCTCTTTCCCTTTACTGTAATATAATTTTGTGCTTCATCCTGTGATGTAATTTATCATTTTCTGTTCCCTTTTCACATCTCCTACTACAATCTCTTTGCATCCTTAAATCACATTTGTATCATCACATCATTTGTTTTATTCCTGCTCCCTCTATCTATGTGTATGCCTTTTATATTTCATAATAGATATACAATTCTCGAGATTTACAAGTGTCGCCTTCCCTATAGGGAAGTAAACAGTTCCCCCCTATTGAGCAACAAGCTTTTTTGTGACCATGTTTATCTTTTCATACCTCTCTTGAGATCTGCATTTGAAGGTCAGATTTTCTATTTAGTTCTGTTCTTTTTATTAGGAAGGTCTGGAAATCCCTTATTTCTTTGAATGTCCATCTCTTTGCCTGAAATACTGTGCTGAACTTTACTGAGTAATTAATCCTTGGTTCTTTGCATTATGGAATATCATATTCCAATTCTTTTGATCTTTTAATGTAGAATTTGCAAGGTCCTGTGTGATCCTGGCTGTAGCTCTTCAATATCTGAATGGTTTCTTTCAGGCTACCTGTAGTATTTTCTCCCTCACTTGATAGTTCTGGAATTTGGCAACAATATTCCTTGATGTTTTTAGTTTGGGATCTGTTTTGGGAGGTGAATGGGGCATTTTTAGATGACTATTTTACCCTCTGTACCTAGGACTTCTGGGCAGTTTTCCTTGATGATTTCTTAGAAGACATTGTCCAGGCTCTTCTTTTTATCAGGGCTTTCTGCTAAGGCAATACTTCTTAAATTTTCTCTCATGGATTTGTTTTCCTGATCAGTTGTTTTTGCAATTAGATATTTTACATGTTTTTCTATCTTTTTCGTTCTTTACATTTTGTTTGCCTGATTCTTGACGTCTCATAGAGTCATTAGCTTATACTTGCCCAATTTTAATTTTTATCAAATTGTTTCCTTCAGTTAACTTTTGCATCTCCTTTCCATCTGTCCATTTTTCCTTTTAAGGAATTTTTTCCTTTAGGTAGTTTTTGTACTTCCTTTTCCATTTGTCCAATTGTCCTAGTTAGGTTTTGTGCTTCCTTTTCCATTTGTTCAATTTTCTTTTTTAAAGAGCTGTTCTCTTCAGTGAATTCTTTTTCATATTTTTAAAATCATTGGCTAGTTTTTTCTTATTTTTCCTTCTTCAGCTCTTCCAAGAGTCTTCTTTGTGCATGTGACAAGTTCATAGTCCGTTCTGAATTTTCAGATGGGAGTACAGTCTTAATACTGACCTCTTTAGTATTTGACTTTTGGTCCTTGTCCCCATAGAAAGATTCTATGGTCTTTTCGTTCCTGTTTTGCTTCTTAGTCATGATGATGATGCTTTGTGTATTGTCATCTCTGGTTCTTTCAGCTAGAAGCTAAAGAACCTGTTTCTGAGCTGGCTGGTGTGAGAAAGCAGAGGGCAGGTGAATTCTTTTTTGTGTGTGAATGTGTATGTGGGTTTCCCTAGATTAGCCTTCAAGATAACTTGTTAAGTGTGGGGGAGGGGTGGTCTGGCCACAGGACATCTTCTCAGTGGAGATACAGCATAGGCAAGGTCAGGGATGGTACACCTGGGGTCCTGGTTTTGGTGGTTGTGGGCTCCACCCTCCTGGAGCTCTGGATATCCTCCTGGTTCACTGAGGTGGGACTGTCTGGGACAGCTCTTGTCCTTCACCACAGCAAGAATACTCCTTAGCGATTTTCCTTACCACACTGTTATGAAACTGTTTGCCCCTTTTGCTGATCTCACTGATCCAGGATTTTTCTGGGGAAATATTTTATGGTTCTTTCAAGGTCAACAAGGGGAGGGAGAGAAAGCATTTACTTATCACTCCTCCATTTTGGTTCCCGGAAGTTCAAGTAGGTGACTTATAGATATCCAATCTGTGGACTGATAGTCTCAGGAGCAGCTGCTGCAGATACCTGGGGCTCCGTGTCTATCACTTACTCAGTTCCTTTAGACTCCCTCCCAGGGGTGCTATTCCACCATGCTACTGCTGCCTCAGACCACCCCAGGGCATTCCTGCTCAGCCCTGCCACAACAGGGACATGCTATGCTGTGCATTGTATGTACCTCCATCCCCATGGAACAGATCCTTCCCACTGACCTTCTAGTCTGTCCTAGTCTGTGAATCTGCATTCTGAACCTCAAAAATTTGATCAGATTCTCTTTTTAGAGGTATCTGAAGTAGTTTTTCTAAGAGCTTCAGTGAGTAGTTGCTCTAACTCTGCCATCTTGGCTCTGCTCCCTGCCTCTTTTTTTTTTTTTTTTAAATCTCCATCACTTAGTACAGTTCCTGAAACATAGTTGATATTTTAAAATGTTTATTGGTTATCATCAACTAATTGACCTATAAGTTCTAAAATGATATGATCTTATATGAACAAAGCCCAGAAAAGAATCCACTTAGGCCAGGTTGTCATTAATTTAATTAACTAATTATTTATTTAAGAACTTAAAATAAACACAGGGAAATGGTAAGAATATTCAGTGATTTATTTTGTTGCTGTCTTTTCTTTCAAGGACAATGCTCTTCAAGCTGGAAGTTGTGAAACAAACATGGTTAAAGGAAATTATATTCTAAGATTAGGTCTAGATAGTTGGAGGTCATCTACCCACATCAAATTAGTTTTCATTTCTAGGTCCAAAAATGCTGTTTGTTAAAAGAATTCTCAAATAGGTAATGATAATTATGATGAAAAAATCAATCTCAGAAATGTTTTTAATGACTTTTTAATATATCATAGGTATGGGGGAATTAAAGTCAGAAGGAAAACAGACACTAAGCTCAAAGTGTTTATGTTACATTAAGGGAGACTACATGTAAAAGATGAATTTAAATAAATACATGGCAACCTTAGAGGAGGAGTCACTAGTTGGAAACTGAGGGTACTGGGAAAGGTAAAGAGCAGGAATTTGCACTTAAGTTTTGTTTTCAATGAAATTAGGGATTTTAAGAGCAGAAGGTAAGGAGAGAAATAAGGTGCAGGAAGAACAAAGACATCAAAATGGGTGATGGGGACGTATTCGGCTTAATAAAAAGGTCAGATTGATGCGTTGAAAAGTACGTAAAATGTATTAATGCAATAAATGTAATATGTAGTTAATTATAATATAATTACATGTAATGTAATTAATGTAATAAAATTTAAAAGGGAGGTGGGCATTAGGTTTGAAAGGCTTTTAAATATCAAATAAAGAAGTCTTTATTTCATCTTAGAGGCATTTATTAAGCTAAGAAGTTGCACTATCAGGGTGTTTTAGGACTGTGATTTGATGGCTTTGTGGTGGATTGTTTGGAGTTAGGTAAGACTAAACATAAGTGGAGTAACTGGGGAGCTATTTTAATAATCCAGGGAAAAAATTATGATGTCTGTGTCAATTTTACGAGTTGTGTAAATGTGAAAAATGTGTAAATCTATTATTTAAAGCTAGTTGAAGGTATTTGGGGGAGAACTTCGGTGAGTCCCTGCCTTTATTCTGGCTTTTGATTAAAAAAAATTTCTGCTAGTCAGTTTTCAAATTGACTACTCAGATATACCCACTATTGTTGAATAAGCATTCTTTTCCCAATGCAATTGAATGAAATGACTCTTGGTTCAGCCTAATAACAAATTGAAACTAATGAAAGCATAGTATTTTATGATTATAGATTACAATCAAAAAGAGAGTGGAGAAATGAAGTAGCTAACATTTGAGCTCACTGAACTCAGATTTCTTGTAAAAAGTACCTACTGATATGATGCAGGGGGAATTATCCCTGAGGACCTATTCCAATGCAAGCAACTTGATGATAAATGAAATAATGAAACAGTGTCAAACAAATATCAGCTTCTCATACTGAAAGCCACTACCTTTAAAAAAGGAAGTATCAATTGCTATTTCCAACCAGATGATTAGCTTCTTGCTGATATTGGTGTGTGGGGGATGGTGAATGCATGTCACTCATTATTCATGATTAGCAGAGACTTAGGAAGTAACTTTATTGGTGGAAGTGAGGGCATGAGTTAATTAAAATTCAAGTTATGCTTCAAGAGGACAAACTAAAATCTATCTAAAGGTGTCATATTTTTTTTTACCAGTTCTTCATTCAGATATAGCATTTTGGTTCTTAGAGTTCAGTCCTTCTGTTTCTTTATGACTCCATTTGGGGCTTCTTTTGCAAAGATACTGGTATGGTTTGCCATCTTCTTCTCCAGTTCATTTTATATTTGAGGAAACTGAGGCAAACAGGGTTAAATGCTTTGCCCAGTGCCATGCATCTAGTCTGAAGTCAGATTTGAACTCACTTCTTCCTGAGTCCATGCCCAGACATCTATTTACTGAGCCACCTAGTTGCCACTGTATATGAACTAAGAAATGGAATTTACAGTTATGGTTACAAGGAAATGGGATTGGTCTATTAAATAAATGTCCCTCAAGGCATAGGTGACTTTTGCCTTCACAAAAAAAAAGAACATTGGAAAGAATAGATCCAGCAATGCCTCAAAAAAAAAGTAGCAGTTCAATATAAAATACTCAGGTCATGAACTCTTGAAGGAAATTATTCTTTTAGAAAGTGATATTTGAATTTCATTCTGAAGAGAGAGTGGGATTAAATTGTTGAGTTAAGGAAATATTACATTTTATGTATGGAGCATGGCCAGTGCAAAAAATCATTAAAAGAAATTCACATAGAAGCCAGAATCCTAGAAATACCAATTCTTTCAATAATAGTATTTCAATGATAATTTAATTGAAACTATGGCAGCTTCATTAGGAATCAACCCTATATTAAAATGAAAAATCAAGTTATGGCATCAAAAACATCATGAAGAATTGAGGATTTATTTGAAATCAACCTGAGAAAAAATGGAGCCCAAAGAAGGCAGAAAGAAACTTTTGATTAAAACAGAAAATAATGCTCATATCATTCATTCTATACTTGAATATAATATATACTCAATCTCTACCCACTTTTAATTTTCATATTAAATTTTCCTGCTATCATTTTATTTCAGCCACAAAATAGGAATGTCTTCATGCCAGTATTTCATCATATATATATGTATATATATATACACATATATACATATACATACATACACATACATACATACATACAAATGTGTATGTGTATATGTACATACACACATACACGCATGTACTCATATATACACACATACACACATATATTTAAAAAAAACAAAAAAAAATTTAAAGAGGCCCACTTACATTATTCATTTGTAGATTATTACAACTGGTGTTTGACTCATTAGAAATATAATATTGAAATGATTTCATAAGGCTGAGTCCAATCATTTGTCATCATTTTTTGTCATCATTTAGGAGACAAATACTAGATGTGGAACTCCATGATTCTCTTCATATATGTATACAGAATCAACATTCACAAAAGAGTTCATCAAGAAAATTCACTTTGCAGAAAAGTAGTACTAGATGTTTTGGAGATTTTCCCCAATTTTCATAAATAGCAGGTAATATGGTATGGTGAACAGAGAATTAACTAAGGATTACGAAAAGCTATAAATCATGTTTGGTTTCCAAATGACTTGAAAAATAGAATGTTACTTCACTTTGAAAGTCTCAAGCATTTACATTTCATATTAATTAATGATTATATTCTGTTTCTAAATGCTGTCCTGAATCTAAAAGAAAAGTTATAGCAATTTGAAAGCTACCTAATTTGTCATTCCAGAGGTGAACATGCATAAAAATCAGATGACATGAGTAGAATATTGGTTACATGATTCATAACAAATAGCATAGAACTAAACATATCTACTTGGTTACCAACTTTGACATGATATCAGTATGAATTGAAAATGGTCCCATTGATGAAAAGTGATTTGGATTAGTGTCTGACATTCATACCATGTCATGAAAAAGTAGTAATGGTGATCAGAAATGAATTATTTAATGTCATAGTAGTATTCATAAAGTTTAATGACAAACAACAACAAAAGAAAGACGGATGATAAGAATTGATCTAATACAACGTATTTAGAGTGACTGAATGTATGAGGTCTACAAAAGACAGAAGGGAATAAAATAAAGTGAAGAAGTAGAATTATTGGTCTTCATGAAGAATAGAGATTCGTTTTCCTGGGAGACATGAAGAAAGAAAGATAATGTGTTTTGACATTTAAAAATGTAACGGTAAAGTTGAAGGAAGTTAAATAACATGGTGCTGAACTTCTCCATGAAAGGTGAGAAAAGGGTTTGTTCTGAGTCAGGGGTAGGAAATTGTCTGTAAGTTTATAGAATAAATGCTATGCAAAATGAAATGGATATTAAGATATATTAAAGAAAAGATGTCACAAGTAGCAAATGATTATCCAACCTGAGATTATGTAGCAATAGTTATTCAATAAGCCTTTCATTATTGAATAAGAAGCCTTTGGCTGAAAATTCTTGATTGACGTTTTACATAAAAAAGGTGGAGAGACAATCAAAAAAGTGGTCAAACATTGAAGAAATGTTTTAGGGGCTATGGGAAAACGAAATAATTAATATGCTGTTGCTGGAGCCAATTGATCCAGCCATTCTGGAAAGCAATTCGAAATTGTAGCTTAAAAGTTATTAAATTTTGCATACTTTTTAAAATTCAATAATCCTGTTATGAAAATTTTATCTGACGAAATATAAAAAAATAGGAAATGGAACACATATTGTGTGTGGTAAAGAGAATAAAAGGGCTTCATTATTTGGAGAAAGGGATAAATATTGGAGGATGGATAGATATTGATATGCATATGTGATGTATACGCACATATATCTGTGTTGTAACAGATAAGGAAAGGGATAGTTTCAAAGGAATCTGGAAATATTTGTCTAAACTGGTCCAGAGGGAGTGAGGAAAACCAGGAGAACAATTTATATATTCACAATATTATTAAAAATAAAAGTTTAAAAGTATTAGTAAGACTGATTAACTCAATGAAAAATCATGCTTCAAGAGAACTGAGGATGAAACATGCTTTTCACATCCTGAGGTAATGGGTATAATGAAATAATAGGTAGATAGATAGATAGATAGATAGATAGATAGATAGATAGATAGATAGATAGATAGATAGATAGACAGACAGACAGACAGACAGACAGGCAGAAAGGCAAATATGTAGGTATTATTGCACATGGACAAAGCAGGGGTTCTGCTTGATACTTACGTATAATCTGTTACAGTAATCCCCTTCCCCCCAGGAGTGGATTTGTTATATAGAAAAAGTAGGCTTTATTTAATAAAAATTAGTTATGTATAAATAGAAGAAAACAGAAAGAAAAATAATAAAAAAGACTTGAAAAGGCAGAAAATAAAATACTGAGGCTTGTTGATTGAATAACTATAAACCCATCTTCAAGAAGTATCATCTGCAGGAGAAAAATGACAAGACAATTTCTTTAAAATTTGAGAAAGACTGGAGAAAAAGAAATGGAAATAATTCATAATCCATTAGAGTTTTTAAAAAGACATGTGATAATGGAAGTCCATGAAGAATAAGTTTTCCATCCTTCACTTACATTTTATTCAACAAATGTGTTTTTAAGCAACTATTTTGACTCAAGCCCAAGGAACAATAGTCAAATTACTGAATTACTCATATAGATAAAGATCAATTTAAAACAAATAACAATTGAAAAATTTAGACAGAACTTGAAGTAAAGGGCAAAGGAAATTCAATATATTGTAATTATATTTAAAAATGATAGAAATATTACCCACCTTTTAACGGAGATTTGGTTTGACAAAAATGAAATGGAGAAATTACAGTTCAAAAATGAAGTTAAAAGTTGCATTTATTTAGAAAATCTCAAAAATATAAATGAATTATAAACTATGTCTTTTATGATAGCTAGAGAGGAGTAACATCAGCCTATCATGTGTCCATAATTTTCTACCAACTGAGGTTTTTTTTTTTTTTTTCAATTTATCCCTTTCTGTCTCTGTGCCCTCTTTTCTTCCCAATCCTCTCTCCCTCTTTCTCTCCCTTGGCACTGCATAAGAATTGGTTATTGTTGACAGGACAGCAACTTATTTGAAGAGCAGAATGCTCTTATTTTGTGATGTAATAACAAAAAAATGCTTTAATTTTTGATGGACAGTTTAGTAACATGATGAAAACAGGATCACTACATAATTTGTTTTGTGGCTAATAGACACAAGTTGATTGTGCTTACGAATTAACAAGATAATCCTTATGTAACTGAATACAAAAAGGAAACAATTCCTCCCATCACTTACTGCCTTGTTGGTCAAAAATGCTGAATAGAAAGAGGTCTGTGTTTCCTTTATGACATCATTTTTGAAATGACAGGTAAAACATTTTAAACACATAAATTATCCTTTGTTTCATTTCTCTTTTTTTGTAAAATTGCTCTGGCGTCTTTGTACCTAGAAAATTTTTATATACTATTTAGGGCAGCAGTAGACATTGGATTTAAAATATAAATATAACCTAGAGCATAATTATATCAGAAAATATCATGTGTCTTCTAATGCCAACCCTCACAGGTATAGGGAGGTAATACTGAATGACACCAATCAAATCCACATTGCAGACTCCATATCCAAACTAACAACATGCAACATGAAAAAGAAATAACCAATGAACTGGATTTGGGGCAACACTGGAAGATTCTCAGAAAAAATGACAAATACCTCATTATCTCACTTTGTAATTTATGCTGTCCTTAAAAACACTAACATTGATTCCTGAAGCACCAAAGACTTATTATAAAGCTGAGTTAGGAAACCATTTCTGCCCTGTCACTGTTACTGATAACGCTGTCAGGGAATATGCAAAATGACTGACATAATCTCCCCTGATCAGCTATAAGCAACAACACTTCTTTAATCAATCAAAGTGTAGACTATGAAATAAGTAAAACTACTCTTCATATCCTTTTCAGTATTTAGTAATGGTAATATCGATAATCATGGTAATAACTTTTTGCTACCATTTGTGTATATTTTAAGTTGCCATTCCCCCAGTCTTGAAGTTGTATCAGAGTTATAGTGGTCAGAATCCTGGATTTGGAGTCTGGAATACTTGGATTTGAATTTCACCTCAAATGTTGTGTGTATTGAGGGAAATTACTTAATTTCGTTGAGTCTCAGTTTTTTTGTTTTGAACTATAAAATGTTGAGGTTGGACTTTGTAAGGTCCTTTCCACCTCTGAACCTATAATCCTGTGATGCTTGACTATTTCATCTCACTCATCTAAATCACTGAAAAAGTTTGTAAGTCCCATCCATCATACCTTCCCAAATTCTATTGCACTTGTCCCTTTATTTTTGTGTCTACAAGTATTTCCAGCTCTTATATTTCTAGGAAAGTAACTAGGAAAAAATTATTTAGAATCAGAAGACCTGTGTTTAAACATTCTCCCTACTTACTAGCTAGCTGTATAACCTGGAAGAAATCATTTTCTCTGTACCTCTATTTCCTTCTAGGTAAAATGGTCTAATAATATTTTCATGCCTTAAATGACAGGCTATTGTGGGGAAAACATTTGGAAACCATAAATTGCTATTTAATTTTCATTTTTATACCATTGAATACTTCATTAGCCTTCCAAGTGGTTTTCCTGATTCAAATCTGTTTTCTCTCTTAAGTAAGTCCTTCATACTATTGATGAAGTTTTTTTTTTTAATTTTCATATACAAATCTGATCATGCTATGCTTCTACTTCCCAAAAAATGCCAATTCTTTCCTTTACTAGGGCATAAAATATCAATTACTCCGTTTGGCATATGAAACCCTCCATAATCTGTCTTGCTAAAAACTTGCTAGTTTTTAATAGGTGACTCAGTGGATAGAGCATCAAGTTTGGTGTTGGAAAGGCCTGAGTTCAAATCCAGTACCAAACACTATACTGGACAACTCACTTATTCTGTTCACCCCAGCTTTCTCATCTGTAAAATAGGTATAATAATAGCACCTACCTCTGAGTGTTCTTGTGAGGATCAAAGAAGATCTTGCTAGAGCCCTTAGCCATGTCTGCCACATAGTATATGCTATATAAATATTAATTAGAAGTAGTTGTGTCATTGTTGCTCTCTTAGATTTTACATCACAGATAAACTGAACTATTGATGTGTTATTGTTTTCCATCATGAACAAACTTCCTTCTGCTGCCTTACTAAATGCAGAAACATGCTACTTTTGGAAGAGTGTCACCAATTCTTCCTTTCTTTCTGTAACTTAGATCTGGAATAATATTTAGCAGAAAATCAGAGATTTACACCTAGAAGGGGGCTCTGAAACCTTGTGGTGCCTAGTCCAATCTGCTGATTTCACATAATAGAAACCCTAGGCCAGAGAGACAGAATGTCTTCCCTGAAGTCCCACAAGTAGTGAGATGAAAACTTATAATTTCGGTGTCCCAATCTAGTGATTTTTTTTCCATTACATTGTATTGAAATTTTTCTCTTCCTTGATGGCTTAGAAACCAGATTAATAAAACTTAACAAAAGTTCACTAAGCTGAACTCTTATTCTGTGTAAAATGAAGTTATGAAACAAAGAGAGAAAGAATAAGCTCTTACTTCAACAAACTTACCTTCTCCTGAGTGACTCAAGAAGTAAAGAGATAAATAAATATAATTGTGAAACTTTCCACAATCTCCCTAGCTGAAAGCAATATTTCCCTCTCTAAATCTTTTAGTCTATATTGTAATTGGTATTGTATGTTTCTTAGCCTTCCTATGTACAGTATGCTATAAGCACTTTAATGGCAGAAATTTTGTCTTTGTTCATCTTTTTAACCTGAGTGATAAACAAAGTATCTTATACATTATAGTACTTACTAAATAGTTCTGAACTCTAAATCATTAAATATTTTAAAATAACTTTTATGTATGTTTCAAATTAAATCTGTATGTCTAGAATTGATTTTGCTTTGGAATTAAATTTTTACATTATATTTGTTGGAAAGAATAAGTCACCAAGTAAAAGTAGCATTGTATCATAGTTAAAATGCTGGACTTGAAGACAAGAATATCTGAGTTCTCATGTGACCGTGACACTTACTAATTGCATGAACGTAGGTAAGCCATTCAATTTCTCTCATCCTCAGTGTTATCAGTTATCAAATGACTATCATGTTGTTCACTCATTTTTCAGTTTTGTGTGACTCTTTGTGAGTCCATTTGGGATTTTAATGACAGAGATGTGGGAATGATTTGCCTTTTCCTTCTCTATCTCATTTTACAGATGAGGAAAGTGAGGAAATGGAGTTAAATGACTTGCCTGTGGACACACAGCTAGTGTTTGAGGCCAAATTTGAATTCAGGAAGATACGTTTTTCTGACTCTAGGCCTGGCACACTATTCACTGCACCACCCAGCTGCCCTTCATAGTTGACTATCATAATACCTATAGCACTTTTTATACTGAGTTGCTCTTAGAATCTATTGAAAGGATATCTGTGAAGTGTTGTGAAAACCTTAAAAATACTACATAAATTTGAGTTTTCAACTCTAAATTAACGTAAATATTTTATAATCAAACTATAGTTACATTCTAGGCTGAGCAAAAAAAAAATGCCACAGCTGGAAAGGATCTATGACTTGAACCAGTTCCTTTCTTTATTAGGTGAAGCAGTGACCTTCCCATGATCACAGGACTGGTTGATAGCACGGTCAGGGCTGGAACCTACCTTCCCTTCCATTTTTATCTCTTTTCCATTGCACTAACCTAATCCTCTAATGTATTTCTTATGTTGCCAGGAGTGAGATATTTCAATTTGAAAAACACTGTAATATACTACTGTGCAAATCAGTTTGATTTAGAGTCTTTTGCAATGTCTTAAATGCAAGCAATTATTCTATTTTCTGGGGATATGTATCTGCATATCTGAGGGCAGAGCCAAGCCCTAAAGGTGCTGTCTCATTATGAAGCATACTACAATAAAATAATGTTCAGAAAAAGAAGTGACATGAAAACTGTAAAGTCTGATATATTTTATACACTATGTCATTTTTGCTCTGTGTATTTTCATGATCAACACATCATGTCATGTCTCTTCCATTTTCATTTTACTTTTGTGTGTTTGCATTTGCGTGTGATTAAATTAAGGCTGTGATATATGGTTGGAAATGTGTTCCATTAATATTATGCCCTACAAAATTAGTAGAACTAAGAACTACAGTGAGAAAGGAGGGGATATTGCCATGAAATGCAAATGGATGAAAAGTGAACTGTTCAAAATGTGCTATTTTAGAGTCAGGACCTAGATTCAAATCCCACATGCTATATTTACCACCTATGTGGACAACAGTAAGCCTCCTGACCTCAGTTATTTTTTTCAGCAATAAAATTTGGAGAGAAGAGTGGAGAGAGAGAAGAGTGGTGGGAAGGAAAGCCGGAAGAAGGAAAGGAGCAGAAGTGCATATTTTCCTAATGTGATGGACTGCATTTTTAGTACAAGGCACGACAAGAGACAATAGGCTGCACTTGGAGTGAGAAGAACACAGATACAAAATCTTCCCCTAACATACGAGCTATGGAATCCTGGACACTTAAACCCTCTCGATATCCCCAAACAATTCTCTATGAGTAGAAGTACCTGGAAGGTAAAGATTTTTTTTGTCTTTCACTTTCTTGGAATCCACAGCACTTAAAACAGTTTCTGGAACATAGTAAAATATAGTTGAATGGTCAATGATTAATTAATTTAAGTTTTAGGTAAATCATCAATTTGGAACAGTAAAGGAAATGTCCATACCTGGAGTTCTGAAGCCTAATTAAATCATAGGTCCATGTTAAAAAAAATAGTAATGGATAAAAATATTTAGATGAAATATTTGGAAACAAAATATCTTCAATGTAATATTTGTCCCCAAACTGAAAATCATAGGACTATAGACTTGGAGTTAAAGGGACCTTAACCTCATATAATCTAGCTCCTTCACTGTACAGATGAGTAAATTAAGATACCACCCTCAATCTCAATGATACTCAGTATCAGGAAAGAGTAAAATCCATGTCTTCCTTACTCCAAATACAATTATCTATCTACTTGTCTGCACTGACACTAAGAACAACTTATGATTCCTAGTATATTTCATCCCTCTTCAATGCAATGTGGACATAAATATAAAAGTGAGGTAATTTCCATTTTTGTAGGAGCTCAAATTATACTGGGAGAAGAGAAAATGGACTTTCAGGTAAAGGAGTTGCATGACCCTAAGCAAGAAGAGTGAGACAGAGAAATAATCAGACCTGAGATCCCCCACAAAACAGGGATCACACTGCCCCTTCCAGAGTTAACAGGGTTTAGGGAAATCATAAAAGTACACAGTGCAAGAAAGGGAAAAGAGCTTACTGATGAAAAAGGAAGAGGACTGCTGCTGTCACTTATAACCTGGCCAAGTAAAGTGACTTAGATTCTCTGTAACTCAGTTTCCTTACCCCTTCCATCTCTTAAAACATGTTGCTATGAAAGGAAGTTTAATTTATAAGATAAAGTGTGGAACTGAATTTACATAAGTCATAGTAATCACAAGGATTTAGTCAAGTAAAATGGGCACTTGGTAAAACGTACATAATTAAGTGCTAAGCCCAAAAGGAAGGGGGAAATATGCATCATTTTGAGCATCATATCAGTGAGACAAAGGAAAGGAAACACTTTTAAGACATTGAACTTAAAAATGACCGCTGACAGAAATGACTTCAATTTTCAGCAGGATGGCTACTATCAGTGGGAGGCTAAGAAGTGATAATTATTGTGTAATTAAAAAATTTATTTACAAGTACACTTCACAGTTTTCTAAGTGGCTTTTAAAAGCTGGTCTAAAAGCTTAACATAGTCATATTGTCACTTAGCTCTGATAAATGCACAAAAATTAATTTTAAGACAATATTGAAATATACCACAACATCATAATAATGGATATATGACAAAGAGAAAGAATGAATATAAAATTATGAATTTAGTCATGTAATCATTGGGTTATTGATAATAAATGTATTTAGAATATATAGATCTGACTGAAAATATTTTATCTAAGCCCTTAAAAAATGGTTTGAAAAGCTTGCTCTCCAGAATTAGAGAAATGGGAGTCAGGATAGAATGGAGGGAAATGTAGTTAGTCTAACACAACACCACTATTATGGAAGTCATTTGCAAAACTACACAGATATGGACTATATTGAATTGCTTGCCTTCTGAAAGGGAATGTGTGGAGAGGGAGGGATGAAGAAAAGCTGGAACAAAAAGTTTTCTTCTTTCTTTTTTTTAATCAAATTAACCAAAGATTTATCAATTTTATTAGTTTTTTCATAAAACCAACTATTGGTTTTATTTATTAATTCAATAGTTTTATTAATTTCTATTTTATTAATCTGTCCTTTGGTTTTCAGTATTTCCAATTTGGTATTTACTTGGGGATTTTCAATTTGTTCTTTTTCTAGCTTTTTCAGCTGCATGCCCAAGTCATTGATCTGCTCCTTCTCTATTTTATTTATATAGACATTCAAATATATGAAACTTCCCCTACGAACTGCTTTTGCAGTATCCCATAAGATTTGGTTTGTTTTCTCATTATTGTCATTCTCTTGAATGAAGCTGTTGATTGTTTCTATGATTTCTTCTTTAACCCACTCCTCCTTTAGGATGAGATTATTTAGTTTCCAATTGATTTTTGGTTTCTCTTTCCATTGCCTTTTATTACACATAATTTTTATTGCATTGTGATCTGAGAAGGATGCATTGATTATCTCTTCCTTTTTGCACTGGACTGTGAGATTTTTATGTCCTAATACATGGTCAATTTTTGTAAATATTCCATGTATCACTGAGAAAAAGGTATATTCTTTTCTATTCCCATTCCATTTTCTCCAAAGATCTATCATATCAACCTTATCCAGAGTTTTATTTACCTCCTTAACCTCTTTCTTGTTTATTTTGAGGTTAGATTTATCAAGTTCAGAGAGGGGGAGGTTGAGGTCCCCCTCAAGTATAGTTTTGCTGTCATTTTCTTCCTTTAATTCCCCCAACTTCTCCTCTAAGAATCTGAATGCTATACCAGTTGGAATATACATGTGTATTAATGATATTGCTTCACTGTCTATGGTGCCTTTTAGCAGGATATAGTTTCCATCCTTATCTCTTTTGACTAGATCTATTTCTGCTTTTGCTTTGTCTGAGATTAGGATTGCTACTCCTGCCTTTCTTACATCAGCTGAAGCACAATATATCCTGCTCCACCGTTTGACCTTTATCCTATGTGTATCCCCCCATTTCAAATGTGTTTCTTGTAAGCAGCATATTGTTGGATTATGGCCTTTAATCCATTCTGCTATCCGTCTCTGTTTTATGGGAGAATTCATTCCATTCACATTCACAGTTATGATTACAATCTGTGTATTTCCCTCCATCCTCTTTCCCACATTTATGCTTTAACTTACCCGTCTGCCCTCCCCTCCTCAATGGTATTCACTTTTCACTACCTCTTCCTGCAGCCTTCCATTCCTTCTTTTAGCCCCCACCTCCCTTTTCCTCCCCTTTACTCTTATTGCTTCTTCCCTCCCTTTTAGCCTCCCTCCCCTTTCTTCCCCCTTCCCCTCCTAGTGCCTATAGAGCTAGTTAGGATTGTCTACTTAAGTTTATTGTTCCCTCCTTTGAACAAATTTGATGAGAGTACCTCTCAAACAATGCTTATCTCCCTCACCTCTTTCCCTCTACTATAATTTTGTATTTCTTCCTGTGATGTAATTTGCCATTTTCTGCTTCCTCCTTTTCACACCTCCTATTACAATCCCTTCTCATACTTAAATCATATTTTTAACATGACATCATTTACTTTATACCCATTCCCTCTATGTATATCCCTTTTATATTTCATAATAGCTGCACAATTCGCAAGATTAACAGGTATCATCTTCCCTTATAGGGAGGTAAACAGTTTGCCCTAATTGAGTAACAAATTTTTGTTCCCCTCCCCCCCCCCGTTTACCTTTTTATGGTTCTCTTGGGACCTGCATTTGAAGATCGAATTGTCTATTGAGTTCTGGCATTTTGGTCAGGAAGCTCTGGAAATCCCTTACTTCATTGAATGACTTTCTCCTTGACTGAAATGTTATGCTGAACTTTTCTGGGTAGTTGATCCTTGGTTGTAGTCCTAACTCCTTTGCCTTATAGAATATTGGGTTCCAATTCTTTCGATCTTTTAACGTAGAAGCTGCAAGACCCTGTGTGATCCTGACTGCATCTCCTTGATATTTGAATTGTTTCTTTCTGGCTGCTTGTAGTATTTTCTCCTTCACTTGATAGCTCTGGAATTTGGCAACGATATTTCTTGGGGTTTTGAGTTTGGGATCTCTTTCAGGAGGATAACAGTGGATTCTTTCAATGACTATTTTGCCCTCTGAATCTAGCACTTCTGGGCAGTTTTCCTTGATGATTTCTTGGAAGATATTGTCCAGACTCTTTTCTCCATCATGGATTTCTGGCAGGCCAATAATTCTTAAATTTTCTCTCCTGGATCTGTTTTCCAGGTCAGTTGTTTTTCCAATTAGATATTTTACATTTTCTTCTCTCTTTTCATTCTTTAGATTTTGTTTGACTGATTCTTGCTGTCTCATTGAGTCATTAGTTTCTACTTGCCCAATTATAATCTTTATCAAATTGTTTTCTTCAGTTACCTTTTGCATCTCCTTTTCCATCTGTCCAATTTTTCCTTTTAAGGTGCTATTTTCTCTAGTTAATTTTTGTACTTCCTTTTCCATTCAACGAATTTTTCCAGTCAGGTTTTGTGTTTCCTTTTCCATTTGACCAGCTGTTACTTTTAGGGAGTTGTTTTTTCCAGTCAGTTTTTGAACTTCCTTTTCCATTTGTTCAATTTTCCTTTTCAAAGAGATGTTCTCATCAGTGAATTCTTTTTTCATAGTTTTAAAATCATTGGCCAGTTTTTCTTCCGTTTCTTTCTTCAGCCGTTCCAGGAGAGCTGCTTGGGCTTGTGAGAAGTTCATAGTCCCTTCTGAAGTTTCAGATGGAAGTACAGTCTCAGCTCTGACCTCTTTGGTGTTTGTGTTTTGGTCCTTATCCCCATAGAAAGATTCTATGTTTTTTTTCACCCTTCATCTCCTTTTTCTTGTTCGTGATGTTAACTGAGTGTTGTGGCTTCTGGTTCTTTCAGTCAGAAGCTACAGAACTTTGTGTTGAGCTGATGTGTGAAAAAGCTGAAAGCAGGTTTTTCTTTTGTGTTTCCCTAATCAACTCAGGGGTTGGCTTGTTAAGTGTGGGGGAGGGCTGGTCTGGTCACGGGAGATCTTCTCAGCTGAACTGAGGTGAAGGAAAGCTCAGGGGATGGTGATTACAGCTTCCCTATTGTCTTCCCATTTCCCCTGGAGTGCTGAGGCATGCCTAGATGCTAATGCATGTTCCCACCCCTCCTGGGGCTCCTCTTTGGGTGGGAGGAAGAGAGAAATGGGGAGAAAATTTGGAACCCAAAATTTTGTGGAAATGAATGCTGAAAACTTAAATAAATACATTAAAAAAAAAGAATATATTGTACAAAATACAAAAAAAAATTTAGAAGTCTTTTAATATGATATTCCAGAAGGCAAAGGAGTTTGGAATAGAACCAAGAATCAACTACCAAGCAAAGTTAGATAAAATCTTTCAGAAGAAAAAAAATGGATATTCAATGAAATAGGGAACTTTCAAACTTTTCTGATGAAAAGACCAGAGCTGAATAGAAAATTCAATCTTCAAATAACAGATTCAAGAGAAACATAAAAAGGTGAATAAGAAAAAAAAAACGTTATTTAATAAGATTAATCTGTTTACATCCCTACATAAGAAGATGATACTTTTAACTCTTGGGAGATATTTGTCTATTAGGGGAATTAGGAGAAGCACATATATATATATATATATATATATATATATATATATATATATATATATATATATATATATATATATGTATATATATATATATGTATATATATATATAGAGAGAGAGAGAGAGACAGAGAGAGAGACAGAGAGACAGAGAGACAGAGACAGAGAGAGAGAGAGACAGAGAGAGAGAGAGAGGCAGAGAGAGAGAGAGAGAGAGAGAGAGAGAGAGAGAGAGAGAGAGAGGACATAAAAGAATTGGATGTACAACTAAAAAAAGCTAAAAATAAGGACAAATTAAAAATGCCCAATTAAATACAAAATTAGAAATTCTGGAAATCAAAGGAGAGATTAATAAAATTGACATAAAATAGACCATTGAAATACTAAATAAAACTAAGAGTTGATTTTATGAAAAAGTAACAAAACAGATAAGCTTTTAGTTAATTCGATTTAAAAAAGAAGAGAAGCAAATTACATAATGAAAAGGGTCAATTCAGCATCAATGAACAGGAAATTAAAATGATAATTAGGAGCATTTTTGCCCAACTGCATGATGATAAATCTGACAATCTTAGAGAAATGGATAAATATTTGCAAAAAAAAATGTAAATTGTTCAGGTTAACAGAACAAAAAATAAAGTACTTAAACCCTTTCAGAAAGATGTAATTGAACAAACCATCAATGAAATCCCTAGGGAAAAACAAAATGTCCAGGGTCATCTGGGTTTATAAGTCAATTCTATCAAACATTTTGAGAATAATTAATTCCAATACTATATAAGCTATTTAGAAACATAGTTGAAGTAGGAGTCCTTCCAAATTCATTTTATGACGCAAATATGGTGCTGATACCTAAACCATGAAGAGTCTAAATGGAGAAAAAAAATATAGATGAATATTCCTAATGCATATTGATGAAAAATTTTAAATAAATATTAACAAAAAAGATTATACCAACTTATCTTGTGGATAATACACTATGATCAGGTGGGATCTACACAGGAATGCAAGGCTGGTTCAACGTTAGGAAAACTATGAGCACATTTGAACATATGAATTATAAAAGTAATGGAAATCATACGATTATTTCAATAGATACAGAAAAAAACTTTTGAAAAATACAGCACTCATTCCTATTAAAAACATTAGAGAGCATAGGAATGAATGGAATTTTTACAATGATAAATAATACTTAGCTAAAGCCATGAGAAAGCCAGATATATCATGGAGATAAATCCGAAACTTTTGCATAATATCGGTGGTGAAAAAAGGATTCCCATTATCACTGTTATTATTCAATATTGTACTAGCAACCTTAGTTTTAGTAATAAGAGAGGAAAAGAAATTGGAGAAATTAGAACAGGCAATGAGGAAACAAAGCCATCACTCTTTGCAGATAGTATGATGGTATACTTAAGGAATCCTAGAGAATCAATTAAGAAACTACTTGAAATAATTAACAATTTTAGCAAATTTGCAGGATATAAAATAAAGTCACAAAGATCAGTAGCATATATATATATATATATATATATATATATATATATATATACACATATATATATATGTGTGTGTGTGTGTGTGTGTGTGTGTGTGTGTGTCTTGCTAACAAATCCCAGCTGCAAGAGCTAGAAAGAGAAATTACTTTTAAAGTAACTGATGGCAATATAAAATATTTGGGAATCTGTCTGCCAAGACAAACCCAGGAACTATTTGAGCACAATTATAAAACACTTTTCACATGAATAAATTCAGATCTAAATAATTGGAAAATATCAATTACTCCTGGATAGACTCAGCTAATGTAATAAAATGACAATTCTACCCAAATTAAATTACTTATTCAGTGTCATATCAATCAAACTACTAAAAGTTATTTTATAGAGGTAGAAAAATAATAAAAAAATTCAACTGGAAGAACAAAAGGTCAAGAATATTAAGGGAATTGATGGGGGGTGGGGGGCACATGCAAAGGAAGGTGGCCTAGCTTTACCAGATCTAAAACTTTATTATAAAGTAGTAATCAAGAAAACTATTTGAGACTGGCTAAAAAAATCGAGTGATGGATCAGTAGAATAGGTTAGGTACACAAGACACAGTAGTCAATAACTATTGACTGTTTGATAAATACAAAGATGCCAGCTTCTGGGATAAGAATTCAATACTTGATAAAAAAAAAATAAAAGCTTCTGGGAAAACTGAAAATTCATATAGCAGAAACTAGGCATAGACCATCATCTTACACCACATACCACAGTGTGGTCAAAATGGATATAATTTAGACATAAAGGGTGATACAATAAGCATATTAGGAGAGTAAGGAAGAGTTTACCTGTCAGAGCCATGGGGAAGTAAAGAATTTATGACCAAATAAGAGATAGAGAACATTATGAAATGTAAAGCAGATAATTTTGATGACATCAAATTTTTCAAAAAGTTATTTTTTTCACACACAAAACCAAAGTGACAAAGAATAGAAAGCTTTTTACAGAAAGCTGGTATTTTTTTTTTTTTACAGCTAGTATTTCTGCTAGTCTCCTTTTTCAAATATTTACAGAAGTGAGTTTAATATATAAGAATACATGCCATTCCCTAATTGATAAATGGTCTAACAATATAAACAGGTGGTTTTCAGAGGAAGAAATTAAGGCTATCTATAGACACATGAATAAATTCTCCTAATCAATACTGATTAGAGAAATGCAAATTAAAATAAGTCTGAGGTACTACTTCATACCTATGAGACTGATATAATGACATAAAAGGAAAATTTAATTATTGGAAATGTGGGAAAATCACAACATTAATACTCTCATAAATTACACTGGAAGCACAACCTATCTTTTCAATATCCCCCAGAAAAATGTTGCCAAGAATAATAAAGATAACTCTTAACAAGGAAGATTATAGAGAGACTATCTGTCCCATGCCTCTCTCTTGCCATTTTCTGGAGAGTATACTTTTTCTCTGGATACAGCCTGGGGACATTTTACTCTTTTGAATTCCTAGTTACAATATTACCTAATCCTTAGATGTTGAATAGGCATGGTCTCAGACAAACTGAGCTTATGGAAAAACTTTAATTTAGAAAGACCCAGGTAATCTGCTACATCCCTGGACATCTACAGTCATCTTGACTTTTTTCTACTGAACCTTGATGATTCTAGAGGAGAGAGTGAAACTGATGACCTCATACAACTCTGCCTCACTGAAATCCAATTCCATTCAAGACATTGCCTAATAATGTCATTGTTTATCTTTGAGAAAGAAGGATGAAAAACAGCAATAACATATGGGAGCTATTGTTATATCAGTCAAAAATATTTATTCTTCCCTAGGTGGCAGAGGTTTAAAGCAATCTTTATTGTTTCTCTCTCATTCACTATGTGCTAGGAATCACATTTTAAAAGATCAATTTTACTCACATAATATTTTGACAAGGAAGACTAGAGGAGTAACTGGTTATTTTTCATTTTAAAATTAAAGGACTAATTTATGTGACAAACACCATTACTAACACATGAACAAATAATAATGACAATAGGTTATTCCTCCCATCATACCATCATGTTACCTTTTCTTATTAAAACTGAACTTTTGGTTATCATAGGAATATTACAAAAGACATGGGGAGATTAGGTCAGAATTTCCACCTTACTTGAATCATAACCTGAATGATTATACCTGCATTTAGCTTCAGATCTGAGTCATAGCAAAGGCACAAGAGAGGAAGCATATTGGGCTTAGAGGATCTGGTTTCAATGCCTTATCTATCAGTGTTTCACTTACCACTTCTGAATATCAACTTTCTTCTCTGCAAAATATAGATAATGATATATTCACTATTTCATAGCATGACTTTACAGAAGTGTTTTGTAAACTTTAAGGTGGTTATGTGTGTATACACATACCTATATACATAAATATACATATACAGAGTTTTATCAGTCAACTCTATATGCATGCTATATGTATGAATATAAAACTAGATGTTATACTTGTATGTATATAAATGTAAACATACATTTATTAACCACTTACTATAAAGAAAGAATTATGATAATTATTAAGGATAGACAGGAAGTTAAAAAGATTGTCCTTGCTCTCAATGAATGACAGAAATAGGTATAGACACAGAATGAGTAAATGGTATTTAGTTTCAGAGGGAACACATAACTGTCCTAGTTATATTTATCCAAATTTTGCTATTCTGAATATCAGATTCAGAGCAGGTATTGCTCACAGTCTAGATGTCACATTTCTGATACTTACAAAGTCTTCACAATTGAGAAAATCATCTCAACTGTGAAAAGTGTTCAATGTGTCAGGGAGTATAATTAAATTATAAATTTAAAGGGTGTACCAAAAGTCTTAATGCAGTAAATTCACTAAGATTTTGGGACATGCTATGTGTAGTTTAGTGGGTAATTGTAAGTCTGAACCAAGTTTTAATATGTGGTTTCTTTGGTTTCTGATTCTAGGAGAGAGGAATGGGAATGGTAATATGTAAGAAAATTATAAATATGTTAATCACACAGGCAGTGTTATTATCAATAATATTATACTTATTCACCCTACTTTCCTTCTTCCTCTGTAAATATAAAGTTACAGAAATTCCCTTTCAAGTTCCAAATGGCAAAGTCTAATGTTCTTTCTGCCTCACTCTACTGGAAGCTCTTCATCATCACTGTTGTGTTCCCTTCTGTGTAAGAATGAAATTTATGTGACTTAAGTGAGATATCGAGGAACAAAAAGCTACTTTATTTATAATGTGGGAAAAGCAAAAACTTGAGACTTAGGCTCAGTGGGTATATAGATGATATTGAAAGGAAAACTGTCTTACAGAGGGAGCCAGTAAAGAAACAGGAAGGTGGATGACATTTCTGGTCTTTTCTGTCCTTTCTTTTGTTTCTCCAGCTCTCTATGGGAAACGTCCACCCCCCCCCCCCCCCCCCCCCCCCCCCGCAGCCTGTCTTACGGGTAACCACTTGCATTGTTCCCCTTCATCATGGCTCTATATGAACGTGAAATTTAAAAAAAAAAAAAAAACAATGTGAATGTGATACCCATACATACAGAGATTGGAATAAGCTTGTTGTTTGTGTGGATTTTGAATCTTAATATAATGAGTATTTGGCTTTTTCAGTCTCTTTTTTGTTATATTAATATCCTTTTCAAAGTTACTAAATACAGTGTGTATTTTGTTCATTCTTGATGTGACAATGTTCTTTCATTTTCCCTGTTGCCTTATCCCTTACTCTAATTTTTATTACATTATAAAGGCATTAAATAAAAAGCAAAAAGATAAAAAATATAAAGCACAGAAATCCACTAACAAGCTGTTTTAGTTTTCCTAAAAGCAGGTTTCATCATTTTTTTTCATATTCAGGGTGTCTAACACATTAGGAGGAAACAGGAAAGAAATGGTATCCTGAAAATGGAGAAAGAACACTGGTTATTTTGCCAATCAAAACAATGACAAAAATCTTACAAAGTGACTAATAAGCCCCTCCCCCTAGCTTAACTATTTAGACTGTCAAGTAGAATTTGGCAGGACATGATCAAAAGGAGAATAAGTAGAATTTCAAATTTCATAGAGCTTAGGGTTCAACCTAATTTCCTGAACTTAAACTCCAACTCACTTCTCTTTGCCCTTTCCCCATAACTAAATATATATGCATATTCTCAGGAGCAGAAACTATATACCCTAAGTTAAGCAATAATAACTGTCAGAGTCCTATTCTAAAGACATTAGAACAACAAGGGTAGAGAAGTATTTCAAGGGCATAACATTCCCCACAGGAGATCTAATTAGTTGCTTGTGGTCATCCCGGGTATTCTAGTGCATACATCTGTCCTCCTAGATGTCCAATAAGCCCTCCATCTGCTTTGTCAGCTATATTCTTAAGGGCACAACATGGACCATTGGACTCAGCAAATTAAAAGCTTTGGACTTAAACAGAAAATTTAAACTTCAGAACGAAAAAGGAAAGAACCAGAGTGAGGCACCTTTGAATCAAAAGGCAATTTAAAGGGATGAATTTAGCTATTAAAATTTCAGAATCACGTATTTACGAGAGTGAAAAGTAACTTGTATGCAATAATATTCCACAGAAGTTCAGTGTTTACTTGTTTTTGTTATTGAATACAGCTAACCAATGCATCTTAACTTTTTTTATTTTAGGATATGATCTCCAAAGTCCTAACATTAATACTCTCCTATCAGAATGGAGAGAAAATAAATGTTGATATATATGTATATATATATATATATATATATATATATATATATATATATATATATATATATATATATATATATATATATATTTGGTTATGTATGTTTGTGTGTGTATACATATGAACTCAATGAAATGAGTTCTATTTTGGTTCCATACAAAAAGCATCCCTCTTTTACTCATCTCTACCAATTGTTCATCCAAAATCAACAGACAAATTAAATAAGAAAATTGAAATAGAAATGAACTGTCATATGGTACAGAGGGAAAATTCAAACTTTTCGGACATTTGAGAGCTCACAGGTTTCTTTCATTCTTGGATGGCACCTGGATAGCTGACTTTCACTTGTGCCATTTGTAAATTATTCCTTGCACCTGGAAAGACTGTTAATGCCATGAACATAATCAGCCTTATTTCATTACCCTTTGAAGGGTTCTTTAAAATGAAAATTAGAAAAGGTTTGGTTGTTTTGTCTTTGTATCAATCAGTAATAGGTCATTGTTACAGACAATGAGAACTTACCAAAGAGATGAAAATATGGAGTATTCCAGTTCTCTTATACAGTGCCCATAAACTTTTCAGAAGTCTGGTCTCTATAAAGGAGTAAAGTGAAATTGAAATTTGGGGGCAGTTAGCAGATATTCTAAGGTCCATTTTAGCTTTCCATTCTAGAAGATTATAATATAGCCTGTATAAAAGCATTTGTTATAGGTTAACAAAAAAAAAAAAGCTTGTTGGGAAATTTAGGAGCTCTTTGCTTAAGGCAAATGAGAACAAAGCAATATTTTTTTTATCGAATCTCACAATTAGCAATTGAAAGAAACACTCCACTTTCTCTACCCCACAATCATCTCAGCTGAAATTGATCTCACCCTTGCCAAATTTAAAGGATATTTTGGCTCTATCTTATTCCCCCAATCATGTTCTACCTTCTTTAATACTTTTTTATGTGCTAAATTTTTTAGTATTAAAAAATACTTCTTTATGCTTGGTACCATCTCAATTTCTTTCTCACTAGCAGAATGAAAGATTCTTAAGGCAAGGGCTTGTCATTACACATACACACACACACGTATATATATATATATATATATATATATATATATATATATATATATATATATATATATATATATATATATACACGTGTTTTTGCGTTTATCCTTCGTTACCAAAGAAGACCATGCCATCAGAGAAATAATTACATGACTTGCACTTGACTTTGTTTTGAGGGAGGGCTGACATAAACAGGTATTGTTTAAACAAATATACGTATATATTTGTTTAAACAATATCTGCCACAATGTCTTGCACATAAAAGGATATCTATCTATCTAAACATATTAACATATAGATATATATGTATAGATATATCAATATATAGATACATGTGTAAATATAAAAATATTTACCTATACATATGCATTTGCTAATTTGAATTAGATCGAATGGCATTAAAATAATATTCAAATAACTCATTTCAAAAGAAATATTCCATGTAAAGGATAGCAAGTTCAAATATAGTACATATGTGCTTCTGATTTTTGTATTTTTTTTTGCTTGTTCTGTCCTTTCCTCTGACTCGATATAGCAGGATAATTGTCTCCTCTGTAATCTTCACTTTATTAATATTGCCCTGACCTATGCAGATTAAATTTCATTTGGGTGATAGAATCTGCCCAGAAATGAAAGCCTCAAGCACTCGCTCCTTCCATATGACTGAGGACACAGGGTATCTTCCGACTGAATAGGAATTGTCCTCTTTATCCTTCACCATAAAGTCAGTCTAGCCCTACAGCAGAGTACTCTCTGCCACAATGAGCTAACGATGGTGAAGGTTGAGCGAGTGCCTTTATGTCACCACAACACTGAACACAATGTCCCAGAGGATGTTATGTGTTTATAAAAAATCAGGGTTCTACTCAATATATTTCTGTGTATACATGTATGTATGTATGTATGTATGTATGTATGTATGTATGTATGTAGCTAGGCAGTTAGGTATGTTGCATGTAAATAAAAGTTGTACTGGGTACATTTTATATAAAATTTGGTTAAAAACTAAATTACTTTATTCTTGATTAATTAAGAAGGAAAATAAGACAGTTACTAAAATTAAGATAGTTTGTTCAAATTTGTCCTAGGGGCATCATTACTTACTGCATTCATTTATCCCTCAGAAAATAAATTCATAGAATTTGAGATTTAGACTTAATATCAAAATCACTTAGTTAAATACATATTTTGTTGGACAGATTCAGGAATTTAGGTTCAGAGGAGGGAAGTGACTTTGTTTAGGTAACAAGAATTTTGATAGCTGAAATTTGAACTGAGCGTGTCTGTCCTGAATCCTAGCCAATGTTCCTTTTATTCTGCTGTGCCAACCTTGAACTTCTAATAAGTGTAGATGAAATAAGTTTAATTGATTCATTTTGAGATTTTTCAGAACATTATCAATAACTTTCATTTCCTACGGGGTTATACTAAAGTGAGCAAAGGGAAAAAATGATGGGAGGAATGTAGTTTCTTGTTCCAGAGAAATGAAGACAACAATGTCATCTTCCTACTCAGGTGGCAAGTATAGGAAAGGGCAGAGTAGCATCTTTTTTTTTTTTTTTTTTTTTTTGCTGGTAAGCCATTTTTCAGTCATATTAAACTCCTTGTGTTGCCATTTGGGGTTTTCTAGGCAGAGATACTGGTGTGCTTTGACATTTCCATCTCCATAGTCATCTTACTAGACTGGAAAGGTAAACAACTTTTTTTTTTTTCAAGAGCGAACTGAAACTCCTAGCATCAAGCATAATATCAAGGACCATGATATAACTGACATTTCATAGATTTGATAAAAAGAGAATAATCACTGTGATAGAATTTTAAAAATACTCTAGAGGGAATAGAATATATCTTTGTACATACAGAAGAGAGGGAAGCATAATTCAGTAATTAAATTAACTGTCTGCTACGTTCACAGTGCTGTGCTAGGCCCTGAGGGAGAGAAAAAGATAAATAAAGGATAATTCCTACACTTGAAGATCTTATCATCTAGTAAGGAAATAAGGCAAATATTTCTAATAAAAGGTGGGGGGAGTGCTCGAAGCATGAGAGGAGTATAAATAAAACACTTTGATGTTTCTAAGGAAAGAAAGGTCATTTCCAAATTTATAAATCAGACAGATACAGAGACAGACTATTTTAACATATAAAACTGTTAGGATGGCATTGCAGGCATAGTGAACAACATGAACAATTTAGAGGCTGAAAAATACAGGATGGCTTATGATTATGGTATACTGATCAGTTTGAGATGGAGCATAGATGGGGAAGTTGTGAGGTTCAAATGAGATAATGGATATAAAGGATTTCACAAACCTTACAGTGCAATATAAATGCCAGTTAAACTTCTAAAATTATCACTAACCTGTAATTGCCAGGTTTCCAGGCTGATGATGACATCATTTCCTGAATTTTCTATTGTACTACTGTTGAACTCAAGGAAAATTTCTAGAACAACACAGGGGTGTGCTGATAATTGTTAAGCTTTTTTTAAAGTTTAATTTAAATTAGTTCTATACAATCAACAAAACAAAAAACCAAGTCATGATTTGCAGCTATTGTTTTTTATTAAATATTTTATTTTTCCCCCAATTGTATATAAAACAATTTTTAACATTTATATCCAAAAATGTTGAGTTCCAACTCTCTCCTCCCCTCCCTCCTCTGACCTATCCTTGAGAAAGTAAGCAATATTGATATAGGTAATATGTGTGCAGTCATGTTAATCATGCACTTAGTCACATCAAGAAAAAAGACATAAAAATAAGCAAAATAAAGAAATTAAAGAAAAGGAATGCTATAATCTACACTCAGATTACATCAGTTTTGCTCTGAAGAGGAGTAGCATTTTTCATCATAAATCTTTCAGAATTGTCTTGGATCATTGTATTGATGAGAATAGCTAAGTCATTCACATGATCATTATACAATATTAAGTATATATAGCGTTATCCTGGTTCTGCTCACTAAATTCTGCATCAATTTGTGTAAATCCAGGTTTTCCTGAAATCACCCTTCTCATCATCTCTTATATCACAATAATATTTCAATAAAATCATATACTAAATTTTGTTTAGCCATTCCCCTAATGATGGACATACCATTGATTTCCAATTATATGATACCACATAAAGAGCTGTTATAAGTAATTTTTGTACATACAAGCTATTTTCCTTTTTTCCATCATTTTGGTATAGTGATTTCATAGTGGCATTGCTGTGTCAAAGGTTATGTATGGGTTTATAGCCCTTTGGTCACAGTCCCAAATTTTTGTACAGATTGGTTGAATCATTGTACAATTTCACCAACAATGCATTAATGTCTCATTTTTACCCCATCCCCTCCAGCATTCATTATTTTCTTCTCTGTCATATTAGCTAATCTGATAGCAGTGGAGTGAAAGCTGAGAGTTGATTTAATTTGCATTTCTCTAGTCAACAGTGATTTAGAAAATTCTTCATATGACTATTGTTAGCTTAGATTACTTCATCTCAAAACTGCATGTTCATATTCTTTGAACATTTATCAAATGGAGAAGCCTCTTATTTCTATAAATTTGACTCTACTTCCTATATATTTAAGAAATAAGGTCTTTATAAGAGATAATTGTATTTTTTCCAATTATGAATACTAAATATATTTCCCTCAAACCTGTTTTCTCTTTTAGCCTATTATCTCTCTCTCATTTCACCCTGTCCATTTTCAAGTTTTGTGCTTCTGAGTTTTACCTTCCACAATCTGCCTTACCTTCTTTTGCTTCCCTGCCCTTCTCTTATCCTATCCCCTTTCCACTCTACTTTCATATATAAGATAGATTTCTATATCCAAATGAGTGTGACTGTTACTACTTCTTTAAACCAATTCTGATAGTAAGATTCGTGTTCTTCCTCCTACTGTAAGAGTTTTTATTGTCTCTTTTATTTCATATAATTTACCCAAACTATACTTCCCTTTTCCCATCTCTAGCACATTTCTCTTACTCAACCCTTAATTATATTTCTTTTAGATAATCAACCCATCACATTCAATTCATACACACAGCCTGTCTTTGTATAATCCTACTAACTGCATTAATATTGAGAAAGTTTTAGGAATTACAAGAACCATATTCTCATGTAGGAATGTAAAAATGTTTAACTTTACTGAATCCTTTATGATTTCTCTTTTCTCTTTACTTTTCAATTCTGCCCCTAAGTCTTGTATTTAAAGGTCATTTTTTAAAATTCAACTCTCTTCTTTTTGTCATGAATGCTGAAAAATCGTCTACTTCATTGAATATAATTTTTCCCTTGAGAGATTACACCCAGTTTCACTGGGCAGGTAATTTTTTTCCAACATTTACTTTTATAAGATTTTTAGTTCCAATTCTTTTTTCTCCCTCTATCTCTCCCCCCTCAATTTTCAATTTTTTTGATACCAGAAAAGAACTGCTATAAATATTTCCCCATTTTTATGATCTCTTTTGTATACAGACCTAGTAGTAGTATTGAGGGATCAAAAGTATGTAGTTTTATAGCCCTTTGGGCAGAGTTCCAAAATGCTCTCCAGAATTGTTGGATCAGTTCACAACTCCACCAACAAAATATTAGTGTTCTAATTTTCCATCTTCCCCAAAATTTATCATTTTCCTACTTTGTCATATTAGTCAATTGGATATGTGTAAAGGTTGTTCCTCAAAGTTGTTTTAATTTGTATTTCTCCCATCAATAGTGACTCATGAGATTTTTATATAACTATGGATAGCTTTTAATTTCTTCATCTGAAAACTGCTTGTTCACATCCTTTGACCATATATCATTTGGGGAATGACTTGTATTTTTATAAATTTGATCCAGTTCTCTAAATATTTTAGTAGTGAGGCCTTTATCAGAGTCATTGTCCATGAAGATTGTTTCACATATTTTTACTTTCCTTCTAATCTTGTTTGAAGTGACTTGTGCAAAGTCTTTTTTAATTTAATGTAATCAAAATTATCATTTTGCATTCCATAATGTTCTCTATCTCTTTTCTCTATCTGTTTTGTCATAAATTATTCTCTTCTCCATAGATATGAAAGGTAAACTATTCCTTGCTCTCTTGACTTGCTGAAGATTTCTATGACCCTTTATGTCTAAATCATGTACCATTTTGACCATACCTTGGTCTATGATGTAAGATGTTGGTCTGTGCCTGGTTTCTACCATGCTTCTTTTCCAGCTTTCCAAGCAATTTTTGTCAAACAGTGAGTTCTTTTCCCAAAAGCTATAATCTTTGGTTTTATCAAACAGTAGATTTCTATCATCACTGACTAGTGTGTCTTGTTCACCTAATCTATTCCACTGATCCATCACTATTTCTTAGCCAGCAACAAATACTTCTGATAGTTGATGCTTTACAATACAATTTTAGATCTGGTATGGCTACCCCATGGATAGGTGATTCTGGGTTATAGTCCTAGCTCTTTTGCTCTCCAGCATATCATATTCCAATACCCCTTATTCTTTAATGTAAAAACTGTTAAATTTTGTGTTATATGGACTGTGGCTCCACAATATTCGAGTTGCTCCTTTTTCGGCTCCTTAAAATAATTTCTCCTATACTATAAAGTTCTGGAATCTGGTTAAAATATTACTGGGTTTTTTCAATTTCAGGGTCTCTTTCAGGAGTTGATTAACAGATTCTTTCAATTTGTATTTTACTCTTTGGTTCTAGAATACTAAGGCAAATTTTCTTGATGATTTCTTAAAAGAAGATTTCTAGGTTCTTTGTTTATCATGGCTTTCAGATAATCCTGTAGTTCTTAAACTATCTTCTGGGATCTATTTTCCAGGTCAGTTTTTCTTTTGAGATATTTCACTTTTTCCCTATTTTTCATTCTTTTGATTTAGGTTTATTATTTCTTGATGAATCACAAAGTCATTAGCTTCCATTTACTTAATTCTAATTCGTATGGAACTGTTTTCTTTAGTGAACTTTTGTTTTCCACTTTCCAACTGATCAATTTTACTTTTCAAGGTATTTGTCCCTTCAATAATATTTTCTGCTTTTACTTTTGGTCTATTCTGGTCTTTTTAAAATGTTATTATCTTCAGTAATTTTTCTGGCCCCTTTACCAAGCATTTGACACTTTGTTCATGATTTTCTTGCTTCATTCTCATTTATATTGTCAATTTTTCCTTCCTCTGTTTTATTTCAATTTTAAAAATCTTTTTTGAGCTGCTCCATGGCATCAGACCCATGGATTATTTTCTTTCAGTTTTTGAATGTAAGAGTTTAGACTTGTCTTCTGAGTTTTTGATTTGGTCTTCCCTGTCACTATAGTAACTTTCTATAGTAAGGATCTTTTATTGTTGTTATTATTTGCTCTTTTTCACAGCTTAAATTTTGACTTTAACTGTATGCTAACATGGAGCTCTTCTGAAGTGGAAAGGCCATGGTCCCAAACTTCAGGGTTTTGTACAGCTATGGTATGATCTAGGGAGATGCATGTTTACTACTCTTCTGTCCTGTGCTGTGATCAGTATACTTCCAGAAGCACTCTTTTCTGTTCTGAAAAATGCTTTTTCTCCCTGAAGCTCAGACCCAAGATTGCAACCCAGATCTAAGGATGACCATTTAACAGAGTACTGCCCCCAGTGGCAGGAAAGCAATGCCTAAAATTTCCTTCTGACCAGCTGTTTGACTGCCTTATCATATGGGGACTGAGAAGTCCAGAATCTGCCACTGCTGCCACTAATTCAGTCACTCCTAAGGTGTACTTCTGGTTTGCTGGAGTGCAGCCTATGCTGGACAGTACTCCACTCTCACTCTAGTGTAACAGACCCTTCCTGCCAACCTTCTAAGTTACCTTGGGATAGAATAATGTTTTACTTCATTCTTTTATGGATTCTGTTACTCCAGACTTTGTTTTCAAGCATTATTTATTTAAAGTTGTTTGGAGGGATTTGGGGGTAGCTCAGGTGAGTCTCCAATTTTTTCTGCAATCTTGGCTTCACCTCCTGTTGTTATTGTTGATTTCTGAGGTACAGATGTGTCCAATGATAACTTAATAATTGCAACTTTTTAAAGAAAGTTAACAATTGCAACACATTAGGATGAATAATATTACAGAAGACAAGAAAATAGGATTGGATCCTTGGTAGGGAATCTTGGATGTTGATCTAGGGGAAAAGATAAACCTTAAAATGAAATCTCATAGGTAACTGAGGAGATGGCTAAATAATATCTAGCTGTTCTCAAAAAATTCAGATTTCTGAGCCCTAAAGAACTGGTGCCAAAAAGTAGCAAATGTGATTTCTGATGTACTCTCTATGTGCTTGGAAACATTAGGAGAATAGGTGGTGTGCAAAAGAATATAAATTGACATCTTTCTCTTGAGTTTTTTCTTAAGATTGCAGAAACAACAAATATGTTCATTCAGTGGAAGCAATTACATGGTATAAGGTATAGACTTTGAGACTTGGAGTTGGGAAAGCCTCTGTTCATATCCTACCTCCAGAATGATTGTTTTCCTTAGTAGCTGTATGATCCTATATAGAAATCTCTTCATCACTATGTGACTCAGATTCCTCTTCTGAAAATGGTAATAATAATAGTATACATCACACAATGTTGTTAAAGTATCAAATGAATTAATATGTATGCATACACACATACATACACACATATACATACATAAAGCTATGTGTACACATAATCTTAATTACATATACATATATGTATCACAAAGCCAATTTTAAAGTGCATCTTAATTTCATTAAAACGTTGGACAAAATCTTTCATGAAATCCATTTAGAAAGGATGGAATGATGTGGACTAATTGGAGTACAAGTATGCAAATTTAAAACTGATACAGTGACTCAAATAAAAAAGAAATAGATCAATATCAACCTGCAGGAAAGACTTTGGAAGAATGTCCCAGAGATTTGTTTTTGCACTGTTATATTAATCATTTTTATCAAATATTGTATGAAACTGTATTATACCATTCTTTTCAAATTTGCAGAAGACACTCATCTTGAAATGATAACTAATACGTTAAATGAGTCAGGATCCAAAAATATCTTAATATTGAAACAACTCTCACAATATAATTAGTTGGAGCTTGATATCAATAAATATATGGTCCTACACTGGCACATAAAAACCCATTTACACAATTATAAATGGGAGAGATATTACTAGACAATAATTGACTGGAAAATTATCACTCTTGGCTAATAAGTAGGGATTCAGAAGATAAACGATTTGAAAAGTGAAAGGTAGCCTAAAAATATGGGCTAAGATTTGTATTTTTATGGCATATATTGGAATATAGAAATGGTCACTTCTCCTCAAAGATTTGGTCCCTTTGTAAGGATCAATTATAGATAGAGAGAATTAGATAGATGATAGACAGATAGATAGATAGATAGATATATAGATAGATATAGATAAGTGGATAAATATATAGACACATATATGTATATATGTGTGTATGTACGTATATTATATATTTATGTGTATACATGTAAATGTGTGTACATGTATTTGTATGTTTATATGCATACATGTGTATGTATATGCATGCATGCATGCATGCATGTATGTGTGTATATATTTGCCAGAATCTTTGAATCTAAAGAAAAACATTATTTGATAGTCTAAAAATGCTAATGTTGTCACAGACTGGATTATTATGAGTATAATTTTTGGAACAAAGTGAGTGATTGACATTGTTACGTTATAACCAGGTCACTTGAGCTACATCTAGAGATCTGTGTCCTGTTCTAGGGACTTCTTCATAGTAAAGACATAGGCAAGATCATGTATGTCTAGAAGAAGGCAACTATAATGAAGAAAAGACATTAAATCATGCCACATACATGATTCATTAAAGGACGGCAATGCTTAGCCTGGTAAATAGGAGGCAGAGAGTACATGGTAGCTGTGTTTAAGTCTCTGAAGAGGTGCTAGGTTGAGAAGGTATTAAAACTTGTTTTACCTGATACTTGATGGTACAAGTAGGAATAATGTTTAAGTATTCCACAGACCCATATTTATGATTCAATATTAGACGATGTTTAATAACATTTAGAGCTATCCAGAATGGCATGAGCATCATCAGGTCATGTGTCCTCTTTCCATGAAAGTCTTCAAAGTTTGAATGACTACTTGTCAAAATGTCACAAAGTAGATTCTTATTTCCAGGTATAGGTTGGAGTCAATATTTTATGAAGTCCCTTAGTACTCTGAGATGCTAAAATTCTAAAAGCTGAGAAAAGTTGTTCATTGGAACAAGTGTAAGAAAATATTCTTGATGTTGGTTCCTGTAGGCCTAGGCTAACTATCTCAAATAAAAGTTGATAATAACTTGGTTCTACTGCATTAGTTCACCATTTACACACTTGATTGTTTTCCTGTATTCTCCCAAAGTAGGGTTAAATCCACTCCTGTTATGGCATTCTTTGCTTAAGCATTTGCTAAATGAATGAGAGTTTATTAATTTCCTACAAGGCTCCTGCAACTCAGAGTTGTATTCCCTTCTTTTAATTGAGGAGGGTAAAATTTACATGTTCTAGGGAACAAAGGAGGGAATAAATTTGAAATTCACATTAGAAAAATAAACTGTTCTAAAAATGATGTGTTTAATGAAGCCGCCCAGTTTGCAGATAATGCCAAGTTCTTCTTGATAGTGCAATGCCTTGAGCTAACTGCAGGAAAGATGTCATGAGACTGTCAGAATGAGTAGAAAAGTAGCAGACAAGTCCACATAGACAAGTATTACACTTGACCTCAAACTATCAACTTCCATGTGACAGGCTTTTTTAAATAGATGAAGACAGATACCATGTCTCCCCTAAGTCTTTCTATTTTTATGTATATATCTGTCAGATACCTAGCTCTTATTATGATACCTTAATAGATCTTCAATGTTATCCATGTGGATTCCCCTTTCTATATTACACTGAAAAAATATATATGTATGGCGATGGGATCTGAGTTGAAATTTACAAACCAGGAAATAACTTTAGCAGTCATTTTAAACTGTGTCTCAGAATGTGTTTATCAAAATCCTGAAATTCATCTAAGCTGATATTGAAACTTGAAGAAACACTTCTTAATATGTTGGTATATCATCATCATCATCATCATCATCATCATCATCATCATCATAGCAGCTAATATTGGTAATAAGTCATTTGATCTCCATAATAAACCTCATTTATCCACATTTTTCAAATGAAAATATTGAGGCCCATGAGTTTCTTGACCACTGTCACACAGCTCCTAAACATCCAGGTCTTCCTGAAACTGATTATGTCATTCTATTGACATCTATAATACAGTTTCACTATTAATAAAAAAAAAATTACTTCTCTTCGAGAAAGTTATCAATAAAATGAACACAATAAATATTTATTGAATGTCTCTTATATACTTGGCACTATGCTAGGCTCTATGGTGGATAGGGAAAAATTCTTCCATCACATAAAAATTGCTTTAAGTTTATCCTAGTGATACAGATCTCAGTTCTCTTAATTTAGTACACAGTCTTTTTGATCTTCTATCTTTAAAATAGTCACCCTGCACTCAGTCTTCTAGTGGTGAGATTTAACTTGGTTGGTCTTTAGATGACAAATATACTAAATGTGAAGTACAGTGTCTCTGTATACTGCTATATTACTATTTCTAAAGCATGCCAGAGATTATGTCACCATCTTGTTCAAAGATCCCCATGGTTTCTCTTTAGTTTCCAGGATGAAACACAAAATCTTCTTTTGGGCTCTTAAAGCCAATAATAGTCTGCCTCCAAGAAATTTTTCTGTATTTATTGAATATAACTTTCTTTCACACACTGTTCTTCCCAATAAAAGTACCCTCCTTTCTTTTGCATAGTCAGAATATTCCAGTTCCAATCTCTGTCTTTGGACAAGCTATCTCAAATTCCTGCTTCACTCTGCTTCACTTCTATTCTATTTGCAAGATTCATTTCAAGTACTACCAACAAAATGGATATCTTAATCCCTGCTAATTTTTTATAACCTCCACCCAAAAATTGCTTGGTATATGAGCTTAGCACAAAGGTTGGTATATAAAAGGTGTTTAATCAATATTTATTTATTGACTGATGGATGTACAAATGAATGTATTAATTCCCACTCCATATAGTCTCTTGGATGGAAAACTCTGCTTTATTTCTGTCTTTGGAACCCCAGCACCTAGTACAGTTGCTTACACACAGAGGAGGCTTAAGAAATCCTTCCTAATATTGTTTCTTCCATATCTGTAATTATGCCTTCTGGAAATAAATGATAAAGAGATAGATTGATAAAAAGATGGATAGATGGATGAATAAGTGTGGTTATCTAATCAACAAAAATTTAGAATATATACACTATGTACCATGAGCTGTGCTAAGAATGGGGGGGGGGGGGAGAGTGGTAAAAATACAAAGAATGAAACAATCCCTGTTCACAAGAAGCATTTATTATAATACGGAAAATGGGGATAAGGGATTGTAATGGCAATCAAATTGGGCTCTTTTGCTGAATGTGATTAAGGAGGTTCTTCCCTGTGCATTGATTGGCCTGCCCGTTGAGGGAGATTGATTGAGGGAGTTGTTTTGTAAGAGCGTCCCAAGTACCTTTTGTTTTTTCTTTCAGGCCCAGGGTCAGAAAATTATGCTCTCTGGCTCTGAAGAGAGTATAAATACTCTGAGGGTGAGGTTTTACTTTGGTGCTTACTGACTGGAATTGTTTGTTTGCCCAGAAAAGCACTCTGGGAAGCTGCTAAGGAGTTCTCCAAATTTGAAAACCCAGATGTCAGTGAATCCCTCGCTGGTAATGGTGGTCAGACAGTTGGACTTGTCTGTTGAATTGTGATGTATGTATTGATTGTGGTCACAAGCCATGTCCGCTGATCTTTGACTTCTCTCTATTCTATATGAAGTTCAGGGTGCTGACTTTTTCCCCTGAAGTAACTGAATGATACATGGGCTTGATTAAAGTGATTGTTAACCCCTCAAAAGTTGTCTTTCCTTTGATGAATGTAGATCTAAGAATCTGTGATAGCAGTTTTCCCCTGACCCCATGTATGTTCAGGTGCTTCCTGTTATAGGAACAGAAAGAAATAATGGGAACAAGATAGAAGATAGGAAGGAACAAAGGAACACATGAAAATGTAGATAGGATAAAGATGTTTTATTTTCCTCAAGTACCAGACTGTCAGATTTGAGCAACATCCACTGAAACCTGGAATATGCTATTTATATTTAGAAATATAAAATTTCCTCTAAGAACTGCTTCGGCTGCATCCCATACGTTTTGATACATTATCTCATTACTGTCATTCTCTTGGATGAAATTATTGATTGTTTTTGTGATTTTTTGACTCATTTTTTAGGATTAGATTATTTAGTTTCCAATTAATCTAATTATATCATTCCATGATCCTATATTACATATAAGTTTTATTCTATCATGATCTGGAAGGGATTAATTTAATATAGCTGACTTTCTGCACTGGATTGTGAGGTTTATATGCCTTAGTATGTAGTCAATTGTTTTGTAGGTGTCATGTACCACTGAGCAAAATGTATATTCCTTTCTATCCCCATTTAATTTTTTGCAGAGGTCTACCATTTCTAAATTTTCTAAAATTCTATGAACTTACTTGATTTTTTTCTTGTTTATTTTGTTTTTAGTGTTATCTAGTTCTGAGAAGGGGAACTTGAGGTCCCCCACTAGTATAGTTTTGTTGTCTACTTCTTCCTGTAACTCACTTAGCTTGTTCTGTAAGAATTTGGATGATGCACCACTTGATGCACATATCTTTAGTGTTCATATTACTTCATTGTCTGTAGTACATTTAGAGGGACATAGTTTCCTTCCTTATGTCTTTTAATTAGATCATTTTTTCCTTTTGCTTTGTCTGAGATCAGAATTGCTACCCCTACTGTTTTTTTTACTTCAACTGAAGCAAAATATATATTGCTCCAGCTTTTTATCTTTACTCTCCATGTGTCTGTTTCAAACGTGTTTCTTGTAAACAACATATTGTAAAATTATAGTTTTTTAATCAATTCTGCTATCCACTTTTGTTTTATGTAGAGCTCAGCCCATTCACATCCACTATTATGATTACTGTGTCTTTTTCTCCATCCCATAACCCTCTATTCATTTCTTGTTTTCCTTTTTCCTCCTCACCATGGTTTTGCTTCTGACCACTAACTCCCTCAATCTGTCCTCTCTACTGTCAGCCCCTCACTGTTTTCATTTTCCCTTTCCTTGTTACTTCTTTCCTGCCTTCTGTCCTCCCCCATTCCTTTCACATGTCCCCTCCTATGTCTGATAGGGTAAGATAGATTTCTATATCCAATTGATTGTGTATGCTATTTCCTTTCTCAGCCAAATATGAAGAGAGTAAGGTTCAAATAATGCTCACCTCCCTTGGTCCACTCCCTCTACTGCATAAGTTTTTGGGACTCCTAGTGTGATGGATTTATCCTTTTCTTTTTTCTTTTTTTAGGCTTTAAGTTTCTGGCTGAATTTTATTTTTTTAGTTATTTTATTTTTTTAATTTTATTTTTCATTTTTAACACAGTTTATAACAGATAAAACAATTCAGACTTGTGGTCAGTTGGTACCTCTTTTGAAAGCATTTACAATATGGACCACAAAAGAATATTTTTTAAACATTAACCAACTGAGACACAAATAATATTTATCTTGCTAACTTCACAAGCTCTTGACCTAATTATCTCCACAGTATTAGTAAGAATCAAAGGACCCTAACTTATTGTTGTTGCTCTAAAGTCCTAAACCCGAAAGCTTAATTTTAGATTTAACCTCGGATGTTCCCCTACCAGTAATCTATAATTTAATAGAATTGGTATTAAGCTTACAAACCTTTTGACTATAGAAAATTGCTACCAAGAATAGGGACATTGCGGGGTTACAATAGCTCCTCAACTTCATGTCAATTACAGGCAAGATTAGATTGTCAACTTGTGCTCAGTCAGGCTTAAAGTCTGCCAGTTGTCAGTGGGAAAACTGAGTCAGGAGAATCCTACCTCAGCCCAGGATGAACAGCTGCTCTCCCACCTTTCCCATGAAATCACCTTTTGCAGTTCATACCAGCATCTCACAGGCTTACTGGCATCATGGATTGGAGGCTCAGACCACCTTTCTTGCTATCCATACCTGGAGTTACATTCAGAAGAAAAGTCACTTAATAGTCCCATAGCATCTAAAAATGGCAAGTTCCAATAACCAGGTTTCAAATATGATTATACTTTCACGTTGGCTAAGGAACATTTTTTGAGGCAAGTCTTAAGTGGCTTACAAGCCTTTCTATACATGTTCTAGTTCCTGAATAAATAGCAATCATAAAATCAAATTTACCGTTAAATCTTTAACTTTCCAATCAATGCCAAATTTTGCCTGAGGTTACCTTCCTCTAGGAAACTTAGACTAAAATTCTTTTCCCAAAATTAAAGATATTGTTGATTTATTCTCAGTAATTAATTGAGCCAATTGTTTTAATACTAATTGGTTTTACCCCACTTTATAACATGTCCACTTTTTCTCCCCATCACTCCCCTCCCCCCAATTCCTAATACCTTGCATTCTGGTTACTCCTTTCCTCAATACCCTCTCTTCTATCACACTCTACCCTTCCCTTATCCCTATCTTCTCTCTTTTCTTGTAGGGCAAGATAAATTTCTGTACTCCATTCCCTGTATTTCTTATTTCCCGATTATATGCAATAAAAATTCTCAACATTCATTGCTAATACTTTGAATTCCAACTTCCCTCCCTCCCCAACCCCACTGAGAAGGCAAGCAGTTCAATGCAGACTGAATATGTGTCATTTTGCAAAAGACTTCCTTAATAATCATGTTGTATAATACTAATTATATTGCCCTCTGTCCTACTCTATCCACCCTTCTCTTTTCCCCCATAGTTGACCTTGTCCCTTCTTGAAAGTGTTTATTTCTAGTAACTCCCTTCTCCCATTTGTCCTTCCTTCTATCATTCACCTCACCCCACTTGTCACCTCTTCCCCTACTTTCCTGTGGTGTGATACAAATTTTCATATCAAATTTGGTAAGCATGTTATTCCCTCCTTCAGACACATATGGAGAGAGTAGCTTCATTTTTCCCCTCTCCCCTTCTCCCTTTTCTCCTCCATTGAATAAAATTTTTCTTATCTCTTTTATGAGGTATAGCCTGCCCCGTTCCATTCCTCCCTTTCTCTTCCTGGTATTTTCCTCTCTCACCCCTAATTTTTATTTTATTTTATTTTATTTTAAGTGTGTGTGTGTGTGTGTGTGTGTGTGTGTGTATACAATCTCTCCATCTACCCAAATACTGAGAAAAGATTCAAGTTATAAATATTTTCTTTCCATTTAGTAATGTAAATAGTTCAGCTTTAGAGAGTCTTTTATGATTTTTCTTTCCTGTTTAGTTTTTCATACTTCTCTCGATTCTTTTCTTGGGAAGTCATATTTTCAATACAGATCTGGTCTTTTCCTCAGTATGAATGATTAAAAGCCCTCTATGCCATTGAATGACCATTTATTCCATTGAAGTATTATACTCTTATTTGATGGGTAGGTGATTCTTGGTTTCAATCCCAGTTCCTTTGATATCTGAAATATCCTAATCCATGCCCTTTGATCCCTTAATGTTGAAGCTGCCAAGTCCTGTGTTACCCTGATTGTATTTCCACAATACTCAAATTGTTTCTTTCTAGCTGCTTACAGTATTTTCTCCTTGATCTGGGAACTCTGAAAGTTGGCCAAAATATTCCTAGGAGTTTCTCTGTTCAGGTCTCTTTCAGGAGGTGATTGGTGCATTCTTTCAATATTTATTTTTCCCCCTTGTTCTAGAACATCAGGGCAATTTTCCTTGATACTTTCATGGAAGGTAATGTCTAGGCTCTTTTTTTGATCATGGCTTTCAGGTAGTCCCATAATTTTTAAATCGTTTTTCCTGGATCTATTTTCCAGGTCAGTTTTTTTTCCAATGATATGTTTCACATTGTCTTCTATTTTTTCAAACTTTTGGTTTTGTTTACTAACTGCTTGGTTTAACTCAAAGTCATTCATTTCCTTGAACTCAGTTCTCTCTTTCAATGAATTATTTTGTTCACCAAGCTTTTGGACCTTCTCCTCCATTTGACTAATTTTGCTTTTTAAAGCCTCCTTCTCCTCATTGGCTTGTTGGACCTCTTTTTCCAATTGAGTTCATCTCTTTTTAAAGCTATTATTTTCCTCAGCACTTTTTTAGTTCTCCTTTAGTAAAGCTGCAAACTCATTTTTCAAACTCTTCAATTGCCTGAGTCCAGTTTAAGTTCCCTTTGGAGGCCCCGGGGGCAGGGGCATTGACTTCCTCTGAGAGTATGCCTTTTTCTTACTCATCCAAAAGGATGGAAGGGAGACACCTGTTCCCCAAGAAAGTAACCTTCTATGGTCTTATTTTTTCCCTTTTTTTGGGCATTTTCCCAGCCAGTTACTTGACCTCTGAGTTTCCTCTCCACATCCACCTAACCTCCAGTTCCACCAAGTCAGCACTGGGGGATGAGGTTCAGATGAGCTGCTCCAAACTCTCAGGGGCTTTAGACAGGGCAGGACTGCTATTCAGTCTGAGATTAAGATCAGCTACTTGGGGGAGAGGTGAGGGGAGCAGGGCTGCCGCACAGGACTCAGTTCCCTCAGGGGGTTTACAATGAGACCTTCAACAATGGATGAGGGCTGCTGCCTGCTTTAAGAGCCCTTGTCTGCTGCCTCCACTGTTGCTACCTGAGGAGGCCCAAGGTATGGGGACACCCTGCTCTCTTCTTTGCTAGATGAAAAGGCCCTCTCACTGATCTTTGGTGCCTGTGGGTTGAGGAATCTGCACTGCTGTTGGAGATTCTATTCTTGAAGGCTGTTCAGATCTGTTCCTCTTGGTGCCATGTGGCCAAGGCTGGACTGGGTTCTGCTCCAGGTCCAGTGGGAGAGACCTTTCTTGTAGGTCTTTCAGGTCACTCTGGGCTAGAAATCTCCTCCATTCTGTTGTTCTGTGGCTTCTGATGCTCTAGAATTTGTTGAGTGTTCTTCTTTACAGGTATTTTACGGACAGTGGGGTAAGAGCTGGTGTATGTCTGTCTTTCTACTCATCCATCTTGGCTCTGCCCCCAATTTACCCTTTTAGTCCTCATTCTTTCTTATTCTCCCAGGAATATTCTTTTACATCCCTTGATTAATTATTTTTATCATCAAATCAAAATCAGCTTATACCTATACCCTCAGTCTATTTATACCCCTTCTCAATGTGATAATAAAGATGCAGTTCTCAAGAGTTACAAGTATCAATTTCCATTGTAGGGGATGTAAACAGATTATTCTTATTGAATAACTTACTCTTCTTTCCTGTTTACCTTTTTATTCCCTCCTTGAGTTTTGTATTTGAAGATCAAATTTTCTGTTGAGCTCTGTTCTTTTCAATAGGAAAATTTGGAAGTCCCCTAATTCATTGAATTTCCATCTCCTCCCTTGAAAGATTATGCTCAGTTTTGCTGGGTAGTTGACCCTTACTTTAAATCTAAACTCCTTTGATTTCTGGAATATCATATTCTCAGGGCACTGATCCTTTAACGTAGAAGCTACTAGGTCCTGAATTATCATGACTCTATGATATTTAAACTGTTTCTTTCTGGGTGCTTGTAGTATTTTCTCCTTGAACTGATAATTCTGGAATTTGGCTGCATTATTCCTTGGCATTTACATTTTGGAATGTATTTCAGGAGGTGATCAGTGGATTCTTTCAATGACTAATTTACCCTCTGGTTCTAGGACTTTAGTACAGTTTTCCTTGATAATTTCTTGAAAGTTATTGTGCAGGCTCTTTTCCTTTTCATTATGGCTTTCAGGTAAACCAATCTTAAATTATTTCTCCTGGGTTTTGTTTTCCAGGTTAGTTATTTTTCCAATGAGACATTTCATATTTTCATCTTTTTTTATCAAATTTTATTTAACTAATTCATGATGTCTCATATAGTCATTAGCATCCAATTGCCCAATTCTAATTTCTAACATTTTTTTCCTTAGGTTAGATTTTTACCTTCTTTTCTATTTGGCTAATTCTACCTTTTTTAAAGAATTCTTCTTCTTGGAGAATTTTTGCACCTCCTTTTCCATTTGACCAATTGTTTTTTTTAAAGAGCTGTTTTCTTCTTTTGTTCTTTCTTTTCCAAGCTCTGTACTCTTTCTTGCATAACTCTCATTTCTTTTCCCAATTTCTTCTACTTTTCTTATTTGACTTTGAAAATCCTTTTTGAGCTCTTCCAAGAAGGTTTTTTGGGTTTAGGACCAATTAATATTTCCCTTTGAGTTTTGAGGAGTAGGTATACTGAGAATGATGTCCTCTTTTATGTTTGTGTTTTTATCTTCCCTGTCACAGTAATAATTATCTATGGTCAGCATTATTTTTTGCTTCTTGCTCATGATATTTACCAGTTTACTGACCTTTAATGTTGAACCTTACTTTTGGGGCACATAGCTCATCGTCCCAAGCTTTTTATGCTGCTGGGGGTCAGGTGCCTGGTCACTGGTTTTGTGTGCTGGGTCCTCAGGTGCTGGCAGCTGTGGGCTCTAGTGGTCTGGCAGCTTACTGGGTGCTGAGCTAGGTTCCTAGTGGTGGTGTTTGGCATGTGTTAAGGCCAGGTTAGATTTTTCTTTTTTCCACAGGGCTGAACTGAAACATTGGGAGGTTCAGTTGCTTACCTAGGGACAGGCAGTAGTAGAGGGAGTTTGGCCTTCTGAAGAATACTTATGTGCCTGCAGATGTGCCGAAGGACATGAAGGTTCAACTGCTGGAGGATGCTTACCCACATAGGGCTGCACTGAATCACATGGAGGTCCACTGCTTGGGGATGCCTGTCTGCTTGGGGCTATATCTACACATGTGATGATTCTCTGATCTGTCCCCTTGGCTATGCTCAGGCATAGTGTGAGGGAAGGGGTGTTCATGGTGTGAGCATTTGTCTGCCCCACTATGATGGGGCTCAAGATCTACTGTTTTGCTGAAGTCAGGCTTGCTGCTGGTCCATTCTGGAAAGTGTTTCCATTTACCTTAGTGAAAGAGACCTTTCTTGATGGTCTTCAAATTTCCAAGAGTATGAGACTTCTCCACTTTGTATTTCTATTGGTTCGGCTGTTTCAAGATTTTTTGTGGGGGCACTATTTTCTGGGTTTTTTAAACATTTAAAAAGGGAGAGTGATAGTGACTTACTACTTACTCTGCCATCTTGACTCCTGGAACTATTACTTGTGCTAATACATAGTGAGTATAGAAAGGTTAATCCACCAAAAAAGTAAAGTAGTTTGTAAGTGATTTCACTCACCTGAGTGGAGTAATAAAGAGAAATTTAATAAAGCATTCTATTTTTCCACAAATTAGCTAGTAGCATAGTTCATATCATGTTCTCTATAAGTAAGTAGCAATATTCTAATTATAATAAGTGTTTTATCCTCAACCCTAAATTTCAATGCTATAATAGGTATAAAAGGTCATGGAAAATAGGAAACCAAGTTGATTTGTATTTGGATACTGGGAAACTGAAAATTTTGGACATACCAACATTTAATTGCTATTAATTTAAAGAAAGGATGAGAAAGTTTTTTTTTATAACACTTTTAGATTTTATTTTTATTTATTATTTTGTCCAGTTGAATACTCTTGTACAAAATGTTAATAGTAGTACATACAATATACTGGCTAATGCATTGTCTGTCTTTTTGTACATATAAAATGTGTGACACGTATAAATTCCTTTTGAGATGTGTTATTTTTATATAATACAGTTTGATTTTTCCTCTGACTCCCTGTTAATCCAAATTAATAAGTCACTCATGCTCTCTTAATTTCAATTTTCTCACAGTAAATGAAAAATAAAGGTACTAAATATGATTTCTACTATCCTTTGCTATTTTAAAATTCTGTTGTTTTTATCATTATCTCTGCCATCTTCTCTGTGTCAGGTACAAAATATCTAAAATCTTGCCCCTACCCAGGCTATGTGAACTTGAGAAAGTCACAAATTCTCTAAGTCCTAGCTCCTCATCTGCAAGGGGATTGGACCACATGCCCTAATTTTCTCCGTTTTACTTCTAAATTTTTGATCTTATTATCCTATGGAGTATGTTGATTTTCAGTACCTAGAAATTTAAATTTAGAGGAATGGTAAACTGGAGAACATTATGACAGAATCTGCACAGAGAAAGATTTCTTATATACGCCATGCTCTCTGCCTCCAAATTCTGTATTTTGAACAATCTACAGTAATCACTATTGATTTATCAAAATAAATTTACTTTTATTCAGACTGAGGAAAATCCCTTCTATTACCCTGTGAGAGTGAGAGTGAGACATAGATACACACACACACACACACACAACACACACTAGGACAAAAAAAGATTCTTTGAGTTATCTTTCATTGTATCTGGTCATATTATAAAATTTCTGCCCTAGCCCTCCTGTTTACCTCAGTTCCTAATTTGTAAAATGAGCTGGAGAAGGAAATGGTAATAACACTACAGTATCTTTACCAACAAAACCACAAATATGGTCACAAAGAGGTGGATATGATTTAAAATGACTGAGGTACAACAACAAAAATCCCAACGAATTAGAAAAATTATTCCATCAGAGGTGAAATAATTTGGGCAAGGTCCCATGGTGAATTCAGTTGAAGAGTTTGTACTGATACCATAATTTCCTAAAGATAAGTCCAATGGCTTACTCTACCATGCCTTAAGTTGCCATATTGTTCATGCTTTAAATCTATTTATCATCTATCTATCTATCTGTCTACCTATCCATCTGCCTATCTGTGTAAACGTCTCAATACCCACACTTACTACTTAAAAGTTGTCTTTCTGAAGATCATTCTTCAGTTATTATTCCTGTCATTATACTATTTTCTATATGCTTAATGATTTTTCAAACCATACTTTCAGGCAGATAATTTAAACTGTGACTTGTCTTTTTAGCCATCCTATCCTTCCTTATAAGAATTGAAGTTGGGAACAGAATCTATGCTTGCATAGTACTATATTGAAAATAGCTTGATGGAGGACTTGACATTTTCCACTGCTTTTATAATGGGAACTGCAGTGCTTGTTACATCACACCAAGTTAGCAAAATCAATACTTAGATGATAAATCTATACATTGTTTCAGAGTGTTTTCGTGATTTACTGCTTATAGATAATCGTAATCCATGCTTCAAAGGAAATTGAGCCAAGCATCTGGTACATGATAACTTGAAAGTGTTTCAGACACAGACCAGTTCTAAAGAACAATGGTTAAGAAGAAAAATTAACCCTCTTAGTGTTTAAGTTCGGAAAATTCTTTCCAAGGGCCCAGTTCATTTCCAGAGTACATTTTGTCATCCATATGCTTTCAATTATTTACAGTTATTAAATGCTGTATCAGTTTAAAAAAATGGTTCAGCACTTCTGGAAGCCAAGATGGCAGAGTAAGCAGTGAATTGCTGTAGTTCTCCCATATTCACCTCCAAACAATTAGAAAATGGCACCCTGAAACAAATCCTGGAATAGCAGAGCCAGCAGAAAGATGGGATAGATTAGTGTCTTAGCCCAAGTGACTTACAGGATGAACTGGAAAGGTCCTTCTCATTTGGGTAAAAGGGAATCACATTCCAGCACAGGTTGCATGCCAGGAAGACAGTAGCAAAACCCACCACAGCATACCAGTGGGAGCTGCTGAGCCCTAGTGGGGTAGAGAAGGCAAACACTGGTATCAGGATCCTAGATGTGTCTTTACATAGCCAGGGAACCACAGACTCCAGCTCCTAGAATCACTGTGTTTCAGGGTATCCTCAGGCAAGTAGGCATTCTCCAGAGATCAGAAGTCCACATGCTTTAACGTAGTCCAGGGCAGGCAGGTGTCCACCAGCAGCCAGATCACCATGTGTTTCAGTGAAGTCCAGAGCTAAAAGGGATACTCCAGGGTCCAGACCTTCATTTACTTCATTGCAGCCCTGGGGGAGGGCAGAAAAAAAGCTCTGGCCTCAGTACATCCCAGACACCATCACAAAAATAATAACTCAGCACTTGGTATTTTGTCAAACAACTAGAACCCACAGCTGGTGGGACCTGAGTCCCCAGTACACAAAAGTCAGTGACTAGGTGCTTGGTCCCCAGCACAAGAAGCATGGGACAGTGTCCCTATGCTCCAGCAGTAAAGTTCAACTTTAAAAGTCAGGAAATAGGTTTAAAAAAATAAGGATGAAGTAAAAATGAACATTGACCAAGAAAGTTATTATAGTGAAAGAGAGTGTCAAAAGCTTGGAAAAGGAAGGACAAAAATTACTGAAGCAAACTATTCCTTTAAAAATAGAATTTTCCAAATCAAAAAAGAAAGTGGCTAAAGTAAATAACTCCTTTAAAAGTAGAATTGGCCAAATGGAAAAGGATACAAAAGATATAAATATATGTTCTCGCCTCAACTTTCTTCCCCTCCACTGTAAAAGCTTTTTCTTGTTTCTTTTATTAAGATAATTTACCCAGTACATTCTTCACTCACCCATTAATTTTATTTTTCAAATATCATCCCTAAATATTCAATGTACCTTGTGCCCTCTGTCTATATCTATCTATCTATCTATCTATCTATCTATCTATCTATCTATCTATCTATCTACCTATCTACATCTATATCTATCTATCTATTTCTTTAAATTTGGAATTGGGTAAGTGGAAGCTAATGACTATATGAGACATCATGAATTCCAAGCCCTCCAGATCTTTCCCTACAGAAGAGATGAACTAGTAGCTTAGGGGAAACATGGAGCAGTAAAAACTAATGAGTAGGGGCAAAACAAGGTCCCTTCTGGGACAACTGGGGAAAATCTGAAGAAAATTCTCAGGATAAGGTTTGAGCCCTGTGAAGAGTAAAAGCCTACAGGTTAGGTGCAAAAGTTTCTTAAACAACAATCTGCAAGCCTTAAGACTAGGTGGGTTGGGAAACAGCATCAGCATTGGCCACAGGCAATTTTACCCAGGAGATAGTGAGAGATCTGAACTGGGGAAGATTGAAGGAAACTCTGCTGTCAAGGAATGCCAGATCCAGACGTGCTGTGGAGACACAGCAGGAAACAGAAGGAACCAGCATACACCAGGTGAGTGCAGAGGCCATAGACGGGGGACACCTCTGATTATGGACACTTACAGGAGTAACGAGGCTAGAGGTCTTGATTCCAGTTCCAGGATAGAGCAGACAACTGAAGGAGTATCTGAGGTCAGAGGTACCATCACCTATGTCCCAAGATTAGAAGTGTTTATAAAAACTAAGCCCTTGACAAAAAAAAATACAGGCAAAAGGAAAAGAATACAAACATAGAGTGCTGCTATAGGAATAGAGAGAATCAGGGTTCATCTTCAGAGGAAGATATTGAAACAAAGAAACCTTCTTCCACTCCAAGAAGTAATATCAAATGGCCACCTGCTCCAAAAGAATTCATAGAAGAACTTTAAAATGCCTTTAAAAATCAAATTACAGAGACTGAAGAAAAAAATAAGAATAATTCAAGACAAACAGGAAGATTATGAAAAGAAAGTCAATCAATTAGAAAAGGAGATACAGAATCTTTTTCTTTCAAATTTCAATATTTTTGTTTTAGTTTTTATCATTCACTTCCACAGAATCTGAGTTCCAATTTTTCTCTTCTTCTGTCCTCTCACCCCAGGACTGCATGCATTCTGATTACCCTCATCTCCCAATTGGACCTCCCTTCTAAACCCCCCCCAATTGTCTCATCCCCTTCCCCTTCTGTGTTCTTGTAGGGTAAGCTAGATTTCTATATTTCATTGTCTGTTTCTCTGATTTTGCAGTTGCATGTAAATGCAATATTTAAACATATTTTTTAAATGTTGATTTCCAAATTCTCTCCTTTCTTCCCTCCACACTGATAGCAAAGATAGGATCTGAGAAGGTCTTAGGGGGACTGAATCTCAGGTACCTGTGGTGGTATCCAGACTTCATGACCCCAAAACACCAAGGAAAAATTGGAAGGTCAGTGAAAAATCCTGTGGGACCTGTGTGAGAGTAGAGTGGTTGGGCTTCAGCCTCAGGGTGGCAGAAGGAGTGGAGCAGCCCACAGCAGCCAAAGCAGCACCAGCAGCAACTGTTTCTACAGCTCTAGGCCCACAGATTGTGGAGGAATGGAGTGACTGACACTACACCTCCCACTCCAACTGGAAGCAGAGAACTACCTTGACAGAGACTATAGAATATTACTTTGGTAATAAGGAATAACAAAGAACACAAAAATAAAACTACAAAGTCAAAGCTTCTACATCCAAAGCCTCCAAGAAAAATATAAATTGGTCTCAGGCCATGGAAAAGCTCAAAAAGGATTTTGAAAATCAAGTAAGAGAAGTAGAGCAAAAATTAGGAAGAGAAATAAGAGTGATGCAAGAAAATCATGAAAAACAAGTCAACTACTTCCCAAAAGAGACATACGAATGCTGAAGAAAATAATGTTTTAAAAAACAGATTACCTCAAATGGCAAAAGAGATCCAAAATATCAATGAGGAAAAGAATACCCTAAGAAGCAGAACTGGACAGATGGAAAAGAGGTCCCAAAGTTCACTGAAGAAAATAACTCCTTAAAGATTACAGTAGAGAAGATGGACGATAAGGACTTTATGAAAGATCAAGAAATTACAAAACAAAACAAAAAGAATGAAAAATGGAAGGTAATGTGAAATATCTCATTAGAAAAAAACAATTGATCTGGAAAATAGATCCAGGAGAGACAATTTAAAAATTATTGGACTACCTGAAAACCAGAATCTGAAAAAGATCCTAGATATTATCTTTCAAGAAATTATCAAGGAAAATTTCCCTGATAAAGGCTAAAATAGATATTGAAAGAATCCATCAACTACCTCGTGAAAGAGATATCAAAAGGAAAACTCCTAAGTATATTGTAGTCAAATTTCAGAGTTCCAAGGTCAAGGAGAAAATACTGCAAGTAGTCAGAAAGAAATAATTCTAATATTGAGGAAATATAATAGGGATAACAGAAGATCTAGCATCTTCTACATTGAGGGATCAAAAGACTTGGAATATGATATTTCAGAGGTCAAAGGAGCTAGGATTAAAACCAAGAATCACCTACCCAGTGAAACTGAGTATAATATTTCAAGGGAAAAAATGGTCATTCAATGAAATAGAGGACTTTCAAGCATTCTTGTTGAAACACCCAGAGCTGAAGAGAAAATCTGACTTTCAAATACAAGAACCATAAGAAGTATGAAAAGGTAATCAGGAAAGAGAAATTGTAAAGGACTTACTAAAGTGGATCTGTTTACATTCCTACATGGAAAGATCATATTTGTGACTCCAGATTTTTTCATTATTAGGGTAGTTGGAGGGATTATATACATATAGATAGAGGGCACAAGGTGAGATGAATAGGAAGGGATGAAGGAGTGAGAGAGTATATACTGGAAGGAGAAAGGGAAAATAGAATGCAGTAAATTATCTCAGAGATAAGAAAACATTTTTTTTCAATGGAGGGGAAGTGGGGGAAAGGTGAGAGGCAAAGAGTGAAGGTTACTCTCATTGAACTTGGTTTCAGAAGGCAACATACAAATTCAATTTGGTATGAAAACCTATCTTACATTTCATGAAAGTAGGGGGAAGGCAATAAAAAAAGGGAGGATCATAGAAGGGAGGACAAATGGGAGGAGGGGGTAGTTAGAAGTAAACACATTTGAGCAGGGATAGGGACAAAAAAGAGAATAGAATAAATGGGAGTCAGGATAGGATGGAGGGAAATAGAGTTAGTCTTTCACAATACAACTCTCATGGACATGGTTTGCATAACTACACAAGTATATCCTATATTGAATTACTTGCCTTTTCACTGGGGATGGGTGGGGAAGGAGGAAGGGAGAGAAGTTGGAACTCAAAGATTTTTTTAATTGAATTATTTTATTGGTTTTCAATGTTTGACAATCACTTCCATATATCTTCTATTTTTTCCATTCCCTCCTCATTATACACCCCTCCCTCCCTACTCCCTCCCTGAGACTTCATGCAATCATATATTGGTTCTACATGTACATTCCTATCACATACATGTTACAAAGAGGAATTAAAATGAATGCGAGAAACCATAAAACAAAACAAGTATAATACAAAAGAAAATAGTCTGTTTCGATCTGCAATTCAATTCCATAGTTCTTTCTCTGGATGTGAAGGCGTTTTGCCTCATGAGTGCATTATTAATTTTTTTAAGTTCATGCATTTCAGTGAAGTACTAAGTCAACCAGAAAAATTTCTCACACACCGTGGTTGTTGCTGTGTACAAATTTCTCCTGGTTCTTCTCCTTTCACTCAGCATCAGTTCATATAAGTCTTTCCAGGCTTCTTTGGACTCTTCCTGTTCCTCCATTCTCATAGCACAATTGTACTCCACTATATTCATATAGCACAACTTGTTCAGTCATTCCCCAGTTGTTGGGTAACTCCTTGATTTCTAGTTTTTGGCCACCACAAAGAGAGCTGTTATATTTTTGTACATGTGGGACCCTTTCCCATTTCTATGATCTCTTTGGGATAGAGTCCCAAAGTACTGTTGCTATGTAAAGGGTATGCACATTTTGTAGCACTTTGGGCATAGTTCCAAATTGATGTCCAGAATGTTTCAATCAGCTCACAGCTCCACCAACAATGAATTACTGTTCCAACTATCTCACATATTCTCCAATATTTATCATCTTCCTATTTTGTCATGTTAACCAATCTGATAGGTGTGATATGGTACCTCAGAGTTGTTTTGATTTGCAGCTCTCTAATCAATAGTGATTTAGAACATTTTTTCATGTGATTATAGATAGCTTTAATTTTTTCCTCTGAAAATTCTCTGTTTGTATCCTTTGACCATTTATCAATTTGGGAATGACTTGTATTCTTGTACATTTGACTTAGTTCTCTATGTATTTTAGAAATGAGACCTGTATCACAGACACTAGTTGCAAAAATTCTTTCCTAGTTTTCTGCTCCCCTCCTAATCTTCTTGTACTGGATTTGTTTTTGCAAAACTTTTCAATTTAATGTAATGAAAATTATCCATTTGCACTTCATAACGTTTTCTATCTCTTGTTGGGTCATAAATTTTTCCACTCTTTATAAATCTGTGCCCCTAATTTTTTTAATAATATCAATTTTATACCTAAATCATGCATCCATTTGGACTTTATTCCTGTATATGGTGTCAGACGTTGGTCTACGTCCAGTTTTTGTCACACTGTTATCCAGTCTTCCCAGATATTTTTGACAGTGAGTTCTTATCCCAGAAGTTGGCATCCTCATGTTTATCGAACAGAAGATTACTATATTCATTAGCTAATGTGTATTGAGCATCTAATGTATTCCACCGGTCTACCTACCCACTTCTTAGTCAGTACCAAGTGCTTTTGATGATTTCTGCTTTATAATGCAATTTACGATCTGGTAGGGCTAGTTCAATTTCCTTAGCACTACATTTCATTAGTTCCCTTGATATTCCGGACCTTTTATTCTTCCAAATGAATTTTGATATTATTTTGTCTTCCTCCAGAAAATAATTATCTGGTAGTTTCATTGGTATGGCACTGAATAAGGAAATTAATTTCGGTAGAATTATCATTTCTATTACATTAACTCAGCCTACCCACAAGCAACTGATGTTTTTCCACTTACTTAGATCTGACTTTATTTGTGCAAATAGTGTTTTGTAATTGTGTTCACATATTCCTTGGAGATGTTTTATAGTGTCTATCATACCTTTAAATGGGATTTCTCTTTCTATCTCTTGCTGTTGGGCTTTGTTAGTAATATATAGAAATGCGGTTTGTAGGGTGTGTTCAGGGAGGACCAGCACATTTGGTGTGATGAATGCTGAGCCCTTTTCAGGGCTCTCTCCACCTTTTGTGTCCACCTGTTCCAGCTTAACTCTTACCTGTGACTCCAAAAAGCTGCAGCAAGTGCAGCAACCACACCCTGGTAAATCATTTCAGAAGATGGGCCAAACCAGGTTGAGGGTAACCAAGGGTTCTCAAACCCCTTGCTGATACTAAACATGTGAAGACTTCGTCTGGTGGAATGTGGATGAGAACAATTTGTTCCAATAGCTATGAAGGCAGATGAAGCAGGCCATGTGGAGCACTTAAAGCTTCATTAGATACCAAAGCTGCCAAGGTCATCTACTGCATCCTGAGCAATCACCAGCCACCTTGACTCTGTCCTTCCACTGGATTATGATGACTCAGGAGGAGAGAGTGAAACTGATGACTTCGTGCATCTCTGCCTCACTTAAATCCAATTTATGCATGAATCAAAAGATATCACCCATACCATTTTACTATTATGCCTCAAAGTCCTGTGGTGACAGGCAAGTGATGAAGCAGCAGGTGCGGATACAATAGGAGCTGTAGTCATAACCCTGCACACTGGGGGCCCAGGCCATAGGTTCCTTTCTCACTGGAAGCAGCAGTGGGACTTGATAGCCCCCTGGGTGTCTGAGAAGCCTTTTAAGGATCACGCTACTCACCTTCTGGTGTGAGGAAGGGGGCTAGAAAAGGTGCCGTAAACATTGCCTGCTTACCCAAGCCTGGCCTGATTACTGTGGCAGGCGGGGAATCCCACTATGTAATCGAAACACAAAATAATGTACAAAAATGTCTGCAAAGGTGATTCCACACACCATTGGCATATGGAACGTGTGCACACTAATAGCCAACACAAAATCCAGGAGACCTGAAAGAAAAACTGCTCTTATTGCAAGAGAACTCCACAGGTATTGCATCCACAGCCCTGAGTGAAACAAGGCTGGCAAATGAAGGTCAGCTTACTGGAGCTGGACCTGGATACACCTTTTTCTGGAGTGCGTGTAGTGAAGGGGAGTGCTGTGAAGCTGGCTTGAGTTTTGCAATCAAAACTAATTTAATCAGCCAGTTGGTATGCCTGCTAAAAGGAGTGAAAGACAGGCTTATGACAATGTGATTGCCACTCAGAGGAATATGCCATGCCACCATCATTAATGCCTATGCTCCCATCATGGCAAGCCCTGATGAAGTCGAAGAAAAATTTTATGAAGACCTAGAGACCCTTATCATCAACGTGCCAAAAGAGGACAAGTGTATAATACTGAGTGAATTTCATGTTAGAGTAGGCTCAGATTACCAGACTTGGCAGGGAGTCCTAGGGAGGAATGGAGTTGGAAACAGCAACAGCAATGGTCATTTACTGCTGAAGACTTGTGCATCGCATGAGCTTTTCATCACCAACACTGTCTTCCATTTACCTAATCACAATAAAACTTCATGGATACACCCTCACAGCAAACACTGGCTTCTAACAGATTATGTGATTGTAAGAAGAGGCGACAAGATGTGAGAGTGACAAAGGCAATGTGTGGTGCAGAGTTCTGGACTGATCATAACTTATCCTTTCCAAGCTAAATGTTCACATTTATCAAAAGCACCACCCCCAAGGCAAAATGACTAGAGACTTAATGTCAACAAATTAGAGCTCTTCTCTGAACATGAACAGTTTTCTGCTGACTTGGAGGGAAAGTTGAGGCAACACACAGTTGGCAACAGTGGAGTAGAAAAGGAGGGGGCAACTCTCAGAGATTTGGTGTACAACACTGCATTTGCTCATCTGGCTCAGAACACTCACAAACATCAAGACTATTTTGATGAAAATGATGGGGACATTCAGAAGCTGCTAAATGAAAAATGAGAACTCCACAGGATTTACCAGCAGGATAGTTCATCCACCTCTAAGAAGGCAGCATTTAATTCCATCAAAAGCAAAGTACAAGCAAAGCTCAGAGAGATGCAGGATTACTGGGTAAGTAAGAATGCAAATGAAATTCAGTTTAATGCTGATAGTAACAATTGAAATCGCTTTTCTGATTCCCTGAAAGCTATTTATGGACCAAAAACCTATGGTGCATCACAAGTACTCAATGCTGATGGAGTCACATTGATTATTGATAAGGACATGATCCTAGAGAGATGGGCTGAACACTTCCATAGTGTTCTCAACAGACCACCATCAATCAATGCTGAGGCCATTGACCGTTTACCTCAAGTTGAAGTCAATCCCTCCTTAGCTGAACTTCCACCTGAAGAAGAGATTTTGAGTGCACTTTTCATCTGGCAAATTACCTGGTGCTGGTTCTATTCCAACTGAGATTTAAAAGGTAGGGAGACCACAGATCATACAAAAGCTGACTGAAATTTTCCAGGTTATATGGCAAGAGGAGGTTATCCCCCAGGAGTTCAAGGATGCCTCCATTGTCCATTTCTATAAGCGTAAATTGTCCTGCAACAATCACAGGGGATCTCTCTCTTAGTAACTGCTGGCAAAGTTCTTACTAGACTCCTTCTTAATAGGCTGGTCCTTCAATTGGAAGATGGTCATATACCTGAGAGCCAGTGTGGCTTCAGAAAGGGCTGAGGAACAGTTCTTATAGTCTTTGCTGCCCAACAACTCCAGGAGAAATGCAAGGAGCAGAACAGAGGTCTGTACACAACGTTTGTAGATCTGACCAAGGCCTTGGACACTGTAATTCATGAGGGTTTATGGAAAATTATGTCAAAACTTGGTTGCCTGGAGAAGTTCATCAATATTGTACATCAATTTCATGCTGGCATTTTTGCCCAGGTTTTGGATAATGGACAAAGCTCTAGTGCCTTCCCAGTCAGCCATGGAGTGAAACATGGCTGTGTGCTTGCTCTTATGCTTTTAGCATGATGTTTTCAGCCATGTTGACAAATGCTTTCAAAGAGAATGAACAAGGTCAACTACCACACTGATGGTAAGTTCTTCAGTTTGAAAAAGTTACAAGCCAAGACCAAAGTGGAGGGAGTATTGGTGCATGATTTTCTGTTTGAAGATGATTGAGAACTCAGTGCAGCCTCTGAAGTTGAGATGCAACAAAGTATGGATCAATTCTGCACTGCCTGTGCTGATTTTGGCCTAATAACAAGCACCAAAAAACACAGGTGTTCCATCAGTCACCACCACACCATCCACATGTGGAACCCATCAGTTACAACAAATGGAGAAGTCTTGAATTCTGTGGATAAGTTCACTTACCTTGGTAGTGTACTTTCCAGTGATGTATACATTGACAATGAAGTTGATGCATGTATTTCCAGAGCCTCAGTGATTGGAGGCTCTGAAGAATAGATTGGTAGAGGAGAGGTATTAGACTGACTACCATACTGAAGGTCTACAGGGCCATTGTGTTGACCTCATTGCTATATGCTTCTGAAACATGGACAGTCTACTAGGGCCATGTCAGGAAAGATTCTGAGGATCATCTGGAATGATAAGGTACCAGACACTGAAGTCCTTGTTCAACCTGAACTGCCAAGTATTCAAACTATGCTTCAGAAAGGGTAACTCTGATGGGCTGGCCATGTTGTTCAAATGTAAAATGTACACATGGCAAAAAGAGTACTTTATGGATGGGGCAGTAGAACACATGGTGACAATAAGAAATGATACAAGGACACTTTCAAGGTCTCTCTCAAGAACTTTGGATTTGACGATGCAAGATGGGAGGCACTGGCACAGGGTCACTCACCATGGCGTGCCCACATAAGAAAAGGTGCTGTGCTCTTTGAGCAAAGCAGAATTGAGATAGCACAAAGTAAGTGCAGGATGCAAAAATTTGGGAAATCCACCCCAAATATTCAAGTGGACAAACTGTGCCCATCCTGTGGTAGAGCATGCCTAGATTTTATTGGTTTGAACAGACACAGTTGGACACGCTGAAATTTCTCTTTACAATGGTGATGTCATTTTGGTCCTCTTTGAAGATGAAGGACAGCAACCAACCAAGCATATGAGCATGCAGATGATTTTTGTGGGTTTATTTTGTACCCTGCGACTTTGTTAAAGTTGTTTATTATTTCAAGAAGTTTTTATTTGATTCTCTGGGATTCTCTAAGTATATCATCATGTCATCTTCAAGGAGTGATAATTTAGTTTCTTCTTTGCCTGTTCTAATTCCTTCAGTTTCTTTTTCTTCTCTTGCTGCTGCAGGTAGCATTTCTAATACCATATTGAATAGCCCAGGTGATAATGGACATCCTTGTTTCACCCCTGATGATATTGGAAATGTATCTAGCTTGTCGCCATTGTATATAATGCTTGCTTATGGTTTTAGGTAGATACTTCTTATTATTTTATGAAAAGTTCTATTTATTCCTATGCTTTCCAGTGTTTTCAATAGGAATGGGTGTTGTATTTTTGTCAAAAAATTTTTCTGCATCTATTGAGATAATTATGTGGTTTCAGTTAGTTTTGTTGTTGACATGAGAAATAATGCTAATAATTTTTTTAATATTGAACCAGTCCTGCATTCGTGGAATAAATCTTACCTGATCATAATGTATTATTCTCATGATTAGTTGTTTTGTTTTTTTGGCTAATATTAAAAATTTTTACATCTATATTCATTAGGGAAATTGATCTGTAATTTTCTTTCTCTGTTTTGGCTCTTTCTGGTTTAGGTAATCAGAACCATATTTGTACCATAAAAAGAATTTGGTAGGACTCCTTCTTCGGCAGTTTTCCCAAGTAGTCTATACAGTATTGGAATTCACTATTCCTTAAATAGTTGATAGAATTCACTTGTAAATCCATCTGGCCCTGGAGATTTTTTTCTAGGCAGTTTATTTATGACTTTTTCAATATCCTTTTCTGAGATGGGGTTATTTAAGCACTCAAAATCCTCTTCTATTAATATGGGCAATTTTCATTTTTTTAAAATAATCTTCCATCTCATTTACATTGTCAAATTTGTGGGCATGCAGTTGGGCAAAGTAATTTCTTATTATCGTTTTAATTTCCTCCTCCTTGGTGATTAGTTCACCCTTTTCATTGTTGATATTGGTAATTTGGTTTTCTTCTTTCTTTTTTTAATCAAATTGACCAAAGCTTTATCAATTTTATTGATTTTTTCATAAAATTAACTCGTAGTTTTATTTATTAGTTCAATAGTTTTCTTAATTTCAAATTATTAATCTGTGCTTTGGCTTTTAGTATTTTGAATTTGACATTTACTTGGGGATTTTCAGTTCGTTCTTTTTCTAGCTTTTTCATTTGCATGCCCAATTCATTGATCTCCTCTTTCTCTATTTTATTCATGGAGGCATTCAAAGATGTAAAACTTCCCCTAGAAGTCCTTTTTTAGTATTCCTTGGGACTTGATAGGTTGTCTCATTATTGTCATTCCCCTGAATGAAGTTATTTGTTTCTATAATTTGTTGTTTAACCCACTCATTCTTTTTTAAGATTATACTTTTTAGTTTCCAATTAATTTTTTTAATATTTCCATGACCTTTGTTTACATATAATTTTTGTTGCACTATGATGCATTGAATTATCTCTGAGAAGGATGCATTGATTATCCCTGCCTTTTTACACTGGATTCTGAGGTTTTCATGACCTAGTACTTGGTCAATTTATGTATATGTGCAGTTTACCACTGAGAAAAAGGCATTCCTTTCTATCCCCATTCAATTTTCTCCAGTGATCTATCATATCTACCTTTACCAGAGTTTGATGCACCTTCTTATCTTCTTTCCTATTTATTTTGAGGTTAAATTTATCAAGTTCAGACAATGGGATGTTTAGGTCCCACACCAGTATAGTTTTGCTTTCTATTTCTTTCTGTAACTCCCTTCACTTCTCTAAGCATTGGATGCTGTACAACCTGAAGCATATATGTTTACTAAGGAAATTGATTCATTTTCTATGGTGCCTTTTAGCAGGATGTAGTTTCCTTCCTTATTTCTTTTAATTAGATCTATTTCTGCTTTTGCTTTGTCTGAGATTAGGATTGCTATCCTGCATTATTTACCCCTGCTGAAGCACAAAATATTCTACTCCAACCTTTTACCTTTACTCTGTGTGTATGCGCCCATTTCAAATGTGTTTCTTGGAAACAATATATTGTTGGATTATGGCTTTTAATCCATTCTGCTATCCATCTCTGTTTTATGGGAGAGTGCATTCCATTTACATTCATGGTTATGATTACTAACTGTGTATTTCCCTTCATCCCCTTTCTTTTTGTTTATGCTTTAGGTCTCCCTTCTCCCTTCCCCTCCACAATAGATTTTTAATTTTTGATCACCAACTACCTCAGTCTTCCCTCCCTTCTTTCAGCCCCCCTCCCTTTTAATGCCCTTTTCCCCTACTACTTCTTCCCTCATTTTTAGCTTCCCCTCCCTTGTCTTCCCCCTTTACCTTCCTACTGCCTATGGAGTTAATTATATTTCTATAATTAACTGAATTTGTTGTTTCCTGCTTGAATCAGATCAGATAAGATTACCTCTCAAACAATACTCATCTCCTTCACCTCTTTCTCTCTATTGTAATATATTTCTGTTCCTCTTCCTGTGAAGGAATATACATTTTTCTGCCTCCTCCTTTTCACATTTCCCATTACAATTTCTTTGCACCCTTAAATCACATTTGTTGTCATCAGTTCATTTAATTTATACCCACTCCCTCTATCTATGCATATCCCTTTTATATATCATAATACATATACAATTCTCAAGATTAACCAATATCATGTTGCTTTATGGGGAATGTAAACAGTTTGCCCGTATTGAGTAACAAGATTTTTTTTTCCCACTGTTTACCTTTTTATGCCTCTCTTGAGACCTGCATTTGAAGATAGAATTTTCTATTGAGTTCTGGCCTTTTCACCATGAAGGTCTGGAAATCCCTTATTTTATTGAATGTCTATCACCTTGCCAGAAATATTATGCTCAAGTTGGCTGAGTAATTGATCCTTGGTTGTAGACCCAGCTCCTTTGCCTTTCAGAATATCGTATTACAATTCCTTTGATCTTTAAATGCAGAAACTGCAAGGTCCTCTGTGACCCTGACTGTACCCCCTCAATATTTCAATTGTTTCTTTTTGGCTGCCTGCAGTATTTACTCCTTCATTGATAGTTCTGGAATTTGGCAACAATATTCCTTGTTGACTTTAGTTTGTGATCCCTTTCAGGAGGTAAATGGTGGATTTTTTTTATATTTTGCCCTCTAGATCTAGGATTTCTGGGCAATTTTTTATTGATGATTTTTTGGATCATATTATCCAGGCTTGTTTTTATCATTGCTTTCTGATAAACCCATAATCCTTAGATTTCTCTCCTGGATCTATTTTCCAAGTCAGTTGTTTTTGCAAATGGATATTTTACATTTTCTTCTGTCCTTTCATTTTTTGATTCTGTTTGACTGATTCTTGATGTCACATAGATTCATTAACTTCTACTTGTCTGATTCTAATTTTTATCAAATTTTTTCCTTAGTCAACTTTTGCATCTCCTTTTCCATCTGTCCAATTGTTCATTTTATAGAGTTATTTTCTGCAGTTAGGTATTGTATTACTTTTGATTTGTCCAATTATTCTTTTAAATTCTTCTATGATTTCTTTTTTTTCATATTTTTAAATTCACTGGTCAGTTTTTCTTGTATTTCTCTAATTTGACTTTTAAAATCCTTTCTGAGCTCTTCTAAGAAAGCTCTTTGTGCTTCAGACCAGTTTATATTCCCTTCTGAAGTTTCAGATGGAAGAACAGTCTCAATGCTGACCTCTTTGGTTTTTGTGTTTTGTTCTTTGTCCCCATAGAAAGATTCTATGGTCTTTTCTGTTATTCTTCTTACTCATGATAATCACACTTTTCCTGGCTTTTAAAATACATCTCTGTGTCTAGGGCAGAGGGGGCTCTCTCCCACAATTCTTGTGCCTCATACTTGAGGCTTTTTGTGTTATGGCCTCTGGTTCTTTTAGCTAGAAGCTAAAATGCTGCAGCTTACCTGGTGCTGAGCTGGCTGGTGTTGAAAAGCAGATGCCAGGTGAGGTCCTTTCAGGTTTCCCCGCAGTTACTCTGGAGTAAGCTTGTTAAGTGTGAGGGAGGTGTGGTCTGTCTGCAGGAGGTCTCCTCTGCTGAGCTAGAACATAGACAATCTCAGTGGTCAGTGATCCCATCTGCGCTAATGTCTTCCCAATTCCAGTTCATTGGTGAGTCACACCTGGTGTCCTGCTGTTGGTGGTTGCTGGCTTCACCCCCTGGGGCTCAGGGTCTTCTCCTGATTTGCTGAGGTGGCACAGTCTTGGATAGCTCTAGTCCTGTACTGGCCTGCACTGGTCCCCTTCAGCCACAGCAAGAGAGATCTTCCTTAGTGATCTTCTTAGTCTCATGGGCTAAGAGACTGTTTCTGGTTCTGCTGCTCCAACTGTTCCAGGGTTTTTCCCAGGGAGATATTCTCTGGGTTACTCAAGGTAAACAAGGGGAGGGAGATAGCAATTACCAATCACTCCTCTATCTGGGTTCCCAGAACCAGAAATCTGGAACTCAAAGTTTTAAAAACAAATATTTTAAATTGTTTTTTACATGCAACTCGGAAATAAATTATATAGGCAATATATGGGCAATATAGAAATCTATCTTGCCCTACAAGAAAGTAGAGGGGATGGGGATAAGAGAAGGAAGGGATGTGATAGAAGGGAGGAAAGATTGGGGGAAGTGGCAATCAGAATGTATTCTGTATTGGGATGTGGAGGGAAGATATGAGGAGAAAATTTAGAACTCGAAGTTTTGTGTAAGTGTCTGTTGACAACTAAAAACAAACAAACAAATATATATGTATGTATATATATGTATACATATATACATATGTGTATATACATACATATATATACACATATGTATATGCCTATATACACATACATACCCATACACACACACACACACACAATTCCGCTATGTCACTGAATGCCAAATTCTCCCTCCTCATTGATTACACTCACTTTTGGTCTCAGAGAGCAGAAGTAAGGGTAATATGAGGAAAATAAATAAAACCGAATTTAAGCTTGTTGTAATGATGAATTTCTTAGTAATTGGAAATGCACTGTGACAGTTTTTCTTAAAAACTTCCTTCTCTCACCTTACTTGAGGTCTCTGACCAAAGGGGGGAAGTCTACTTATTGGATTTTACTGCTGTAGAAAGAATACTAGCTCTTTGAATTTAAATCTCACCTCTGATGGTAACTACTACTGTTACCTTGTTCACTTAGTATCAGCTTCTTCATATTTAATTGAATATTGTCTTATATTGTATCTCAGATCCCTTCCAGCTCTTGAGTACATATGATCATATGGCCTGAAATATTGGGGGCATTTTGTCCTTTATTCTTATTTTTATTTTTCAATTTCAGTTTAGACTCAAAGGTCAGAAAATAAATAGAGAATAGGGAAAAAGAAACAAAAATATCATAAATTTAAATTTGGAATTTAAATACAATGTAAGAAAGAGAAAAAGCATGTTATGTGCACAGCAGAACATGAGAGGATTTAAATTATGTAATAATGTATTTTCATTTCAAGTAAAACTGTATAATACACATTGGGTTGAGAATTGTCCATTTTTCCTTTGCTTCCCTATGAGTTCTCTGATGTGCACTTATTTACATTGTTCTTTTTCATCTCCCCTCCCCAATCCCCAGGAGGCTACAATAAAATTTAGATATTTTTCTCTATAGCTACACATATATACACATATACATATATACATATATGTATAGACATATACTTTACCAAAATTCTCCTCCTGATTTTTGTTTTGATGTTTGTGCACATCTCTTGTTTTCTATCCTTTCTGCCTCCTCTACTTAACTTCTACCCACCATCTCATACTCCTATTACTTGCATTCCCCACTCGAAGAATCCCTTCCATATCCTCTGCTTCCAAATGCATCTAAACACCTTTCTATATCCCTCTTTTAGCTATTCTCACATTCTTCCCTTTAAAGAACTCTCTTGTCTTCTCCCTCCTTCCTATGCCTTTATGTTTTATTTCCTTGAATTGAGAAGACTTTTATACTCTTCTAAATATATATGTCTTGTTCCCCCTTAAACCCATTCCCTATGAAAGTAGGTTACCAGAACTACCAGCCCTCTGCCCCTATCTAATTCTTCTGTATCAATTCTTCCCCTTCCACCTCGTTTGTATAAAATAATTTTTCTTTTTAGCTGTTCCTAAATGGCCTTATTTTTTAAATTCAAATCATACTCAGGTTTACTCCAATCTTTCTTATGAGCTATCCAATTATCAATAAGAATATTGACATACATATATATATGTATATATATATGTATATATATATATATATATATATACATACATATATATATAAAACTATTTGTCCTTATGAATCATGTATAATCAATCTTCGTACATACCTTACATTTCCTTCGGCTCTTGTATGTCAAATCTTGTACTAAGTTTAGGATTGATTTTAAACAAAGTCTTGAAAGTCTGAGAGTTTATCAAATGTCCATTTATTTCATTCAGGATAATACTTAACTTTTCAGGATACAATATTTTCAGACAGAGGCCTAGTTCTTTTTCTCTTAGATATATTATGTTCCAAGACCTTCTGTTCTTTAATGTCTCCACTGTTAAGTCTTGTGTGTTGCTAATTGTGGCACCATCATATTTAAGTGGTTTTGACCTTGATGTTTTTAATATTTTATCTTTGGTTTGGTGATTTGACTGTGATGTTCCTATGAATTTTCCTGATAGAATATCTTTTAAGTGGTGATCAATGGATCTTTTTTTCTATTTCCATACCCCCCTACCCCAACTTCTTCTAATTCTTCAGGACAATTCTTAAAATTATTTCTTGTATTATTGTACGAAGATTTTTTTTTTAATCATAACTTTCAGTTAGTATGATTATTTTTATATTTTCTCTTCTTGATCTAGTCTCCAACCTGTTGTTTTTATATAAGATGTTTCACTTTCTTTTCTATGTTTACATTATTCATATTTTGTTTAGTTGTTTCTTGATCTCTTGTAATTTCACTGGTTTCACTTTGCCCAGTTCTAATTTTCAAGGTGTAATTTTCCTCCTTAAGATTCTGAATCTCCTTGTCTAATTGGTTGACTTTCCTTTCATAACCTTCCTGTACTTCTTGGATTATTCTATTTTTTTTTAGTTTTCCTTCATCTTTGTCATTTGAATTAAAGTCTTTTTAAAGATATTCTATAAATTCTTTCTGGGCAGGTGACCATTTTATGTTACTCTTTAGGGGGTTTCTTTACTTTAATATCCTCCACTGAACATGAACCTCAGCCATCTCTATTCCCATAATTGCTTTGTATGGTTGCATTTTTTCTCCTTGCTGTCCATTTTTGGTGATAAGAGCTTAAGTTTTGTAATCACCTATATTCTTGGGGTATGGGTAAATCATGCCCCAGATCTTCAGCTCTCCCCTCTAGCCCGCAACCAAAGTCAAACTTCCCACCTCTTGTAAGTGCATGTAGCCAGAGACTTTCTGCCCAACTGCTTCTGCATTCATCAGATATGTGCTGGGTTTTTCTTTTCCCACTGGCTGCTCTTCCAACCACAGCTGGGTCTGGCATTCCTTATCAATAAGAGTTCTGTCAATCTTCCCAGGCTCAAACACCCAACTCTTCTAAGTATCTGGGGGTAAAAAATCCTGTAGGTGGGGCCAATGTAGACTCTCAAACCAACTAATCCCAGGAGTTGTCCCTGGTTGTTAAAGAGGAACTTAGTCTGGAGATTTTTACTCTTCACAGGAACTAAACCTAGTCCTGCAATTTTTCTTCTGATCTTCTCAAATTGTCCCAGGAAGGCCCCATTTGTGACCCTATTCTTTTTATCTCCACCCACACTTTGTTCACCCTAAGGTGCCATGATAATTCTTTTGTGTGGGAAAATCTTAAGAGCTTAGGATTTTCTGACCTACTCTTCCATCTTCCCAGAATCCTCTGTCCTTCATTCTTGAAGAGGATCAAAATGACATTACTATATTGAAGTCAAAGTGTGTCCAATTGTAGCTCATCAGAATAATATGAACTTCGAAGGCTCTAGCACAGTTTGGGGGCAAATAGTTCATGTGACCATTTGGAGTGGAGATGTCTAAATTTGCACATATCTTTTTTTTTTTTTTTGATCTACTGAAATTATGTTTTGCTCAGGGAGCACAGTGTTTTCTTTTATGTAGGCACATCATGCTTGGCAGTCCTATCCCAATGTCTCATGTGTCATGCAATCAATTACAAAATTCTTCACAGAAATCTTAAACCTTCTTGTATTGCTTCTTCTAACTTTCATATGTGAGTGATTATGTTGTGTGAGTTCTCTGCAGAATAATCTTTTAGGTGAAGATATGTTTGGTCTTTGAACAATGTGACCAACCCTTTAGAGTCACACATTTTGCCACAGAGTTTGAATGCTTTTTGGTTTAGCTCAAGAAAGGACCTGGTATCTTAACTTGTGAGTTGATCTTCAGAATCTTCTTAAGACAATTCAAATTGTGGAAATGATTCAACTTCATAGCATGTTTTACAGGCATAAACAATGATGCCATCACAATGGTTCTGTAGTTGTTCAGTTTGTTAGAAAGTCAAATACCTCTTCTAACCAGCACTTTCCTTCAGAGTTTCCCAAACATTGACCTTGTGTTCATATGGCCTGAAATGCTGAGAGAGAGAGAGAGAGAGAGAGAGAGAGAGAGAGAGAGAGAGAGAGAGAGAGAGGGAGGAGGGAGGAGGGAAGGAGAGGGAGAGACAGAGACAGATACAGAGAGACAAAGAGAAAAAGTGTCTGTAAATAGAGAATATAACACAGTGCAGAAAGAGCTTAGGGCATAACCATGTTTAGGTATTGAGATATAGATAATGATCTAGTAGATGAGATTTAGAAGCAATAATCAAACAGTAAAGAAAGATATAAGAGACTATAATGAAAACCAAAGAGGAGAGAGTATCTAGAATGACAATTTAATCACCTACATCAAATATTTCCTATAGATGAAATTCCATATTACTGTCTTTTTTTGCTAATAATCTCCTTCCTCTATTTGATCCCAACTATTTTATACCAATTCTTCTTACAACAAATCCAGTTGGAGTGAAGGGGCATGGGAAAATTTTATTTAACATGTAGTTTTCTGAGCACCAAAGAAAGTTTGTTCACAGTAATTATGCTAGACTACAACTTGGCAGTTTTCCACAAAGAAATATGTCATAGTCTTCAAAAAACCTTTCTCTGTCTTAGAATCCTTTCATAATTTCACAGGTCACTGATCTTTCATTCCTTAGTACTACCAGAAAGTAGTAAGCAGTAAAGTGTAAATGATTCTGAGATAATCACATGATGCTCCAATACCAGGAAGTGAATATTAGAGTTATTAATAGGATACAGATGACTTTGAAGACCTATTCCCTTATACTCTCTGTTCCAGTGTCATTATTTGTCAGCAAGACTTATTGAGATACAATGTGACCTGTGTCTACTCTTTTGGGACCTTGAAGAAGTATTAGCAAATGCTTCAGCACTGGCATCCAGCCAAGAGACATCCCAAATATTGATCCACAGTTGGCAGAATAACTATACTTTTGAAACACAGGAAGGAAAGCAGTGTGCTACATTCAGTGTAAGGGGAAGTGCCAAACTCTGGCAGGCATGCTTCTTTAACAGCAACTCATCACCCAAGTCATTGACTGGCATTAGTGGTACTTTCAGGAGAGTGCTTCCTGTACTGCTTACTTATGTGTTGCTGACGTAAAAGAGAAAGACAATCAAATTCTTTCTAAAAAAATGTCAACCACTCTGACCTCTTCATTTAGAAAATATTATGGAGACTTCAAATGTGCACTTATTAGACAGCTCCTTGTTTTCTACTTTTGCTAATGGCTTTATTTCCAATTTCCTGCAATTATCGTTTCTTGTGAAATGTTGTTTTGAAAATGTGAACTTTTTTCATTTCATCGTTTTTTCCTAACATGCTTTTAAAATGAAATGGACAGAATAAATATTAAAACAATCAGTACTGATGAGAATACCAAATCCTAGCCCTTTAAAGTTTACATTATATGAAGTTTCAGGACTAGATTGTTAAAATTTTCACCTACATTCAATAAATTTAGGAAAAACAAAACTATACTAATTTTGAAAAGAATCTTGTAGTCACTGAAAAAATAATAATTGTTTGAAATTGGTTATCACTATGGCCGATTAAGAGCATTCAATTAAATACGGTGTCTCTATAATATAGTTTCTTATTGTTTGTTTGACTGTGGTTTGTCCTTCATTCTAAAAGAGAACCATGATATCAAGGAGACGATGACATGATTTGCAGTTGAATTTGACTTGAGTGTGGAAGAGCTGTGTAAAGTCACCAGACTCACTTTCTCTTCCAGAGTCATTTGTGTTCAGTGGCCAGATATTGATCAGGAAGACTGGAGATGGTCCAGGATGCAGTAGAAGACCTTGGCTTATTTAAGATAAGGTCTTTTCAAGTTCTCACCTTGAGTGAGTTAACACCCATAAAGTGAATAGACCTCTTTCTTCAAGAAGTGAGTCAATAGATGGCTCCTTTAATTAAAAAAAAAAAAAATTGGTCTGTGATGGAAAGGCCCTCAGGGCTCAGGCCAAAAGAGAAACAGTCACTGTTTAATTCACTTTGAGCCAGTAAGACCCCCCCCCCCCAAAAAAAAAAAAATGAACATTAAGCGCTGTTTGGTCAGGACAGTGACATATTGTAAATTGGGTTTATGGCTTGGTCTTTGAGAAAGAAATCTAGCCAGTAAACTCCAAGTTAACTAGGTAGGTTTTGGCCAGCAAAATTTACCTTCCTTTTGACAGAACACTCTCAGGTAAGGACATGATACCTGAGGAGAGGAGAGGCAAAGAAAAGAGAGAAAGGAGAGGAGAGAAGATGAGTGACCCAACTTGTACTGGCCAAATGGGTCCCCAATAGGCCACTTGGACTCCGTACAGGTTGTGGTTTATCCTTTATTCTCAAAGAGGTCCATGACATCAGGGAGATGATTATATGACTTGCAACTGAATTTGATTTGAATGAGGGAGGACTGTGCAAAGTCACTATCCTCATTTTTTCCTCCAAAGTTTCTGATTGGATTCTTGTGGTTCACTACAGTTACTCCTTCAGATGCATGTGCATGAATGTGCAGGTTAGCTGTTTTAGGACTCTTTCTTTTAACAAAGACTTTTCTTACTTAGCTTTGTGTTAGTACCTGAAGTGTAATAGGTTGATCTTGTGCAATGAAAAAGAGATGCTAGGTAAAGATCAGGTCTATACTTAACTGTATTATGGTTTTTTGGTTTTTTTTTTTAATATTCTATTGGTTTGCCACCCAGTTTTTTCTGGAACTTCATCCCTTTATTTCATGGTAATTCCATTCAACCACAGAAAACTAATTCTTCTGTTGTACTAAATCAAGTTCAGGGTATGTACTGTGCCTTCATAGTCCCTCTTCTTCTTCTTCTCCAAATCTAGGTGTATGCATTAGTAATAGCCAAAAGCTAGCATGTTGCATCCTTCATGTAAATAAGCAGGAGACAGTCTTATTTGTGAAATTTTGGTCTTTAGACATAATGTACCTACATGGGACTACATTTGGTCATGCAATGCCTTCCAGACCACCTTGAACTTATACACTTTTGGGAATTTATCTAAATTCATAATCTTAGAACTAGAAGGGCCTTAGACACCATTTGCCCATTTACTATTTATATAAAATCATAGGGTTACAGATCTAGAGCTATTTGAGGCTTTGGAAGCCATCTAACTCAAAATCTCCCTAATTTTACAATTAAAGAAACAGAAGCTTGAAGCTATTAAGTGACATATCCAAGGACAAATTAGCAATAAGTATAGTGAATCTCCTGGGTTAAGCCCCCACTTATATGACCTTGTCACTTGAATTCCCTGAGAAATTGTTAGCATCAAGGTATGCTGTGCATCAGTAGTCCTAAAGTTATACTTCAAAAGTTTCCAAGCAGCATATTCACTACTTTTTGCATACTATTATTTCATTAAGTGAACTAACAAAAATAAATTAACTAGGAATCCCTTCATCATGTTTCTTATCCTTACTCCCACCATGTAAGTGTCATATATAGAAATTGTACACATTGACAATGAGGTTGATACATGCATTGCCAGAGCTAGCTCAACGTTTGGGAGGATCTGAAGACAAGTTTGGGAGGGAAGAGGTATTACACTGACTACCAAACTGAAGGTCTACAGAGTCATTATGCTGACTTCATTGCTGTATGCCTGTGAAACATGGAGAGTCTACTAGCGCCATGCCAGGAAATTGAATCACTTCCATTTGAACTGTCTTAGGAAGATTTTGAGGATTCTGAGAATCATCTGGCAGGATAAAGTACCAGACACTGAAGTCCTTGCTCGAGCTGAACTGTCAAGCATTCAAACTATGCTTCACAGAGCACAACTCCAAAGGGCTGGTCAAGTTGTTCAAATACAAAATGTACACTTGCCAAAAAGACTATTGTATGGAGAACTCACATGGGACAGGTGATCACATGGTGGTCAGAATAAGTGATAAAAAGACACTCTCAGGGTCTCTCTCAAGAAATTTGGATTTGCTGTGCAACATGGGAGACACTGACACAGGACTGCTCATCGTGGAATGCCCATATCAGAAAAGGTGCTGTGCTGTATGAGCAAAGCAGAATTGAGATGGAAGGAAGTAAACACAGGACACACAAATTTGAAGTATCCACCCCAAATATTCGCATGAAATATCTGTGTCCAACCTGTGGTAGAGCATTCTGACCTTGTATTGGTCTGATAAGCCAACACTGGACACGGTGAAACTTCACCTTATCATGGAGATGTCATTTTGGTCCTCTTTGAAAACGGACAACAACCAACCAACCAATCAGCTGTTGATCCTACTTGGCTACATCATAGTTAAAAAATTGGATTGGGTTAATGCTGTTTTTATTTATTTATTTTGGTTTTCAACACTCATTTCCACAAGATTTTAGTTTCAAATTTTCTATCTCTCCCCTCCCCCCACGCTAAGACACTGTACATTCTGATTAACCCTTACCCCACTCTGCTCTCCCTTCTCTTACACCCCCTACCTTCCCTTATCCAAATCTTCTCTCATTTCCCAGTTGCATGCAAAAACAAGTCTCAATATTCCTTCCTAAAACTTTGAGTTCCAACTTCTCTCCCCTCCTCCCTCCCCACCCATCCCCACTGAGAAAGCAGGCAATTTAATATATGCTATACATTTGCAGTTATGCAAAAAGACTTCTATAATAGTAATGCTGTGAAAGACTAACTGTATTTCCCTCCATCCTATCTTGATCCCATTTATTCTATTCTCTCTTTTGACCTTAACCCTCCCCAAAAGTTTTTTTTTTTATTCTAATTACTCCTCCTCCCATTTGCCCGCCTTTCTATCATTCCTCCACACCTCCCTTACTTTTCTGTAGTGTAAGGTAGATTTTCATACCAACTTGAGTGTGCATGTTATTCCCTCTGTAAGCCAAATGTGATGAGAGTAAGCTTCACTTTTTCCTTCTCACCATCTCCCTTTTCGCCTCCATAGAAAAAGCTTTTTCTTGCCTCTTTTATAAGAGATAATTAACCCCATTTCATGTCCATTTCTCCTCCCAATATATACCTCTCTCACTCCTTCTTTTTATATTTTTAGGTATTTTCCCTTCCAATTCAACTTACCCTGTGCCCTCTGTGTGTGTGTGTGTGTGTGTGTGTGCATGTGTGTATGGAACATGGATAGTATACTCTTTTTTTCCTATCATTTTATTATTTTAATTAATTAATTTGTTTCTGTTAAGCTTTCAAGATTCATTTCTACAAAATTTCGAGTTCCAAATTCTCTCCTCATCTCACCCCTTCTCCCCCAAAACTACACACATTGTGATTGCCCTTCTACCAGTGTGCCCTCCCTTGCCTTATCTTTTGTCCTATAGGGCAAGCTAAATTTCTGTTCCCCATTACCTGTGTATCTTATTTCTCATTTGTACACAAAAATAATTCTCAACATTTGTTCCTTAAACTTTGAGTTCCAATCTCTCTTCCTTCCTCCCTTCCTACCCATCCCCACTGAGAAGGCAAGTAATTCAATGTATATTATATATGTGTAGTTTTGTAAATGACTTCCATAATAGTCATGTTCTGTAAGACTACCTATATTTCCCTCCATCCTGTCCTGCCCCTTATTTCTTCTATTCTCTCTTTTGATCTTCTTCCTCTCCAAGAGTGTTTACTTCCAATTGCTCCCTCCTCTCATTTGTCCTCCCTTCCATCATTCACCCCCGACCCTGCTTATTCTCTTCTTCCCTCCCTTCCTGCAGTGTAAGATAGATTTTCATAGCAAATTGAGTGTGCATGTTATTCCTTTCTTGAGCCAAATCTGATGAGAGAAAGCTTCACTTTTTCCCTCTCACCTTCCCCCTTTTCCCCTCCTTTGGAAAAGCTTTTTTCTTGCCTCCTCTATGAGAGATCATTTGCCCCATTCCATTTCTCCCTTTCACCTTCCAAAATATTCCTCTCTCACTCCTTAATTTTATTTTTGTAGATATGATCTCTTCTTCTTCAACTCACCCTGTGCTCTCTGTCTCTCTCTGTGTGTATTTACATGTGTGTGTGTGTGTGCGCGCGTGCGTATGTGTGTGTGTGTGTGTGTGTGTGTGTGTGTGCGTGTGTGTGTGTGCTCTCTTTTCTAGTCATGGTTTTCAGGTAGTCCCATAATTTTTAAATTATCTCTTCTGGATCTATTTTCCAGGTCAGTTGTTTTTCCAATGAGATATTTCACATTATCTTTCATTTTTGCATTCTTTAAGTTTTGTTTTGTAATTTCTTGGTTTCTCATAAAGTCATTAGCTTCCATATGTTCCATTTTAATTTTTGAAGAACTATTTTCTTCAATGAGCTTTTGGACCTCCTTTTCCATTTGATTAATTCTGCTTTTTTAAGGAATTCTTCTCCTAATTGGCTTTTTGGACTTCTTTTGCCAATTGAGTTAGCTTATTTTTAATGGTGTTATTCTCTTCAGCACTTTTTTGAGTCTCCTTTAGCAAGCTGTTGACTCTCTTTTCATGATTTTCTTGCATTGCTCTCTCTTCTCAATTTTTCCTCTACCTCTCTTATTTGATTTTCAACATCCTTTTTGAGTTCTTCCATGACCTGGGACCATTTCATATTTATTTTGGAGGTTTTGGATGCAGAAGCCTTGACTTTTATGTTTTCCCATGATGGAAAACATTGTTCTTCCTCATCTGAAAGGATGGGAGAGAACACCTGTTCACCAAAAAAGTAGCCTTCTACTGTCTTATTTTTTTTCCTTTTTTTAGGCATTTTCCCAACTTGACTTTTGGGTCCTTTCTCAAGAGAAGGGCATACTCTGGAGACCTGTAAGATCTCAGTTCCTCCAAGATGGCATGATCAAGGAAGAGGAGTTACTCCCTAACCTGGCTGGCAGATGAGATTCAGATAAGCTGCTCAGTTACACCAGGGGCTTTCGATGGTGCAGGAATGCCACTCAGGGCTGAGGTTCATATCAGCTGCTCAATTCCCCCATGGGCTTTAAGCTGAGGCTCCAACAGTGCCTGCCATGGCCACCACCACCACAGCCTTCTGCCGCCACAGCTGCCAATGTTGGTGCTGCAGCCTTGGCCAGGACTAGGGGAGGACCCTGCTCCCTTTTCACAGAAGTGAAAAAAAACTCTCTCACTGACCTTTCAAGTGTCTTTGTCACCTGTGGGTAAAGGATCTGTGAACATACACTGCTGCTGCTGGGAATTCTGCCCCTGAAGGACTGCTAAGGTCCTTCTTCTCTTGGTGCTGGGCTGCACTCTGCTCCTTATCCAGTGGAACAGACCTTTCCTGTCAGCCTTCTAGGCCACCCTGGGCTGGAATTCTTCTTCACTCCATCGTTCTGTGGCTTCTGCTGCTCTAAAATTTGTTGAGAGTCTTTCTTTACAGGTATTTTGTGAGCTGTGGGGGAAGAGCTAGAGTATGTCTGTCCTTCTACTCTGCCATCTAGGCTCCACTTTTCACCCCCTCTTTTCAACCATTCTTGATGAAAAGCCCAGAACTGAACATAAAATTTGATTTTCAAAACAAGAATCAAGAGAAGCATGAAAAAGTAAACAGGAAAGAGAAATAACAAGGGACTTACTAAAGTTCAACTGTTTATATTCCTACATAATATATGTAACTCTTGCGACTTTTCTCTGTATTTGGGTAGTTGGAGAGATTATATACATATAGACAGAGGGGAGAGAATGAGTTGAATAGGAAGGGATGAGATCTAAAAAAAATAAAATTAGGGGTGACAGAGAAATATATTAGAAGGAGAAAGGGAGAAATGGAATGGGGTAAATTATCTCTCATAAATAAAAGCAAGAAAAAGCTTTTTCAATGGATGGGAAAATAAATAAATTTTAAAATCAGTAGAATTCCCCAAATGGAAAATTAAGTACAAAAGCTCATTGAAGAAAATAATTCCTTAAATATTAGAACTGAGGAAATGGAGGATAATGACTTGATGAGAAACAAAACACACACAAAAAATCACATAAAACAAAATCAAAAGAATGAAAAAAATAGAAGACAAAATGTAATTTTTCAGTGGAAAAACAGCAACCTGGAAAATAGGTCCAGGAGAGATAATTTAAAAATTTGAGTTATTTAAAAATACCTCAAAGCCATTATTTAAGAAAGAACTTAGATGTCATTTTTCAAAAAATTATCAAGTTAAATTGCTCTGATATTCTAGAACCAGAGGGTAAAATCAAAATTGAAAGAATCCATCAATTACCTCCTGAAAGGCATCTCAAATTGAAAACTGTCAGGAATATTATAGCCAATTTCCATACCTCCTAGAAAATATTGTAAGCAGCCATAAAGAAACAATTCAGGTAGGGTGAAGCCACTGTAAGGATTACAAAGGATTTAACTTTACTTCAACATTAAAGGATTAGAGGATTTGGAAAATAGTATTTCAGAAGGCAGAGGAGTTAGGATTACAACCTAGAGACACTTACCAAGCAATAGTGAATATAATTCTTCAGGGAAAACAGAAATGGACATTCAGTGAGATAGAGAACTTTCAAGTACTCTTGATGAGAAAACCAGAGCTGAATGGCAAATTTTATTTTCAAACACCTAAATGTATAACCTATATACTTCACATAAATTCTGTGTAAATAAGTCACTAGGCATCTAAGACTGCAGAGCTATAGACCAATTAAAAGCTGACTGCTAAATAATTATCAGGTAAGTCCATATAAATAATGCAGATCATTAATAAATGGAAAATTGGCTTTGTTATATAGGCTTGATTCCAATTAAATAACTAACAGTTCCTGTATCCTGATACCTTATCTGATTAGAATGCTTCTTTAACGGAGTTACAGAATAAATTACAAATCAAATGTGTAAAATGTTTGAACAATTTCTATACATTTATACTGAATAAATCATCCCATCAATCAAAGTTATAAACTAGGTAGAAATAATATAATTATTTGAAGCAGAAATGAAGTGCTTCAAACCACTGGAAGAAATCCAATGATGAAATATCTTGAGTTTGTCTGAAACAATTAGCATAGGGCTATGTATTTCAGTTGATATAATTCCAGAAAGAGGACTCTAGCAACTACTTTGAGAGTTATGACTTGGAAACAAAAAAACATTTTTGAACTAGGAACTTTCATGGAGAAGAAATAGGATAGATGGGTAGATATTTGAGAATGATTGTCACACCAGGGGGTCCTTTCTTGACCCTTACATTGCCCCTTGCTCAACATGGAAAATTGTTGGGGGACAGCTCTGGACCGGGGTCCCCCGTGAGGACCGTGAGACGCCTGAGGGTCCGAACCTGCCCCCTTGTGGGGTACTGGGATGGCCCTGGTAAAAGGCTGGCTCCACCCGCGGGGAGGCACTTGGGAGGAGCTCGCCCGCCCATGGGAGGTACCGGGGAGGAGACAGGGGATAATAAAAGGGGATGATCACAAGGGCTTAGAAGGAGAAGGAGAAGGGGAAGAAATGCAATAAAGCTTGCTGACTGCAACTCCTTTCGGGTGCTCTGCCTGTTTATTGCCCTCCCCCAACCGGGAGAGGGGCCGGAGACGTCCGAAGACCGGGGATCGGTAAGTGGAGAGGCGAAGGCCCGGGAGTAGACCCCGGGCAGAAAATTTTATTTATCTAAAACTGAGAAAAAGCATTTGATGTAATGGAAATATCATGAGAAAAATAACATTAATACAAACAGGTAGTAACAAGTAACATAGCAGAAGGTAAAGCAAATCCACACAAATGATCAGCTTCTTTTTGAACATTATAAATCAAATCAGCAGGAACCAATACAGAAATACCATGAATGAAATTACATAAATGCTATATAAAGGAACTAGTATTAAAACTAACAATCACCTACCCAGCAAAACTAAGTATGATACTTTGGGGGAAAAAATGAACATTCAATGAAATAGAGAACTTTCAAGTATTCTTGTTAAAAAGACCAGAGATGAACAGAAAATTTAATTTTCACATACAGGAATCAAGAAAAACAGGAAAATGTAAACATGATCTGAATTCCAATTCTGTTTCAGAGACTTACTAGCCATGAGACACCAGACAAGTCACTTAAGCTCTCAGCTTCAGTTTCCCCAAATGGAAAGACGATATATGTAACTCATGAGACCTTTCTCAGTATCAGGGTAGTTAAAGGGAATATATATGATCTGAATATGAAGGGAAAATATGTAAAATAAAACTAAGGGTTGAGAGAAATGCATTGGGAGAGAAAGGGAGAGGTAGAATGTGGTAAATTATCTCACATAAAAGAAGCAAGAAAGAGCTTTCACAATGGATGGGAAGAAGGGGAAGTGGAAGGGAATAAATGAGCCTTACTCCTTAGATTTGGCTTAGGCAAGGAATAACACACAATTAATTTAGTATGGCATTTTATAAAAATCATTGCATTTGATCCTTACAACTCTTTAACATAGATCCTATTATTATCCTCTTTTTACAGTTGAGGACACTGACACAGATAGAGATTAGGTAACTTGCCCATGGTTGCACAAATAATTAGTATCTGAGGCCTGAATTGCATTTGTCTTTCCAAATTCAGATACAGCCCATCCACTGTGCCACTTCATTGCCTTAAAATGGGGATAACATCACCTACCTCACTGGGTTCTTATGATGATCAAATGAGATAACATACATAAGATGCACTGCAAACATCAACATGCTATGTAAATGCTAGCTATGTTTGTTGACTGAGTGACCTCTACTTCACAATGCATTGTAATAGAGTTTTAGTGGAATGTTTGTCAATTTTGTCTTCATATTAATTCTTTACTTACACACCCATCGCTACTCTTCTAGTGTAAGTACATATCGTTACTTTTGTAGATTATTGAAGGATTGTACTAATCAGTTTCTCTGACTCCAGTCCAAGCCAGATGTACCCATTAAATTTCAGATTTTCATGGAGAAGAGAATTGCATATGAATTGGATGTAACCTAAGTTTTGTTTTATGTAGAAGAAAAGATAACAGGACAATGATGCTTTAATTTAAAACATTATAGCTTCCTCCTACATTAGGTGTCCAGCAGTATCATATACTATTATATTTTTATATTCCCTCCTAGCAAAGATTCTATCATCCTTTTCTTAATAAATGGAAGTACAAAGTGAACTCAGAGGTCAGAACTAAAAGAAACACATGAAGGAAAACAGATTTGAGATCAATATAAAGGGAAAATAAATCCTCACAATTTCAGTCTTCCAAAAGTGGAATAAGCCTGGCCTAGGAATGAATGAAAGCATTTATTAATGATTTGTTATGTGTCAAATGTTGTATTAAATGTTAAGTATACTAAGAGAAAAAGTAAGGTGAGAGTTTCTGCTTCCAGGACATTCACATTCTAATTAGATAGAATATCATATATAGATAAAATGAATTGCAAGGCAGATGGAAATACAAAGTAATTTTTAAAATGCATCAGTATATAATAACAAGTCAGCATTTCCAAGGTGCTTTAAACGTGTGCTAAATGTTGAAATACTATCTCATTCATTCTTCTTAACAACCCTGTAACGTAGGTATTATTTACTACCTCCATTTTGCACGTAGGGAGACTGAGGCTGAGAAAGATTAAGCAATATACCCAGGCCCACTCATCTCATAGATATCTGGAGCAAGACTTGAACTTAGGTCTTCTTAATTCCAAATCTTGAGCTTTATATACCTTAGCCACCTCTTATGGCAATATCTAGGGCTTTGGAGAAGAAACTGAGTTTCCTATCACCCATAGTCTTCAAATGGAGATTAGAGGACTACTTGTTATGAATGGTGTAAAGAAGATTCTGGTTTTCCTATTTGTTGGACAAAATGACATCTAAATTACCTTCTAGTTCTCAGACTCTTTACATGGCATATCCTAATCTATTTCTCTACTTTAGGCTATACAGACCCGATGTACAAGTGAGATGTGATCTCATGACTCAGTCATGGAACCAAAAAAGAGACCACACACTAGCAATCAAAGTTTAAATTTCATCACCTTGTTCTCTAGTCAAAATTCTAGGAAGGATCTTTTTGCAGGTTGTTAATAACAAATTATCTGTATTTTATAGTTTCCTAGAATGGGAGACAGTAGAAATGTATGGGACATTAACTTGAAAATAGGTAGTATACCTTATATCCATTCTTGGTAAAATAGGAAGATATGACAATGTTCATCATTAAGTTATTGTTACCCTATTCCCTAGTAAGGTCAGAGTAAAAGACAGGCATACAAGGGTGTAAGGCACCCTCCTTTGTTGATATCTCTGATACCAAAAAAATAAAAATGCTTCACTCTTTTAGTAGAAGATGGACAGATAGATGAGAGATGAGAAAGAGAGAGGGGAGAGAGGGTAAGGAAGGAGATAAACTCCCTAAATGCTAAAAATAAAAATACAATTTCAAAGCCTAATATTATCAAAGTGTTCCATGGTTGAATTTCAGAATCAGAACCAGTCATTTCATTGATGATTTTTATTAGTAGCCATAAAAAATCCTAGTACCTGTTATATTTTTAACTAATCAAGTACTGACCACAAGTTGTTCTGCAAATTCATTTTTAAATGATGGTTTCCTGAATATTATTTACAGCTTGGTCTTTAGCATTTTCATTACATTTTTTCCTTGATCATGAGTGTGTGTATTTGTGCGCGCGTCTGTGTGTGTGCTCATGTGTGTGTTGGTTTTAACAGCATCTAAATATGCTAGAGCTCTTAAAAAATGGTTTGTCCCAGGTTTTCCATTTTAACTACGAAAATAACAAAGCTTTTTTTGACACTATTGCTTTCATACTACAGAAACGGAGTGAATTGTGGTTTAAATTTCCCACGGCAAGGGTGGAAGTGGAGTAATCTATGGTTCAATATATACAATCAAATTCTGTAAGGCAGAACTAGGGGCATCATAGGGGATCATGAAATAGAAAAGTCAAAATTTTAGTAATTAAGATTCCCAAGAAAGGAAATAAAAATTTTAATCACTTTTGAAGGGTAATAAATAGCTGAAAAGATTTGGAATAGAAACTACTCTACCTAAATCAGAGACATTTGAACTCTGAGAACAGAGCAGAGCAAAAACAGACATTAAGTGAATCAAGCAGGGAAAAGGAAATGAAAGTCCAGTTACTATTCAGTCATTTAAGCAGCTATGAGGAAGGGATGGATGCAAGTGGACATGTCCATTGCAGGGGAAAAGGTATTTTTTCCCTGACAAATGTGAAAAGACTATGAAGGAAAAAAAATAATAAGCACCTCTAGCTAGTTAGCTTGCAAATTCAAGCTGTTCTCTCCAGATATCAAGAGTTCTATGTTTCTCTCCTGAACTCACTAAAATATTTGCCACTTAACAATTTCTTTATTCAACTTGGCTGGAGGGAGATTCATTAGAGAGAGAAAGGCAGCAAGCATAGAGCAGAGGAATCAAATTAAATAATTGCCACATGTCACAGCATATCGAAGTAGATCAGTGGGGAATAACCAATTTTGTTTTCAAGATATTCTTAGACATAGATGACATTTTTCTTTCAGGAAACCTTGGACACTTAATAAAGGACTATATTTGAGTATCCCCAGGAGCAAAGAAATTTTATGGTCACTAAGAGAAACAACAATAATATCTTTTTACTAAAATCTTTCTATAAGAAAGTAAAATTGGCAAAAAATAAATAAATAAATTCATCACTACTATGGCAAATTTTCCTAAATCACCTTTACCCTCTTTCTTCAACTGGTTGATGCAATCTTGTATTCAGATGTGGTAATATATGTTTCTACTATTCTTTGTTTTTTTACTTGTTCTCCTCTTCTCCCAGTATCCTCATTGCCTAGCACATTGTCTCACACATAACAGACGTTTAAGAGATGTTTTTCAGTTATTTGACTTAATCATATATTTGGATTTGAATGGTATTTTAGAGGTCATCCAGTACAACCTCCTCAGGAAATTGTGTAATAGAAATGTAAAATAGTTAGCATTTATACAGAGCTTTAAGATTTGCAAAGCATATTATGTACTTACTTGATCCTCATAACAATCCTATGAAATAGGTGTTATTTTTCCTTGCAGTTCTTGATGAGAAAACTAAGGTGGATTGACTAAATAATTTTTTCAAGGTCACCCAAGTCAGAAATGGTAGAGGTAACTCACTAAAATAACAAGCAAATTTATGCAAAATGTTTTGCAGGGTGACACAGGTACTCAGTGGCAGAGACCAGGATTTGGACACAACTTTTAACTGCAAATCAAACTCTCTTTCTACTTCAACAAATACATGGGAATATAATACACATCACAAACCTTCCACAATATTATTATAGACACAGTAAATGCTTTTTGGCCAATCAGTGGATGATGGGAGTTGTTGTATTTCCCTGGTCTATACTTAAAATGGTTTAAACTTGGTAGCACCTATCATGTATAACTTATACTTAGATGGCCTAACTTTCTATCAACCAGAATCATATCCAATGTACAATGATATATCTTATTAGAATGTTGGTGGAGTAGGGAATGGGAGCTAGGTTACAAAATATATTTTAGTTAATAGTGTAATTATCAGTAGAAACATATATATGTTTTATAAATATACAAAAGTATTATATATGATGCATATATATGTATATATATACATATACATATGTGTGTTTATATGTATACATATACGTGTGTGTGTGTGTGTATATATTATATATATATATATATACATATATATATATATATATCTGTTTGAAATGGAAATTCTATTAGAATAAACAATACTAGTCCTCCAGGAAAAAGAAAAAAAGGAAGGTTCAAAATTGTCACCACTAGCTGAGGCATTTTTTCGAATGACAAAGTACAGATTGAGAATTTTATATGTATGTTTTCACATTTGTGTATCTTACAAATCTCCAAGATAAATGGGAATTTCAAAATTCACGATATTATTATCAGTATCACCTGACATTTAGAGACTCTTCACATGCTTTCCCACAAATACACACTGTGTTCATGGGGACACTGGTCACAAATTTCAAGTACAATGGTATTGAATCCCACAGATAAGAAACCCATGTGACCATGGCAATTATTCATTCTGAACCTACAAGGGTTTACTCCATTTTTCTTTCTCCCTTTGTAGAATCCTCATAAAGTTCCCTGCTGACCATGGTAACAGTACTCAGTATGTTGCTAATGGGTGGGTTGAGCTTGTTCAATACAGGGTACCATTTCTTTCTTGGGTGGGTGTATCAGCTGGGTTTATTCCTCACAAGTCATAGCAACTCTCTTTTATGGAGGAGCCAGTTGGATTGTCTTGGCTCTCTCCTCAATGGCCAGTTACATTTATCACCATGAGCTTCAGCCAAATTCATAGTCTTTGACTGGAATACCTCTTGTATCAGAAAGAAAAGAGACCCTTAATGTAAGACTGCCAGAAGCTATTCAGTTCATACACACACACACACACACACACACACACACACATATAGATATAGATGCATATATATATGTGTGTATAGAGAGAATATATGCTGTATACTATATAAATATACACTATAGGTATACATGCATACATGCAAAAATACCTATAGGTAATCTTTCTATGTATTATATATAGCGTGTTTGTACACATCTGTATGTGTATGTATATACATACCTACATACATGTATACGTATATATACACCTGTGCATATATGTGTATGCATATGTATGTGTATGTATGTGTATATATACATATACACACATGCATATACATATACATATATATACCTTGAGTATGTATGTATACTTATGTGTACACTCTCTCTCCATATATATACACACACATGTGTACATACTATATGTATATCTGTGTGCATACATGTGTGCACACTCCCACACACTTCTATTGCATATATTTAATAAATGACCTGATTTCAAGTCTTACCTCTCTACTAGCTGTGAGACAATGACAACTCAAATAATCTCTCAAAGTTTTAGGAAATTCTCTCACTCTAATATCAGAGATTATCTTAACTTGAATTGGTAGAAATAATTTCCATTTCCAGGATTTCTTAATATAAATAAAGTCATAGTTCCAGTCTTTATACCTCTTCATAATTATAGTTGTATTCATCATTTACCCCAATAGAATACAAGCTCCTTGTGGGCAGAAACTATTATATTTATGTAATTTTTATTCACAATTCCCGGCCTAAAGCATGTACTTAGAAATACTTTTTGACCTATTGATTCAATTGCCCTGAAGTCACCGGGCAACCATTGAAGATTTTCAAGCAAGTGAGTAACTCAGCAACCTGTTCACATTATTAGCATATTTGCAATAATACTTTTGTGACACAAACGATTGGCCAAGGAAAGAGTACAACATAAAAAGTCTGAGACAGTCTTCCCATGTTTCATAATTTTCTCTAGGCTTGCCTCTACTTTACTTGTACTTTATGCTTAATATTTAATGAACTCTCAAAACCAAGAAAAGTATTTTTAAAAGGGCTTAAGCTGTCTCAAAATATAAGAGAGATTTTCAGAGAAAATGACTGAATCCTGGCCTCATGTAAGTTACTCTTGGTTTCTTTCCATTCTGTTTAGTTGCTACCCAATACATTTTTTAGCTGTTTCACTAATTCTAATTACTTCTCAACTCTTTGATATCTTGCTTCAGGACTCGTCACTATAATTGAACAAAAAGGAAATGTTCCTTAATAAGAGCTAAATGAAACACATCAGAACTTGTTTAGTCAAAATCAAGGTATATTAATATATTGTGCTATTTTAATGTAATATGTTTATGGAATAAATAACTACTTAGAGTTAATGTAGGAAAATTAGAGTGGAGGAATTCCAGTCCCAAAGTAAGCATGTGTACATGTACACCTATGTAAAAGATTGTATATAATTGTAACTCTGGCTCACTCTACAATCTCTTTTCAACAGATATTTTGGACAAATTGGCATGAATTAAATAATGAATTAGCCTGACTACGTTAAAATTTGGGGCTGCTTTTGTATTGTCAGTATTTCCATCTCATTTGACCTCTCCTTATCTTCATCAGCCCTACTGGAGGCATTTGCAAAAAGGACAGTCAACGTGGCATCTAGGCCTATTTGGGTTCACAAGAGAACAGCTTGTATAACTGTCTCTTAGCATTTAAATGCAAAATATTGTGTTCTAGAAGAGCACTTTGGTTCAAAAGTGCCTTGAGGACCAATCTGTTCTTAAAAATATTTCAATGTTTTTGTAAATACATACAAACATACATAATGCATAATACACACATATGTGTATATACACATACATTTATAATGTGTATATATGTACATGTGTGCATATCTATATTTATATATAGTTATACTATTTACTTATGGGGACCTCCATCCACTTATCTCTGATTGTACTAGTGTCCTATTGGACAAAGAGAAATAATATTCTGTTTTGGCTACTGAGGATGCTTTAAATTTGATTTTTAAGAAGAATTATTTACTTTAAAGACAACCAAGGAGAAAGAATAAAATGTTTTCTCCCAAAAACATTGTCACACCACGTAGCAATCTTAGACAATTCATACTGAAGTACCTTGGAAGAAAAGTGTCATAAAGTCAACAAAATGAGTATGGGACTGTTAAACAATATTGTTTTATCTGCCAGAACTTTACTCTAAATCATTGTTTTTTGGGCAACCAAAACAAAGGTTAACTGGAACAACTAAAATGAAATATCTTAAGTTGAAAGGTAAGGGAAAGTAAAGGGGCACAAAAGGTAAGGGAAAGTAAAGGGACACCATCTTGTAAAGGGAGACAGAGTCATCATGGAAACATTACTACTGAATAATAGGCATATTGGGCGAAAATATGGAGGTTTGCATATAGGAGGTTTGCAACACAAGATGGAACAGTACAGGAATTGACTGCAACACATCTGGTAGCTTCCTATTTTAATTAATTCCTTTTGCTTTATTAGTTATGTACTACTGAAGAAGTAGGCCTTGTAAATTTGATGCTATCCAAATTCATCCCTCTGGGCTAATTCACCAATCTCTCCTGACTGCATCTCTGATTCCTCAGATGTCAACCTTTCTAAACTTTAATTACTTTGACTAAACCAGTTACTCTTCACATTTTGGCCACTCTTTGCCCTTCTTTTATTTTCCTCTCCCTCCCTTTCCCCCAAATACCCAGAGATTTTATAAGTCTTTGTTTGACATTTGTCTAATACTCTAAAGTTACTCATCTAAAGTTTACTGATTTCGCACTTGTACTAATGATCTTAGTCATTTTATTAAAATTCTTGTTTTGGCATGGACATGTATTAAGGGTGAAACTAGTGCCGGACATTAGAATGTTCCATGTTGAGATGAAATTTTTTAATGGCAAGATATGAAAATTAACAAAGTAGGATTATTTTTCTCTAAACCTAGTAAGGATGTGCATGAAAGATGCAGTGGTATTTAATTTCAAGAGACACCCTATGAAATCACAACTGGCAGCAGAGCAAGGTATAGTAGAGTGTATGGCCCTCAGACACACTCACTAAATTGAAGAGGCACCAAATCCATGTGAGGACTTTTTATGCCTTTAGGTGACCTGGAAAATATCTCAAAAGAGGCAAATGGAGAACCCTTTTCCTATCTCATAATATTTTGAGAATCTGCTCACACTAAAGACTTCAGCAATCATCAAGAAAATGTTGAGGGCAGTGATTGGAGTAGGGGAGAGTCTGGGATTTACTTTGTTTTTACTTGTCATTTATTAGGATGACAATGAAATGTTTGAATTCAGCTCTGAAATCTCTTGTAACTCTATGTCAATCATACTGGAATGTAAGATTTTGAAGGCAAGGGATATGTTGCTATTATTTTTTAAGTCTCATGGAACTGTGATGGCAAGCAAAATAGGATTTTTTGCTATTTTTGTTTTAATATAATCAAGTGCCTCTGATTGAATGTTCCCTTTATCAATCAAGAGTCTTCACGGGGAGTAAAGTACAGAAACAAGAGTTTCTTTAGCTAGAAACCATATGTGTATTTGTATTGTTAATTATTGTAATGGGATTAAAGAAGATCTTCCCTACCCATTAATGGACCTGCCCATTAAGGGTAGTTGATAAGGGAGGATGTATGGAAGACTCATGCCTTTTGTTAATGAAGCACTAGTTCTCAAGGGTTGTGATGCCCTCTGGCTCTAAAAAGAGGTATAAATACTCCGAGTTGAGGTTTTACTTTGGGGCTTACTGACTGGAAGTGTTTCTTTGGCCAGATGAGGACTCTGGGAAGCTACTAAGGAGCCTCCAAATTGGAAAACCCAGATGTCAGTGCTTCCCTCCCTGATAACTATGGTCAGACAGTTGGATCTGTCTGTTGATGACCAGACAGAGGAAGCCATGTCTGTTGATCTTTGATTTCTCTGTATTTTCGTTGAACTTCAGGGTGCTGATTTCCCTGAACTAGGAGAATGAATATGTGCTTGGTTGAAAGAATGATACAAGTGCTTGATTAAAGTGATTGTTAATCCCTCAAAAGTTGCTTTTCCTTTCATGAAAGCAGATCTAAAAACCTGTGGTAGCAGGTCACCCTGTATATGTTGGGGCGCTTACTGTTACACTAACATGACTCTTGGCATTCACTAAATTTTACACTTTAAAAAACTAAAATAAGAAAATTAAGTAACTTGACTAAGTCACAAAGAATTGAAGAATCACAGACAGAATTTGAGCCCAGGTCCTTGGTCTCCATAGTTAGTGTTCTTTCTGCTGTGCCATGGGCATTTAAGAAATTTCCTGACCCACAACCCATAGAACAGCTACAGGGAAGTAACTCACGGCGAATTCTGCACCCAGAGGCCATGGAACATTGGAGCGAGGGAGATTTCTGTTCCGGAGAGACCTGCAAACCTCTCGTGGGGGGTCCTTCTCTGCGGACTGGGCGCCGGGACTGGGAGCTGAGTGCAGCCCTGGCGCGGCCGCGGCACCAAGAGGAAAAGATCCGAGTGGGCTTCAGGGACGGGATCTCCAGCGGCCACACGGGTCCCTCCACCCACAGAGGGACCTGCAAACCTCTCGCAAAAGGTCCGTCGTGCTACAGACGAGGAGCCCAGCCCAGACCTGCTGCGGCCACGGCACCGAGAGGTACAGATACGAGCAGGCTTCAGGGACGGGATCTCCAGCGGCCGCACAAGTCCCTCCACCCACAGGTGACAGGGGTCTGTGAGAGAGTCTCCTTGGCGGGTCAAGAGGGGAGTGGGGTGCCCCCATAACTCAGGCCCCCCCGGGAAGTAGAAGCTGAGAGGCGGCTGCATATTGGGGCTCCCCAAGCGGGCGGGAGCCTGGATCTATTGTGGAAGGTCTGTGCATAAACCCCCTGAGGGAACTGAGCCTGAGGGGTGGCTCTGCCTCGACCTGACCACCTGAACTTAATCTCACACTGAATAGCAGCCCTGCCCCCGCCAAAAGCCCTAAGGCTGGAAGTAGCATTTGAATCTCAGACCCCAAACACTGGCTGGGAGGATCAGGAGGCGAGGTGGATGTGAGGAGAATATTCAGAGGTCAAGTCACTGGTTGGGAAAATGCCCAGAAAAGGGAAAAGAATAAGACTATTGAAGGCTACTTTCTTGGTGAACAGCCATTTCCTCCCTGTCTTTCTGATGAGGAAGAACAATGCTTACCATCAGGCAAAGATACAGAAATCAAGGCTTCTGTGTCCCAGCCCACCCAATGGGCTCAGGCCATGGAAGAGCTCAAAAAGAATTTTGAAAATCAAGTTAGAGAGGTAGAGGAAAAGCTGGGAAGAGAAATGAGAGACATGAAGTCAAAGCATGAACAGCAGATCCGCTCCCTGCTAAAGGAGAACCAAAAAAATGTGGAAGAAAATAACACCTTGAAAACTAGCCTAACTCAATTGGCAAAAGAGGTTCAAAAAGCCAATGGGGAGAAGAATGCTTTCAAAAGCAGAATTAGCCAAATGGAAAAGGAGATTCAAAAGCTCACTGAAGAAAATAGTTCTTTCAAAATTAGAATGGCACAGATGGAGGCTAAGGACTTTGTGAGAAAGCAAGATATCACAAAACAAAACCAAAAGAATGAAAAAATGGAAGATAATGTGAAATATCTCATTGGAAAAACAACTGAACTGGAAAATAGGTTCAGGAGAGACAATTTAAAAATTATGGGAGTACCTGAAAGCCATGATCAAAAGAAGAGCCTAGACATCATCTTTCATGAAATTATCAAGGAAAACTGCCCTGAGATTCTAGAACCAGAGGGCAAAATAAATATTAAAGGAATCCACAGAACACCGCCTGAAAGAGATCCAAAAAGAGAAACTCCTAGGAACATTGTGGCCAAATTCCAGAGTTCCCAGGTCAAGGAGAAAATATTGCAAGCAGCTAGAAAGAAACAATTCAAGTATTGTGGAAATACAATCAGGGTAACACAAGATCTAGCAGCCTCTACATTAAGGGATTGAAGGGCATGGAATAGGATATTCCAGAAGTCAAAGGAACTAGGACTAAAACCAAGAATCACCTACCCAGCTAAACTGAGTATAATACTTCAGGGGAAAAAATGATCTTTCAATGAAATAGAGGATTTTCAAGCATTCTTGATGAAAAGACCAGAGCTGAAAAGAAAATTTGACTTTCAAACACAAGAATGAAGAGAGCCATGAAAAGGTGAACAGCAAAGAGAAGTCATAAGGTACTTACTAAAGTTGAACTGTTTACATTCCTACATGGAAAGACAATATTTGTAACTCTTGAAACATTTCAGTATCTGGGTACTGGGTGGGATTATACACACACACATGCACACATGCACACATACATAGAGATAGAGTGCACAGAGTGAATTGAAGAGGATGGGATCATATCTTAAAAAAAAAATGAAATCAAGCAGTGAGAGAGAAATATATTGGGAGGAGAAAAGAAGAAATTGAATGGGGCAGATTATCTCTCATAAAAGAGGCAAACAAAAGACTCATTAGTGGAGGGATAAAGAGGGGAGGTGAGAGAAAAACATGAAGTCTACTCTCATCACATTCCACTAAAGGAAAGAATAAAATGCACACTCATTTTGGTAGGAAAACCTATCTCACAATACAGGAAAGTGGGGGATTAGGGGACAAGCAGGGTGGGGGGGATGATAGAAGGGAGGGCATGGGGAGGAGAGTGCAATTCGAGGTCTACTCTCATGGGGAGGGATAAGATCAAAAGAGAATAGAAGTAATAGGGGACAGGATAAGATGGAGGGAAATATAGTTAGTCCTGTACAACACAACTATTATGGAAGTCATTTGCAAAACTACACAGATTTTGCCTATATTGAATTGCTTGCCTTCCAAAGGGAAGGGGTGGAGAGGGAAGGAGCTAAAGAAGTTGGAACTCAAAGTGTTAGGATCAACTGTCGAGTAATGTTCTTGCCACTAGGAAATAAGAAATACAGGTAAAGGGGTATAGAAAGCTATCTGGCCCTACAGGACAAAAGAGAAGACGGAGACAAGGCCAGAGAGGTATGATAGAAGAGAGAGCAGATTGGTCATAGGGGCAATTAGAATGCTTGGTGTTTGGGAGGGGGAGGGGATAAAAGGGGAGAAAATTTGTAACCCAAAATTTTGTGAAAATGAATGTTAAAAGTTAAATAAATAAATTTAATTAATTAAGAAATTTCCTTACTGAGTGATTTTTCTGAAAGTTACATTTGTTTATTGTAATGGTCACTTTTAGTTTTGTATTTATATTCCTTAAAAATATTTTCTGTTGTTCTAATGAAAGGAAAAAAATATAGAAAAAATAATCAGATATGAGAATTTCAGATTATTTTTTGTTAAATTGACTTATGAATGACCATATTTCTTTATGGCAGCTATGGGACACCTTATAAGCACAGCTTACCCTAACAGGAAATGCTGAGCTCAAAATCCTTCCTAGTTATTTTTAACAGGAACCTTCCAGATTTATTAGGACAAAATTCTCAGAGTTGAACACGGAATACTCAATCTAGAAATGGGATGAGCAAAGAACTGCATATCTAGGAAAAGGTTAGGCTTTATCTTTTTGTTGAACAGTATTAAAGGCACAGAATAAGCATACTATTTAGGAAAACAAATATTGTGGGAGATGATTGAACTTATTTTATACAATGATATCTTATTTTTTGTCCTTTCCATTAGAACAAAGTCTTTGACAGCAAGGGCTAGCTTTCTTTTGCTTTATACTTGTATGCCCAATACTTAGCAAAATAGCTGGCATGAAGTAAATGCTTTCGAAAAAAAGGTCCTTTGCACTGGGCTGATAGTTAAGCACAGTTTAGCACATGCCCTGTCCAGGCAGACCAGGCCCCAACAGTAGGCCTTGGGAGTGAATCAATCAGCAGTAGCAGACTGCTTCTGGAGCTCTCAGCCCGCAAACAGAGAGTGAGTCAAACAAATTGACAAAAGGATATTACAGTGGTCTGCTTATTGGCACTGAGAGCAGGACTCTATTGCTTTGTCCATACTCAATCCAGGTCACAGTCTGGGGTGGCAGTCCCAGGGCAAGGGAGAGCAATAACAGGCCTGAGCTAGCAGATACAATGGAGGGAGTGACCTCCATCCCTTTTCCAGGGCAGAAAAGAGTGCTTGTAGCCACTCACAGACTGGAAAAAAAGGCTAGGACAGTAGTGAACACACCTCTCCTTCAATCATGCCACCTTGGATAAACTGAAAATATACAGGTATCTAGGAATATCTTTGAAAACAGCTGCACAAAACTCCTGAAACTTAGAACAATGTCTCCTTCACCATGGAAGCAGAGCTCCACTTTAGCAAAGAGTTAAAAGTCAAGAAATAGGCTGAAAAAAATGAGCAAACAACAGAAAAATATTCAGAGTATAGAAACTGAGTGAGGTGACAAGAAAGACCTAAACACACACTCAAAATATGAAAGCAAAGTCAGAACTCCTACATTCAAAGCCTACAAGAAAATATGAATTGGTTTCAGGACATGAAAGAGAACCAAAAGAATTTTAAAAATCAAATAAGAGAGACAGAGGAAAAATTTGGCAAGACACATGAGAGTAATGCAAGAAAATCATGAAAAAACAGTTTAGTGAAGGAGATACACAAAAATGATTAAGAAAGTAACACCTTTAAAAAAGACTAGCCAAATGGTAAAATAGATTTAAAAAATGAGAAGATGAAAAGTAGAATTGACCAGATGGAAAAACAAAGATTTAAAAATTGACTGTAATGAAGAACTCCTTAAAAAGAAAAATTAACAAAATGAAAAAGAGGCACAAAAATTTCCTGAAGAAAAGAAATCATTAAAAATTGAATTGGTCAAATGGAAAAGGAAGTACAAAATCTCACTGAAGAAAAGAGTTCCTTAAACATTAGAATGGAGCAAGTGGATGAAAAACAATATTACAAAAGCAAAACAATGAACAAAAGTAGAAGACAATATGAAATATCTCATTGGAAAAACAACTGATCTGGAAAATAGGTCCAGGAGAGTTAATTTAAAAAAAAATTGAACTTCCTGAAAGCCATGAGAAAAAAAACAAGTCTAGGCATCATCTTTCAAGAAATTATCATGGAAAACCCTCCTGAACCAGAGTGTAAAATAGAAATTTAAAGAATCCATCAATAACCTCCCAAAATGAAAAACCCTAAGGAATACTATAACCAACTTCCTGATTTGTCAAGGAGACGATATTGAAAAGTACCAGAAAGAAATAATTCAAGAATCAGCCAGGATGACACAAGATTTAGCAGCTACTGCATTAATGGATCATAGGATTTATGATATGATATCCCAGAGGGCAAATGTGCTAGGATTATAATCAAGAATCACCCATCCAATGAAAGTGAGTATAATTCTTCAGGGAAAAAAATAGTAATTCAATGAAATAGTGGACTTTCTAGCATTCTTGATGAAAAGACCAGAACTAAGCAGAAAATGTGACTTCCAAATACAAGATTCAAGAGAAGCATAAAAAGGTAAAGTGGAAAGGGAAATGATAATGGACTTCACAAAGTGAAACTATATACTGTTACATGGAAAGATGACACTTGTAGCTTATGAGAACTTTCTCCTTATTAGGGAAGATAGAAGGAATAAAAATAGAGGACACAGTTGTGAGTTGAATAGGATGGAATACCTAAAAAAATTAGGAGTGAGAAAGAGGAAAGCACTGGGAGAAAGAGAAAGGGACAGGGAGTATGTGGTACAAATTCAATTGGATATAGAATCCATCTCACCCTACTGGAATGTAGAAGGGAAGAGTGAGAGAAAGGAGGGCAAATTGGGGAGGTGGTAGTTAGAAACAAAACACATTTGAGGAGGGACAGGGTGAAAGGAGAAAAAGAATAGAATAAACAAGTTGGGAAATTGGATGGAGGGACTAGAGTTAGCAATTATAACTGAAGAAAAATTTTGAAGCAAGTTTCTCTGACAACGGATATATTTATATAGATAGTTGTAGATATAGACACAATGCATGTGTATGTGCATGTGTACATATTTATACACATGTGTATGCAGGTATATATACGTGTGTGTGTGTGTGATTATTTGGGAGAGTCAAATTTGTGAAAATAAGAGCTAATCTCTAATTGCCAAATGGTAAAATGTGACCAGTTTTCTGATGATGCTGTCAAAGCTTTACAAAGCCATGTGAAAAAATGCTCTAATTCACTATTGATTGAAAAATGCAAATTAAAATCATTTTGAGGTGCAGGTATAAACTGACTCAACTACTATGTTGAACAATTTGAAATTATGCCCAAATATTTATAGCAGCTCATTTCTAATGGCAAAGAAGCAGAAATTGAGGGGACGTCCATCAATGGGGCAATGGATAAACACTGCGGTATATGATTGTAATGAAATTCTATTGTGCTTAAAGAAATGATGAGCTAGATGCTCTCAGAAAAACCTGGGAAGACTTACATGAACTGACAAAGTGAAATGAGTAGAATTGGGAAAACGTTGTGCACGGTAAAGGAAATGTGATATGATCAAGTGCGAATGACTTAGCTATTCTCAGTATTACAATGATCCAAAGTCACTCTGAAGGATTTATAATGAAAAATGCTATCCATCCCTAGAGAGAGTAATGATGGACTCTGAGTACAGATCCAAGCATACTCTTTTTCTTGGGATTTTATTTTGATATACGTTTACTTTTACAACAATATGACTAACATAGAAATACATTTGGCATGACTGCCCATGTAAAACCTGTGTTGAATTGTTTGCCTTCTAAATGAAGGGAGTGGGTATGGAAGGATATAATTTGGAACTTAATTTTTAAAATGAATAATGAAAATTATTTTATATTTTACATGTAATGGGGGAAATAATTTACTAAACAGTAAAAAAAATTATAAAAAGGATTCAGAAAGAGCCCTCCTTGAAACATCAGTATTGATATAATTTTCCTTTGTAAACTCCTCAGTTTGGAGTCTATGGGACCTAACTAGAGAATGGAACTATGGATTCAAAAAGAATTTGGAATTATTTGAAAATTAAAATACTTTAAACTCATTAATATAATTTCTAACAATGATATTTTGAAATCCTGATTACTTTGAAATAATAGTAAAGAACTTGGGATCATATTATGATCATAGCATCCTAGATTTTGACCTGAAAGAAACCGACGACAACATCAAGTCCAATCTGTTCATTTAATAGATAAGAAAATTGAGGTCAATGGAGTTTAAGTGACATACTCAAGGTCAAGTGAATGCCAGAGGCAATATTTGAATTTAAGTCCTCTGACCCTAGATTAATTGAATTGCTCTTATTACTACAGGAAACTTCCTAGTTGTATTAGTATTTTAAAAATAAATTATCTTTTGTATCCTTTTTTCAATAGCACAAGGAGATACAAAAAGCTAGTAACAAAGGGGGAAAATCTTTTATATTTCTCTAATCATGTGTTTGTTTCTTCCATTTGAAGGAAACACTTTTATCTAGACTTTCTCATGCATGAGATGTATTTGGATATGAACCTACAAGGGGGAAAAAGCTACACAGAAAGTTATATTGGTTATATATATGTATATACATATATACATATATATATATAAAACCTATATATATAACATATATTATATATATATACATAAATAAAGTAAAACCACACAGAAAGTTATTTTGGTTTTATATATATATATATATATATATATATATATATATATATATATAGGTTTTATATATGTATATATATGTATATGTATATACATATATATAACCAATAGATATATTAAGTAAAACCAAAATTAGTGACTGTATGCTACAAAAGAAGACTATTTTACAATTTCAGCCCTTGGAAAACAAATTAAGATTTCATTGATTAAATCTTATATCAGTCACTTTTTGGGGAAAAAATGGATACTATTTCTTAAAAGAACTAAGTATGTCACCTCAGTTATGGTGTTATCTATAACGATTTTCAAGGATATAAAAGACTGCTTTGAAAATACAATAAGTAGCCCAAAGTAAATGCATGAAAGTAACAAAAACCAGAAGACAGCAGAAAGGGGGAGAAAAAGGCATCTTTGTGTGAAGACTCTATCATCACTGTCGTGAAAAAGAGAAATGTTTCAAAGGACCAACCTCAAAAAGGTGAGACTGAGGTCATCATCAGTCAAACTCAAACAGCAGTATCCTGAGCAGTCATGTATCCCCTTTAAAAAACAGCACAAAAGAAACAGGATGTACTTAGAATCTCACAATATGTGCATTAAGCACAGCCCACCTACCCCCCCCCCCCACCTTCTGTCAACGTTTCCAGGTATATGATAGTTCAGTACAAGTGGGCTTACTGAGACTTACTTTTTCTTAGTTTCTTCTCATTTTCTTTTGGGTATTCTGCTTCATGTCCTTAAACTGTCCAGAGTTACCTATTATTTCCAGGTTGCTTGCTGTGTTTTCATAGATCGCAGAGTTCTGAACTTCACTCTTAATCTCAGTGAAATATCTTTGACTTGTCTGATTCCCTCTATATCCTGTTATAACTCACAGTTAATCTTGTGTTAGGTATTGATAAGAGTAACTGAGATGAGCAGTTATTGATACAAAGGGTTGTTGCTGCCCTTTAAGACTTTATCTAACCCCAGGGGATAGAGCCAAGATGACAGAGTAGAAAGACATACATCCTTTAGATCTTCCCCCACAGCCCATAAAATACCTGTAAAGAAAGACTCCCAACAAATTCTAGAGCAGCAGAAGCCACAGAAAGATGGAGTGAAGGAGATGTCCAGCCCAGAGTGACCTGGAAGGTTAGAGGGAAAGGTCTGTCCCACTGGACACAGAGCAGAGCCCAGCCCAGCCCCAACCACATGACTCTGGGAGGAGCAAGACCCAAGCAGCCTACAGCAATGAAATACCACAAGCAGCAGCAGTTCCCAGATCCCTCAACCCACAGATGCCAAAGTGAGAGGGCTTTTTCCACCTGAGCGAGAAGGTAGCAGAATTCACCTCTGGACCTGGCCTAAAGGAGTGGTGGAGACTGAGCAGAGGTGTCTTCTGGAGGCAACAGCAGGAAAGCAGCAGTTGGCATCCATTATTCCATTGTTGGAGCACTGAGTATAAAGGCTCTGGCACAATTCAGCAGCTGATCTGAATCTCAGCCCTGAGTGGCTATCCTGACCCTGCCTAAAGCCCCTGAGGGAACTGAGCAGCTGTTCTAAATCTCAGCACTGAGCACCCTTCTGGAGTGAGCAAGATCACTAGGACTCTGCTCTTGACAAAGGATTCAGAATTCAAGTAACTGGCTGGGAAAATGCCCCAAAAAGGGAAAAAAATAAGACCATAGAAGGTTACTTACTTGGTGAACAGGTATTTCCTTCCATCCTTTCAGATGAGGAGGAACAAAGGATATTGTCAGAGGGAGTCAAGGCATGAAAATCTAACTCACAGTACAGGAAAGTAGGAGGGAAGGCAATAAGTGGGGTGGGGGAATGATAGAAGGGAGGTTAAATGGGAGAAGGGAGTAATTAGAGGTAAACATTTTGCGGAAGGGACAATGTCAAATGAGAGAATAGAATAAATGGGGCACAGGGTAGGATGGAGGGAAATATAGTCAGTCTTACACAACATGGCTGTTATGGAAGTCTTTTGCAAAATGACACATATATAGCCTGTAATGAATTGCTTGCCTTCTCAGTGGGTAAGGATAGGGACAGTGGAAGGGACAGAAGTTGGAATTCAAAGTATTAGAAATGAATGTTGAGAATTGTTTTTGCATATAACTGGGAAATAAGAAATACAGGTAATGAGGTATAAAAATCTCTTACCCTTTAAGAAAAAAGAGAAGATGACGATAAGAGAAGGGTGGAGTGTGATAGAAGGGAGGGCACATTGAGGGAAAGGGTAATCAGAATGCAAGGTGTTATGGGGTGGGGGGAGGGGAGAGATGGGGAGAAATTTGAACTCAAAATTTTGTGGAAATGAATGTGGAAATCAAAAAATAAAACTTTTTTAAAAAGACTTTATGTAACCCATACATCTTAATATTCATACAATATGAAAGTTCCACATTTCATAAATATTTGAAACTTATTATTGGAAATATTGCCTTTGAAAAATCTAGGAATTCACTAAATTTACTCATCAGATTCTATTTCTATTTTTTGCTGTGTCAATATTTCAACTACTTACGTATGTGTATAAACACACATAGAATGTGATTTTCAGTAATGGATATTCTTACTGAACTATTGGTAGTTGTTTCTGTTGAATTATTTCATACATGTCCAACTCTTCATGATCCATTTGGAGTTTTCTTTACAAAGGTACTAAAATGATTTGCCATTTCCTTCTCCAACTCATTTCATAGATGAATAACTGAGACAAAAAGGTTTAAGTGACTTGCCTAAGGTCAAACAGCTAATTAATTGTCTGAGGCCAGATTGAACTCAAGAAGATGTCTTTTCTTGCTTTTGGTCCAGGTCTCTATCTACTGTAGCACTTAGTTTCCCTACTGTTATTATTGGAATTACTGGTAGTGTTTCATTATTCCAGTTCACACTTTATACATAATAAATTTAAAAATAAAGCATAGACATATTAATTAAAGGCCAAATAGAACTTAGACAAAAAAAAAATATGGATATAGTCCGAAATTTTGATAATACTCTTTACTACAATGTATCTAAATTTGTTTTTCTATTTAATCTTACCTAATAAATATTTAAGTATAAAAAAAAAAAAACCATTTGACATAGACAGTGAATCACTAGGATCTTAGCAGATAAACATTCCTAGGGCTTTGATCAAGGTGATATAGATAATCCATGTTCTAGAAACAAATCTTTATCTCATTCAGAGAAAGTATGAAATTTGCTTAGAGAAGGCTCAGAAGGCTCTCTATCCTTTGTCTCATGAAGTGCCTAGTTTTTATTGTCTAATTGTGTGACTGCTCTTTATCAGTCTCCTCACCAAGGTCATTATCTAAGCTAACTCCTTATGCAAGTAAAGCCCATTGCTATACCCGTAGCCCTTTTCTCTCCTTTTTCTCTATTTTGGAGACTTCATCAACTTCTATAGACAATGGTATCACCTCTATTTAAATATTTCCCAGATCTACATATTCAGCCTTCATCTTTCTTTTAAGGTTAAATCCTGCATCACCAACTGCATACCACCACCTGATTGGTCCATCAGCTTCTATCTATAAACATGGTGTCAATCTTAAATAAAATGGATCCTTATGGCATCCATATTGGTTTAGGATATTATAAAGTAGCATTATCTAGATTGCATTGTATTTCTCTATATTCTATTAAACACTTTCTAATATATTTCAATGTGATTCAGACCACACTAAGGAGTTTTGCTGCTCTTTACAGCCTGTGAGAAGTTTGTTACTTCTGAACTACAAAACATTATATCCCCAAATTCCTAAATTCATCCTTCTTAACATTTCCATTTTTAATAACTGTTCAGTATTTTATGTTCCATTTCCTCAATTTCTTTGACATTTGTTAACTTCTTTCTGCTCTTATAGTCACTACCCAAATTTAGACCTTTGTCATTTCATAGTATTTCAATAGCCCCTTAATTGACCACAAATCCACTATGTCCCACTCTAATTTACTGTAGTCAAATTTCTATCATTAATTACTGATCTAGGATTCTCCCCCACGAAGAAGCATTAGTAGTTCCCTACTTCCTCAAAGATATTTTAAAAAATGCTTATTTTTTTTTTATTTAATGACTTCAAAATACGGGCCAATATTTTTTTTTTCTGAAACAACATTTCATCTTCTTACACACTCTATAATCCAAAATAGCCTACTTAATGTTCCCCTTATGTGAAAGATACCCCATCTTTTATCTTCATTTGGTTGAAAGAACAACACCTAAATGACTCACTTGGCCATGGAAATATATGTATGTATATATATGTGTGTGTGTTTGTGCACACACATGAATTACAGTTGTAAGGAATCTCAAGAGGAATCAATACTCTATTCACAGTACAACTCTCAAGTAAAATATTCCAGAAAAATCCATTTGTATCAGGGTAATCATATTTGAAGAGAATTTTAATATTTTTTATAAATAGTTTTATTTATTTTTATTTATTTTTAGATTTCAACATTCATTTCCACAAAATTTTGAGTTCCAATTTTTCTTGCCATCTCTCCCCTCCCCCACTGCATAGCATCTTGTATTCTGATTACCCCTTCCCTCAATGTGTCATCCCCTCTATTACACCCCACCCTTCCCTTATCCCCATCTTCTCTCTTTTCTTGTAGGGAAAGATAAATTTCTGTACCCCATTACCTGTGTTTCTTATTTCCCAGTTATATGCAATAATAATTCTCAACATTTGTTTGAATTCCAACTTCTCTCTCTCCCTCCCTCCTTACCCATCCCCACTGAGAAGGCAAGCAATTCAATACAGGCTATATATGTGTCATTTTGCAAAAGACTTCCATAATAGTCATGTTGTGTAAGACTAACTGTATTGTCCTCCATCCTACCGTCTCCCTTTTTATTTCTATTCTCTCATTTGACCTTGTCCCTTCCCAAAAGTGTTTACTTCTAGTTACTCCCTTCTCCCATCCGCCCTGCCTTCTATCCTCTCCCTCTCCCTACTTGCCCCCTTCTCTCCTACTTTCCTGTAATTTAAGATAAGTTTTCATACCAAATTTAATGAGCATGTTGTTCCCTCCTGAAGCCATATGTGGAGACTAAGCTTCACTTTTTCCCTCTCACCTCCTCCCTTTTCTCCTCCATTGAAAAATTTTTTCTTATCTCTTTAATGAGTGATATTCTGCCCCATTCCATTTCTCCTTTTCTCCTTCTAATATTTTCCTCTCTCACCCCTTAATTTAATTTTATTTTTTATGGACATCATCTCTTCTGATTTAACTTAACCTGTACTCTGTGTCTATATGTGTGTGCACATGTGTGCATAAACTCTCCACCTACCCAAAAACTGAGAAAAGTCTCAAGTTACAAATCTTATCTTTCCATGTAGAATTGTAAACAGTTCACTTTTAGAAAGTCCTTTATGATTTCTCTTTCCTGTTTACTTCTTCATGCTTCTCTTAATTCTTGTGTTTGAAAGTTAAATTTTCTATTCAGTTCTGGTCTTTTCATCAAGAATGCTTGAAAGTCCTCTATATCATTGAATGACCATTTGTTCCCTTGAAGTATTATACTCAGTTTTGCTGGTAGGTGATTCTTGGTTTTAATCCCAGTTCCTTTTACTTCTGGAATATTCTATTCCAAGGCCTTCAATCCCCTAATGTAGAAGCTGTCAAATCCTGTGTTATCATGATTGTATTTCCACAACACTCAAATTGTTTCTTTCTAGCTGCTTGCAGTATTTTCTCCTTGACCTGGAAATTTTGAAATTTAGCCACAATATTCCTAGCATATTCTCTTTTTGGGTCTATTTCAGGAGGTGATTGGTAGATTCTTTCAATATTTATTCTGCCCTCTGGTTCTGGTACATCAGGCCCAGCTGGGAAAGCCCTCTCACACTGACCTTTGAAGCTTTCTTTGTCACTTGTAGGTTAAGGGGTCTGGGATCCTCCCTGCTGAGGATTCTGCCCTGAGACCTGTTTTGGTCCTGTTCCTCCCTGTGCCAGGGCTGGGCTGTGCTCAGCATTCCATGAGATACACTTTTCCTGTCAGCCTTCCAGGTCATCTTTGGCTGGACATCTATTTCACTCTGTCATTCTGTGGCTTCTGCTGCTCTAGAATTTGTCAACACTCATTTTTTACAGGTATTTTGTGGGTTGTGAAGGAAGCGCTAGGGTATATGTGTCTTTCTACTCTGCTATCTTGGCTCTACTCTGAATTTTAATGTTTAGAAAGAATTTTTTCTTCTTTTGTCATAGTTAACTTTTCAATAAGCTAAATATTCCCAATTCCTCCAATTGACTCTCATATGACTTGGTTTCCAAGATCCATTCTTACGTTACTGGTCCCATTTCTAGATTTCCATAATTAGCTGTACTATACCATTTGTGCTGTAATTAGGAAAGACTATAACTGCTTTATTAACTCTCTTATGATGGAAATAATTCTGGAAGCACAAAATCAATATGAGAATCCTTAAGGAATTTTAGGAATTACTTGGGCTTTGGGGAGTCTTTTGCTCGTTGTAGCTTTCTTGGGACTTCCAAATAAGGCTTTAAATCAGTTGTCACCTGAGTACTTCTAGAAATTAATTTCTAGGGAACTTGTTTTGAACTTAATAGTAGTGGGAGATAAAAAAAAAAAGCAAAATGCCCCATTTTCATTTGTTTCCTCTATTGGTTGTCAATGTGACAATTATAATAAATTACAATTAGTATGGGTATGGGAAACTCATAAAGCTACTGTCCTCATTGAACAGCAACTACAAAAATAGCTTGAAAGGAGCATTCATATGAGTAGTGTCATCAGTCTCAAAGAAGTATCACAAAATCTTTTAAAAATTATTTTCCCTATATAAGGATTCAACAGGGTGTCTCTATAATTTTTATTATTAATCCTGAAGGGTCTTTGAAAATATCATAGAAAAGTAAAGGGGGGAAAATGTCCCTTGATCTGATCAACATTGTTCAGTTGTTTTGGTTATGTCTGACTCTTCATTGGCAAAAAAAAAATGGAGTCTGGCATTTACTTTTCTAGTTAATTTTATAGATGAGGAATCTGAGGCAGCTGGAATTAAGTGACTTTCCAGGATCATGCAACTAGTGGCAGAAGTTTAATATGAAGTCAGGGCAAGCTGACTATCCACTGGTGCTCTATCCACTGTTGTATCTAGCCACAGGTATATTTTATGAAAAGCTATAACACAAAATCTCAGTGTCATTCATAATAGACCAATCACCTTGACTTTTGGAGAATATTTAAAAGTTACAAGATGACTCATGAAATTAACAGATTCTAAAGAAGACTTTAGCAAACTACATAAATATATTTAACTGCTCTATGTATGTAGAATTTTTCTGAACCAAGTTTTAGAAATACTGAAAAATTCTCTGCACAAATACTTAAAATAGTATAAAGATGGGAAAGAACACATGTAGATTTGTTCATAGGAGCATAGCATTAGAGTTGAAGAGATCTGAAAGGTTATCTTGTCTAATCTCCTCCTTTTACAATAAGGAATTTAAGGTCCAGGTAAGATTAAATGAACTACCTGATATATCTCAGATAAGTATGAGATCTATAGTCCATGTTCATCAGGCAACAGAGCCAGTATATTTGGAACTGTATTCTACTATATTGCCTCCTCATTACTAATAATTTTTGGTTTCTTTTATTTTTTGTGCAACAGTACCATCTATCATGGACTAATATCATAGATAATACAGTAAGTAGGCCCTATTTAACAAATTTAGTGGAGGCATAGATGAGAATAATGGAGAAAGGAAAAAGGACAGCCTACTATCTGCTTAATTGGAAAGAATATAAGCATTAATGTGTTCACATAGAGCAAAATTGTAATCTGTCATTGCGTACTCCCTATTCAAGAAACAATCTTTAGTCAATAGTGTTAGAGCAATTAGTACATCAAAAATATATGCTGTTACACAAATTTCCATATCCATGAAACCTCCTAGTTTTTCAAAGGGGGAGGAGATATATTAACATATTGCAAATTTTTGACCAAACTTTCTTTGTAATTTTACAACATTCATCTTAAAGTAAAATTTTCTTGAAATAGTTTTTATATCACTTTATTTCTCCCATATCTCTCACTCTTCCTCATATTAGAGAACTATCCTACCTAATATTAAAATATAATAAAAAAGGCAATATTAGTCAAATATATATTTATATGTAATGTATATATGTATATGTATATACATATGAAATTATATGCAGTTACATGTAATTTAAGGGGTTTGCACATAACCCCCTCATTTTCCTAAGCTTTAAAAATTGACATAATTTCCTAGATCTATTCAATCACTAACCCACACCACTTTTTTCCTTCAAAATATGTCTTATATTCATTTTCCTTCCTCCCTTTCCCAGTGCCACTGCCCTATTTCCTTAATTCAAGCTTGTTACACCAGTCTAGTTGATTACAGGTTGTTCTGTTTCCAACATAAGACTGTCTGACAAATCTTTAATATGTAGGTTATTATATTATTTAAAAGCTTTCAATTCCTCATAGTTTCTTTTCCTAATAAATCTATAAGTTTTTTACATCTTTTTTATGGTCCTTCTTAAGTTGGTCCCACACTACTTACTCAACCCTTTTTTTCCATCACACTAGTATGTCTTTCTCCCTAGGAAAACAATTTTCTCAGTTTCCAATGATGATTCCAAACACATTCCTTCTTACATGCTTTGGCTTTTTCCTTTGACTCTCCTCCTATTCAGATTCTACATATGATACAAAACAGAGTATTCTTGACACTGCCAGTTCTCATTGATTTGATGTCTTCTGAAAATCTAGTGTAATATCAGCTTCATAGAATAATATGTATCAGCTGAGATTATTAACCATTTTTAAAAGTTCTACATAAAACTTACATGAACTGATCATAAGTGAAGTAAAGAGCTCTTTAAAAAGGATATAAAATGGCTGCAGCATTATAGATGCAAAGAAAAACAATATCGTCTCATGCTCACAATAACTTTGATACAAGTCTTTGAAATGGATCAAATAACTTCTATCCTAGCCATGACATAAGGAGGACAAGAATTATTTGATCAGTTTCAAAGATGAGGAAATTGAGCCTTGAAAGAGACTAACTGAGGTATTTTAAATTACAAAGCTGATAAATGAAAGTCCCAGATTCCTAACCTAGGTATTCTGGATTCATGCCCATTTTTCTTTTTTTTTTTTCCTTCCTACTACACTAAAATGCTTTTCATAATTTGTTCCTAAATTATAAAAAATACTGCCCTGTGGTATTCAGCAATGATCTGTATATATTAACCTTGTATTCCTAGTTCTAGCATAAGATTTTTGAGGACAGAGGTATATTTGATAGTCATTAGTAGATTATACTGGACAAGGTAGAATAATAAAATTATATTACAACTAGAAAGGATTTTTAGGATCATCAAGTCCAGTCCTTTTATTTTTTACTCAAAAAATAGAGGCAAGTTAAATGTCTTACCTAAGATATTTTGTGAATTACTGGCAAAACAGAGATAAGAATAAAGATCACCTGACTCTCAATGCAGTCATTCTACACTATAACACTTCACTGTAAGATGTCTGTAATAAGCAAAGATACTCTTCTCAATATCATTTTAAAGGAAGAAGTCACAAACAATTGAAAAGTGCTCATGACAAAGGACAATGTCCTTTTAGTATGATTCCTTCCATTTTGTAAGCATATAACAATTGATTGAATTAAACTGACTTATCAAGACTACAGTTGGGTAAATTAAAGACTTTTGCCAAGCTCTCCTAACACTCCTAAACAACTTTAAAAGGTCATCAAATAGAATTCTAAGTGGCATAATCAACAAAAAGTCATAGTGAGTTGTTTCCCAGTACTTGATAGTGTAGGAGGACAGAAGAAGAAGAGTTTAGTCCCTGAGGCAAAGGTTGGCAAAGAACATGGTGGAGTGGAAGTAACTCTACTTATGGACCAAGGAATGGCAGCTGGAAGACACTGACTATATTTCTCTGACTTCACACCACCTTGGAAGTACCAAAAGATTATAGGCAGTTAGACTTCATAGTGAAATTAGCAGCATATAAAAGTCTGAAGCTCATGACAGTTGATTCACTTCACAGTGCTTCAGAAGTAAATAGACCTCATCTGTAACATGTGGTCATGAGTCTAAAAATAGAGTGGAAAAATCACCAACCAAAAGAAAAAGTAAATCTTAACCATAAAGAAAAACTACTATGGGCAAAAGGAAGCTCAAAATACATGCATGGAAGAAGATAAATCCTCAAAAATCATAAGTGGCCAAATATTAAAAGAGGTACAAGAACTAGTTAGAGATAAAAATTCTTTAAAAATTAGAAATGGCCAAGTCAAAGCCAAAGACTCCACAAAACATAAAGGACAATAAAACGAAGTCAATAGACTTTTAAAAAAGAGAAATGTGATTTATCTTATAGGAAAAAAAAAAAACCTGAGAATACAGAGGGCAGGTAACTTAAGAATTATTAAATTACCTGAAAGCCAGGATGGTTTTTAAAGAGCTTAAATATCATACTTTAAGAAATTATTAAGCAAAAATGTCCTGGCATCCTATAATTCATGGGCAAAAATAGAAATGGAAAGAATTCACAGATTATCTCCTGAAAGGATCCCAAAACAAAAAGTCACAGGAATATTGTACCCAAATGCCAGAAATCTTAGGTCAAGTGGAAATTATTGTCAGCAAACAGAAAGAATTAATTCAAATATCATGGAGCTGTAGTGAGGATGACACACGATTTAGCAGCTAGAATTATACAGAACTATACAGGAAGTCTTGGAATATGATAGTCTGGAAGGCAAAATATCTAGGATAACAACCAACAATAACCTACTCAACAAAACACAGTATAAACCTTTAAGGAACAACATGGAAATTTCATGAAATAGAGGAATTTCAGATATTCCTAATGAAAAGATCAGAGTTTAATAGAATATCTGATACTGAAACAAGACTCAAAGGAAGCATAGAAAAGTTAAACATGAGTGAGAAATCATAAAGAACTTTGTAAGATTGAAAACTTTATGTTACTAAATGGGAAAATGATATATTTATCCCCTAAGGACTTTATCATCATTGGGACAGTTAAAAGATGGCTACTGAGACAGAAGGCATGGGTGAGAGTTTATTATTTAGGGATGATCTCAAAAGAAAAACAGAAGTATGAGAAAAAGAGATATAATGGGAGTAGGAAAGGGAGAATTAATAAAATAATCTCACATAAAAGAGGTACTGCAAGGAGGAGTTTTTATAAAGGGTAGGAAATAAAAAGAACAGGCAATGCTTATACTTCTCTCTCGTCTGAGTTCATTCAAAAAGAGCAAAACACAAAGACACAGACAGTTTGGTAAAGAATATCATTTTACCTAACAGGAAATCAAGAGAGAAATGGGAGGTTATAACAAGGTGTGTGGTCAAATGCTTAACAAATTTCTGCAGAAGGAATTGGTTTAAAAAAAAAAGAAAGAGAAGGATAAATAGGAGAGAAGAGGATGGAGAGAAATATGAAGTTAGCAATCATAACTGTGAATATGAATGGGAGCAATTCACCCATAAACCAGAAGAGGATACCAGAATGGGTTAGAAATCAGAACCCAAACATATTTGCATACAGGGGACACACTTGAAACAGAAAAAAAAAAAACAAGTATTAAAATAAGAGACTGGATGGAATACTATTGGGTATAAGAGAATGTGAGCAGAGAGATTTAAGAAAAACCTGGAAAGATTAACATGAACTGATGCTGATCAAAGTGAGCAGACCCAGGAGAACATTATACACACCATCAGCAACTTTGTGCAGTGGAAAATTATGATTGACTTACTTCTTCTCAGTAATACAATGATGCAAGACAATTCCAAAAGATTGGTGATTTAAAACATTATCAACATCCAGAGAAAGGATTATGGGGTTGAATGGAGATCAAAAGAAATTATTTTTACTTTTTTGTTGCTTTTACTTTTTTTTCTGTTTCTTCTTTCACAACATGACTAATGTGGAAATATGTTTATATGATTACATATGAATAGCCAGTATCAGATTGCTTGACATCTTGGGGAGGGGGAAAAGGATAGAGAAAAAAAAATAAAACTCAAAATATTATAAAAATGAATGTTGAAAACTATATTTACATGTAACTGGAAAAAATACAATTCTACTCATCATTAAATAAAAAAAAATAAGGGACTGGAGCAGATGAAATTTAAAAAGAAAACATGGGTAGCAATCATGGTTCTAGAAAATAAAATTTAATTAAAGAATAAACCTAATTAAAAGAGGTATTCAGCTAATAGGTTCCATGATAATGAAGTGATATTAACACAAAACAGAGAGATTAGGTTGCTTAAAATTAAGATTATTAAAGGAAAGTTTACATTAGTTACAAGAGGAAATAAATAGTAAAACTATAGCAGTGGGGGACTTATATTCACCCTTCTCAGAATTATGTAAATCAAGCCATGAAATGAATAAAAAAGAAGCTATAGCGATGAAAAGAATTTTAGAAAAGATAGATGTGAGAAACCTCTGAATAATGTTTAATGAGAATAGAAAGGAATACACCAATTTCTGACTTATATAAGATAACTTTACAGAGATTGACCACATACTAGGGCATAACACTTGACAAAGAAATGTAGAAAAGTAGAAATATTAAATGTGCACTTTGGGTATCATAATGCAATAAATTACATTCAAAGACCTGTTGGAAAATAGATTTAAAATAATCTGGAATCAAATAATTAAGACCTAAAGAATAAGTAAGCCAACATCATAGAAATAGTTGATAATGTTATTAAAAATAATGACAATAGGGTGGGCAGAACTAAGGTAGTGGAGTAGAAAGATAGAACTGCCCCCATAGCCCATTAAATACCTGTGAAAAATTACTCTAAACAGACTCTAGAGCAGCAGAAGTCATAAAATGACAGAGTGAAAGATTTCCAGCCTAAGAGAGCCTAGAAGGCTGACAGGAATGGTCTTTGGCATCAGGCTCAAAGCAGAGTGCATCCCAGCCAGGACTGTGCAGCACAACACAGACAGGACAGGAACAGGCTTCAGGGCAGAATCACAGGTGGCAGGTGCAGTTTCCAGATTTCTAAATCCACAAATCCCAAAGACAGTTTCAAAGGTCAGTGAAAAAGATGTTTCACCTAGGTGAGCAGGGAAGTGGCATCTGGCCCTATCCCTGGCCCCAGGGTGGTTCCACTCTCTGAAGAACACAGCATTCATTTTTGGAGACCTCTGCCTTAATACCTTGGGGGAATTGACGCTATCTGTGCCTCAGTTCAGAGTGATGGTCCTGGGGTTAGGAGGAGCACTGGCAAGGTGGAGCTGGTGGTGGCAATGGAGAGGGAATCCTAATCACAGATCATGGGCAGAAAAGATTGTGGTTGCTCCCAGAACAGCACTTAGGCCATGAGAGGATGAACTTCTCTCCCTTGATTGGGGCACTTTGTTGGAACTGAGAACTTAGAGGTCCCTAGAGTGCATCTTCCACTTGAGAAGGGACTCAGGCACATGCAGTACAGCCCAGGAAGCATGGAATGCATGCAGTGCAGCCCAAGAAGTGCAGAGCCCAGTCATAACTTGGCAGGGACAGGACCCTGAACAAGCTTCAGGGAGGCAACAGTAGCAGCAGTTCCCAGACTGCTCAACCCACAAACACTAGAGACAGCTTCAAATGTCAGTGGGAAGGTTCCTTCAGGAGAGGGGGAGAATGGTCTGGACCTCTACCCCTGGCAGTAGGTACTGCAGCAACAGCTTCCATTTTTGGAGCCCTCCACCTATAGCTCTGGGGGAAATGAGCAGCTCTTCTGAATCTCATCCCAGAGCTGGAATCTGAAAAAGAACTGAAAAGTCAAGTAACTGGCTGGGAAAAAAAAAAACAAACAAACAAGCAAACAAACAAAAAAACCCAAAGGGACAAAAGAATAAGACAATAGAAGGTTATTTTCTTGGTGAGTAGGTATTTTCTTCCACTCTTTCAAATGAGGAGGAACGATTTAGGTCTTCGTAGGAAGATGTAAAAGTCAAGGTTTCTGCAGGCAAAACCTCCAAAATAAACATGCAATGGTCTCAGGCCATGGAAGAGCTCAGAAAGGATTTTGAAAATCAGGTAAGAGAAGTGTAGGAAAAATTGGAAAGAGAAATGAGAGCCACGCAAGAAAATCACAAAAAGCAAGTCAACACCTTGCTAAAGGACACCCCCAAAAATGCTGAAGAAAATAACACCTTAAAATATCGACTAACCCAAATGGCAAAAGAGGCCCAAAAAGACACAGGGGAAAAGAATGCCTTAAAGAGCAGAATTAGCCAAAATGGAAAAGGAGGTTCAAAATTTCCCTGAAGAAAAGAGTTCTTAAAAAATTAGAATGGAACAGATGGAAGCTAATGACTTTATGAGAAACTGAGATATTACAAAACAAAACCAAAAGAATGATAAAATAGAAAACAATATGAAATATATTACTGGAAAAACAACTGACCTGGAAAATGGATCCAGGAGAGACAATTTAGAAATGATGGGACCACCTGAAAGTCATGATCAAAAAAAGAGCCTACACATCATCTTTCATGCAATTATCAAGGAAAACTGACCTGATATTCTAGAACCAAAGGGCAAAATAAATATTGAAAAAATCCACTGATCACCTCCTGAAAGAAATCTAAAGAGAGAAACTCCTAGGAATATTGCAGCCAGGTTCCCAAGTCAAGGAGAAAATATTGCATGCAGTTAGAAAGAAACAATTTGAGTATTGTAGAAATACAATCAGGATAAGACAGGATTGGGAGCTTCTACATTAAGGGCTTAAAGGCCTTGGAATATGATATTCCAGAAGTCAAAAGAATTAGGATTAAAACCAAGAATCACCTAGCCAGAAAAACTGAGTATAATACTTCAAGGGAGTAAATGGTCATTCAATGATACAGAGGACTTTCAAGCATTCTTGATGAAAAGACCAGATGTGAAAAGAAAATTTGACTTTCAAACCCAAGGAAGAGAAGCATAAAAAGGTAAACAGAAAAGAGAAATCATAAAGGACTTTCTAAAGTTGAACTGTTTACATTCCTACAAGGAAAGTTAATAACTGTAACTCTTGTGACTTTTTTTAGTATTTGGGTAGTTGGAGGGATTACACACGTACACACACACACACAGACATAAAAAGACACACACAAACGTATATATATATACGCATGTGTATGTGTGTGTATATGTATATATGTATATTTTTAAAATATATATATACACACACATACACATACACACACACATATATATATAAAGAGGCGAAAGAGGAATATATTTGGAGGAGGAAGGGAGCAATGGAATGGGGCAAATAGTCACTCATAAAAGAGGCAAAAATTTGCTTATTCAATGGAAGAGAAAAGGGAGGACGTGAGCGGAAAAAATTGAAGCTAATTCTCTTCACATTTGGCTTAAGAAAGGAATAACATGCTCATTCAATTTGGTGTGAAAATCTATCTTACACTGCAGCAAAGTAAGGGAGAAGGGGACAAGTGGGATGAGGGGGATGATAGAAGGGAGGGCAATTTGGAGAAGGGAGTAATTAGAAATAAACAGTTATGGGGAGGAAGAAGGTCAAAAGAGAAAATAGAATAAATGGGGGCAGGATAGGATGGAGGGAAATATAGTTAATCTTACACAACACAACTATTATGGAAGATTTTTGCAAAATGACACATATATGGCCTATATTGACTTGCTTACATTTTAAGAGGAGATGAGTGGGGAGGGAGGAAGGGAGAAAAGTTGGAATTCAAAATATTAGGAACAAAGGTTGAGAAATTTTTTTTTTCATACAACTGGGAAATAAGAAATACAGGTAATGGGGTATAGAAATTTATCTTGCCCTACAAGAAAAGAGAGAAAATGGGGATAAGAGAAGGGAGGGATGTAATAGAAGGGAAGGCCTATTGAGGGAATTGGTAATCAAAATGCAAGGCATTATGGGGTAGGTAAGGGGAGAGATGGGGAGAAAATTTGGAACTCAAAGTTTTGTGGAAATTGATGTTGAAAACTAAAAATAAATAAATAAACATTTAAAATAAAATAAAAAGAGAAGGGACTCAAAAGTCAAGCAGCTGGATGGAAAAATGCCCAGAAAAGGGAAAAAAATAAGACTATAAAAGATTATTTTCTTGGTGAAAAGGTATTTTCTTCCATCCTTTCAGATGAGGAACAACAAAGCATGCCATCAGAGAAAGACATGGAAGTCAAGACTTTTACATCCCAAACCCCAAGCAAAATATGAATTTGTCTCAGAACATGTAAAAGCTCAAAAAAGGATTTTGAAAATCAAGTAATAGCATTAGAGCAATAATTGGGAATGGAAATGATAGCGATGCAAGAAAATCATGAAAAACTAGTCAACACTTTGCCAAAGAAGACCCACAAAAATGCTCAAGAAAATAACAATTTTAAAATTAGACAACTCAAGTGGCAAAAGAGGTCCAAAAAGCCAATGAGAAGAGTGTTTTAAAAAGCAGAATTAATCCAATGGAAAAGGAGGTTCCAAAGTTCACTGAAGAAAATAGTTCAATAAAAGTTAGGATGGTGCAGATGGAAGTTAATGACTTTATGAGAAACCAAGAAATTATAAAAGAAAACCAAAAGAATGAAAAAAGTAGAAAACAATGTGAAATATCTCACTGGAGAAACAACTGACTTGGAAAGCAGATCCAGAAGAGATAATTTAAAAATTATTGGTCTACCTGAAAACTATGATCAAAAAAGAGCCTAGAAATCATATTCCAAGTCATTATCAAGGAAAACTACCTTGATATTCTAGAAGCAGAGGGTAGGATAGAAATGGAAAGAATTCAGTGATCCCCTCTTGAAAGAGATCTCAAAAGGAAAACTCCTAGGAATACTGTAGCCTAATTCCAGAGTTCCCAGGTCAAGGAGAATATATTATAAGCAGACAGAAAGAAACAATTCAAGTATTCTGGAAATACAATTGGGATAGCATAGGATTTAGCAGCTTCTACACTAAGGCATCGAAGGACTTGGAATATGATATTCCACAGGTCAAAGGAGATAGGATTAAAACTAAGAATCACCTACCCAGCAAAACTGAGTATAATACTTCAGAGTAAAAAATGAAGTTTCAATGAAATAGAGGACTTCCAAGTATTCTTGTTGAAAAGACCAGACCTGAATAGAAAATTTGCCTTTCAAATACAAATATCAAGAGAAACACGAAAAGCCAAACAGGAAAGAGAAGTCTTAAGGAACTCATGAAAGCTGACCTGTTCACATTCCTTCATGAAAACATGTTATTTGTAACTCATGAGACCTTTTTTCAATATTAAGGTAGTTAGAGGGAATATATATACATTATATATATATATATATATATATATATATATATATATGCATATATATATACACATATATATTTATAGATGTATATGTATGTATTTCTATATGTATATATATGCATACATATGCATGTACATGCACATGCACACATACACACACACAGAGTACAGAATGAGCTGAATATGAAGGGAGAATTCCTAAAAAATAAAATTTACTGTTGAATGGAATGTACTAGAAGTAAGAGAAAGGGAGAGGTAGAATGTAGCAAACCATCTCACATACAAGAGGGAAGAAAGACCTTCTACAATGGAAGGGAAGCAGGGGAGATGAAAGGAAATTGAGCCTTACTCTCATGGGATTTGTTAAGGAGGGAATAACACATGCTCAGCTGGATATAGAAATCTATTTTACCCTGCAGGAAGGCAAGGGGGAAGGGGATAGGAGAGGGAAGATAATAGAAAGGATAGCACATTGGGGAAAGAGATAATCAGAAGCAAACACTATTGTGGGAGGACAGGTCAAGGGAGAGAATGAAATAAATGAAAGTCAGGATAGGACAGAGGAAAATATATGTCCTATATTGAATTGCTTGTTTTCTCAACAAGGGTGGGGGGTGAGGAGGGAGGGAGAGAGAATATGAAACTCAAAGCTTTAAGAATGAATGTTAAAATTTGTTTTAGCATTCAGCTGGAAATTAAGCTATACAGGTAATGGAGTATAAAAATCTATTTTGCCCTACAGGAAAATAGAGGGGAAGGGGAATGGAAGAACGGTAGATAATAGAAAGGAGGACAGACTGGAGGAAGGCATGGATGGAGTGCTTGCTGTCCTGGGGTGGAGGGTGGGGAGAAATGGGGAGAAAATTTTGAATTCAAATTCTTGTGGAAGTGAATGTTGAAAACTGAAAAATAAATAAATTATATATTTAAAATATAAACAAATAGAAATAACAATAATGAGACAATATGCCTAAAGTTATGAGGTACACCTAGAGCAGTACTTAAGGGAACAATTAAATATCTAATTTTTACCTAATTAAAAGAAATGGCATATCAACAAATTTGTATGTAATGAAAAGTAACTAGGAAAAGAAGAAATTATAAATTCAAATTAAGCACCAAAATAGAAAACAGTCTACCAATCAAAAGCACGATCAATAAATATGGAAGATAAAGAAAAGACCAAATAAATAAATCTAGAAGTTGGCATAATAAAAATATACAAAAAACCATTTTCCAATTTGATTTTTTATATGGAAAAGAAGATAACCCATCTACTAGTATTCTACAGGAAAAGCATAAATTCATAACCAATACAGAAAAGGTTAAAGCAATTAAGATTTATTTTGCCAAGCCATAAGCCAATAAAACTAACTAGATAAAATGTATGTATGTATATATGTGTCTATACACACACACACACATATGTATTTACCAAAATATATAAATTGTCCTGATTAAGAAAAAACAGAGTACTTAAATAAACCTATCTAAGAACAATAAATTGAACAAGCAATAAATGAGCTTCCTAAGGAGAGGGACATCATTTAAAATAAGTTCTTACGTTATAAAATACTTGAGTGTCTTTGTGACAAGACACACATAGGAAACATATGACTACATTTAGGGAAAGAAAAAGTTTTCCATATTAAAAAAAAAAAGACAGATCTAAACACCTAGACAAATATTAATTATTCATGGATAGGCTGAACCAATATAATAAAAATGAAAATGCTATACTCAATCACTATCTTATCAAAAAAAAATTTAAATAATTATTTTATAAAGCTAGGAAAAACAAAACAAAACAAAGTTCACCTGTCAAGAATATCAAGGGAATCAATGAAAAAAAACATGAAGACATGGCATAGTGGCACCAAATATCTAGCTATATTACAAAGTAGTAATCATCAAGACAATTGGATAGGGTGATTGATTGATAGAATAGGTCAAGTATAAACTACAGAGTGGTATTTGATAATCCAAATATCTAAGACAATCTATGGGGGCAAGAACTTAGTATTGAACAAAAACTACTGGGAACACATAGAAAGTAGTCTGGCAGAAACTAAGCATAGACCAACATTTCAAACTATATAGCGAGATAAACTCAGAATCAGTACATGATTTAGACTTAACAGTTAATGAAAGAAAATTATTGAAGCATGAAAAAATAGCTATCAGATCTGCAGAAAATGATAGAGTTTATGACCAAACAAGTGATAGCAAGAATTACAGAAGGCAAAGATCAATAAATTTGTTTACATTAAGTGTAAAAAGTTTTATACAATAAAACCATTGTGAGCAAAATTATAAACAAAGCAGGATAGTGGGGTGGGTGATTACAGCAAGTTTGTATGTTAATAGTCTAGTTTCTCAAATATATAGAGAAGTGAGAGACATATTTATAAAAATAAGATCATTCTCCAATTGATGTATGATCAGAGGATGTAAACAGGCTATTTTCAGAAGAAGAAATTAAAGCTATTCATAGTTATATAAAATGCTCTAAATAAATAATGATTAGATAAATGGACATTTAAAAAAAAAATATGAGGAACCACCTCACTCCCATCAGAGAAGAAGGAGTAAAGAGGGGGGGAAGGAAGGAGGGAATGAAGGAAGGAGGGAGCAAGGGAGGGAGGGAAGCTTGTTCCATGGTCTTTTAAGGCACTTATACATCACCATGATTCTCTTAATTCTTATTCTGCGCATGTGTAGAAGCTGTATCATCTGAGCAAACAGGCACTCCATGCTTTGGCAAGACCCCATTTCAAATGAAAGTCTTCAGGAAAAGGAGAATTAACTAACCCAAAAGACCGAATATTTTATTTTAATTGTTCTGATATTTATTAAGTTTTTCCTTATATTAAAACAAAATATAAGTCTGTGCAGGATTTTCCCAACACTTTTAGTTTTGCCTTTTGGGGCAAAGTGGATAAAAAACATTCTAATCCCTTGTCCTCATAAAAGCTGTTTAAATATTAGATGGCATTATCATGCCTTCTTCATTTTGCATTAGTCCCACATCTATATCTTCTCCTCTTGAGGCTAAACATTCTTAATTCAAATCTTTGTAAAACATCATTTTAAGGTCCCTTACATTGCTAGTCTATCTGTTCTGAAAGTCCTCTTTTGTACTTCCTAATATGTGATCTCAAGAACAGAGTTCGATATTCCAAAAGTCATCTGAAAAAGAAAGAATATCTTTGGACTATTTAGACTTGGACGCCATTCTCCTCTTAGTACAGTTAAAATCTCATTAGCTTTTTAGATTGCTGTGGTACATTGTTAGCTCATGTTGAGAATGTAATGTGCTCAAACTCCTTACTTTTGTTTTCCAGAAAAAAAATGTCATCTTGTGCTATTTCACTATTTTTAGAGTTCAGAAGTTGATTTTCTTTCTACCCACATTTTGGCCTTTACATTTAACCAGATAAAATTTCATCTTATTAGTTTCAGATGGATGTTCTAGCATGTCAAAATCAGTTGTTTTTTTTCCTGTATCTTGACTGGGTCCCATCTTTGTGTCAACTATTTTCTTCTGTAAAAGGAAGACATAGGACTAGATGATTCCTAATGTTCACTGCTACTCTAAATCTTACAATCTTATACTCTCATAAAATATGACCACTTGAGAATTTCTGTATATATTCTATACTTCTCTACCTTTTCACTTTTGATACTTGGTCCTTGGTCCTTTGATAAGTGGTCCTTGCACTTGCAAATTTCTTTCCCATCCTTAACTATCCACATGCTACTAATCCCTAAAGACTGATAAATAATATAGCTTTTCTTTTTTAAAAAAAAAAAAAATATTTATTTCTAGTTTTCAACATTCACTTCCATAAGATTTGGAGTTTCAAATTTTCTCTCCATCTCTTCCCTCCCCCACTCCAAGATGGCATGCAATTTGGTTGAGGGTCTATGTATACATTCATATTTATTCCATTTTCACGTTAGTCGAATTGTAAGGAATGAATAGAACCTATGGGAAAAGCCATAAGAAAGAAAAAAAACAATAAAAATAGAGTAAGCTGCAGTCAGACTTTGTAATTCTTTTTCTGGATCTGAACAGCATTTTCCATCATGAGTACTTTGGAGTTGTCTTGGATCCTTGCATTGCTAAGAAGAGATGTCTATCAAAATTAGTCATTGCACATTGTGGGTGTTTCTGTGTACAATAGTCTCCTGGTTCTGCTGACTCAGCATCAGCTCATTCAAGTTTCTCCATTCCTCCTGCTCATCATTTCTTATAGCACAATAGTATTACATTATATTCGTATACTACAACTTGTTCAATCATTCCCCAACTAACGGGCATCACCTCAATTTTCAATTCTTTGCCACTGCAAAAAGGGCTCCTTTAAATATTTTAGTACATTCAGGTCCTTTTCTCCCTTTTTAAGGATCTCTTTGGCATACAGAGCTAGAAGTGATATTTATTGCTGGGCCAAAGGGTATGCACATTGTGATAGCCCTTTGGGCATAGTTGGATCAGTTCGCAACTCCACCAACAATGCATCAGTGTCCCAATTTCCCCATATCTTCTCCAGCATTTATCATTTTCCTGTTTTGTAATGTTAGTCAATCTGAAAGATGTGATGTGGTACTTAAGAGTTGTTTTGATTTCGCATTTCTCTTATCAGCGGTGATTTAGAGCATTTTTTTTTCTCTTAACTGTAGATAACTTTAATGCATTCATCTGAAAACTGCCTGTTTATATCCTTTGATTATTTATCAATTGGGGAATTATTTGTATTCTTATAAATTTGACTCAGTTCACTATATATTTTAGATATGGGGTCTTTATCAGAGACACTAGTAGTAAAAATTCTTTCCCAGTTTTCTGCTTCCCTCTTAATCTTGGTTGCATTGGTTTTGTATATGCAAAAAAAAAAAATAAATTTAGTGTAACCAAAATGATCAATTTTGCATTTCACAATGATATCTGCTTCTTATTTGGTCATAAATTATTTTGTTTTCCATAATTCTGGCTGGTAAACTATTCCTTGCTCTTCCAGTTTACTCATAGCATCATCTTCTGAAAAAATAAGATGTATGCATATAGTTACCTGAAATTACCCTTTGATAAATATTGGAGCTGTGGGACCATGGTGAAAAATAATTAAATATTTACAAAAGTTGGAAGTGTACTAGCCACTGTAGAAAAAGAATATGGAAATATGTCAGCTGAGTGTTCAGTATACTTAACGTAAATGTCTCGTAAGTGAGATGGTGCTCCAAAAGTTAACTATCACTATCTTTTAGAAGAGGTCGAGTGAGGAAAAATTACATAAACTTAAGGATGGTGATAACAACAAGAAGAAGCAATGGCACCTGTCAGGAATGAAGAATATTAACAGAGGAGGAAATGGGTCATGGAAACCATAGGAAAACTACCTATAAGATAACAAGTTGTCACAGATTACTGACATGCAGGACCAAATCTTCCCCTTCTCTAGACAAGGGCAGTCCACAGTTAAGGGAGGGTTTCAGCTTTATGTAGGCTGGGTTGAAAGACATTTATATGATTTTATTGAACAAAGTCTTGTGAGTCTTACTACTTCTAATAACAGCTTTTAGGTAGACTTAGAGATATGCTACATATTGAAGGCCTTAATTTCAACCTATTTGAAGGCACTTTTCTGAAAAATCTAGAAGTTTCTAAGGTATAGCTATTCTTTTTCTGTTGGAGGAAAATCTCAGACATAAGGTTTATGTCCATATGACTATACAATAGTGTCACTAATGAGAGGGGTAAAATAATTGTTGAATTATCTGTCTCTATGTCCACAACTAAAATGTCTGAAGAAAATTACTTAAAGCTTATATTAATTAATGTCTACACTTTCCCTCATGGAGACTAGAAAGGTATCCAATGTAAAATATAAATCAGATTTAAAGGGATCATTTATTTCCTCCTCTCAAATGATATAATAAGGGCATGAGAGACTCAAAGGCACATATTGACAAACTATTAAATAAGCAGAAATAATTGAAAAAAGCAATATAACTTTTGTTATACTGTTCGAGGAGAGGGGTAGTTAAGTGATCAAATATGAAGCAGTTTGTAGGATTTTATTTCACATTTGACAGTACCTCTGTCCTATCTGAACAACTCCATCAAGATCTATGTCTTCTGGCAAATCAGAACAGGAGCAGAACTCTTCTTCCTGTTCATGGTCATCTTCTCTCATTCAAAAATCCTTCTCTGCGCCAGCTAGCTTCATTTGAGGGACTTAGGATTTCTATACATCTCAAACTTATCATGTTGTTTCCAAGGGTGGTAGGTCTCTCTCTGCACCACTGCTTAGCTATTTATTCTCAGGACAGGAGAGTAACCAGGATAAACTCCAGACTAGGGCGTTTGCTTCAGGAAAGACATAATTGAATGTAAGGGATCCTTTTCCTAATTTGAAGTATGTGCAGACATTCTGTAATTGGTTCCAGTTGACTAACCACATGATGAAGTGATAGAATGCTGATTGGAATATAGCTGGAACTACTGTGCATTCAAAGGACACTAATGCAACAAAGTGAGAATAAAGCCTCACGTTGGCTTAGTATGCAATTGAGGATCCAAACATTAAGCCTTGGAGTGAAGGCCTTTATTTCTTCATTGGCATCATGTAGACTATATGCTTCTGTCCTTGTGGTGGCTTCTGTATCTGTTGTATTTCATCGTTCCTACTTTTCATGAAGAGGAATGCAGTGTGTATGATCTTGAAATGTCAGAGTAAACCAGCAGAAGTTCCAAAGCTAAAATCAATGTCATGATTTTTCAGAAGCCAGGAAATAAAGATGTAAGTCTTATGGTATTTGAAGACTTAGTCCAGAAGTAGTGGAGATGCAGATTCTTGCATCCACTGGATGGGATTGTACCACATATGGAAGTGAAGTTGGTTAGCAAATACTATGTAGAAATTGGTAAGTTAGAGCCCAGTCTTCCCAGGGACTGAGGTGATAAAGAAAAAAAATGCTTATCCAGGTCTTGGGTAAATGCTTATGCTTCTGTCCTTGTTACCTTCAAAGCTTGATGCATTTACGTCCTTATTGCATTAAATATCCCCTACCAAAAGTTAAATGATATCAGTTGGCTAAATGGAACTGGGATACCAGTTGTTGCTGGATAAAAACAAAGGAACACATCAGGATGGAGGACCCAGATGTTGTTAATATTAAGAAATATCCTGATCTTTCCTGGGTATTCTTAGAAACTAGAGAAAGTAGTATAGCAAATCTTCCTCTAGGAGAGTCAGTTAATAGCAACAGTAAAGAAATAAAATAGAAGAGGAAGCATAAGATCCAGGATCAGGCTCACCTAGATAGAAGATATGCTGTTTTTGCTATGTGCTCTTAGCTACCATGTTGGTAAAGTAGGGGAAGGGCATTATAAACCTCCCTGATTGCTGCAAGGAGAAACTTAAATAAATAAAACACATTTTTTGGATGAAAAAAGGGAGATGTTAAAATATATACTTTTAAAAGTTCTCTACCTCAACAGTTTTTTTCTCCTTAGGGGTCAAAAATGTGATTGCTTTGTCATCTTAAAGCAATGCATCCTTTCAGCATTGAACTATAGATATCCCTGCATGTATATAGAAATCTCTTGTCCATATCTGATGACTTAAATCTACAATTACATGACCTTTGCAATTACTTTATAAGCCGAGTTCATGTATTATCCATTTTGATATTCTTTGTAACGTCTAATTAAATATGCCTCATAAAAGAAGGTCTTAATATATTTCAAGTGAATGGTACATAAAGAGTATTTGTGATTTTTTCTAAACCGATTTCTAAATATCTATGTTACTTGAATTGCACAAACTCCTGAAAATATTGGAAATTACCTTACAATATAGATAGCTTACATTGTAAAATAATAAAGCTAAGTCAAAATTCAGGTAGAAAAAAAGATCTATGGGTCCAAATATGAAACCTTTAGAATTTGCAGTTCAAAACACTTATTTTAAGAGGATTAATCATACAGATACAACAGGAGTGGAAGATCTGGTTAAGATTAATAAATTAATGTAGTAATTTAGAATTTGAGAAAGTAGAGACATTGATCTTCAAAGGATGAGTGAAAAATTGATAATTATAATCTCCATATTGCTTGGAGCAATGCTTCTAGTAATATTTAAACTGGTAGGTCATTGGACAAAGATCTCACACTTAGGGTACCTGTAGTGAAATTAATGTTTATAGATTGCTTAAAAACTAATTCTTAAAATTCCCTAGACTCTTTCTGTCACTCTACCACCATTGCTTTGAAAGCACAAAGCCGAAGGCTAATTTGAATTTTTCTTTCATCACCTAGCAGCCAATCTGCTGGTAATGAATCTCTCTGTACTTATCTAAACTCTGCCAAGGACATTAGGCACAGTCTGTCACTGAGACAGTATTTCGCATTTGGTAGAACTTTTAAGATCTCTGGTATAGCCTCTGGGAATCCACAGCCACCATCATGCCATGAAAATACATTGGATTAGGACTTTTTTGAAAAGCTATACAGAAAAACTATATAAATGTAACTGAATTTATAAAGGTCTATGTGAGCCATGGTTTTAAAATTTTAAGTCTTAACACACATCTAAGAATCTTTATTTTGTGTTATCTCCTATATTTAGGTCTGAGAATCAATTAAGATCAGCTTCACATAACCTATTCCCTAAACCTAACTTTGTACAAAATACTGGAGGCACTAAATATTAGAGTCTTGTTGCTCTTTCTTTTGCTCCTTTCTTTTGTTCCTTCTTTCTTTCACTTTTTCTTTCTCACTTCTTTCCTTCCTTCCTTGACTTGGTGGAAAGGTGGAAGAAAAACTGAATACTACAAATACAAAATGATTCCTACAGACACATGAAATCTTGCCTTAATATACCAATGTGTATTTCACACTTTTCAAACTTGCTGTTTTGGTATTTCCATATTAAAATGCTTATTAGTATACATTGGGAGAATAATATAAGGTCTAAAAAAAAGCTTTTGGCATTTCCAAGAAGAAAATTTCTTGCCAAAAAGCATCAGTCTCTGAAAGATTTTATTGCAGGCTGACATTTTATTACACGCTGAAAAATCTACCAGAAGTACCAAATATTGAATATGGAAAGAAATGAAAGTAAGAAATTTATTCTAATATAAATAACTCCTATGATCTAGTGACATGAATGTTTTTAAATAATAGAAAATTCCCATATTTGGAAAGCAAGCATTTGGGTGAACAGAATGACTTGGGTTCAAATCTTACCTCAGATACTAGTTGAATTAGCAAGCATATGTAAATCATTTAACTGTTCACATTCTCCATTTATTTGTCTGTAAAATGGGAATATCTATGAGGAAAGGCAGCATGGAATAATGGAGAGGGGACCAGCTTTGGAGTTAGAAAGATGTGGGACTTAAGTCTTGCCTTTGAAACAAAATAACTCTGTAATAAAAACCAAATTACTTAAGTAAGGTTTAGGTTTAGTTCTTCACAAGTCAAGGGAGTTTCCATACTTGAGAAGTCTCTATACTGAACACCTGAACCAAAAACAGAAACAAATAAATAAACCTATAATTCCCATTTTATAGGCTTGCAATACGATGCTGAGATAATCTAAGTAAGATGCTTTTAAAAAAAAAGATGCTGTGAAATTATTCTTGTTGCTATAACTGCTATTAGTAGTAACTCATTCTGTTCCTTAGAGGGGAGGAGCCAAGATAGTAGAGTAGAAAGATACACATATGCTTAGCTCTAAAATACCTGTAAAGAAGAACTCTCAACAAATTCTAGAGCAAAAGAAGCCACAGAACAATGGAGTGGAAGAGATTTTTGTTCCAGAGAGGCCTGAAAAACCAACAGGAAAGGTCTGGTGCACACTGGACATGGAGCAGAGCCCAGCACTGCCTTGGCCACAGGGCACCAAGAGGAACAGATCCAAGCAGGCTTCAGGGATGGAATCTCCAGTGGCAGTGCAGGTCCCTCAACCCACAGCTGCCAAATGTCAGTGAGAGGGTGTTTTCAGCTGGCTGAGGGGACAGTGGGGTGTCCCCATAACTCTGGCCCCCTCAGGAGACAGCAGCAGAGGCAGTGGCGGAAGGAGGCTCCCAAAGCAGGCAGTGGCCCATTATTGAAGGTCTCAGAGTAAACCCCCTGAGGGAACTAAGCCATGGTGCGGTGGCCCTGCCCCGACCTGAGCAGCTGAACTTAACCTCACACGGAATAGCATCCCTGCCCCCGCCAAAAGTCCCTAAGGCTTTGGAGCACCTCATCTGAATCTCAGCCCCCAGTGCTGGCTTGGCGGAACTAGAGGAGAGGTGGCTGTGGAGAGGAAGCTCAGAAGTCAAATAACTGGCTGGGAAAATGCCCAAAAAAGGGAAAAAAAAATAAGACCATAGAAGATTACTTTCTTGGGGAACAGGTATCTCCCCTCATCCTTTCAGATGAGGAAGAGCAAGGCATACTGTCAGAGAAAGTCAAAATCTCTGCCCCCAAAGGGAACTTTAAATGGGCTCAGGCAATAGAAGACCTTAAAAAGCAAGTTAACAGCTTACTAAAGGAGAACCAAAAAAGGCCTGAGGAAAATAACAGCTTTAAAAAGAGACTAACTCAATTGGAAAAAGAGGCCCAAAAAGCCAACAAGGAGAAGGAGGTTTTTAAAAGCAGAATTAGCCAAATGGAGGAGAAGGTTCAAAAGCTCACTGAACAAAATAATTCATTGAAAGAGAGAAGTGAGTTCAGGGAAACAAATGACTATGAGTTAAACCAAGAAGTTAGGAAACAAAACCAAAAATTTGAAAAAAATAGAAGATAAGGTGCAAAAACTCTTCGGAAAAATAACTGACTTGGAAAATAGATCCAGGAGAAATAATTTAAAAATTCTTGTACTACCTGAAAGCCATGATCAAAAAAAGAGCCTAGACATTATCTTGCATGAAATTATCAAGGAAAACTGCCCTTATGTTATAGAATCAGAGGGCAAATGGATATTGAAAGAATTCACTGATCACCTCCTCAAAGAAACCCAAACAGAGAAACTCCTAGGAATATTGTGGCCAAATTTCAGAGTTCCCAGGTCAAGGAGAAAATACTGCAAGCAGCTAGAAAGAAACAATTTGAGTACTGTGGAAATACAATCAGGATAACACAGAATCTGGCAGCTTCAACATTAAGGGATCCCAGGGCTTGGAGTGACATATTTCAGAAGTCAAAGGAACTGGAATTGAAGCCAAGAATCACCTACCCAGCAAATTTGAATATAGTACTTCAAGGGAAAAAATGGTCATTCAGTGATATAGTCAAATTTCAAGATTTCATGTTGAGGAAAACACCAGATCAATATTCAAAAATTTGACTTGCCAAGACAGGAATCAAGAGAAGCACGAAAAGGTAAACAGAAAAGAAAAATCATAAAAGACTCTCTAAAGCTGAACTGTTTACATTACTTCATGGAAAGAAAATATTTTTAACTCTTGAATCTCTTCTCAGTATTTGGGTAGTTGGAAAGATTGTACATACACACACACACACAGATAGAGAGTACAGGGTGTGTTATATCAGAAGAGATAATATCCACACACACACACACACACACACACACACACACAAATAAAATAAAATAAAAATTAAGGGGTGAAGGAGGAAAACTCTGAGAAGAAAAAAGGAGTAATGGAATGGGGCAGGCTATAACTCATAAAAGAGATAAGAAAAATCTTATTCAATGGAAGAGATTAGGGAGGAAGGGGGGGGGGGGGAATAAAGCTACTCTCCCTCCCTGAAGGAGGGAATAACATGCTCATTAAATCTGATATGAAAATTTATATACACCACAGGAAAGTAGGACAGGAGGCACCAAGTGGAGTGAGGGGAATGTTAGAAAGGAGGGCAAATGGGAGAAGGGAGTCACCAGAAATAAACACTTTTGAGAAGGGACAAGGTCAATTATAGGGGGGAAAAATAAGGGAGGATAGGGTAGGTCAGAAGGCAATATAATTAGTATTACATGATTACTATGGAAGTCTTTTGCAAAACAACACATATTTAGTCTGCATTGAATTGCTTGTCTTCCCAGTAGGGCTGGGGAGGGAGGGAGGGAGGGAGAGAAGTTGGAATTCAAAATATTAGAAACTAATGTTGAGAATTTTTATTGCTTATAATCAGGGAAAAAGAGCTGCAGGGAGAGGAGTATGGAAATTTATCTTGCCCTGCAAGAAAAGAGAGAAGACGGGGATAGGAGACGGGTGGGGTGTGATGGAAGGGAGGGTACATTGAGGGAAGGTGTAATCAGAATGCAAGATATTAGGAAGCAGGGGGAGGGAAGTGATGGGGAGAAAAATTGGACATGTTACAAAGTGAGGCAAAAGCAATTAGTATTAAAACAATAGACTGAATTAATTACTGAGAATAAATCAATGACATCTTTAGTTTGGAGAAAAGAATTTCAGTCTAAATTTCCTAGAGGAAGGTAACCTCGGGTAAAATTTGGCATTGATGGAAAAAGTAAAGGTTTTAATGGTAAATTTGATTTTATGATTTCCATTTAATCAGGAACTAGCGCATGTATAGAAAGACATATAAGCCACTTAAGACCTGTCTCCAAAGATGTTCCTTAGCCAAAGTGAAACTATAATCATATTTGAAACCTGGTTTTTGAAATTTGCCATTTTTAGATGCTATGGGACTATTAAGTTACTGTTCTTCTGAGTCTAACTCCAGGTACGAGTAGAAAGAAAGGCGATCTGAGCCTTCAGTACATGATGCCAGTAAGCAGATGAGATGCTGGTATGAACCGCATAGGTGATCTCAAGGGAAGGGTGGGAGAGCAGCTGTTCAGCATGGGCTGAGGTAGGAGGTAGGATTCTCCTGATTCAGTTTCCCCACTGACGCCTGGCAGACTTTAAGCCTGACTGAATGGAAGTGGATAATCTAATCATTCCTGGAATTGACATGAAAATGGGGTGATACTTACTGTATCCCTGCAATTCCTTACTATTGGTGGCTATTTCCTAGTCAAAAGGTTTGTAAGCTTAATACTAGATCTATTCAATTATAGATTATCAGTAGGGGAACATCCGAGGTTGTCTAAAATTAAGCTGTTAGGCATAGGACTTTAGACCAACAACAATAAATTAGGATCCTTTTATTCTTAGTAATACTGTGGAGACAATTAGGTCAAGAGCTTGTGTATGTTAGCAACATAAATATTATTTGTGTCTCAGTTGGTTAATGTTTAAAAAAAATTCTTTTGTGGTCCATATTGTAAATACTTTAAAAAGAAGTATCACCTGACCAAAAGTCTGAATTGCTTTATCTGTTATAAACTGTGTTAAAAATAAATTTTAAAAAATAGTAATTCATTCTATCAGACTTTGAGATGTTCAATCTTTTTTGTATAAGATTTTCTTAAAAAATAGACAAGGTAATCTTTTTGAGAAGCACTAGATTCGAGAACACTTTGAAAGACGAATCTAGTACAATTTATGCAGTGGATTATTGTTATTTTAATAAGTCAAAGATGGATGGCAGGAAGATTCTTTTTTAATTTCAAAGTACAATTGTAATATTTGCTTATATTACTTATTTTTAAAGTTCATTTGTGCAAATAGGAGAAATTGTAATGTTTCAGTAGACTCTTTTTAAAATGAACCACTTGGTATGGTTGGTCCTTCTTTAACCTTTCTCCATGTAAATCTCTGAAACTAGATTCTATCTACAAGGAAATATGTGGATTTCTACTGACAGAAATAGCAGGTTTTACTTGGGAGGCAGGCTAGTAAATCCTCTTCAAAATTCAAGCTCCAAATATATGTTAGCTATGTCTCTTAATTTTCATCTTCTCCAAGCTCATTAGGTAGCCTGAGGAAACCTTCCTGCTGTGACACTTGATTTTCTCCCTCTGGTTCTTGAACTTATACTGAAATCTATCAGTATAATTCTATCAGACTTCCTGTAGGAAGAACTTCCAGGGAGAGAGACCTATGCCAACTACACCCCCTAAAGTCTACCTGGTAGCCTACCTATTGAGGATAACCCACCCTGTACTTCTGTGAAATGGTCTAGAAATGAGAGACCATAGGCCAATGCTTGATGCACCCTGGAGGATTTTTCTATTTAATAGAACTTGGAATAAACTGTGATCCACTGGAATACCTTTCAAGAATCCAGGTTCACCAAGATAAAGATTGAAATGAGACCTTAGTGGTGGCCTTTAAAAGCTATGCCATTGAAATTTTGTCTTCTAAAAAGGCAGACTTCCATATGAAGCTGACCCCTGTATCCTTAGATACCATGTTATACTTTGACAAAAAACACTTATTTTCCCAAGTTTATGGTTATCTTCAAAGTTTGGAGATGAATTCTCTTCTGACAAATCCTATTAAATTCATCATGTAATATAAGCATTATTAAATGAATGACATGCGAGAGGAAGGGAACAATATTTCCATGGTAACATCACAATGAAACTTATTTGTCTGCTATTCTTAACATAGATGCATTCACAATACGTGAAAGCAATCTATGTAAAGAATGTCAGCATTTATTTTTTTGCAAATTTCTACTGGTCTTCTGTATAACACAACTTTCTAGCCCAGGGGTTCTAGGCCTTTTTTTTTTTTTTAAAGTCATGGACCTCTTTTGTAATCTGGAGTTTATGGACACCTTCTCTCAATAGCTTTCTTTTTTTAATCATAGTTGAGGGATGATAACTTTCAGTTACAAGTCAGTAAAAACAATCACATCCTCATGGTCAAGAATTCTAGTCTAAGTTGAGAAGTATTTCTACAACTTTCACAAACTCTATAAAGTGGTCATACTAGCTCTTTGACATAGTAATCAGAAAATGTTCTCAGATAGTTGGCTGGAAATTAATTTGTGCTGCATAAATCTATGCATATGTAAAATGAATTACATAAGAAAAATCTACTTTGAAAACTACATACACATATGTAGGTATGTATATGTATATATAATATGTGTGTGTGTGTGTGTGTGTTGAATAAAGGGGAAAGGAAAAGGGCAAAGGTCTCATTCTACCATCTATTGCACTAAGGTATAGAGACACTGTCATATCTACTATGCTCAGGAGAGTGTGCTTAGGGGCAATATTTGGGTAGACAAATACCACAAAAATATGGGAAGTTTCCTATGTAAATACTTCAATGTTTTCTAAATGACTCAGCTTCACATGGATATTTCCAGTAGGAGCCAAGGCATAAGATGAGTTTTAGCGAAGAATAAAGAATTATTCAGTATTCTTTTCCAAAAACTATTTTCAAGGATTTTTTCTATGCTGCCAGTCTGAGAAAGTAAACTGTGCTGTAACGCTTAAAATCCACTAAATGCAGGGGAAGACTCTAGCAATAAAATGATATCAGTTTGCATATTTCAGATGCCAGAATTTTACTTAAAGCTCTTCATAATCATTTGTTTTCTGCCTTTGGAAGTAAAGGTAACACCAGCATGAGTTACATATTGCTATTTTTGTAAGAAAAATCTACTCTTGCACACCCTATTTTAGAAATTAATATAATATACAAATATAGGAACTTAAATAGAAAAAAATGCTAATAGAAAAACAGAATAGAAATAGAAACACATACGCACGCACACACACACACGCACACACTAAAGTGTTCACTGTCATCTAAGACTTGCTTTGCCTGTATTAACATATGTCAAGCTATATCTGTTTTCTATTACTTTAGGTGGAAATGCCAGGTGAATTTCCTTCCTTAGCTGTTGTGGTCAGAGCACGTTTATTGCTTATTCACTAGTGGTTTGGTGATTAGAGTTCTAGAGCAGAAAACAGGTTAATCTTGAAGAGCTGATTTTCCCATGTTTCAGCAAATGTCAAACCTTCCTTGAAGAAATACCTTAGTATTTGATGAATTTGGTGATATCATATGATGAAAATATGTGTGCTGTAGATTTTATACGGCATAAATCCATTGACCTCAAATATATGTTACTTGTAACAATGTAATGGGGACCGAGGGACCAAGCAGAAGTGCTTCAATTTAACCTCTGACTACATAGAGTAATCAGAATCTTTTGCTCCAATTCTGTAGTTCAGCCAACTGCCTTCCACTTTCTAACTCTTCATGGTAAAATCACTCAGGAAAAAAAGTCTATATGTTTGATACCACTCACTGACTCTTCCACTTCTTTTAATATAATTTTATTACTCACTAAATGAAAAGGTTTCCTTCAAGATCACTTACAAATAGAGCAGATTTTGTTTTTAATGTCTTTATCTTTATTGACCTTTCTTGGGAATACATCACTATGAAACTTCTCCTACTTTGGATTATTCTTTCATTGATTGACCTGTTATGTGGATCTTTCCTTGTTCTACTTCGTGTCTGACTAGAATTCAGTCTGGTTCCTTATCCTTTTCCTATCCCTTTTTTTAAGTGCATAACTCCAAAGACTATATTCAACCTAATTTTTCTTCCTTTTTCTAAGGCAACCAAGTGGTGCAGTAGATAGAGTGCTATGCCTAGAGTCAGGAAGACCTGAGTTCAAATCCAGTTTTAGATAATTGCTAGCTAAATGACCCTGCTGGAAAAAAAATTATATGATCTTTTTTCCTTCATTTCCTCAACTGTGAAATGAGGATAACAGCACTACTTCTCAGAGTTGCTGGAAAAAATCGATAAAATATTGATTAAAAAAAAAAATCTTACCACAGTGCCTGGGACATAGAAGGCATTATAAGAATGCTTATTCCCTTCACCTTCCTTTTTTCTTAGTGATATCCAATGGTTTCAGTTAAAACCTAGAAGGATATAATTCCAAAGTCTCTGTATTTCAGTTTCTGTCTCCTGAATCCCTGTCCATTACGCTGCTGTATGTAACATTAAATTCAAAGTATTTTAAATAGAATTCACCATCTTCCTCGCTAAACTTATTCCTCCTGTATTTTTTTTAAATTTCTATCCTTCTTGATGATACCACAATCCTCCTAGTTATAGTTTTGTAATCTTACAAACAATTCTTATTTTATTCTTTCCTTCACTGCACACCTCAATAGCTTAAGAAATGTGATTTCTATCCTTGAAATATCTCTAGTATCAAATCTTTTCTGTCCTTTTTTACCACCACAATTCATGTCCTAATCTTTTCTTAGGAGAAGATGATATTATAGTACAACACAAAGATGGAGGAAGGAAGACATGGCACATTACCAACTACTAACTGAGGAAGAGAGTGAAATTTTTGCATCAGATAAAAGTATTTTTGGTCCCTTAACGGCATTTTGAATAGTCACTGACCTTATCTTTCTTTCTTGGAAGAACAAGTTTGGTCCTGTAATCCAAGCTACTTTTACATTTCCAAACTTGAAATATACGTGTTATATTGATTTGTGTTCCATTTCCAGTGCCCCTAGTTAACTTTTTGTTATTTCTAATCAGAGTCAACCGTTTGTATTTGTTTTTACTTTCTTACTTCATTAAAGTTCAGGTCTACTGAGCTGCTTATAGTTGTAGTGAAAGAAAGAGACTTTCACCTATGTAACTCACCTTAATAGACTGATAAATAACCATGAAGGTTCTAGCCACTTTCTGTTATTGGAAATGTAGAGTACTGTCAGACTTAAGTGAACTGGAAACAAATTTAGAATTAATCTGCTGATACCAAGTTTTGAAACTGATTATTTCTGAAAACTTCTTTTTGGAATTTTCCCTCTATTGGGAAATATGTTTTCCCCAGAAATCACTGACTACTGTATTCTTGTTTCTTCTCTGTTTTGTGAACTATTAGTACCCAACACTTTGTGCTATGGAATTTTCCATGAACTGTGTCAGAATTTTAATTGTTTTGTGCAGTTAGTCAACAAGAATATATTAAACATTTACTGTATGTCAAGAACTATTGAAAGAAACCATTTTACCTCCTTTTTGTTGAACTGGTTATTTGGATAATAGTAAATGAGGTACCATATTTTCTGTTGTCAGAAGTTCAAAAACAACTTAATTGCTTAGATTTTTTTTTTTTTTTGGCATGGCAATTCAGTAAGTTGTCTAGTATAATATTTCAATTTTTTTTCTTCTGAAAGTCATTTTGATTATAAGAGCACTTTCCAGTTTAGGAGAGAGTTTTATTTAAAACCATAAATATTATTAAACACCAACTAGGCACAAGGCCCCGTGCCAGGTTTTGGAAATATAGGCTGAAAATGGGCCAGAGTAAGGTCAGAAACTATTTTGTTTATGTTTCTAAATACCCTAGAACTCTCCTTTGCTGATTTTTTTGTCAAGTTTGACTCTTTGTGACCCAATTTGGGGTTATCTTGGCAGAGATACTCGAGTGGTATCCCATTTCCATTGTACAAGTCACATAACAAAGGTTTTTGAATTGAAGTGAATCAAATGGAAACTGTTCATGTTGGCCAGATCATTCAGACAGCAGAATCTCTCAAAATATGAACTCTCTCTCTCAAACAAATTGATGCTGATCTTCACATCACATGGATTGGTAACAACAATTCAGAGCACTGAATCTTTTGGACATAATATTGACAATGTTATCGACTCACTCTTATCCAATGCTCTATTGTTTTCATAGTCTCTCCTATCAAACAACTCAGAAGTAAGGTGATTTACATATTGCTATTTTTATTTTTCAGATGAAGAAACAGATTTTAGAAGAAGTTAAGCAACTAGCACAGTTAGAAAGTACCAAATCTGAGATTTAAATGTAGACCTTTGAATCAAAGAACAATACCCTTATCCCCAAGTCATTCTGTGTCATGGACACATAGACTAAATATGTGCCATTACACAGTATTATGATAAGGGAAATTATGAAAATAGTTTGTGGCATAAAATGAACTAAATCTTACAATTAATTCTGACATGGTATAAGAATATTCTTTTTCAGCAGAAAGATACTAAATCAAGTGCCTTCAATAATCATGTATATAAGCTGAGTAGAGCACTAGATTCACAGTCTGAGGACCTGAGTTTGAGTACTGTTTCTACTTCTTACTAGTTATATAACCTTTGGAAAGTTGTTTAAATTTGCCACACTTGATTTTCCTTATCTGTAAAGTTAAGACAAATAATACTGTCTCTTCCAATTCTCTCACATAATTGTTAGATGATCAAAAAAGATAATCTTTGAAACCAACTGAAAAATTACAAGATACAAAGCAAGTATTTGGAGTTCTATTTATCTTTCTATTCCTAACAATGTCCAGTATAGTACACTGTGCAAAATGAGTGACTAATCTATGATTTGGAGATAGATGAGGGAATGGATAAATGGTATTATTACTATACATACCCACAGTCCATATTACAAGTAGATTACTAAAAAAAAATAATAGATCTATTAAAAGAGCTGAGGAGAAGGAAGTGGGGAAGCCAGATATGTTTAAAATATTTGAAAGAAAATTATATAGGGAGAAGAACGGAGAGAGATCAGAGTGATGAGAGTGAATATGGTAAGAGTTTGGGAATAGTGGAAAGAGCCCTGAATCTGGAAGCAATAGAACAGTATGACTCCCAGTTCTGATCAGTATCACCAATGTCACTTTGGGCAAGATGCCTTACATCTCCACATGCTCATCTGAAAAAGAAATTTGGATTTTATGATCACCAAGGCCCTCTAAATTTTTGCTCTAAATTTTATGATGCTAGGAACTAAGACAGAGAAAGAAGTAATCCAAAACAAGGGACAAGAGAAAAAAGAAAAAAAAAGGAAGAGGAAACAGTTGTGGGAAGGGGTTACTTCAAAGAATTTATATGCTTTAATAAATCTATATTGCAAGGGACTAGGCCACATGCTAGGGATACAGCAATGAAAAATAGCATAGTCCCTGACTTCAATAAGTTTATATTTTAATTGGTGGAATAAGATGGAGATTAAGAGATAGCAGAAATCCGCATGAAACACATTAGTTTGGAAAATACTCTGAAAAATGCTTATTTAGTCCTTTAAGATTTGCTAAACCTTTTACATTATGTTATCTCACTTTATCCTCACAACTCTGTGAGATAAATGCTATTATTATTCAAATGTTACAGTCTGAGAAAAATTAAATATCTTACCCAGGGTGCTGTGTTGCCATGACTGAAGGAAGATTTGAACTCTAATCTTAGCAAACTCTGATTTCAATACTCTGTCTGGGGACCTGAGTTTAAATAGTGTTCATACTCCCTTTGGAAAGTTGTGTAAGCTTCTCAAGCCTCGGTTTTCTCATCTGGATAGATAAACCAGGATAAATGACACTATCTCTCCTAATTGCCTCTGAGAATTGTTGTAGGGTCAAAGGAGATAATAGGTATGGAATCAACTGAAATACTACAAAACGCACACAAGTATATGGAGATATACTTCTCTTTAACAGTGAGCAGTACAGTGCATTGCACAAAGTACATGGTTATTTTATGTTTTGGAGATGGATAGGTATAAGATAAGTCAGAGGCATGAGAAACGGAGAAGAGAGTATTTCGTCAATACAGAGCTTATTAAAAGTCTACTGCTTAATTTGGTCTAATATTTATTTCTTTTAGATGTCTGTTACTCAGTATTTAGAGCTCTGAGCCATTGCTATATCCTCATATTTAAGTTCATTGAAAACATTTTTGTATTAAAGATAAGAGATGGATACCCTAACATCTTCCACATTGTTGATGCTTGGTGAATATGAAGGAATAATTGTTTCCCTCTTTATCTGAGATTTGATGTTTACTGATGGATTTGAAGGCATTGTGAATTTGCTGCTTTTCCCTCTAAGATTGCTAATTTATCAATAAAGATTAGGAAGCTCAATCATTCATTGTCAAAACAAGTATACTTATATTTTACAACTCAGTAAAACCTTTGAAAAATTTACTTCTTCAGTTGTATGGAGAAAATGAGCACATATACACAGATTCACAGGATATTAAAAAAATGCTCACTTATTACCATTGAACATTTTTAGCATTTTTTTATCTTCCTTATACTTCATTTGCTGAACATCTCTAATAACCGAATACATATGGGTGGTTAAATAAAAGCAAAACCCTCAAAGAATGTGCTTCCAAAGAAAAAACAATAAGGAATTTCATGATAAACATAAGCCTTGAAAATACAAGAAAACATCCAGAGTGATTTTTTGAGAATTTGAAAATCCTTCCTTAAATAAAAAGGATAATGAAATGCCTTAGAAAATGTGACTTTCTCCTTGACATTGTACATCATTTTTCCAACATATTGGCTATTTGGGGAAAGATATGTGGTAATAATTCCCATTTGGTTTCCTGTTATTTGTAATTCTGAACACAGGATGACAAAGAGCAAAACTAAACAAAACAAACCCCCCCCAAAAGCACAACTCGAACTTCCCTTAAAAGCATTCAGTGGCATGAAAAGAAATAAATCAGAAACAAAGAAGGCAAAGTGATGTGAGGGAAATTATGGCTAAGCGATGCAAGGAAGCCTATTTTGGTAGGCTGCCAGAACCAGTGGAGCCAAAGAGAAAGCTTCACAATCTCTAGACACAAAGACTAAATAAAGTACACACCTCCAATTTCTGAGGAACTGGTCAAGTATTAGAACTGACAGCTGGTAATTGACTTTGATGTCCTGAAGTTAAGCACTTAACCATTGTAAGCTAAGTAACCAAGTCCCTAGATAAATCATAGGAGTACAAACCATATTTAGAAAGCTTCCAGGTAGGGAGAAATGCATAGAGTGTCATAATCTTTAAGTAAGTGATCTAAAGTTCCAGCAAATTAACTCTCTGCCTTTTCAGTATAAAATCAAAGTTTGGCAGTTTATAATGAAGTAACAGTAGACCTGCTTAATTACACTAAAGCAAGAATGATAACAAACTATCTTCACCCAGAGTATATGTTCACAATCACAGGCAAGTTTCCTCAGGATTTCAAAAGCAACAATATGTACAGTCTGGAATGGGTTGTCTCAGAGAATATAGCTTGGAGATAATTAAAAGTTTTGTGTTACTTTTTTCCTTGATTTTTCTCTACTGTTTGAAACATAGTGATGCTGTCATCAGAATGTAATCCTAGATATCTACCCAGAAATATTCATATAATAAAATTTATAGCAATCAGACTCCCTAAAACCTGAAACTCTAAATTGCTTTTTAAAATTTTTCTCAGATATCAACAAAGAAGAAATTGAGAATGTAGAATAAAACTGACAAATTGCTAAAAGCAAAGCACAAGAACTGGGGTCAGTGAAAAGTCAGATCTTTATGTTTTAGAAGGCTGCAGCAATAAGTTACAGTGAACTTTATTAAATACACATGCACATATATTCTCTTCCTTCATCAACAAAAGTAATGCATATATTGTTTATCTCATTTTGCAGATAAGGAAACTAAGACTTAGATTAGTTATGTGGCATGGCAGTGGGTCAATGAACATTCATTTAGTGCCTCCTTTGAGTGCGTGAGTAATTTTGTCTCTTATAAAGACAAATTAAAATAAAGTTATATATATATATCCAGAGAAAGAAGTGATAATCATAAATGTGTAAAGAATATTTTTATACCATACATGTATGTGAATAGACATAAATGCATCTATGTATACACAGAGATGTGTGTGTGTGCGCGCATGCACCTGCACACACACATATGCTTATTTGTGTCTTCCTATCCCTAGCGAAGGGAGTGAGAAGGAAGAATAAAAAGAAAAAAAAATTTACATGATTAAATTGTTGCATATTTGTAGGGAATAGAAAGTTGTGAATTCATGGTTTCATGTGCAATCTTATTTTTCATAGTACTATGAAATGGAAATTCTTGCTTTGTTCCCAGAATTGAAAATAAAATAAAATTTAAGAAAAAAAAGATACTACTTGCTTTTAAGGAACTAGAGGTCTAAAGGGAGAAGCAACATGTAAACAATGAAGCAAACAAGCTATAAAAGGGATAAACTGGAGACAATTGATAGAGAGAAGGACCTAGAATTAAGCAGAATTCAGAAAAGGCTTTTCATAGTAGATGAGCTCCTACTTGGGATTCAGTGGAAGCCAGGGAAGCCAAGAGGTGAAGATGAGTAGGCATATGAGGGAAAGTCAGTGAAAAGGGTCAAAGTCAAGAGACAGAGTGTTTTGTTAAAGGAACAGAAAGATGACCAGTATCACCTGATTTGGAAGTGTTTGGGCATGGCAGTGTGCTCCAAGGCATAAGAAGGCCAAAGACAGGGAGAGGCCAGCTTATTAAAAATGTTGAATGCCAGATGATTTTATATTTGATCCTCTAGTAGATTTTATTGCGTAGCAAGATGACATGTTCAGTCCTACACCTTAGGAAAATCACTTTGAGAACTTAATGGATGATGGACTAGAGTAGAAAGATACTTGTCGTAAGCAAACCAATCAGCAGGACATTGCATGAGGGGATGAGGGCCTCCATCAGAGCAGAGGTCCTATCAGAGGAAAGAAGAGAAAATATGCAAGAAAATAAGCAATAAGGTAAAATAAACAAGTCTTGGCAACAGATTAGATGTGGGGAGGGAGGTATGAGAGAGTAAGTGTATCAGCAAGGACCCGACATGCACAGGAGGGTCTGCTGTACAGGTTCTTAAATTTGCTTTTCTAAAAGGAAAGCAGCTATTGAGGGGTCAGTAACTACTTAAATCAAGCACATGTATCATTCACTTAGTTCAGGGAAAAAAAATCAGCCCTTTGAACTTCAGAGCAAATACAAAGAAATAATTATCAACAGATAGAACTTCCAAGTGTCTGGCTGTAAGCAAAGCATACATCACAGATCAACAGATAGATCCAACCATCTGACCATACCATAGTTTCTCAGAGAGAAGTACCAATGTCTGGGTTTTCAAAGGGAAGGGTGGGGAAGCTCCTTAGTGGCTGCCGAGTGTCATCTGGTCAAATAAACACTTCCAATCAGTAAGGACCAAAGTAAAACCTCACCTTGGAATATTTATACACTTTTCAGAGTTAGAGGGTATAGTAACCCTTGAGAACCAGTGCATTAGAAATTAAAGAAAGGTGTGGGCCTCCCCTAATCAAGTTTTCCTTAATGGGCAGGGAAGATCTTTAACTCCCTGAGTAACATTATACCCAGCAGTCAAGGATGAATCCTAAGTAGAGAGTTTGGACAACTAGGAGACTAGTGGTGCCCTTTGACAGTAAACATGGCGTTTGGAAAAGGGGAGAGTTTTTGGGCAAAGATAATTCAGTTTTGAAAATGTTGAGTTTAAGATGTCTAAAGGAAAAACTTCAAACAGTCAAATAGGCAGTTGGTGAGGAAAATTTTGTTATCAACATGGAGGTTATGGTTGTCATGGTAAGTGTCTAGTCCATAAATAAAACTCAGTTCTTTTCAGGTAAAGACTAGTGCTTTGCTACTGACTATTTAACATGGAAGTGACTAAATGACTTCTGAATCATCAAAGAAAGCACTTATTAAAACAACATTTTACCAAAAATTTCCTTCAAAGGGGCTCAAAATAAAAATGGTTTCCTACTTAATTCTCAATTTACCAGAATATTTCAAAGCATCATAAATTGAAGTCTGGAACAGATCTTAGAAGATATCTGTTCCAAACCTCTTTCTTTACAGATAAAGAAATAAAACTCAGATATTTAAAGTAAACTGGCCAAGTTTACAAGTAGTAACCAACATGGGTAGAAGTGGAACATAGGTCCTCTCCTTCTACATAACACATTCTTTACAACATAACACATACCTCTCAATTTATTCCTTTCAAAGGACAAGTTAAATTAAAGTTTCCTATAGACAAAAATAAAATAGTTGGTATATTTAATGCTTCATGAGAGTCATTTCCTTATTGAGATATTTGAAACCTTCTCTGTGTTTGCCCTTATTGGTATATTTCCTAGATGGTTTTATGTATGTTGTAATGTTTCTATCGTTGTTGTATTTGAATAACTCTGGCACTTTACTACCACAATTCAACCCTGGCTAATAGTTGAGATCAGTTAGAATACAATTTACTAATAAAGTTCTTCCTGCTTCATAAAAATCCAGAAACTATTAGCTCATATGGATGGGGTGCAGACTCTGGGAACCTCTTTGAACTCTCCTTGAACCTTTCCTAGTTTTCTAAAAATTTATTTGCTATTTAAATGTAGTTCTCAGGCCTTCTAACAGACAAATTACCATGTGGTCTTGCTTTTTCCTATCCTCACTCTTCTGATAAATCCATCCTGGGTCACTAGGGGGACCAGCAACTGCTCCAGGGGGATATTTTGTGGGGTCATCACTAGCCAAATGATGCCCAAACTTTTGGACTCGTTCCTAGGTTCTCCTCTTCTCCTCAATGGTACAACAGGTGGAGGAGAGGACATGTAAATCACCCCAAGAAAACTCAAATTATGGTAATATGCCCCTAAAATGCTCAGTTAACTTTAATTGGGCCTTTTGAATATCTCCTCAGTTTCTCTTTAACCTGAATGAGGTCTGAGATGGAGAATGGAATATGCACTGGAATCCTCCTACTAGGTGAGGCAGGCACTTCCCTCAAGGGAAAGGCCTAGAAGGGTCTTGGGAGGAGAGATACCAAAGTCTCACTTCATATGAGTGAGGGACTGGGGAATGCTACCTGAACTGGATTAGGCTGTGAGGCGGGGGGGATCAGGCTGACAAGGGAATGATCAACTGATATCTGAGGAGAGTAAGGGGTCAGAGGGGGAGAAACCCCAGAGACTGCCACCTGGGTGTGGCCTGAGTGGGTATTAGCTCAGGGGGAGTGGCCACAGAGGGAGGCACCTCAGGAAGACCTAGGGCTGGGGAAGATTGGAGTGGGGATGGGAACTGGGGAGGTGGTAGAAATGAATGTAGGGTGGGGACAAGAGGGGGCTGCAGCCATGGGGGCCATAAGGGGGTCATTTAATTAGCCCCCATTGCCCCTTTCTGGGGTGACTCTAGCTACTAGTATCTCACAATCTTTTCTGAGAACAGGGTTCTGAAAGAGCTTGACAAAGGTCTTTATGTAGGAAACTTCTATCTGGTTTCCATCTCAGCAGCTGCATAATTCTAGCTGCAAGAGAGTATTAATTTTTAAAATTCCCGAATCAGGCCATGCTTCTGGGCCTTCTAGGTGATACTAAGGCCAAACAGTGTTGCAAAAGAACACGAGCTTCTTTTTTTAAATTTTTTAGAGAAACTAAATTTTTCCCTATTTTGTAAAAGACAACCCAAAGGCAAACTTTTGGGAATTGAAAAGGAGTGACCCATTATAAACAAACAGAACAAACCAAGGTAAAAAGGAAAACAAAACAAAACAAGGTACCTGAAGTTTTCCCAATTCTCTGTCTCTGAGAGAATGGAAAGAATCTGACATATATTTCCAAACAGGGCATCTGTCCATGTCTTTCGTGCTTCAGAAGTGTGCCCAGATTCATGGCCTACAACATAACCACTGGACCCAAATGAAATAGCCTTCTAGTCTGACCTACTGGGAATTGGTGGCCCAAAAAATACCTCCAAAGTACTTAGAGAGAGAAGGGGAGAAGGAGAGGGGGAGGCATAGATACCTTTCAGGCTTGGCTGGAGAAGAACTTGAGATTATCAGTGTTTCCCAGATGGAGAACCATATGTTGAGGTCAGGGAACCATAATGTTGAGGTTTGGGGTCCTTGGGACCCCAACATAACAACACATGGAGTCTTGCCAAATGAATTTGACTCAAGCCTTCTGTCAGCCAAAGTAAAACAAAGTTTACTAAAGATTCACCATATTAGGTTGAATCTGAAGAAGCCTAAGCACTTGTGACACTTATTTTGACAAGTGAGCCAGATGACATCTCAGCTACACAGAATAAGAACTGGACTGAATCTGAATGCCTTTGTGGAGGCTAGAGGGAGCTTAAATACAGAAAGACCCTGAGAAAGATCTAAATGTGGCCCAGTAGTCTTAATGGGACTGGGGTAACTAGTGATGTAATCAAGGGTGGGTAGCAAACAACTGGAGGCAAGCAGGAGGTATCAGACAATGGAGGGCTGGGGTGGGAAGCAGGTGGGGCAATCCTGAGGTAACAGATAATGGAGGGCTAGGCTAGTTTAAGGTTGATTGATCTGGGTACAGAAAGCTAGATTAAGTGGGAAGATTCAAGGAAGGTTGAAGGAGGTTTTCAAAGTCTGTACCCCATCAATATAACCAGCTTTTTCCCCCTTTCAATTTACTTTATTTCAGTAGACTATTTAGCAAAATACCTGTTCTTGGTCCTAGGGATCCAAAGACTGAAATGAAACAACTCCTTCTCTTAAGTTTACATTAACTATTTTGTTTCTACTGAGAAATAATATGTTTTTTTTTTTATTTTAAAGAAAACCAACAACAGGTTATGAGGAATTGCTGTTAAATCACTCTGAAAACAATTACACATGTTACCTCACTAATGTATATTGTATTAATGTTATTTAAATTATTCTCAAGTGTCTAGCCTGCACTAACTTAGTCTTCCCTTTCCATTTGAATTCTCTGCTATGGTTCATTCACTGGAATAGCCCACTAGCTTTTACCTGAAGCCCAGCTGCTTGTGTTGCTTTCAGATTTGAAGCTGGTTATATTGTCAAAGTCTTTCAATTACCTTTCTTACTTATTCTTATCCTTCCAAATGTAGTATATCAAAAGGAAGGTTTATTAAGAGCAAAGGAGCATGATATACTGAAAAGAACACTTGTTCTGGAACCAATGGACCTGAGTTCATAATCTGCTTCTTGTGAATTCTGTGAGTGACTTTAAGATCTCTGGGTCTCAGGAGAAATGAGGGGTGTAGATTACATAGCCTCTCAGGTTCCTTCTGGACCTAAATCTAGGATACTATGAACATTATACACAGTACAAGAAGTTAGCTGGATTTAAGTTATACTTGTCCAGTTTTCAAAAACCTCACATTCCAGTTTAACTTATAAACTCAATATGAGAGTTCTACTTTTCCAGGGCCCTTACTGTAGCAAAGCATTACTCTTCTTCGTCCACTAACTTCAGGTGAAACTTTCTGAGGCAACTTACAACACTCCAAAGCTCTCACCAATTATTTCTGGTGGATTTTTCTATTGCCCCAACTATCATGTCTTCTGGGGATGCCTTCTAGCAGTTTCCTCTTATGTCATTTACTACCAGTCTCTCAGGGAGTCTACTTTTGTGTTCATATTTGATAACCTGAATCTATAAGATGAACCATAAGTTACTCTGAATACCTTAAGGGACAGTAAAAGTGAGCTGTTTAGTGTAAGAAGGGTGCCCCTTGCTTGTCATCTAAGAGTAGGCTCATAGATTCATATGACATAGAAATTAATACCAATTTCTTCATTCTGTAAATGAGGAAAGAAAAAAAAGAAATAACTTCTAAAAGGTAACGCATGGAATCAATAGCAAATTAAGAATTCACACCTAAGATTTTTTTTTATCGTAAATCACATGGTCTCTTTACCACTGAATCATTGCTTTGCTGAGAAGAGCTAAGTCTGTCATAGTTGGTCATCACACAATGTTGCTGTTACTGTGTGCAATGTTCTCCTATTTCTGTTCATTTCACTTAGCATCAGCTCATAGAAGTCTTTCCAGAAACCTTTACCTCTTAAGAAGTGATTTCTCTCTTCTACAATCCGCACCTTAATATCCTCACTGAAAATGACATCTTATGAAAGAAGCATATGACTATAGAAGTTTCAGAGGGGAATCCAAGTATTTTTCTTTCTGAAATTGAACTTTCTATAGCAGGGATTGGCAGGTGGTGAAGGTGTACTGTTTGGACTCGAAGTTTGAATAAGTGGATTGTCTTCTTCTGTAAGAAGTCATTTTTTTTACCTTTAAAGACCTTCCTTTTCACTTCTCTAAAGACATCAGATGAGCCAGAAGTTTGAGATGTTGGACATTACAAACCATACTACAGAACCATGTACCCTTCCCCACAGAGAAGCTGTGAGAAACAGAGAACAGGCCTATAGAGAGTAAAACGCCTAGCCAAAACGTCTCATCCAGAGAGGTGGTGCATTCAACATTATTGAAATACATTATCAGACTTCTGTCATGGTAGGTAAGGAGGTCACCCATACATCTTACCAGTATATATCATATCCCTCACCTTCTTTCTTTTATTCTTTCCATTGTACATTTGTGAAATTATATGCTCTAAGTCTATGGGAAGAACAAAGAAATAGGAAAAGAAATCAACTCAATTAAGTTAAATAGCATATGCAGTGGTTTACATCCATAGTCACTTATGAAAGAAGAAAGGGATAAAATCAGCCATTATAATTGTATAGATTTATTCTTTCCACTTTGCAATGTTGTTGCAATTAGTGTGTATTTTGTTTTCCTGGTTCCACTTATTTCATTTTTAATAAATTCTCATCTGCCCCATTTTTTTTTGTATTCAAATTTTTTTCATATACTGCAGATATAGAGTTTGTTTCCCAGTCAACAGTTATCTACTTTGTTTTCATTTTCTTTCAACTATAAAAAATATCACTACTAATATTTTGGTTTATGTAGAAATTTTTCATCTTTGAATTCCTCTGGGCATATACCTACTAGTAGAATCTCTGGGTCAAAGAATGTGATTATTTTAGACACTGCCTTAATTTAATTCCATTTTTTTTTTTTTTTTGTGGAACAGAATAATTAGATCAATTCATAGTTCCAGCAACAATGTATTAATGTACCCATTTAACATTTGCTATTTCTACCTTTTTTACTGCGTTGGAACAATCATTCATATACTAAATAGTTTGCAATTGTCATGAGAGCTATTCATTAATATTTTTTGAATGTTTTTCTATAAGAACAATTTTTGTACTACTTCCCTAAATACTTGGAATATAGGACTTTTATCAGAGATGTTGATTGAAGTCTAACAGCCTTATTTTCTTTGTCATTCAGTTCATTAGTAGAAAGGCTCTTCAACTTCTTGAAATCAAAATTATCTATTTTCTTTTCTATAATTGCCTATATTCCTTTATTCATTAAAAATTTTCTTCTAGTCTTTGTTTTAAAAGTAACTTCATCTAGTTTCTTCCTAGTTGTTTATAATTTGAGCTTTAAAATCTCAATTGAATATAATTTTTTTTTAATTTTTTGTGTTATGTGGTACAACATGCTGGTCTAAACTTAACTTTGCACCAACTGCTTTACAATTTTCTTAGCCATTCTTTTCCAAGTAATTTATGTTCCCAGTTTTCTGAATCTCTGAATTGTTGAATTCCATTGATTCTAATTAGTCCTTACATGGGATGTTTTGCTGATCTACTTTTCAATCTTTAAAAAAAAAAAAAAAATACCAAATAGTTTCCATGGTTACTACTTTATAAGAAAAATTGAGGCATAGAAATGCTGTTGCCATTTCATTCCTACTTTATTTTATTGTTTTCCACTAGATTCTCAACATTACATTTCTTTCGACAAATTTCATCCTGATCTTTTCAAGTTCTATAAAGTATCATCTTCACAGCTGGACTGGTGTTACACTAAATTCTGTAAATCAGTTAAGTTATTGTTGTTGTTTGACAGGGCTCATTCATGACAATTTGAATAATTATTTATTAAAAAAATATTTAAAATCAGTTATGCCATACAAACTTCAATGCCTTTTAAAAACAGGTTTACTAGACTGATAAATCATGTAACACAGATAGGTTTCCCAACTTTATCTTATTCTTTGTTTTATTTTAATAATGTATTGATATTTTTACTCTGTATTAAATTACCAATTCTCATTATTTTTCTTTTACAACTACCTAGTATATAATAATTTTGACTGATAGTATATATAATTTTCTGTTTTCATACCTTACTACACTTTAGCTTAAAACATGTGTTTCATCTTCATTAATTTGAAATCAATATTGTGCACTGCACATAAGTAACATTTTATTATTTCTTATCATTGTCTTCATTTACATTTGTTGTAGCTGTTGTGTGAATATATTATCTTTGCTTTCTTCACTGTGTATCAAATCATACAAGTCATTTCATGTTTCTCTGACTTTTTCTATTATTTGTTCCCATCAATTTGAACAGCTATTCTTTACCCATTACCAATAGTACTGCTATTTTAGTATGTATATCAGTTGAGAACCCTTATTTAATATCTGCTGTACTACGTAATATGCTACATACTTAGGGTGTAAGTACAAAGAGTGAAATAACCTATCCTCACAAGTTTGCTTTCATAAGGAGTAGATTAGGAACATCACATTTTTATCACATTTTTATCCTTGAGATATAAATCCAGTATTGGAAAGCCTTTATCAAAATATGTTAACAGTTATTTTTTCATATAATTTATATTTCCCCAAATAATCTGAACAATACACAGCTTTGGCAGCAAATTATGAATGTGACCCGTGGATTTCCATAGTTTTGATTACGTAAATACAAGTGAATCCTATCTCCATACAGTGTTCCAAAAGTCATATTATTAAAGCTTAAAACTGCATTAACATTACTCTCTTTCTTGACACTATCATTCTCTTAGTAACCAAGTTTGAAACCACAGCATGATCTTCAAATTTTCCCGATATATTTTCTATTCTCTCAACACTCAAGTAATTTAAAGCCCTAGAACTTTTATTTCTATGGAAACCTTTCTTCTGCCTCATATCACTAACACTTAGTAAGAACTTCACTGGCTCTGATTTTTACTATTGGAATAACCTCCAAAATTTTGATTCTCCATCTTTTACATGATTATTTAAAAAAAAGAAAAGAAGAAGCTATTTCACTGATTCCTTTTTTACAAAGGTGTAGCACCGATAATATATTCGCAGCACTTGTTGTGGTCATGAACATCCTGACACAATTCTGAATCATGACATACAACAGACTCTCCACATGGAAGACAGAACAAAAACACATTTATTCAAACACCAGAAAGCCAAATCTGTCATAGAAACCAAAATTTATACACAATAACAATGCAGAGGACAATACTATCCTCGTGCCTTCCCTCTGTTAGGCTTCCCACAAACAGCTCCCTTAAACAAATCACAAGCAGACTTGCCTTAAACAAAATGCCATTCTCTCAACAGCCAGCTTGCCTTGGTCCTACAGTTCTGATTGCTCTCTCACTAATTTCCTCTCAGCTCTGCTCTAACTTTGCCTTTTCCTATTCCACCCTTCTATTCCACTGCATCAGCAAACTTCTCCCATCACAGACTCCATGTGACTCAGACTCATGTGAATCAGGCTTCCACACAACCCAGGCAGGTCACATACGCCTGTTACAGAATGGGAAAGATCTTGCCATTTAAATCACCATTGCAATAGGGTTTTGTCTGGAATATATAACTTTTTTAAGGTTTGTAAGAATTTTACAAGCATTATATCATTTTATTTTCAAAATAGCCCTGGGAAGTAACTGATATTATTATCCATATTTTACAGATAAAATAAATTGAGGCAGATCATCCAGGGTCAGAAAGCTAGCAAATGTTTAAGGCTGCATTTGAACGCAGGACTTCCTGACACCAAATCTAACACTCTGTCCATTGTACCACCATCTGCCTAACAAACATAAATAAATAAGTAATTAAATGATGCATAAATACATTAAATACAAACTCATAACTTGGCTTTTAAGGTCTTCCTTGGTGTTGCAGTGACTGTCACTCAATTTGTAGTCAACAAGAAGTCAATTCAAATTTCATCTCAGACATTTGCTTTATGACCCTTGGTTACTATACCTTTTTTCCCTCCTCTATGAAATGAGGGAGCTGAGCTCAATGCCCTCTAACTTCCCTTTCAGTTCCCAATTTATGATTCTATGAATCCAAAGTAACTTTCCAGACACTTTTTCACTCTAGACAAATTGTACTACAACCTATTTGCAATCTCATTCTGTACTTTCCCATCATTGAGCATTAACAAAAGTTATCCACATGCAATTTTATTAGATCATTTTTCCCTTTATTAGATTTCTTTCCCTTGCTCCTACATTTTAATGTAGGTCATACCTATCTGTGGACACTTCTTTCTCTCTCTTCTTTGATTATGTACTATTCTCAGTGGAGTGATGTGGTCAAAAAAGTCAAATTACAAGCAATTTAATGTGTTAAAGAATGAGAAAGAGTGAATGTCAGTCACTCCAATAAATTTGGTAGAGCTAAGGAGAAATGGAATATGAGCTAGTAAAATGGCGCTAGGGAAGTTTATTTTTTTTTTAAAGTTAATGAATACTTATTTATGCTTGAAATCTAAGGAATGTTTGAGATTGGAAATCTTAGAGAAGACATAATAATTGAAGGTTCAAGGTCCTGAGAAAGTTAGATGGAATGTGTTTGAGGGAAGAAATAGAGATGTTAGCTTTTTGAAGAAAAGAACTCACTTCTTCTGAGATAGAATTAAAGGAAGAAAAGATATGAAAGAGATCAGTAGGAATCATTCTGAGAAGATAGAGGAGTAGGTCAGATATCTGCAGACTCCCCAGATTTCCTTCACAAACAGAAAGAAAATTATCATGAAATGAACTTTCAGCAGCATTTAATAAAAGATAAAGCAGTAATCCTTCTAAAACAATTTGATGGGACTTCAGAAAAGAGAGAACCTCCAGGCATTGAGTTTTGGGCTAAGTGAATTGTGAAGATCTCCAGGTCAATTTCACTGAATCAACCTAGAAGAAGCCCTGAAGGCAACACTATTAAGAAGAGGACTAGGACTCAAGAAATTCTGCCTCAAATTTCATCTCACTCACAACCTCAAGAAATTTCACCTCATGAACTATCACCTCAGGATCCAGAACTTTCACTTCATGAACCTTTACCTCAAAAACATTTTCTTCTAAGGAACAGCAGATGGCTGAGCTGGGGAAGATTGAAGGTATTCCCCTTCCCCCACTCTTTCTAGATGCCAGACACAGTGGTGCTTACCAGAAGTATTCTCAGACTGTGGCTGTGGATGAGGATGACTGAGCACATACCCAGTGAGTGCACTGCTATTGCTACCATACAGAGCAAGAATATTTTAGGAACAGTATAGCTGGGAGCCCTGAATGCAGCTTAGGGAAGGACAGGAGTTTCTGAGGTTGAGCCCTTAGACAGAATTCATAACATAATAGAATAAAAAAGGATCTGTGGCCTAGGACAACCTTACCCACAACTGAGAATTAAAACCTGATTATAATAATAAGCTACTAATAATAATAAAAAAAAATCAAAGGAATAAACAAAAACAAAAGAACCCACATACAGATAGCTACTTTGGTGTAAAAAAAGACTTAGGTTTATATTTAGAGGAAGAGAGTGAGGCTAAAAAAAAAGCCACTCCTACACCAATGAGCAATATCAAATATTCACAACTCTAATAAGAGTTCTTAGAAGAACTTAAAAAAGAAATTTAAAAAATAGGATAGAGGAAAAATTAGAAAAAACATGAAAGCGATCCAAGAAAATTATGAAAATTAAGTTAACTAATTAGAAAAACAATTATAATCACTTAGGGAAGAAAATAACTCCTTGAAACCTAGAATTGGGAAAGAGTAATCAAATGAAATTATAAGACATAAAGAAAAAAAAATAAAACTAGAAAAAACAGAAGGTAATCTGAAGTATCTCATTAGAAAAACAGCTGTTCCAGAGAACAAATGAGGAGAGACAGTATTAGAATTTTGAGACTACCTGGAAGTTATGATTTAAAAAAAAAGAATCTATAGAAAATACAAGAAATTATTAAGGAAAAGTGTCCTGATGTCCTAGAAGAAGAAAACAAAGTATAAACAGAAAATCTACCATGTACCACTTAGAAGAAATCCCAGGAGAAAAGCATATGAGTACTTCGTGGCCAAGCTTCAAAACTCCCAAGTTAAGGTTAAACAAGAAAAAATGTAATTTAAATATTGCATAAATACAGTCAGGATTTCGCAAGACCAGAAGCTTCTACTCTAAAAGACCAGAGGTCTTGGAACATTATATTTTGAAAAACAAAAGAACTGGGATTGTATCCAAGAATAACTTACCCAGAAAAGTAGAGTATAAGCCTAGATGAAAAAATGCATATTTGATGAACTGAAAGACTTTAAAGTATTTGTAAAAAAAAAAAAAAAAAGACCAGAATGCCATGGAAAATTGGATATAAAATATCAGAAGAAATATAAAGATATGAAGAACTTTAAAGACTAATTATAAGGCACTCATTAAAGTCTCACACAAACACAGATTATATATGTATATGTGTGTATGTATGTATGTATGTATATTTGTATATGTATGTATACATATAAGTATACATGTATATGCACATATGTGTATTATGTGCATGTATGTATATGTATGTGTATATACATAAATTTATACAAATACATATATAAATATATTAAAAGGTCATCCTTAAAACTGTCATCATTTATAAGGTAGTTTGAAAGAAAATTTGAGGCTGAAGTGTGTATGATGGGATGATTCTTAAAAATGGGTAGGAAAAGGTAACGGAACAATTATATTATTAAAATAGGGTGTGAAAGGAAGAATTAATAGAGAGTAAGAAGGCAGGGATGAAGGACTAGTATTGTTAGAATCTTACTCTAATTGGAGTTGAAGAAGAAATAATATGTACATCTGGACAGTTATAGAAGTCTTCTGAACATGTAGAGATGTGAGAAAACTGAGCAACAGGATAGAAGAGGGACATTTGGAGGGGTTTGTAGTTTGTGATTTCTGAAGTTGAGGGAATCCTTGGATGGGTAAGTGGGATGTGAGTGAGACAGTGAAAAGAGAAGATAAAGTAACAAGGATAAGTTAAAAAGAGAGTCTGAGAAAGAAAAAGTGGCTAAAAATAAGATGGAGGGAAATTATGAATGTGAACAGGATGTTTATAACAGTTATCTTTTTGGTGGCAAAGAACAGAAACTTCAAGGTTCCCCATCAACTGGGAAACTGATGTACAACTTGTGGTGGACTGAAGAAAAGATAAGCTCAATGATCTTATAAAGGGATGGAAAGACTTGCAAGAAATGGTGGAGTGAAGTCAGCAGAACAAAGAGAATATTGTATACAGTAACAACAATACTGTTTTAAGAACAACTTTGAGTGACTAAATCATTTTGACTTATAAAAATACAAATTAAAAATAAAGGACATTTGAAGAAAGATGCTATCTTCATGATAAATAGAAGTATATATAGAATAATTTTACCTACATGATACATAAATAAACATACATACATATAGCTCTGTATCTATCTACTTCTCTCTATCTACATATATTTCTCTCTCTCTATCTATATCTATCTATCTATATACCTATTTGTGTCCAATGGTAGCCATCTCTAGATCTTTAGAGTGGAGGGGGAGGGAAGAAAAAAGAAAAAAAAATACATCATAATTTTATTAAATATTTAAAAGTAATGGTAAATTGCACACAATAGATTTGTAGTTTTGTGTGCAATTATCTTTTTTAAAATTATACTATGTTATGGGAATGCTTGTTTTATTCCATAAATTAAAAATGAAATAAATTTTAAAAATAAGATTTAAAACATCAATATAGACTTCAAAAAAAAAATTAGTGACTGGTTAAAATAATTATGACTAGGATCATGCATATATAGTGTTTTCCAAGGTTGATAATTTCAATTATTTTAAAAGTATTTTCCATTTAATAAAAAAAAAACAGAAAAATACTTTAAAGGCAAAAAGAAAGCAGAGAGAGTGCGCAAGAGAGGGAGAGGGAGGGGGAGAGGGAGAGAACAGTTAGTTTGTGGCAGAAAGGAGCAAAAATGAACCACCTATTTGACAGCCTTTATCTCAATAAATAAGAATAAGATCATTTTGCAAAGTGTGAAAGGAGCCATGCAATAGAGAAAGTTTGATAGTGAAGATATTTTAGAATTCCCTGATGTGTTGAGGAATATATAAGAAATAGATAACATATTTTACAAATAGCATTGAGGGCCAAGGTTGAAATTGTCTAGCTTAACTTGGTTGTGAGCCAAGTTGTTATTGGTCTGTGACGTTTTCTGTGGATGCATTTTATGGAAAAGGCAATGGTCCCTGACAACCATAAACTAAGAAGAGTAAGGAACAAGATTTACTAACACATATTAGCAGGACTATATATTTAAAAAGAATGTTGAGCTGAACCTATGGAGGTCAGTGCTGTGATGGAAAATATTAGGTGGTGACATAAACATAAGCTTTATAAGTGATTCAATAAATTGTGTTTTGAAAACATATATTGGTAAAGATCTAAAGAATTTACTTTTTTTGTTTTGTTTGTTTGTGTGTATCTGTGTGTGTGTGTGTGTGTGTGTTTTAGATGGGTCTTTTTGTAGTATGGAAATGACTTTTTTTTTTTTTTATCAAAGTCCACACCCAGAGATTGTATACCTTGTCAGGGCCTCATAAACTAGACAGAGTTGATGTATGACTGTGGTCTGAAGACTAATCTAAGTTCAAACAATCTGCTAGATGATCCAAATTCTTGATCATTCCATTTTATAAGGATCATCTACTAAAGTAAGAGAAGCTATGATATGCAGCATGTAAAAAGCACCTTCACAGAAGAAAAACAACTTTTTGAGATATTATTTTAATTTAACAAATATTTATTAAGAATCTACTGTGTAATTGAATAGAAAATGAAAACAATATGGCAGAAACTAGGCATAGACCTACATCTAACACTGTATGTCAAGATCAAAATAATTACATAATTTAGATGTAAAGGTGGAACCAATAAGGAAATTGGCAGAGCAAGGAATATTCTGCTTACCAGATATATGAAGGAGAGAAGAATTTATGACCAGACAAGAGATAGAAAACAGTATTAAGTGCAAAATGGATGATTTGGATCACTTTAAATATTAAAAAAAGTTTTTGCACAAAAAAGCTAATGAAACCAAGGTTAGAAGGAAAGTAGAAAGATGGGAAACAATTTTTACAGCTGATGTCTCTGATAAAAGTCTCATTTCTAAAATACATAGAGAACTGAGGCAAATTTATAAGAGCACAAGTCGTTCTCCAATTGATAAATGATCAAAGGATATGAACAGTGTTCAGATGAAGAAATTAAAGCAAAAAAAATGCTCTAAATAACTATTGATTAGAGATATGTAAATTAAAATAATTCCGAATTACCACCTCATACTTATCAGTTTGCCTAATATAACAGGAAGGAAAAAAATGATAAATATTGGAGAAGACACGGGAAAATTGGACATTAATGCACATGGAGTTGTGAACTAATGTAACTATTCCAGAGAGCAATTTGGGGCTACGCCCAAAGGGCTTTCAAACTGTACAGGCCTTTCAAACTGTATAGGCCCTTTTATAGAGCAATATCACTACTAAGTCTATATCCCAAAGAGATCCTCAAAAGAGGAAAAGGACCCACATGAACAAATATATTTATACCAGCTCTTTTTGTGGTGTCAAAGAATTAGAGATTGAGGGGATGCCTATCAATTGTGGAAAGGCTGAATAAGCTGTGGTATATGGATATGACGGAATTTTATTTTTGTATAAAAAATGATGAGACAGTGGATTTCAGAAAACTCTGGAGGAACTTACATGTACTGATGCTGAGTGAAGTGAGCAGAACCAGGAGAACATTGTACACAATGACAGTAACAATACGCTTGATCAACTTTGATATACTTATCTCTTTTCAGCAATGCAGAGATTAAACCATTTCCAAAAGAATCATGTTGAAAAATGGTATCCATTTCCAGAGAAAGAAGTATGGAGTCTGAATGCAGATTGAAGAATACTAGTTTCAACTTTATTGTTTTCTTTTTTTCTGTTGGTTTTTCTCTTTTGCTCCAATTCTTCTTTCACAACAGGATGAATGTGGAAATATATTTAATATGATTTTGAATGTATAACCTATATCAGACTGCTTGCTGTTTTGTGGAGGGAAGGAGAAAGAAAGAAAGAGAAAAAAGTTTGAAACTCAAAATCTCAAAAAAGTGAATATTTTAAACTTTATTTACATGTAATTGGGGAAAAAACTATTGTTAAAAAAGAAAAAGTAAAGCCTTACGTGAACTAATACTGAATGAAGAGAGCAAAACCAGTAACAGCAACATTGTGTGTTGATCAACTATGGTAGACTTTGCTCTTTTTAGCAATATAATGATCCATGACAATATCAAAAGCCTCGTGATGAAAAAATGCTATCCACATCCAGGGAAGAACTGTGGAGTCTTGAATGCAGATCCAAGCACACAATTTTCATTTTTTGTGTAGTTTTTTTCCATTCTTTTGTTTTCTTTTCCTTTTGTTCTTATTCTTCTTTTCAACATGACTAATATGGAAACAAGATTGTGCTTGTATAATCTATATCAGAATCTTTGCTGTCTTAGGAAGTGAGGAGGAAGAAGAGAAAAAAGGAGGAACAATTGGTGCTCAAACTCTTACAAAATTAATGTTGAAAACTATTTTTACATGTAATTAGGAAAAAATAAAATACTTAGTGCAAAAAAAACAAACCTATTACCTGAAGAAAAAAAAAAAGATTTATTGCATGCATGACATACTAGGTGTTGTGGATGTACAGAGAGAAAAAAAAAAATTAAACATCCTTTGCCTTGTAGGAGTTGATGATGTCACACATAACTTCTCGATAATGCAATTTTATTTGTGTGAAGATAAACTTTTAAATGATCTTGCTAAAGTTTTGCCACAGGGGAAAATACTGTCTATAATTTACACAAATTGTTCAAAATGTCTTAGTATAATGTCAAGCTATTAAAATTTTATTTTGAGTATATGTCATCATTTTGGTATTTAATATTCTAGCATATGAAAATTTCCACAAGTATAAATAGATATATACAGAAAGAGATACAATGTTATCTCTCTATATATATGTACGTGTGGATATATGTACATATATATACACATGCATTATACTGTGTATGCGTGTACTGTGTGTTTGTGTGTGTGTGTGTACACACACACATTCTTGCTCTACTGTTAGCTCTTGTTTGAACTGACTTTTGGAGCTTGTGTTCTTACTTTTTTTTAAGGGGCTGGGAGCGAACAAAGTTATGGCTGATGTTTCTTTCACAGTCAATAGTGTTGCCCCTTCAAATTTGACTAAGGAAAATTTCTCCAACCCTTTAAGCAATGGCTAGATGTCAACAAAATTTTGTACTTTGTTTATATTAATATCCTTTCTAGGATAGGAGTGGGGGGAAAATCAATCCCTCAGATGCCAACAGTATTCACCAAACACCCAAACATATCACATACATATATGTAGCATATGTATATATTCACATGAATATATTTACATGAATACATATTTATATGTGGTTTCTATATATACATCTATGCATAAATACATATGCTATGCACACATTTCCAATTTCTCTTAATTGTATTATTAAATATTTTAGAAGAAATATAAAATGATGCTTTCACAGTGTGAAGACACCCTTTCATTGATTATAATAGTGATGGTTTATTTAACACCATCCTCACAATTCTGACACACTTTGTCCTTAGCTTAGCAACAAATATAATGAGGAATAATTGAGATAATATTGGGCTGCATCAGCAACCAGGCAACCCACAGCTTCAAGTTTTCTTATCTAATCAATGCACCAACAAATGAATAGACTGCATAATGTCACCTCACTGATTCAGGAATTTTTCAGAGCAAATAAATAAATAAATAAATCAGCCTCTTTCTAAGAAGAAAAAAAAAAGCTATCTTGTTAGCTAATGGATGAAATGTTCATTGTTAATATCTCAAACCCAATTCTGCAATCCTCCTTGGGTAATTTATTCCATTGACTTCTGTTATGATTGAGCAAAGGACTATTGATTCAGACCCAAATGGCTTAAGGTAATAACTTTTCACAGACCTTTATACCTAATTGCCTTGTCCCAATTCATTACAGTGTGTAGCTCATGCTTTTGTAATCAAGACTTATTTCAGAGAAGACACTTTAATGTTTGCCAGGAACTATAGTTGTGGGTCCAGAATAGAATGGATTCATGGATCTAATTGAGTGTATAGTGAATCTGAGAATTCTAGTTCATGGCATTCTTGTCAATAAATTCTAGATGCAGAGATTTCCATTGTTTATCTAAATTGTCTAGGGTCAAATAAAAAGTTTTCATACGCACAAGGATTGGTGCCAGGATTCAATAATTTGAGAAGACCATGACATTGAAAACTTAATCATATAGAACTGAAAGTTCAGAGCTACATCTGAATCAATTCCATTTTCCAAGGATCCATTTGTACATGAAATCAAGTAGAGCTGAATGAAGACTAAACCTCCTTCCTTCCCTTTAGTTTCTCAAGTCAGAGTCCAATGCTCCTGAATGCTTCATACATCCCAAATGTCATGGGTTCAAGCGAAGAGATGAAATGTAAGTTATTCTCTTCAAATCATACATTCTTTTTTTTTTATTTATTGCTTTCAAGCACTTTCTCCTAAAAATATACATGAAAACATAAAACCTAAATCAACTACTAAAATGTTTAAATAACCTCAAAGAATGTGACATCTAAATCAATAGTAGCAATGGTGGATATAGAATGCTTTAAGGTTTTTTTCATACGATTCTCTTACACTATTTCATTTGAGTCTCTTAACAACCTTATGAGACAGATACAGCACATATTGATATGCCATTTTACAGTTGAGAAGAAAATCATTCAGCTAATTGAAGTGTCTTTACAATGGTCACACAACAATTCTTACATGTAGAATTTAATCTAGGTTTCTCCTGTCTGCATTGCTCCTCACTCTCTCTCCAATTATTTGATAAAAAAAGAAGTATAACAGAGCCCCACTTCCCCTCTGAAAATGAGCAACAACACTCCTAATTTGTTAACTCTGTGAAAATATGGACTCCTTAAATTAAACAGGATGGTAAGAGGGATAAAAATTGTATTTTTATGTTAGCAAGAAAGCTAATTTATAAAGGTACAAATTTTTAAAAGATTATGTTATAACAATAAGCAAAAATGAATTTGTCTTACATATACATTTATCCGGATATCAGGTAGATATAATAAGATAATATCATATAATAATTATAATTATAATAATTATAATAATATAAGTATATTCAAGAAGGCATTGAATACAAATAATGATATTACTTTAATAGAACATCAATAATTCATTTTGGTGAACAATAATAAAAATGCTAACAGGTACATGTTATTTAATATGTTGAGTGGGAAGAAACCATATCTTTTAATAGAATCTATGAAATGACAGATGCAAGAGCTTAGAACCTTGTCTCCTATTTTTCTGGAAAAAAAACCCATTATGCAAAATTTCCATTTTCAGGAGCAGGGCCAACATTTTGGAGTGAGAGCAGCTACTTACTTAAGTTCTAAGATAAACTCCTTCACATACCTCTAAAAAGAGAATCTGAATAGATTTTTGGAGAGGCAGAATCCAATAGGAGATTTCCAGCCCAGGACAGACTGAAATGTCAGAGGGAAGGATCTGTGGCACAGGACTGGAGGAGCACACAGTGCACAGGCTGTACCAGCTCAGTCCCTTAGAGGTAGGGCCAAGCAGGAAACCCTGGGTGGTCTGAGGAAGCAGTCATACTGCAGAATCTCAGGTAGATCAGCCCAGAACAGGAGTCCAGTGGAGCAGAGAGAGAGAGAGACAGAGAGAGAGAGAGAGATCCAGGGAGCCCCAGGTAACTGTAACAGCAGCTCCTAAGACTATTAGACCACAGATTAAATGTCTGTAAGTCACCTAATTGAACTTCCAGGAGCTAAGATGGTAGAGTGATCATTAATGCTCTGCCACATCCTTGCTGACCTTGAAAAACCCATAAAATATTTCCTCAGGGAAAATCCTGAACAGTGGGATCAGCAGAAGGGGCAAACAGTCTCTTAGCCCATGATGTTAGGAAAATCACAAAGGGGGATCCCTATTTCTCTGGCTGAAAGGGACCAATGCAGGACCAGAGCAGTCCCAGACAGCCCCACCTCAGCAAACCAGGAGGAGATCATGAGCCCCAAGGGGGTAGAGCCCGCAACTTCCAACAGAAGGACCCCAGCACCCCAGGAGAATAGAGAAGACTCTAGCTCAGATGGATTCACCAACCACTGAGCTTGCTTATGCTCTAGCTCAACAAAGGAGACCTCCTGTGGCGAGACCACCTCTCCCCCACACTTAACTCAGCTAGCTCCAGGGTAACTCCAGGCAAACTCAGAAGGACTTCACATGGCCTCTGCTTTCAACCACCAGCTAGCTCAGCGTGAGGTAAGCTGCAGCATTTTAGCTTCCAGATGAATGAACCAGAGATCACAACACACAAAGCCTCAAGTTCTAGGCACAAGAACTGTGGGACAGAGCCTCCTGGTCCCCAGAAGCAGAAAAACTACTTTAAAAGCCATGAAAAGGGTGATCATCACGAGTAAGAAGCAAAGCAGAAAAGAAAAGACCATAGAATCTTTCTATGGGGACAAGAACCAAAACATAAATATGAAAGAGGTCAACATTGAGATGTACTCCCATTCGAAATTCAGAAGGGAATGTGAACTGATCTCAAGCCCAAAGAGCATTCTTGGAGGAGCTCATGAAAGATTTTAAAAGTCAAATTAGAGAAATGGAAGACAAACTGAACACTGATTTTAAAAATATGAACAAGGAAATCACAGAACAGTTTAAAAGGAACATTAGACAAATGGAAAAGGAAGTACAAAACCCAGCTGGAGAAAATAACTCCTTAAAAGGAACAATTGGAGAAATGGAAAAGGAGATGCAAAAGCTAACTGAAGAAAACATTTTGATAAAAATTAGAATCTGGCAAGTAGAAGGTAATAATGCTATGAGACATCAAGATTCAGTCAAACAGAATCTAAAGAATGAAAAGATAGAAGAAATTACAAAATATCTAATTAGAAAAACAACTGATCTTGAAAATAGATTCAGGAAAGAAAATCTAAGAATTATTGGTCTATCAGAAGACCATGATGAAAAACAGAACTTGGACAATATCTTCCAAGAAATCATCAAGAAAAACTGCCCAGAAATCCTAAATCCAGAGGGTAAAATAGCCACCAACTGGAAGGGATACCAAACTAAAAACAACAAGGATATCACTGCCAAATTGCAGAACTACCAAGTGAAGGAGAAAATATTGCAGGCAGCCAAAAAAAAACCATTCAAATATTGAGGCGTACAGTCAGGATCACACAGGACATTACAGTTTCTACATTAAAACACTGAGGAGAGTGGAATATGATATTCTTTAACACAAAGGAGCAGGGAGTCCAACCAAGGATCAATTATACAGCAAAGTTCAGCATATTATTTAAGGCAAGAAGATGGATATTCAGTGAAATAAGGGATTTCCAGTCCCTCCTGATGAAAAATCCAGAACTCAATAGAAAATTTGATCTTCAAACACAAGTAAAGGAGGTGGATAAAATTCTGGATAAAGTTGATATGATGGATCTCTGGAGAAGAGTGAATGGGGATAGATAGGAATATACCCTTTCTCTCAGCAGTACATGGCACATATACAAAAACTGATCATGTACTAGGGAATAAAAACCTCACAATCCAATGCAGAAAGGCAGAGATAGTCAATGCATCCTTCTCAAATCATAATGCAATAAAAATTACATGTTATCTAAGACCATGGAAAGATAGATCAAAAAATAATTGAAAACTAAATAGTCTAATCCAAAGAATGAGTGGGTTAACAAATTGTAGAAACAATCAACAACTTCATTCAAGAGTATGACCATAATGAGATGACCTACTAAATCTTATGGGATACTACAACAGCAGGTCTTAGGGGGATTTTTATGTTTTTGAATGACTACATGAATAAAATAGAGAAAGAGAAGATCAATGAATCAGGTATGCCACTGAAAAAGCTAGAAAAAGAACAAATTGAAAATCCCCAAGTAAGTACCAAATTAGAAATACTGAAAACCAAAGTAGAGATTAACAAAATTGAAATTAAAAAAGTTATTTAACTAATAAATAAAACTAAGAATTGGTTTTTATGAAAAAAACAATGAAGTTGATAAACCTTTGGTCAATTTGATTAAAAAAAGAAAGAAGAAAATCAAATTACCAATATCAAAAATGGAAAGGGAGAACTAACCTAAAATGAGGAGGAAATTAAAACAATAATCAGAATTTATTTGCCCAATGGTATGCCCATAAATTTGACCATGTAAATGAGACAGATAATTATTTATTAAAAATATAAATTGTCAAGATGAATGAAAGAGGAAGTTGAATACTTGAAAAACTCCATCTCAGAAAAGGAAATTGAAGAAACCATCAGTGGAAAAATGTCCAGGACCAGATGAATTTGCAAGTGAATTTTATCAGACATTTAAAGAACAGTTAATTCCTATACTGTGTAGACTATTTGGGAAAATTGGAGAAGAAAGAGCCCCACCAAATTCTTTTTATGATACAAATATGGTTCTGATATGTAAACCAGAAAGAGCCAAAACAGAGAAGGAAAATTATAGACCAATTTCTATAATGATTATCAATGCAAAAAATTTAAATAAGATATTATCAAAAAATACAGCAACTAATCATAAGAATAATACATCATGATCAGGTAGGATTTGTACCAGGAATACAGGGCTCGTTCACTGTTAGGAAAAGTATTAGCATTAGTGATCATATCAACAACAAAACTAACAAAAACCACATGATTATCTCAATAGATGCAGAAAAAGCTTTTGACAAAATACAACACCCATTCCTGTTGAAAACACTGGAAAGCATAGAAATAAATGGAACTTTCTGTAAAATAATAAGCATTATTTACCTAAAGCCATCAGCAAACATTATATGCAAAGGGGATAAACTAGATGCATTTCCAATAACCTGAGGGGTGAAAGAAATATGTCCATTATCACCACTGTTATTCAATATGGTACTAGAAATGTTAGCTGTAGCAATAAGAGAAAAAGAAATTGAAGGAATTAAAATAGGCAACGAAGAAAGCAAGTTATCACTTTTTACAGATGATATGATGCTATGCTTAGAGAATATAAGAGAATCAAGCAAAAAAAACTACTTGAAATAATAAACAACTTTGATAAACTTTCAGGTTACAAAATAAACCCACATAAATCATCTGTATATATACATTACTAACAAAGCCCAACAGCAAGAGGTAGAAATAGAAATGCCATTTAAAGCTATGGCAGACACTATGAAATATCTGGGAGTTTACCTGCCCTAACAAACCCAGGGACTATAGGAACACAATTACAAAACACTATTCACACAAATAAAGTCAGATCTAAGTGAGTGGAAAAACATCAGTTCCTCATGGGTAGGACAAGCCGATATAATAAAAATGACAATTTTACCTAAATTAATTCACTTTTGCAATGCCATACCAATCAAGCTGCCAGATAACTGTTTTCTAGAGCTAGAAAAAATAATATCCAAATTCATCTGGAAGAACAAAAGGTCCAGATTATCAAGGGAACTAATGCAAAGAAATGCTAGGGAAAGTGGCCTAGTCCTACCAGATCTCAAATTGTATTATAAAGCAGCAATCATCAAAACCATTTACTACTGGCTAAGAAACAGAGATGTAGACCAGTGGAGTAGATTAGATTCTCAAGACACAGTAGTCACTGAATATAGCAATCTACTGTTTAGTAAACCCAAGTACCCAAGCTTCTGGGATAAGAACTCACTGTTTGACAAAAATTGCTGGGAAAACTGGATAACAGTGTGGCAGAAACTGGGCATAGATCACTGCCTGACACCATACACAAGAATAAAGTCTAAATGGATATATGATATAGGTATAAAAACTGACATTATAAACAAATTAGGGGAGTAAGGAATAGTGTATTTGTCAGATTTATGGAGAATGGAGAAATTTTTGACTAAACAAGAGATAGAGAACATTATGAAGTACAAAACGGATAATATTGATTACATTAAATCGAAAAGTTTTTTGCACAAACAAACTGAATGGAAACAAGATTAGGAGGAAAGCAGAAAACTGGGAAAGAATTTGTGTGATAAAGGCCTTATTTCTAAATTATATAGAGAACTGAGTCAAATGTACAAGAATAGAAGTCAATGCCCAATTGATAAATGGTTAAAGGTTATGAACAGGCAGTTTTCAGAGGAAAAAATTAAAGATATTTATATTCATATGAAAAAGTGCTCTAAATATCACTATTGATTAGAGAGATGCAAATCAAAACAACTCTGGGATACCACTTCACACCTATCAGATTGACTAACATGACAAAATAGGCAGATTATAAGCGTTGGAGAAGATGTGGGAGAGTTGGAACACATTCATTGTTGGTCGAGCTGTGAGCTGAAGCAGCCATTCTGCAGAGCAATTTGCCCAAAGGGCTACAAAAATGTGCATACCCTTTGATCAAGTAATACACCTTCTAGGACTATATCCCTAGGAGATTATAAAAGTGAGAAAGGTCCCACATGTACCAAAATATTTATATCAGCTCTCTTTGTGGTGGCTAAAATCTGGAAATCAAGGGGATGCCCATTGATTGGGAAATGCCTGAACACATTGTGGTGTATGAATGTCATGGTATACTATTGTGCTAAAAGAAATTATGACCAGGAAGACTTCAGAGAGGCCTGGAAAGACTTATATGAAGTGATGCTGAGAGAAAGAAGCAGAACCAGGAGAACTTGGTACACAGCAACAACCACAGTGTGTGAGGAATTTTTCTGGTAGACTTAGTCTTTCACAGAACTGCAAGCACCTAAAAAATTCTAAATGGTCTTTTGAGGCAAAATGTCTTCCACATCCAGAGAAAGAACTATGGAATTGAATTGCATAATGAAGCCGACCATTTTCTTTTGTGTTATATTTTGTTTTGCCTTATAGTTTCTCCCATTCATTTTTATTCTTTCTTTCAGCATGATCAAGGTGAAATTGTATTTAATAGGAAAGTATCTATAGAACCTATATAAGATTGTCTGGGGAGAGGGAGTGGGGGGCAAGGGAGGGAAGGAGGGAGAGAGAGAGGGAGAGGAAAAACTCTAAGATATACAGAAGTGATTATAGAACACTGAAAACAAATAAAATAAATGTTTAAAAAAAGATTTCCATTTTCTCCCCTTTCTCCTCCAAAATTACCTTTTTACCTTCTGACACTAATTCTTATTTTATTTCTCTCCTATATGATGAGGTGGTCCTCCTTGCAATGACAAATTACTTCATGTGTCAAAGTTACCCTACTTCCCCACTTCTCCATTTGATCCCCCCCGTCTTCCCTATGCTTTCTTTTTTTCTATTTTAATATTTTGTTTTTCACCAGGGAGATATAGAAAAAATAATTTTGCATTTGTTTTTAAAACTTTGAGTTACAAATTCTCTCATTCTGTCTTCCCTTCCCCCAGTGGATAAGGCACGAATTCAATACAGCTTATACATGTGTACTCATGCAAAACATTTCCATGACAATCTTGTAAAAGAAAGCATAGATCAGAAAGAAAACCTCAGGAAAAATAAGGAAAGTAAAAATAAAGGTATGATTCCATCTGTATTCAGACACCATCAGCTATTTCTCTGTGGGTGGATACCATTTTTCATTCTAATTACTTCAGAGTGGTCTTGGATCATTGTATTGCTGAGATGAGCTAAGTCATTTACACCTCATTGTCACACAATATTGCCATTTCCATGTACTCATATTTCACTATTCTTCAGCTCATGTAAGCCTTTCCAGGTTTTCTTTTTTTTTTTTTTAAACACCCTCCTAATAATTTCTTATAGAATAATAGGATTTCATCATCACAATCACATACCATTATTTGTTCAGCCATTCCCCAATTGATGGGCATCCCCTCAATTTCCAATTTTTTGCCACCAGAAAAGAGCTGCTATAATTTTTTTGTATAGGTAGTCTTTTTTTACCCTTTTTAAATCTCTTTTGGGATACAGACTTAATGGTGGTATTGGTAGGCAAAAAGGTATGCATCTTCTTATAGCCCTTTGGATATAATTCCACATTTTTCCACAGAGAAGTTGAATCACTTCACAACTCTACCAAAAGTGCATTAATATCTTATTTTTCCACATCCACCCTACCAATTGTCATTTCCCTTTTCTGTCCTATCAGCCATTCTAATAGGTATGAGGTAGTACCTCAGAATTGTTTTACTTTGTATTTCTCTGATCAATAGGGACTTAGAATATTTTATATGGCTATACATGCCTTTGATTAGTTATCTGAAAACTGTTCATATTTTTTCATGTTTGTCACCTCGGGAATGATTCTTTTTTTTTTTTTTTTTTATAAATTTGACTCTGTTTTCAATGTGTTTGAAAAATAAGGTCTTTAACAGAGAAACTTGCTTCCAATTTGTTTAGCTACTATTGCTAACTTTTTCACTTCATAGCAATAAAGCCATTTATTTTGCTTCTCCTTTCACCCTGTCCCTCCTCAAAATTGTTTTGCTTTTGACTACACCCTTCCCTAGTCTACCTTCCCTTCTATCACCAACTTCCCTTTCTTTTATTCCCTTTCCGTCCTACTTTCCTGTAGGGTAAGAGATATTTTACCAAACTGAGTGTGTATGTTAATCCCTCTTTGAGCCAATTCTAATGAGAGTAGGTTCACTTACTCCCTCTCATCTGTCTGATCTTCCCCTTCATTGTAAAAGCTTTTTCTTGCCTCTTTTATGTGAGATAATTTATCCAATTCTACCTCTCCATTTCTTTCTCACAATAATTCCTCTCTCACCTCAATTTTATTTTTTCACATATCATCCTTTCATATTCAATTCACACCTTTGTTCTCCTTTTATACACTCTTTTAAACTACCCTAATAATGTGAAAGACCATCTAAGTTACAAGTATCATCTTACCATGTAGGAATGTAAAGTTTCACCTTATTAAGTCTTTTATGATTTTCTTGTCATGTTTACCATTTTATGCTTCTCCCGAGTCTTGTTTTTGGAAGTCAGATTTTCTATTCAGTTCTGGTCTTTTCACCAAGAATGCTTAGAGGGAGCAGAGCCAAGATGGCAGAGTAGAAAGACAGAACTGTAGAAGCTCCCCCCATAGCCCATAAAAAACCTGGAAAAATGACTCTAAACAAATTCTAGAGCAGCAGAAGCCACAAAACAACAGAGTGAAAGAGATTTCTAGCCCAAAACATCCTGAAAGACTGACAAGAGGAGTCTATCACACCAGGCACAGAGCAGAGCATGGCGCAGCATGGGCCATGTGGTGTGGCAGGGACAGGACACAGAAAAGCCTTCAGGGAGCCAGGGAAGCAGCAGTTTCTGCATTGTTCAACCCACAAATGCCAAAGACAGCTTCAAAGGTCAGTGAGAAAACTCCTTCACCCAGGAGAATTGAACATGGTCTGGACTGCCTGCAGCAGCCACTGAAGCAGCAGCATCCATTTTGGGAGCCCTCTGCCTAAAGCTGATGGGGGAGGGGAAAGATGGGGAGAAAATTTGGAACTCAACATTTTGTGGAAATGAATGTTGGAAACTAAAAATAAATAAATAAACTTTAAAAAGAAACAAATAAATAAACATATTAATTCAGAAGAAATACAACAGCAGGGCCATAGGGAAGGGGGAGAGGACAAGGGAGGGATCTTTAGAGGGAAGGAGAGGGAATAGGTAAAAGGGGGTATAGAAGGGTATTTACATATATGGGAATGGGAGGATGGGGGAGAAACCTTGGAGTGGGTAGGCAAGACATAGGAGGACAAGGCAGTGAATAGAAATAAAGTTGAGGAGGCAGGAGGTAGAAAACAAGAGTCAGGTGCAAACATAAAAAATCAAATATCAGGAGTAGAGTATGTTTGGAAAAGCATATGTGTCTTTGCGTATATGTATATATATATGTTTATGTGCTTGTATATATCTATAGCTATAGAGAAACATATCTAAAATTTATTATAGCCTTCTAGGGTCTTGGGGGGAGGGGAAAAAGAATAGAGTAAAAGAGTGCTTAGCAGAGAACAAAAGAACTCACAAGGAAGCAAAGAAAAGATGGACAATTTTCAGCACAGGAAGCATTATTTATCATACAAGGTTTCTTGAAAGGAAAATTTACATATTATTGTTACATAATTTGAATCCTCTCATGTTCTGCTATGCACATTACCATCTTTTTTTTTAATTTTAACTTTATATTTAAGTTCCAATATTTAAGTTTATGAGATATTTTTGGCTCTTTTCTCTATTCTATATTTGTGTCCTAGTATTTTAGTCTAAAATAATTTTTTTTTTAAAAAGACAAAAAAAAAGAATGTTTGAAAATCCTCTACTTCATTGAATATACCTTGCTTATGTTAAAAAATTATAGTTAGTTTTACTGGGTAGGTGACTCTTGCTTATAATCCTAGCTATTTTGCCCTATAGAATATCATATTTGAAGTGCTCCATTGCATAGAAGTAGAAGATGATAAATCTTGTGTTATCCTGTGACTTCACATTACTTCAATTGTTTCTTTTGGGCTGCTTGCAATATAGTCTCCTTCACCTGGGACCTCTGAAATTTGGCTGTAACATTCATGGTAGTTTTCAATTTGGGATTTTTTTCAGAAGGCAATTGGTGGACTATTTCAATTTCTATTTTCCACCTGGTTTTAGAAAAATAAGGGTAGTTTTCCCTGAGAATTTCTTGTAAGATGACTTTTAGGCTTTTTTTTTTTTATCATGACTTTCAGGTAGCCCAAAAGTTTTTAAATTTCTCTTCTGGATCTATTTCCCAGGTCAGATTTTTTCTCCTCAGTGAGATATTTCACTTTGTCTTTTTTTTCATTCTTTTGGTTTTGTTTTATTGCTTCTTGATTTCTCATAAGGTTATTAACTTTCATTTGCTCAATTCTAATTTTTTAAGTATTTTTTTCTTCAGTGAACTTTTATAGCTTCTTTTCTATTTGGCTAGTTCTACTTTTTAAAGGAGTCTTTTCTTCAGTGAATTTGTGTGCCTGTTTTTCCGTTTGTCCAATTTAGCTTTTCAAGGCATTATTTTTCTCATTGATTTATCATTTGACATACACTGTTTCTAAGGTGGTCATTTTCTCGAGTATTTTTTGTGTCTCTTTTAATAAATTGTTGATTCACTTTTCATGATTTTCTTAATCATTCTCATTTCTCTTCCTAATTTTTCCTCCCCTCTCTCACTTGATTTTCAAAATCATTTTTTTGAATTCTTCCATTCTCAGGGAACAATTTGTATTTCTCTTGGAACTTTGGATATAAGAGAGGTGCTTACTTTTCTCTTGGTCTGTGCTCTGGTCTGTGAGTGACTGCAAGTATTCTTCTCTACCCTGAAACTGTGAAGAGTGTCCCTGCTGTACTGCAGCAGCAAGGTCTGGGGTACTGCTGCTTCTTTTCACTTTGAGACTATCATGCAGGACTGTGATACAGATCTGAGTATGGGCAAAATAACAGAATCTTCGTTTAAGGCTAGCAAAGAGACTCTTGTAATCTCCTTCTGACTAGTCATTAGACCCCTTTACCATCTAGGCTGAGAGACCTGGAAGCAGCTGCTATAGCTACTGATTCATTCACTTTCTGGTTTACTGGGGCTTGTGTTTTGCTGGCATGGCCTCTGCTAGACTATGCTCTGTTCTGACCTAGATGCAACAGACCTTTCCTTCTGACCTTTTAAATTTTCTTTGGTATTGATGCACTGAATTCTGGAAACTACCACTCATTCAGTTGTCCCAAGACCTGTTTCTGATTTACTAGTGCCCAGTCTGCTCTGGCATGGTCCTTGCTGAACTGCCATCTTCCCTTACCCTGGTAGAACAGATGTTTTCCTGCTGACCTTTTAAGTTGTCTTGGCCTCATTCTGTCTTTTTGTGTTCTGCTACTCTAGAATTTGTTAAGAGTAATTATTTAAAGGTATTTGGAGAGGATTGGGGGGAAAGTCAGGAGAGTCCCTGTCTTTACTCTGCCATCTTAGCTCTGCCCTCTCTATCCCAACACTTTCAATTATCTTCAATCTCTAGTTGTTTATTATCTACTTCCCTGTTCTCTACAAAATTGTCCCTCTCCTCTATCTTCAAAAAACGTCATTTGATCTGTCTATTCCCACTGCCTATCATTCTTCTTTTTGTGGTTAAATTATTTGACTGGACAGATTATAATAGATGAGTTCACTTCCTTTTCTCTCTGTCTTTTAAAACTCTCTAGAGCCTGGTCCCCAGACTTGTCATTTAACCAAAACTGCTCACCTCAAAGTTACCAATGAGTTCTTAATCGTCAACTCTGGTGTTTTTGTGTTCCCATTGTTATCCTTCTTTACTATGATGTGGCCATTACCACCGCCATTATCCCTTTTTACTTTGATAATTTCTTCTCTCCATATTTCCTTGACACTACTGTATCACAGTCCTACTCCTCCCTGTCTTATTGCTCATTATGAATTTCCTTCAATAGATCTTCATCCAGATCTTTTCTAACCATGCATGTCCCATAGGACTCTGTCATGGGTCCTCTCATGTCTGTGTACTATTTCACTTGGTAATCTCATCAGCTCCCATGTACTCAGTTATCATCTTAATGCTGATGATTCTCAGGTTTACTTATTTAGCCCTCGTCTGTCCCTTGACCTCTAAACTCTCAACTCCAATTGACTACTAGATATCTCAAACTGAATGTCCTTGTAAACATCTTAAACCAAATACGTACAAAACTGTAAATGGTTTTCCTCCTAAATCCCTCTCTCCCCTGTTTCAAATTTCCTTGTTAGTATAAAGGAGGGCATGACCATTCTTCAAGCTTATAATGTGGTTGTTTTTCAGTCATTTCAGTTGTGTTGACTCTCTCTCTTTTTTCACAAAGATACTGGAGTGGTCTACCCTTTCCTTTTCCAGCTAATTTTACAGAATTGACTGGTCCAGGGTCACACAGTTAGTATCTGAGACCAGATTAAAATCATGAAGACAAATCTTCCTGATTCTAACCCCAGTGATCTATCCACTGTGCCACATAGCTGCTCATAACTCAAGTATTATCATTAATTCCTCATTCCCTGCAATTCATCTACCCTGTTGCAATCTGTTTTGAAGTTCTGTCAATTTTGCCTTATAAACATCTCTTGTATGTACTCCTCTCCCTCCTCTGACACTTCCACCAAACTGCCTTAACTATTGCAAGAGCCTACTGGTTGATCTCCCTATCTTAATCCTTCCAACCTCTACTGACTTGTCAAATTAAGATTCTTAAAGATCATATTACCAATGCCAACTATTTATTCAATGACCTTTAGTGGCTCCCCATTATCTCTATGATCAAATATAAAATAATGTAGTTTGCCATTCAAAGACTCTCATAACCACTCACCCCCATATTTCTGGTCTTCTTTCAAATTATACTTTTCCCAAGTTCTCTAGTGTCTAGTAACACTGGTTTCCTTATTATTACTTTCACAGGACACTGAATTTACAGACTCCAGGCATTTTTCTGGACTTTTACCATACCTATAATACTCTCACTACTCTTAACTACTTCCTGCCTTCCCTGGCTTCTTGCAAGTTCCAGCTAAGTTTGTGTCTTCTAGAAGAAATCTTTCCTGAATATCTTTACTACTAGATCTTTCCCTCTATCTTGATCATCTCTAATCTTCCTATATCTATCATGGTTGCCCATAATTGCCTTATATGTTGTCTCCACATTAAACTATGAGTTCCCTTAGAGTATGACCTGTCCTTTGATTTTCTTTGTATTCTCAGTGCTTATCACAGTAAGTTTTTAATAAATACTTCTTTAATGAGTGCACAAAACTATTCAACAACATGGTGGGAAAAGGGGGCTTGACCAATGTATATTTATAGAAATAGAGGGAGTTGTGTTTGTAATATGGGACCATCTCATTATCTAAGGAAATTATAGAATGATTTTTTCTTAAGGATATAGATAAATTGTGACAAATGAATATGACACAATGAAATGATAGACATAGCTTACAATTGGTCACAAAAGTTAACAAGCTATTCTTTTTTCTATCATTTCCAATACCATATACCTAGAAAGAAATGACCTGATGACTGGGATTATAAATGTGAAACTCTCCAATTTGCATAGATGGTAAAATGGACAGCTAAAACATCTATCAATGACCACCTCAAAAATATCCCAAAATAAAAACTCTTAGGAATATTATAGCCAAATTCCAGAGCCACCAAATCCAAGAGAAAATACTTCAAGCAGCCACACAGAAAGGAAAAAAAGGTAAAATTTTATAGACCCACAGTCAGGATCTAGTAGTTTTCATGATAAAGGAACAGTGTACTTGTACTATAATATTTTGGAAGGCAATAGAAATAGTACTACAAATTCAAAATCTATCCAGAAAATCTGAGGCTAATTCTTCAGGGGGGAAAACGTATATTTAATGAAATAAATTACTTTCAAGCATTTCTGATAAAAAGACCAGAGCTGAATAGAAAATTTCACTGAAAAAAGAAGACTCCAGAGAAACACAAAAGGGTAAAAATGAAAGAGTAATCATAGGGGACTCAATAAATTTAAACTGTTTATATTTTATATGGGAAAATGACACATGCAACTCCTAAGAACTTCATCATTATTAGGGCAGTTTAATGGAGTTTACATAGACAAAGGGAATGGATGTGAGTTATGTTCAAATGATCTACAATAAAATGAAGGGGTGAGAAAGAGGGATGCACTGAGAGAAGAGGGATGGGAGAGTTAGAAGGGGACAATTTTCTCACATGAAAGAGATACAAATGTAACTATCAATGCTTGAGCCCTTCTCTCACCAGAATTAGTTTGAAAAGGGAATAATGCATGTATGCATGTTCAGTTTTGTATAGAAATCTATCTAAAGCAGTAGGAAAGTAGGAGAGGAAAGGAATAATAGAAAAAAATTGAGGATGATAAAATGATGGTAGATTAAGAGAGACAGTGGCTAGAAGTAAAAAGGACTTTTGAGGACAGACAGGATAAACCAGATAGGAATAAATAGAAGAAAAAGTGATGGAAAAAATTACCCAGTTATCATAACTGTCAATATGAATAGGATGAGCTAACCCATAAAATGGAAACATATAACAGAATGAATTGGAAATCAGAATCCAACAATATGTTGTTTACAAGAGGCATGCTTGAAACAAAGATACATATAGAGTTCAAATAAAGAGCTATAGCACAATCTAATATACTTTAGTTGAAGTTAGAATAACGGAAAGTAGTAGCAATCATGATTTCAGATGAGGCAAAAACAGAAATAGACACAATTAAAAGAAACAGTCAGAGAAATTACATTTTCTCAAAGGTACCAATGACAGTAAAATAATATCAAAAAATTGTACAGTAAATTACTCCTGATAAAGACCTCATCTTTCAAATATATACTGAGTGCAGAAATGTATCAAATTTATAAAAAATAACTATCATCCCCCAATTGATAAACAGCCAAAAGCAACTTGACCAAACAGGTATTTTTCAGAATAAGCTTTTTATAGTTATATATAAAAATGTTCTTAATCACTGTTGATTAGAGAAAGATAAAGTAACTCTGAGGTACTATCTAGCAACAATCAGAAATAATGAATGATGGAGGGTATAAGGGAAAAAATAGGTACATTGATGAACTTTTGGTGATGTAGTCCAACTGATCCAAACATTCTGGAAAATAATTTGGAACTATGCCCAAAAAGTTATGAAAATATGCATGCCCTTTGACCCAACAGTACCATAACTAGGTGTATATTCCAAAGAGATCAAAGAAAAAAGAAAAGGACTTATTTGAAACAACTCTTTTGTTGGTGGCTAGGGATTAGAAATCAAGTGGATGCTTAAATGTTGAAGAATGGCAGAACAAGTTGTGGGATATAATTGTGGTGGAGTATTATTATGTTATGAGAAATGATGAGGGTAACGGCAAGAAATATATGAACTGAAAAAGTGAAGTAAGAACCAATACATCATTGTTCACAGTAACAGTTTATATTGCAATGATGATCCACTATGAAAGACTTGGCTACTCTGATCAAGAAAATGATTTAAGACAATTCCAAAGGACTCATGATTTAAATACCCTATTATCTTCCATAGGCAAAGCTAATGAACTTTGAATGCAAATTGAATTATAATTTTCTCACCTTATTTTTCTCACTTTTTAAAACAATTGTCTATTAAAAAATATGTTTTATATGAAAAAAAGAAACAGATTTTAGGTGCTATCTTAACAGAGGTCTTTTTTTCCTGAATCTTAACTCTCCCCAGGATTGAGGACAATCCAAGACAAGTCAACAAAAATTAATTAAACTCCTAGTGTGTGCCAGGCTCTGTATAGCGCTGGAGAAACCAAAACAAGTGAATGAGACAGAACCATCATACCATCATCATCGTCAATAACAAAAACAACAACAAAAGATACAAAACTAGTAGCCTACTTTTTCAAGGTGCTTACAGTCTAGTGGACAGGTAATATGAAAATAAATATGCACAAACGATATGTATGGGATAAATTGGAGCTAATCGGGGCAAAGGCATTCATATTAAGGAAGACTGGGAAAATCTTATAGATTTTAGATTTCTTATAGATTTAGACTTCTTATAGAAGGTGGACTTGAATTATTTTTTCTCCCTTTGGAAGTTATTTTGTACTATTTGGCACAAGATTTACATTGTAATATATTGCATTTTACTATTTTATTGCCTGTCCACACCTCTTTCCCCCTCTCCTGCCATATTAAAATGCGAATTCTTAGACAGTAGAAGTTATTTAATTTCTGTCTTTTTATCCCCAGTGTGAGACACAAAGTAGGTACTAAATCAATGTTGTTTTTGTTTTAATTGAAAAAGTTACTTATTTCATCTACTTGTGTAATAGTATAGAACACTGATACAGAGGAATAAATAGAAGTATAATGAATTTCCCCTATACCATTTTTCTTTAACTACACTGAAAAAGATGTGTATGATGATAATAAGGATGAAGTAGTAATATTAACAATGTCCTTGAGAATTCAATAAATTAATTATACCACAATCAGAGCACAGCAGATAAAACTATTTTCCCCAAATGCCAGATACAATATCCATCCACAATTTCATAGTATTATTTTAACAAATATTTGAATAGGCATTAATTTCTAAACTACAAAGATGGAAAAAGTTTCAAAATGTAGAGACTTTAAAGAAGAAAGCAAAATAGTATGAGAACAGAATAAAGTACATATCATCCCTATTACACTATTTGCTCTGAAAATAGTACAGAAAATGCTTTCAGGAAGACTTCTGAAGATAAACTTACGTACCAATTCAAATACAAAAAGCAATGGGTCTTTTGGGGTTTTTTTTGTTTTTTTTTTTAGATTCACTTATGCAATGGATTGCAGGACTTTAAGTTTAAATAATTGGATAGCAATTTGTTTCTCTCTGAATTCCATTGAAAAGAATGAGAACAAAATGAATAATAATGTTCTCTTTTATATAAGATTTCATGGTTTACAAAAACCTGAATACAGGCATTAATACAAATGAAGTTAAAATTGCAAGTAGGTGATGGGTAAATACTGCTTTGACAATAAAGCTACGAATGCCACATTGTTTCGTCACCAAACCTCTAGCATTCATTTACTTATCACAGTACCCACACTTCTAGAAGCAGTTTGTTGGGTCCTTTACCTTAATCTCTTTAAAAACAAACAAACAAAAACCTTTTCCTATTCCCAGTAGCTTAGACCTCAAGTCCTTTCTAAGAATTTATGAAGGAAGAAAATCAAATGAAATCAGCCTATTTGAAGATAACCTTTTCTCATTGGCTGCCAACAAGTGAGTTAGGGAGCAGTCATTTATAAAACAACAATTTTCTAAATAATCAGCACTATTTTTCCTTGAATTACTTAAAAACAGGCTGAGAATCTGAACATCATCTAACAAAATCTTGCTTGGCTGTGAAAATAAGCCTGAAGATGTTCCACCAACCATTGAAACAAACTAGATAAATCATTTTGTGTAATCCACATATAAAAATTCTTCTAAATAGAAAAGGAACTGGGTTGGAAACTTGTCTTCATGAGCTACTAGTAGGAGCAGTGAGTCAGAGACAAATAAAAAATGACAAAAGCGTGCAGAGGTCTCCATAGAAGCAGACTAGAAAGGACACTATGCTAGTCATTTTCTAATGACGTGTTTCAATGTGCCATTAGTACTACATTTCAAAATATTTACACTGGAACATTGCCTAAAAACACAACTATTATGCAAAAGGAACTTATGTACTACTCCACTTACAACAGAGATTGTGGCTGTCACTATAACTGACAACATGCATAGTAATGCATGCACTGAAACTCCCAGGCATCTATTATTTATTTATTTGCTTTTATACCTAGCCATGATTTCAACATAAAACTCAACAGATTAAAAATCATTTAGAAAAATAAGCAATGGCATATTTCCATGAACAATTCCAAATGTGACAAGGAATCAGAATATGTAAAAAAATGAAAGTGTTTCCTTGTATAATCGATTTTACCAGTTAATTAAGCACACGTTTTACACTGATGAGCTATGTTATTTCAGTTTATACAGTAAACCAAAGGGATTGTGGGGTCATGTTAGACTACCTGATCTCTAGCAGATTCAAGTTTAAATTTGACTTGCTAGTGTGATATAATAGAAAATACTAAGTGTCTGGTGAGCAGGATTCTCTTCCCTTTTCTTCTGACCACTCTCAACTTACCTTCTGCCCTCAGAAAGTGACAGGACAAGACAACATTGATCTTTGAGCTCTTTTATGTTTCCTAAGTAAAATAAATCTAAATAATGAAGATACTTAATAAATATTTCTTAAATCAAGTAAATGACCAAATATGATTCTACGTTAGGAATTTGCAAACTCATATTCAGACCATTTTTTTCGTGTTACCAACACCCTGGGTCCTGAATGAATTTTACTCAAGTCTTCTTTTAGCCAAAGAAAAACAAAGCTTACTTAAGATTGAACATATTGGGTTGACATTGATGAAGCCTCACCATTTCTGACCTTGTATTGACAGGTGGTCCAGATAGAATCTGAGATAGACTGAATTTTAGCACTTTCATGGAGGCGGGATTTGTCATATACAAAAAGACACTGGGAAGAATCGAGTATTGGCCAAGTAGTCTGGTGTGATGGGGGAAGTGGTCTTGAGGAGAAGTCTAAGGACCATTTTGATGGGATTGGGGTGACTAGAGGTCAGACTCAAGAGAGTGGGATTTTGATGGGATGCAGGGTGGAAAGCAGCCAGAGGCAATTACAAAAGTGATAATTAAAGGCTTATGGTCTAAGGTGAACACTAGATGAAGTGGGAAGGAAAGTTCAAGGAGGCTCCCAGAGCCTGTACCCCATCAATATGATGTCATTGATAGATTTTCCAATTATTGAACAAATAATCAGACCATACAACTCGTTCTGAATGTTTTCCTTTAAAATCCAGCTTGTCTTCTATCACTCAGTTATAAATCTGAATCAAGGCTCATCCTCTCCATGCCATCTGAGATTCCAATTACCACTCATTCTCTCATCAGCGGTGAATATAATTGTAATGCTTAGCAATCTAGTGATTATGGTGCAGGAGGGAAGGTACATTGTTCTGAGACAATGCTTGAAAGAGTGCAAATGTGTAATACATGACTCATATCCCATCCTGAGGATTTAAAAATACTAGAAACTCACTGTTGACAGCAACTTAGAGAAGTGGAAGCTATGTCTGTTTAGATACCAAAAACAACAGATGGCCAATTCATTGGGGAAAGAAATGTTAAACCAATAGTTTAGCATCCTGTAGACTAAACAATTGGCTGGTAACATGTTGTAGTCCTAAATCTCACCCTTTCTACAAGAATCTTGGCATTTTCTTCCCATTTACCAATACAATTCTTTGCCATGTTTATAACAATGTAATTTTATAGTTAACCTAAGGACAGGGATAAGGAACTAGATAAGTTATTTCATGAGTATAAGGATCTCCAAGCTCAGGAATCACTTTGTGTTAATGTAGGTAGGCACTTAGAGTCTAAGAGAGTTACCAGAGCAATTTGAGGCCAAATGACTTGTCCAAGGTTGAAGAGACAGTGTATGTCAGAGGTGGTATTCAAATCCCTCTTTGTTCTTTGATGTCTCCATGCAATCAACTGAACTTCTGTCATTTGACTTAACACATTTCACCCAAATAATCACTATCTATTTACCAAATACTTCTTTATTCCATGCCTCATGCTAGGTCCTGGGAATGCAAAGGCAAAATAAAATCATTTTCTTTCTCAAGGAACTTACAGCATACTGGTAACAACAACATACACACGTGTTAGTAATTATATCATACACAAATGAATTTAAAATATACACGCATATTTATGGATGCATCTATTCATGCATTTACCCTTCACAGGGAACCAAGAATACAGGATGTTATATGCTACGCAGTATGGAATTGTTTTAACAACTGCATGGAAAACATTCTATTGGAGAGAGAACTTAAAGGTGGCATCATGCTCTGTATACAACATGTTTTTCATTATAGTTAAATGTTAAATATGGGCATTATATTGTTATATCATATGGTAATATTATATGCTGATTTATATAAAATTATATCATATTAATTCTATTCTATTATACTGTTTTATATTCTATATACTGTCTTATGTTCTATTATACTATTCTATATTCTATTCTATTATGTTGTTTTATTTTATATTATGTTATGTTATAATGTTACGTTACTTTATGTTATGTCACATTGTATTGTGTTAATAGTTATTAAATAATAAGTACTGGGGTTTAGGACGTGTTCAGGGAAGACTAGTGCTTCTGGTGTGAGGGCTACTGAGCCCTTTTCAGGACTACTTTCCACCTTTGGTTCCACCTGTTACCTGTGATTCAAAGAATTTATAGCATATGCAGTGGCCACTCCTCAGTAAACCATTTTGGCAAGCGGGCTAAACCAGTTTGAGGGTAACCAAAGGATCTCAAATCCATTGGGGAGTTGGGAGGGTGTCTGCCCCAAGCAGAAAGTACAACTCTGGTGGGCTGGCCATGTTGTTTGAATGTCAAATGAATACTTGCCAAAAAGAATATTTTGTAGTGAACTCAAACAGGGCAAGCACTCACATGATGGTCAGAAGAAGCAATGCAAAGACACTCTCAAGGTCTCTCTTAAGAACTTTGGAAATTGTTGTGTGACATGGGAGACACTGACACAGGACCATTCAGAGAGGGTACTGGGTTTTATAAGCAAAGTAGAATTGAAGTAAGTCAAAACAAATGTGCAGTGTGCAAACTTAGAGAATCCACCAAGAATATTCACATGGACTATTTGCTCCCTACCTGTGGTAGAGCATTCTGAGCTCCTATTGGTCTGATCAGTCACAGTCAGACACACTGCAATTTCACTCTAGCATAGTGATGTAATTTTGGTTGTCTTTGAGAACAAAGGACAAAAACCAACCAACCAACCAAGTATGGTAGACCTTTTTCTTATTTACACATTTCAGGCAATTATGTGTTAGAAAAAAAAAATGTGGCCCCAGTGTCCAGATTTTAATAAATTAAATAAGTAGGGCTAAGATTTGAGTGGGAGAAGGAAAACTTTGAATGACATTTCTCTGAAAAATTACAAAGTTCTTTTAATTGCTCTAAGCTTCCACCTGAAATGGAGTCATATACAAATGCCTCTATTTTTCTCACATTGTATAGCTATGAGTCAAGAAACAATACAGTTTCTGAAGAATTAACATTGAGGATCTCTCCAAAAACAAAACACAAAAAGACAAAAAACAAAAACAAAAAAATCAGGGCACATACTACTGATATTTGTTTCAGCACCTCCTACACAGTGGATGAAGAAAATAGTCCTTGGTCCCAGAAGAGGGTGTATCACATTGACCGATGATTCTTTTCAGATGGTTAGCCAGGGTTTAGTGTCATCTACTATCTATTAGAGCAAAACCCAGTGGAATCTCTTTTAGCTATGTTGCCTAGAAACAAGATAGGCTCTGGGCCTTGGAAAGCCCAGGAGGGTAGCAGTCAAACCATGTAGTTAATATAACCATAAAAGGCTATCCAAAGTCTTAAGTATCCTAGATCAAATTGCCCCTGTGATCCTTGAACAACAAAACACCTGATGCCAAATCATTGCGAAAGGATACCAGATCATGTAGTTTAAGATCATATGAGGGCATGAGAGTCCAGCAAAATGTTATATAGAACCTGGTCTTCACAAAATGTCCTAATCTTGAAAACAAGGCTAGAAGAACAATCAACAAACAAAGAAAAAAGAGCATGTATGATCCTTGTGATACCCAAGAAACAAATCTAGTAGATGATCACTCCAAAATGCTTTTCTCCTCTCCACTTATTTATAATCTTGTGATACTGGTCCTTTTTTCTGTTTCTCTCATATGACAATCCATCCCCTAGTTCCATGACTTTTCGTTACTTGCCCTCCATAACTAGGATGCTCTCCAATATTCATCTACGCCTTCTGGTTTCCCTGGTTTCCTTTAAGACTCTATTCTGTTCCCATTATCTGCAGTTTGCCTTTTCTGCCCCAGCTAGTATCTTCCTTGTAAAAATACCTGACATTTGTACTGTATATAATATGTTCTAAAGTTATTTGCATGGTGTCTCCCTTATTTGAATTTGCAAGCCCCTTCGCTGACTACTACTGCCTTTCTTTGTATCACCAGGGCTTAGCTAAGTTTCTGTTCTATAATAAACAGTGAATATATGCTTGTTGACTGCCTGATTATCATGAAGCTAGAACAATCTTAGAAGCTATCTAGGTCAAACCTCTTCATGTTCCAGATCTGGGAATCTAAGTGACTTGTCCAAGATAACACAGGCATTTAGCATCGTAGAAACAATTTGAACCTATGTCCTCTGGTTCCAGAGCCAAAACTCTTAGTCTCGGAAGAATTCAAACTGAGGCTTACCTCAACAAAACTGCAAGGTACATATTAGGCTTTAGTAGGCTATAATATATTGCAAACAAAGGATTACACTGAAGAAATAATTTGAAAGGCATTATTTTTAAAAGGAAGGAAGGGGGAAATAGTTAGCCTGTCCAAATAATAGAACTTAGCAGTAATTGATCGAAAGCACTCCCGTTAACATGGGTAACCTTTCAATATCAAGAGAAAGCAAGGAAGGCTCTTGGAATGTTGGGTGCGACAACTGTGGCAAACTTATGGGAGAAGATAGACGAGTAGGACTGGCAGGTGTAGATGGGCCTTCATTACTAGAGGGATAACACATTAATGCTATCAAATATACATTGGAATATTGGAGACATTTATATGTATGTATGTATGTATGTATGTATGTGTGTACACATGATAAAATTATGCCCTAAAATTAATCAAAATGGGATTTGTGTAGTACTTCAAAAGCTTGCATTTCTGGGAGTAATATCCTAAACTCAACATGAATAGATTTTCAGGCTGTGTTCCTCAAATGAAACTCCTTCCCAGAGTATAATCTCCTCAGGGTCTTGGGTAATGTGTAGGTCAAAAATAAAAACAAGAAAATAATGCTCATAAACTGCTATTGCTGAACATTGATTACATTTTCACAAAGTAGGTACAATTATTTTAAAGTCAAAGTATTATCCAAAATAACCTAGTAAGAAGAGTTAGCTACAAAATATCCCCCTTTAAACCTGAAATGACATTGACTGCAAACACACATTGTGTCCAGGAGAATACTGGATACAAGCTTAAAATATACTGGTAGTGAGGCCTATAAAGGGGGCACAGAGAATTCGTGCGGGCTCTTAGTACAGAACCACAGTGCCCTTTCTCTTCAAATAGTGTCCTTATATTGATCCCCAAAGGTCATAGAATCCCTGCTAGGTGGGTACCTCAGCCCAGCTGCTCCTCTCCACAGCTGGATCCTTGTCTGCCAAAGCTAGTTTTGTTTTGTTTTGTTTTCCCCTGAATCCACAGTCTCCTGTCTTCTCTGCTGCAGGGGATAAACTATTCAAAACCATTTTATGCCTTAACTCTTAACTTTTACCTGAAAAGTATACATCACCACTCCCAGTTGGCTATGAGCCATCTCCTGTTAGTAGAATGACTGTTTCTTACTCAGCTTCGCTGCAGCATCCCATATCTGATGGTGTGGAATAGAGAGAGGAAAGAAAGTTACCTCTCTGCTAGTCTTTTCTAGTAAAGGTCACATTTCACTAAGCTACTGCCTTCCAAGCATTTCCCTCAGGGTTGGAAAAATTCGCTTTTATTTAAAGGTCACCAGGGGCATGGCAAATCTTTAACTAGCCAATGGCAAACTGTTCCATTCATGCTGTCAGGCATAACTCCTCCTTCATAGGTATAGTACTGTGTAGACTGAACTTTGGTCCTTGAACTTTGTTTAACATATAACTTCTCGTTTGGTAGGTGTAAGTAGATAGGGACAACTTTACCTTCTCTACATTGACTAAAGCTGTTTTTAACATCTGAAAATGAAAGGGAGCAAGACACAAGGAAACCTCAGTTTATCCACTACACATTTTACTGTCACCCTCTGGAATCCACACTTTTATTATTTTTGCCCATTTTATTGTAGAAACACAGGTGAGTGCAAGTACAAGTCATAACTATAGTAACAGGTGGGGGGATGGAGGTAAAAGAATTGTCTTTTCCAATGACTAATAAGGATACAAATGAAGGTTTTCTCAGGAGTTCTATGTTCTGGTCACTATTAATGACCTTCACTGACATTAGTAAAGCTACTTTTCAGAAATTTTATTGCCCACTAAATTTTCATTACAAGAAATATGATATGATGCTCTCTTTAAGAAAATGTATGAACCAATAAGAATTTCTACCTACTGGAAAAAAAAGTGCATTAACCTGCTCTTCCACTTCTGTCCCTGTTATTACTTATATCATTCACATTTAAACTGCAAGAATAAAATTACAATGGTAAAAAAAAAAAAATAAGGTTATTGCCTCTTGGCAAACTCTCTGCTGCTGAACTTCTAAGAACTTGGATGTATTAGGTTTTGGTTGAAAAATAAAACAATCTATCACATGACCAGTGTCCACTATAATAAAGTCTGTGATGGATAGATGTTATATTGGAAAGAATAAACAACAAAAGAGTAGTCAAGAAAAAGAAACCTTAGGGTTCACTCAGAAAAAAATGGTGATGGAAATTTCATTCATCTATTATTAGAAGTAGGAGACATTCATTATACCAAAATCTTATTGTTATAAATTACATAATAACAAATTTATTTTATTTTAAAATATGATGAAATATTTAAAAGAAATTATCTGAAATATAAAAAAGGACATAGATCTCTATGAGTATTACTAAAGTAAAAATAATATAAGCAAGTAAAAATGTGTTTTTAAAGAAAAGTATCATTTATTTGGCCAAGTTATTATTCAGTTAGTAAATACTTAACTGGGTTCTCTCATGTATTTAGATTAATCTGTGAATGTGATCATCATTCTTAGTATTCTCCCTGCAGATTGCATAGCATCCTGTCTATATCCTCTGTAAATTCACTATCTGAAATATCCACCATAATGGTGATGTATCTCATTTTCCCTAGAAATTGCAGGTAGCAGTAGATTGCATAGGTTGCCCACCAATTATGACTGAGATATATATTTATCTTTCCTTTTTATTGAAATCCTTTATTTTGCTTCGTTTACATAATCCCTTTTAAGTTATGTGTACAGCCTGTTCACATCACCAGGTTCCTCATCTTTGCTTTTGCTTTTGTTTTTTTAGACATACTCAATGTTCATTTTTCTAGAAAAAAAGAGAAATTTATATAAAACTCAGTTTCAGGTAGAAGCTTGGAGTCATTTAAAGAGATTTGCAATTTGTCAGAGACATGGCATTCAATGCTTACCTCCTCCCACTCAATTCTCAGTCCAATTTATTAAATTTACTAAAATCTAGACAGCATGGCCATGTTTTTTCTAGCACACAGTTTTATAAACAGATGTAGCCAATGCGTGTATGTGTGCACATATACCTGCAAAGATAGAAATGCACATGTTGTACACACTTGTTTATACATACATGAATAAGTATGCATGTGGACACACATATTGCACAAAGCTCTTTCCATTTAACTGCATGATCAGGATAATAGTCATTCTTCATTTATTTTATTTTACTTCTGCAGTAGCCACTCTTCTGACAGATTTCTGATTTCCTGATCTTCGAAAGTCGCTCTAGAGTACTTTTTTGAAGGATGTTAACAAAATCATCACAATGATATCTACAAACAGAAATATCTGAATGATCTCACTGTCTATTGGGAAACATTCTTTGACTTGAATATTGCACTGGGTAATCTCTGTGACTCTGGGAAACACATTTGGGAAACAAGCATCCTTCCTTTTTTTTTTTTTTTGCTTGATATTTATAAATAATGGTCACTGAGAAAATATCTCTTTTGCTACATCTTTCAATAAGTTGTGTATCATTTTGATTTCATTGAGAATAGGTTTCCTGGAATAAAGCCTTGAAGATGTCATCTTCATCTACTGAATGAAGTGGTATATTTGTAATCACTTATAAATAAAAAAGATGATAGTAAAGCTTTTCTATTCTCTACATCTTTCAGTCAATTGTTTAATGGTCAAGGAAGGGCATAATGTGACATATTTCTTGCAAGAGTTTGTGTTTCTGCCCTACTTTTTAATGCCCACATCAAGAATGACGTTGATGTGCATGCAGATTATTTTCACTAAATATAAATAGGGATATAGGTAAATATATATATATATATATATATATATATATATATATACATATATGTAAGTCTCTCAGTTGTGTTTTTCTGTTTGTTTGCTTTGTTAATAAAAATAGCATTGTTGTTTGAAAACCAGTATATTCAAATACATTCAAATACATTCAAAATTAGGTTATTCATACCATAGAACTTTTTATTGAGCATTTTGCCTACATCAGATTTTCGCCCATCTTGATTGTCTTTAATAACTTATTTTTGCATTTTAAAATGTATTATATTTCATTACATATTTCCAAATTGCACATAAGTTTTTTAACATTCATTTTCAACATTTTGAGTTCCAGATTCTCTCTTTCTCCCTTGCTCCTCCCATATCTTTGAGAAGGCAAGCAATTTGATATCAATTATACATGTGATGTCTTGTGATACCAATGTAAAAAACACAGTTCCATATTAGCAACATTGCAAAAGAAAACAAACAAAAAGGAAAAATAGAGAAAGAAAAATATATACTTTAATCTGCATTCAAAGTTCCTGAATTCTCTTAGTGGAGGTGTATCTTTCATCATAGACCCTTTGGAATTGCTTTGGATCACTGTCTTGATTAGATCAGCTGACTTTCACAGTTGATTATAATATTGCTGTTACTGTATAAAACATAGTGTTTTCCTGATTTTTCTGGCTTCACTTTGAATGAATTCTTATGTCTTCACATATTTTTCTGACATCATCCTACTTATTGTATTGGCACAGTAGTGTTCCATGACAATAATAAACCACAGCTTGTTTACCCATTCCCCAAGTGAAAGACATTCCCTTGATTTATAATTCATTGCCATCACAAGAAGAGTTGCTATAAGTATTTTTGTACAAATAAGGCATTTTCCATTTTCTACAATCTCTTTGAGATATAGACCCAGTAGTGGTATTGTTAGGTCAAAATGTATGCACAGTTTTATATATTTTGAGGGCATAGTTCCAACGTGTTTTCCAGAATAGTTTGACATCCTCAATCCCAACAACTATGCATTATTTTTCCAGTTTTTTCATATATCTTACAGTATTTGCCATGTTTCCTTTTCTGTCATGTTGGTCAACCTGATAGGTATGAGGTGGTACCTCAGACTTGTCTTAATTTTCATATCTCTAGGCAGTAGTGATTTAGAACATTTTTATGTGACTATTGAAAGCTTTCCTTTCATCTGAAAACTGCTTGTTCATATTTTTTGAACATTTATCAATTGGGGAATGTCTTTTTTTATATATATTTAACTCAGTTTCTTATATAATTGAGAAATGAGACTTCCTCTATAAGTACATCTAGAACTAATAAGTTAGAGCCTAGGTGTAGCAGCTCTTCTACTCTTCATGGTAAATTAGTTTGACATAAAAAATCATTAAGGTAGAATTTTGCAATTTTTGTTATTTGGTTGTTCTTTAAACTTAATTCATAAATACCTTTGAGGTTATTTTGATTAATTATCTCTCTTGCCAATTTTCTTAAAACTGTCTTTTCCCTCTATCATTTCTTGCAGTATTGTGAGGAGATATTGTTAATAATCTTTTGCTATGTTTCCTTGTAAGATTACAAACAAGCTTATTTTATAAATAAATATTGTCGTTGGCTTTTATTTTTTTCCTTTTGATAAGTAGATCAAGTACTTACTGATAAAGGAAGTTTTAGATTCATTTGGTCCTCACATTATGGCAACAGATTTACATCAGAAAAACAAAGACAATTGCTGTGTAAATGTGTAGGAAGTAATGTCCATTCTTCCATCAACTTCTCCCCTTTTGGCATGAATACTAATAAAAGACAGATTAAAGGTGTGGGCTTTAAAAAAAATCATGCTCTATCATGAGAAAAAAGTAGGGTGGTTATAGATTATCAGGGCCATTTTGTACTTTACTTTGTTTCATTGATTTTTATGGTCAAGTAATTCATCACAAAATGGTCAACTTACTAATAATGAGCCACTCTGTATAATAAAATGATAGATTTAGAAAAAGAAAGTATCTTTGGATCATTTAGCAGAACTTCACTCATTTTACAGTTCAGAAGCTTTATCCTAGTGGGGTTAAATGACTTATTCAAGGTTACACAAGTAGTAAGTGGCAGAGATGCAATATAAACTCAAATGACATGATTCCAAACACAATCTTGTTGTGTTTTAGACTTTGATTCTCCTGGTGATAGGAAGCCAATGAAGTTTATCATGTAGGGAAGTGATATAGTCAGATAAATGCTTTTATAACATTTAAAATGAAGAGATCAGAATATGATGGTGGCGAGGGGCAGGATGAAAAAGAGAATCCATGGTAGAAATAATGATATTAAACATATTTTGAAAGAAGCCAGAATTTCAACAGGCCAACATGGATAAAGGATTTGATGAGACATTCCTTAGAGGCAAAGGGCAAGAAGAAAAGTTGAATTTGGGCAAGAAATTTGGAGCTATGCCCAAAGTGTTACAAGACTTTGCATACCCTATGACTCAGCAATACCACTACAATCTTTTTGTGTCCCAAAAAGATCAAACAAAAAGGAAAAGATCCCAAATGTGCAAAAATATTTGTAGCATCTTTTTGAGGGTCAAAAACTCAAATAAAGAATTGGATATTGAAGGGATGCCCATCAAGTAAGGAATGACTAAGCACATTGTGGTATATGATTGTGATGTAATACCACTGTACTATAAAAAAATGACTAGCATGATAGTTTCAGAAAAACCTAAGGAGATTTATATGAACTGGTGCAAGGTTAAGTGATCAGAACCAAGAGATCAGTAATATTGGATAATGATCAACTGTGAGTGACTTAGCATTATAATATAGGACAATTCCAAAGGACTTATGATGAGAAATGCTAATGACCAACAGAGAAAGAACTGATGGAATCTGAATGCATATCAAAATAAACATTTTTTATGTTTTCTTTTTTTATGTATCTTTCCTTTTACAACATCACTAATATGGAAATATTTTTTGCATTACTGTACAATATATGAAAGGGCTTGATTTCTCAAGGAAAAGTAGAGGGAGAAACAGAATTTGTAACTCAAAAGTTAAAAAAAAGTTAATTTTTTTAAAAAAATATTTATTTATTTTTAGTTTACGAGATTCATTTTCACAAAATTTTTACTTCCAAATTTCTCCCCATCTCTCCCCTCCACCCACACCAAGACAGCATGCATTCTGATTACCTCTTCCCCCAATCTACACTCTCTTCTATCACACCTCTCCCTCCCCTTATCCACATCTCCTCTATTTTCTTATAGCACAAGATAGATTTTGATAATACGTTGCCTATATATCTTATTTCCCAGTTGCATGTAAAAGCAATTTTTAACACTTTTTAGAACTTTGAGTTCCAATTTCCCTGCTTTCCCCCCTTCCCACCCATTCCCACTGAGAAGGAAAGCAATTCAATATACATTATACATGTGGAGTTATGCAAAAGACTTTCATAAAAGACATATTATGAAAGACTATACTTTCCTCCATCCTATCTTTCCCCCCATTTATTCTATTCTCCCTTTTGGCTCTATCCTTTCTCAGAAGTGTTTTCTTCTAATTACTCATTTCTTCCACTTGCCATCCCTTCCATCAGTCCTCCATATGCCCTTCCCCTCTACTTTCCTATTGTGTAAGATAGATTTTCATAGCAAATTGAGTGTGCATGTTATTCCCTCCTTAAGACAAATGTGATAAGAGTAATGTTCACTTTTTCCTTCTCACCTTCCCCCTCTTTGCCTCCATTGAAAATACTTTTTCTTGCCTGTTTTATGTGAGAGATAATTTGCCCCATTCTCTTTCTCCCTTTCTCCTCCCAATATATTCTTATCTCACTTGTTAATTTTATGTTTTAGATGTCATCCTTTCCTATTCAGCTTATCTTTTGCTCTCTGTCTATGTGTATATAATCCCTCCAATTACCCAAATACTGAGAAAAAGTCTCAAGATGTACAAATACTATCTTTCCAAGTAGGAATGTAAGCAGTTCTAATTTAGTAAGTCCCTTATGATTTCTCTTTCCTGTTTACCTTTTCATGTTTCTCTTTATTCTTGTGTTTGAAAGTCAGATTTTTAATTCAGTTCTGGTCTTTTCACTAAGAATTCTTGAAAGTCTTCTGTTTCATTAAATGACATTTTTTCCCCTGAAGTATTATACTCAGTTTTACTTGTTGGGGAATTCTTGATTTTAATCCTATTTCCTTTGACCTCAGGAATATTATATTCCAAGCCATGCAATCCCTTAATGTAGAAGCTGCCATATCTTGTGTTATCCTGATAGCATTTCCACAATACGCAAATTGTTTCTTTCTGGCTGTTTGCAATATTTTCTCCTTGACTTGGAAATTCTGAAATTTGGCTACAATATTCCTAGGAGTTTTCCTTTTGGAATCTCTTTCAGAAGGGAATTGGTGAGTTCTTTCAATATCTATTTTACCCACTATCATGGCAGTTTTCCTTGATAATTTCTTGAATGATGATGTCTAGTCTCTTTCTTTGATAATGGCTTTCAGGTAGTCCCATAATTTTTAAATTGTCTCTCCTGGATCTATTTTCCAGGTCAGTTGTTTTTCCAATGAGATATTTCACATTGCTATTGTTTTCATTCCTTTGCTTGTTTTATAATTTCTTGATTTTTCATAAAGTCATTAACTTTCTTCTACTCCATTCTAAACTTGAAGGAATTATTTTCTTCAATGAGCTTTTGGAACTCCTTTTCCTCTGTCCAATTCTGCTTTTAAGAGAATTCTTCGCATCAGTTTTTTCAATCTTTTTTGGTTATTTGGGTTAGTCTATTTTTTTAAAGTGTTATTTTCTTCAGTATTTTTGGCTCTCCTTTAGCAAGCAGTTGATTAGTTTTTCATGATTTTCTTACATCACTATCATTTCTCTTCCCAATTTTTGCACTACTTCTGTTACTGAATTTTCAAAATCCTTTTTTGAGATCTTCCATGGCTTGAGCCTAATTCATATTTTTCTTGGAGGCTTTGGATGAAGGAGTTTTGACTTTGTTGTCTTCTGTTTGCATATTTTGGTCTTCCTTGTCATCAAAGTAAGATTCTACAGTCTGATTCTTTTTCCAGGATTTTGCTTATTTCCCTAGCCATTTACTTGACTTTTGAACTCTTTGTCAAGGTAGTTCTCTGCTTCCAGTGTGGGTGAGTGGTGTACTGTCAGTCACTCGATCCTCCCACTTTCTGTGACCTGAGAGGTCCAGAAACAGTGGTTGCAGCTACAACTGCCCCTGCTGCTACTATAGCTGCTTCAAGTTCCTCTGTCCCCTCACACCTCTGCCTCCTTGGTCCTGGGGCCTGGCAACTCTGTTCTCTCACATAAGTCCTACAGGTTTTTTCCACTGACCTTCCAAATTATCCTCAGTGCTTAGAGATCATGAAGTCTGGAAACTGCCACAATTGTGAGAGATTCAGTCCCCCCAAGGTCTGGTTAGGTCTCCTCTGTGCTAGGGCAGCCCACACTGGACTACACTCTGCTCCCAGCATGGTGCAAATAGATACTTCCTGGAGACCTTTCAGGCTGTCTTGGGCTAGAGATTTGCTTCACTCCATCATTCTGTAGGTTTAAAGTTCTTGCTGTTACTCTGCCATCTTGGCTCCCCCAAAAATCTTTTACATGTAATTTTAAAAGTGTAATAAAAACATTCTAAAAAAAGGAACAAAAAGTAAGAGAGGGGCTTGGTTTTTATTGTGGTGATGGTAAGCTGTATCCAGGATGGCTGATTTATATAGTATAATATAAAGAATTATGAAATAAAAGCAGAAAAGTAGGGTAGAGTCAAACATTGAAGGGCATTGGATTTTGTACTTTATTTGCCAAACCACAAGAAACTATTAATTTTTAATCAGAACAGTGACAAGGTCAGCCTTGTGCCTGATGCTGATTTATCTGTAATTAATGCTATGAAGGATAGAATAGGAGAGGAGGCAATATGGAAAATCAGTAAAATCAGGACAGCATTGCAAAGTAAAAGTGAATGGTAGCCAGAAATGTTACTAGAGTAATTGTATGGAAATGGAAAACAGGGGTTGAATAGAGAATAAATTTTATTAGAAACTTTTTAAAATTTTGAAAACTGGTTAGACATTGGAGGTTAGGGTTAGGAAAGAAGAAAAGGCAATACCATGGTTTCAGATGAGGTAAATGCTTACTACTAAGAGGTCAGTAAGATGTAGGTCCACTCCAGGATCTTTACATAGAAAACTTCAACACCCACTTCACAAATAATGACATAATCAGGGCAGCTAGGTGGTGCAGTGGATACAGCATCAGTGAAGGAGTTGGGAGGACCTGAGTTCAAATCTCAGCTCAGACACTTGATACTCACTAGCTGTGTGATCTTGGGCAAGTCACTTAACCCCAACTGCCTCATCTCCTGGGTCATCTCCAGTTATCCTGATGAATATCTGGTCACTGTATTCAGATCACTCTGGAGGAGAAATGAGGCTGGTAACCTGCACAGCCCTCACTCACTCAAAAAAAAGCAAAGTCAAGTACAAGTCATGTCATTATTTCTCTGATAACATAGTATTCTTCAGCAACAAAGGATGAACATACACACACACACACACACACACACACAAGATGTAGGTCAGAAAAAAGAGCATGACTGAGGTAAATTATTAACTGTAGTTTTTGACATATTCTGTTCAATATACCAGTGGTCTGATTACATGGAGATCTCCTACTGGAAAATTCATAAGTGGATTTGAAATTCAAGAGAAAGGTTAAATCAAGAAAAAGAGACTGGAATCATCTGCATAGATACTATAATAGGAGATGTATTGATGGATATGTAATTATACAGATTTGTTTGTTTAATTTCTGTTGCTATTAATAGTACAAATACAGGAAAAATTCAGTTATCACTAACATATTTTCTTTTCAACGAAACAGACATCAGTTACTTATTCTGGGCTTTGTGAACCAATATCACACTTTGCACAAGGAGAACAAGCATCCAGTAAAGACATGGAAAGAAGAGAAAGACTCATATTTTCATTGTCTGTGGAGCCTCTTCATTCACCATGAAGGTTGTATTTTCCTGTTCCTTCTGCTAGAGTACACTTTGAGCAGAGAGACTGACAGTCCTGACACAGCAAAATCAGGGGTCCAGCAAGAAATCAAAATTCATTAAATGGGAAAACTCACATTTACCATGATGGAAATAGTACGTTTACAGCCAGAAATCTTATCTATTTTTAATATTTAGTGAGCCGTGGTCAGAAAAATATACTGGAATTATAAAGGTGGACTACTGCTCCAAACTCTGACACCTCATCATTCCTGTTTATCGAAACTGACCAGGTTTGAAGCCTACACTTGTCTTAGCCTATCTGTGCCATAGATTGCTTTGCTCTTGATTCAGACCTGCTTTTGACCTTGTCTTGTCTATTCTTGTTTCTGCCATTTTTCTCTCACATTACCTGACCCTGACTGACTCTGGCTCTCACTCTTGTCCACCCTTGTTAATATACTCTCCCAATTTAATTTAATAACACAAACTGGCTTCTGTCTGTTTATATCAAATGCTGGGCAAGTGGCCACCTAGACCTGCCATTGCAGATCCACACCTTCATTGTACTCCCCTATCTCTGTGATTAGAGAAAGGAACTTAAATCAGCATTACCTTGCAGAACTTTCTGACCCATGCCCTTCAGACTCATTCAAGGAGCTTCTTGTGACAACTATACTATTAAAAGGTGAAACAACTTTGAGTTATCATAAGGTTGTTTTAAGAGGAAAACTCTGTACTGTGTTCAGTGATCCTCTATTAATGGCAAAAAAGGCAGGCATTAAAGGAGAAATTTATGATATGTATGCTTGTAAAAGATATTTGCCATTATTATAAAGAATCTCCAGAGCAAAATAATTCCCTATAGATGATGGGATTCTCCAGATGCTGCTTTTTGTGGATAACTTAATATTTGTTACACAAAACACTGGGAAACTGCAAAATCTTTTCAATGATATTCATAAGTACTAAGGGGAGTTTTATTTAACCACCTAAGAAAAACCAAACGGTTAAAAAATGCATTTTGTGTAGATTAAGATGGATGATCAGCCCATTGAGGTTATTGATCAGTACATATATTTTAGACAGACATCATGAGCCTAGAATTTAATAATAGGAAGAAAGCAGCCTGAATTGGATTTGGAAAATTATTCTGTGGTTTCAATGGACACAAAACTCGTTGTTCTAAGAAAGTTATTTTTTTTAAAAATCACTATTCTTTTACTTGATGCCATATTATAAAGAATTGTGGTAACCCACAATCTCAAAATGATCAGATTTATGGTTCTGCAAATGGAGAATGGAGAATGGTGAAAATAAATGCCAAATATCACATATGTAGTTATATGAATTTATGTATATGTGTGTGGAAGTGCATGTTTGGATATACAGACAGACAGATGAACAGACAAAAAGATAGATAGACAAATAGACAAAGATAGATAGATAGATAGATAGATAGATAGATAGATAGATAGATAGATAGATAGATAGATAGATAGATAGGTTGCACAGTGGATGTAGCACCAGGCCTGGAGTCAGAAAGACCTACTTTCAAATTTGGCTTCAGACCCATACTAGCTGCGTGATGCTGGATAAAACAATTAACCCTGCTTGGGCAGTTTCCTCATTGGTAAAATGAGTTGAAGAAGGAAACGGTAAACCACTCTACTATCTTTGTCAGATTCCCACATAGGGTCATGAAGAGTCTGACACAACCGGAAATAAATTAGCAATACATATACATTTGATATTATATTACAGACAAAAATTACATGCAAAAAGTGAAACAAAATACATATTTAAGGATTCATGGACAGAGAAGAAGAATCAACCATGTACTGAGAAAAGATAAAAGTTAGCTGGTTGGTATAGTGGATAGAAGGCTAGATAGGAGTTGGTAATATTTGAATTCATATGTAATCTTTGTCTGTCTCGATTTTCTCATCTGTTAAGTGGAGATAACAATAACCCTTATCTCACAGAAATGCCATGAAGATAAAATGATATATTTGCGAAGTGATTTGCAAACATTACAGAGTGATATAAATGCTAGCTATCGTTAAAAGATGGACAGCATGAATATTGCTTTGATCAGCATGTAATATCAAGAAATATAAAAGATGTTCTCTAGTATATCAAGTGAATCCCTTACAAAGCACATATTGCATGTTATGAAAAAAGCAATGAAAAGGTGTTCTTTCTTTTTAATCTGTATCACTGAAAATAGTATGTGTATCAATGATACAAATCTGTTGAACTAAAAGGCCAAGTTACATAGCTTATAATGGAAAATCTGAACCTAGTTCCAGAACACTCTCTTTCTTACTAATAAAGTTCCTTCTGTTCTTTCCCCATTGATTACTTATCTTTTTATACACCTGGATTAGTTTGATGAGGACCTTAGAGACACTGAGTCACACAGCCTTACATGTGAAAATGTGCTGTTTCCCATGACTGATGCATTATTAATTTAATGGTAACTCATCTTACTGTGTTTCTGTATAATTCCCAAACCAAAGAGTATTCCTCACCAGGAGAGCAATAGGAGTATTCTAGTTGAGGTCTAATCTGGTCAGTTGGGCATTTTGGTCTCTACTATTTGAAAAATTGGACAACTGTTTTCTATACCATTTCTGCTTCATCACAGTGATCTTGATTTACCTGTAAAGTCTAGTTCATTAATGTTAGCTCTGTCTGTTCCATTAAAACTCACCTACACTCCATTCACCACAGTCATGTACAGAGAATGGGAAAATTAATTGCCTTTAGAAAACTCACTTCAGTTTTTAGTATTATTTTGTTAGACTGGTTGTTGTCCTTCATTCTCAAAGAGCACCAAAATGACATCACCATGATAAAGTCAAGTTTCAGTGTGATGACTATGTCTATCAGACCAATACAAGCTCAGAATGCTCTGCCACAGTTTGGGCACAGATAGTCCATGTGAACATTTGGGTGGATGCTCCAAATTTGCATATCCAGCATTTCTTTTATGCTGCTTCAATTCTTCTTTGCTCATAGCACAGCACTGTTTCTGATGTGGGTACATCATGCTGAGTGTTCCTATGCCAGTGTTTCCCATGTAGCACAATCAAATCCAAAGTTCTTGAACATCAGAGTGTCCTTCTATTGCTTCTTCTGACCACTATGTGATCACCTGCCCCATGTGAGTTCTCCACAAAATAATCTTTTTGGCAAGCATACATTTTGCATTTGAATAACATGGCCAGCCCATTGGAGTTACACTTTTTGAAGCATAGTTTGAATGCTTGGCAGTTTAGTTTGAGAAAGGACACTTAAGTGTCTGATAAGTGAAACAGGGCTGTGTGCTTGCTTCTATACTTTTTTACTATATTCCTATACCTTTTAGTAAGATGTTTTCAGTCATGTTGAAACACTTTCAATGAGGATGAACACAGCATCAAGGTCAGCTACCGTACTGATGGTAAATTCTTCAATTTGAAAAGGCCACAAGCCAAGACCAAATTGGAAGTGGTGGTGGTGCATGATTTTCTGTTTGCAGATGATTGTGCACTCAATGCCACCTCTGAAGCTGAGATGCAGCAAAGTATTGATCGATTCTCTGCTGCTTATACTAATTTTGGTCTAATAATTAACACCAAGAAAAGATAGGTGCTCCATCAACTACCACCACACCACACCATACCTCCCCTACATAACCATCGCTTAAAACAAATGGAGTTTTGAATACTGTGGATAAGTTCACTTACTTTGGCAGTTGACACATGTATTGCCAGAACTCAGTATTTGGAAGACTCTGAAGGAAAGCATGGGATAGAAGAGGTATTAGACTGACTACCAAACTGAGGGTTTACTGAGCTGTTGTGCTGACCTCAATTTTGTATGCCTGTGAAACATGAACAGTCTACCCGCACCATGCCAGGAAACTGAATTGCTTCCTATGTTGGAAGCTGGACTATGTTATAGATGAGTAGTCAGATCATTTGATCACAGAACTCTTAAGCATCCATCTAAATACATGTATCTTTATTTATAATGTATATACCTGTATTCTGTTGTGATGGTATATTATATATTAAAATACAAACAAGATACAGATCAATGAGCAATATTTTAAATAATTTTTATTTTAAAAGTTGTGTAAAATAATTTTGCTTTCAATAACATTATTAATAATGTTAATTTCTGTCTAGATATGCTTTAAATTTTCTTAAATCTGTTAAATGCTTGCAATATTATGATTTCAAAGTCGAATTGTCTAAGTTAGTGTTACTTGGTTTTAATGACTGTGACAGCTGAAAAACTAGCTTACAAAGACATATACATTCAAAAAGAAAAATTGCATCATTGCCTGTGCTAACTAAATTATGATTTTAATTTAATCAATATACATCACTTATACAATGATTTTAGCTGAAAGTTTCACAAATATCCATTTCATCTGATGTCTATCAGTTCTGCAAGAAAATCAGGAAATGCTAGATCTTTATAGTTTTAATAAAAGTGCAAAATTTATCAATATTCTTAATTTAAAAAAATAACTGGCTTAGAAAATTCTGTTTCCAAGTTTTTTAGTGTATAGACTTGAAATTTTTGTAGATGACATATACCATTTCTGGAATCAGAAGTTGTTAGTAAATATTTTGGTATGGCTTGATATTATTATTACTATTAATTGATAGACAGTAAAATATTTTATCTCATGTTTTATCTTAGCTAATTATATCATCATTGATTTTGCCCTATGAAATGTCTGACATTGAGATTGTTCTCTCAGATTGAGGGGTTCATTTTCTTGTTACTTATTTGCATTTAAAGCCAGGCATCTTATATTTCATCCTTCTCCCATACTTCTCCCTCAAGGAGATTCTGGAGTGTCTAGTCTTTGCCATTGGTTATAGCCCCCACCAATTGCATTTCTTTAATTCTAGAGTTCAACTGTACCTCAGTTCTATTTAAATACGTAAAAGTGAAATTAGCTTTTAGAAAGGAAAATGTTCTTAAAAGGTATAGTAAGATATATTAACATCACCTGCTTCTCCCAAAGTAAGGGATATGATCCTTCCACATATCATCTTAGTTTCAAGAGAGAAAAAGAAAATTTCCAATTTCTATTAAACATAGTTCCAACAAATTTGATGTCCAAAGACACAGATTTCAGTCCTGGAACCCTGGATTCTTGGGGTGTCACTACTGAGCTGCCAGCAGATCTGGCCTGGAATCTATGTCTCTGAAATCATGATGATACAAGCTCCCAGCACTAGGGACTCTACCACTTACGCCTGGAGCCACACATCACAAATGAAATATTCCAAAACCTCGAGCCTGATTTTTGGGGCCATAGGTTCTAAAAATGAAGGAGAGGAAAGTAGCTCTTTGTCCTACCCAGTTAATTTCAAACAAGCCATGAGAACAGACTTATACTTTCCTGGATGCTTTAGGAAAGAGCAAGAAACTGTCCCAGTCTGATAGTTCCTAAAATGCACCCTATTCTATCTCCCCTGCAATGAAAAAGAACACTTAATGTCTTCTTCCAGAAGGGTGTCCATGAAATCTACCATTTGGATACCTCCATCTTGGATAATATGAACAGGATCCAAAACACTGTTAAACTATTTTCAATCTACAATTAATTTACAGAAATTGTAAAAAACTATTTGTCCAATTTGTGAAGGTTAGTTTAGTTGAAAATAGATAATAAAGTCCATAAAAAAATCTTAAAAAGCCACAGGCAAACAATAGTATCACAATAAAATGGAAGCAAACAGAAGAATGAAGATACCACTACCAATCTCTCAAGACTGTGAAATACCCATTATTCTTTCATATATCTCATGTCATATATACCATGTAATCAATGACATAAGGACAGGATAAGGGTATCTTTGTTAATTTGCATACCCACTATTCATAAAGTTCAGTGTCTTTCTCCTTTTTACATTAAAAAATCAATAAAAACAGGAATTCTTACACTTTCTTCAAGCATTCATTCTTGGAATGTACACATTCCACTTTCGAGACCTCATGAAAGATTTTCTAGAAAGAAGGAGGAAAATATGAGAAATTCAGCAATTTTATGGGACACATAATGTGGAAGCATAATATTATGATAATAGCATATTTCAACCATTCTAGTATCTGTTGGAACATTCTAAAAAAATCTGAGGTATTAGGAAATGTTTAAATTACTTTTATAATTATCTGTTTTAATGTGTATAGAAAACAACTAGGAGAACTAGCTATTCTCAGTTTGATACTAACAAGCAGAAACTTGTTGCCTTGTGATAATCAACAAATTGCACTTTCTTCCTCAGTTGTCTGTAAAATGGGGAAAATAATAAAACCTATCTGGTAAGATTGTTGGGAAAACAAAATGAAATAATATTGTAAAATATTTAGCACAGTATCTGGTACAAAGCAAACGATATATAAATGCCAGCTCTTGTTTTTGTTTTTGGTGTTGGTGCTGATGGTGGTGAGGACCATTGTTACCATTATTTAGTTGGGGATGGGACCTTTAGTGGTATTTCTGTATCTCCTAAACTTATCAGGTGCTTGGGCACTGTCATCTCAGAATATTTGTTCACTTAAGATCAGGAAAGATCAGAAATTGTCATATGTTCATGACTTACAGTGGGGTTGGGGTGATGGGGAAAGGTACCATTCAACTATCTTTTTAGACAGCTCAGATTCATCCCTCCCCATAGCTGCAAAGGAAAGAGACATTTTGCGTGCACCTCCAATTCTGCTCCAATAAGCCCTGAGTCATCAGTTTTTCAGGCTCGACAGCCAATGAGAACACTCGATAATGACTCACTGATTGATTCCCTCTTGGCCATCCTTTTCATGTGGTGGAATAGAAAGCATTCATACAACACTTATGCATGCTTCAAGGATTCCAAACCTTTAGAGGATATTTAACTTCAGTAAGTATAATTATTTTTCTACTATTCACTCACATTTCAAATACCTTTATTCTCTCACTGGAACTGATATCATTCAGTGAATTAATGGAATGTCCAGATTCTCAGTAACTTTCTGTGCTAATTAAGTTCTTTGTCTTCTTGTTTCTGTGGTTTGGTCAGCATGGGGAAATCCTGATGTAGGAGCTCATATTGGAAGAATGAAGTTCCCTCTATCAAAGCAGATTGTGATCCTTCTACATGGGAAAGCCTAGGGTGCTGCCTGAGGCACATAGAAGATTATCCTAAAATCAGTTAACTATTAAATGACAGAGGTAAGATTTGAATCTAGGCTTCCTAACTTCAATACTCTAAGCAATAGGTTTTACAACCTTATTTTTACTGGTTTTTATGCAACTTAATTCACATACAAATTCAAGCAATCAGTTATACACACACACACACACACACACACATACCACATGTACATATATACATGAGTATATGTATATACACACATGGGTGCATATAAGTGTATTCATATGGGTACATGTGTGTATAATAATTGTATACACTTAAAATAGGGTATAATAATTTTGTAGGACCTCTCATGGCAGTTGATTAGGGTACATCAATCATGTTTGGATAAAGTATAAGTGTACTGGGCTTATTGCTTTTACTAGAGTTGTTCAAAGTCCATTTTAAGAGGCACTTAGATTGTATTTACAAGAGTCAAACATCTCTAAGAAACGAAAACAATTAGTTACCAGAGTGTTATAAAAAAGCAATAGAATTGTCATACATTGGAAAAAAATAATTGTTATATATTTGAAATTGTGTTACAGAATATTCATGAATCTTTCTAACCACATAAGAAATTACTTAGGACATTAGGACAAATGACCTTAATACAATATATTTTTAGAAAGTGTCATTTCAAAAATTAGTGCCTTTCTGACAGTGCTTGGAGAGAAGGCTACTGTAATTAAGAAACTATTATTTCTTCACATAAATGTCACTGTTTCCCCAAAATGAGATAGAACCTAATGGCTCATAGAAATTATATAGAGAGGCTATCTTGTTATTATAATTTTTCCAGCTCAGATTCCATTCTATTATATAATAACTAAATAACTAGGCTATTGTAAAATCTCAGTGGGGTAAGTCACATCAACCCTTCTTTGAAATAATATAGTCTCATTTACTTTGGTTTTCTTACTTAATTTTTTTTTTAAATCTTTAAATCCTTGATCCCATATAATACCAGTTGCTTAACAGGAAGTAAAGCTATAAAATAGTTGCTCTACTGAAGGTTAAATAATTGGAGAATCTTTCTGAAGTGCTCTAGGGGATGGGCAAAAGCTTGTGATTTTGACCAATCATTTTCTGGACACAATCACAGCTAAATTACATAAATCTAATTTAAAATACCATGTCCCATTTATTATCTTTTGTTGCCTGCATTTTATTCTTTTCTTTATTTTGGTCCATATTGTGAAACTACTTATCTAATGCCAGCTTTGACTATCAGACCATCTTTCCGTGAATACAGAGGAATGCAATATCCACAGGTAGGATAATAGCTTCCACTACTTCGGAATTTCATTACTACTTTAGATCAGACATATATTAATTATGATATTAGCAGAGTAAATGAAGTATATTATAGATTTTGTTATACATTCAATTGTTTTTCCCTTGTGTGACTGCATTAGTATATGACTAATTTATGTAAATGACTATTTCACAATGTTTTTGATGAGATGCTTGGATATATGTTCTTGGGAGCCAATTCTAAAATCATATATCTCTTTAAAAGTCACATTTTCCCCTAGCTTCAAAATACTATCCCAGGGAGTTTCTCCCCAGCTGAAAGACACTGTCTGCCCTAGCAACAACAGTTATATTCCTTTCAGATACAGCAGCCAGCAGCTTCTATAGACTTATTAGTTTGAATCAGCTATATACTGACTGGAAGGTAGATTTCAATTACATTGGCTCATGTAACAGAGGGAAATCAGCACATCGCAGAGTGGTGGATTTCAAGCCTAAGGTTCTAGATTCAAATACTTAGAAATGTTACATTGAATAACTCTTCTTAAGCCTTTGGGTCTCTGTTTTCTCAGTTGTGAAAGGAGGGAATGGGACTAGGTGACTTCTGAGGTCCTTGTTAGTTATAAATCTTTGATCCTATACTAGAATACCACTATGTTATTTTTATAAATTGATCTATGGAAAAGGAATGATGTTTGAACAGGTTGAAAGTATCTGGGAATCAGTATCATGACAGGGCTTAAAATTATTATTATGTGATTTAGGCCACAAGTCAACACTCAAAACCTATCAGATCTTTTCTATCTATTTATCTGTCTGTCTGTCTATCTATCTATCTACCTGTCTGTCTGTCCATCCATTCATTTATCTGTCTGTCTATATAGCTATAGATAGATGGAGAGATACACACACATATTCATATTATATATATGTATATATATACATATATATGCATATATATGTATATTATATATATATGTGTATATATATATATGTATATATAATATACATATATATATATACACATATATATATATACACCGTTGATTTTTTGGATGACTTCAGTATCCTCCTAATCCTATATGTTTGGCTTAGAAAAACAAGTTTGTCGTAGTTGGCTGGAAACAATTTCCTCTCTATAGAGTCTATTTAAATTATTCTGTATAAATAACACTAAAGAATAGAAGGGAAGAGGCAGCACTAAGCACCACCACTGACATATTTGTAAGAGGACTTCCCAATACTTCCGCTTCCAGTAGGGTTCTGACGGTTCTTTTAAATGGCTGTTCAGTTATTCTGTGTACATTTCGTTTTCCATGTCATCTATAGGTTGCTTGAGAGCTATGCTCTCTATCCTGCTGCTTTTACTGTGATTATTGCTGCTCCTGTCTCCTTATCCCTTAACCTGGGCTTAGACTGTTCAAGAAACAGTTGGAGATATCTCATTTCTAGCTACTCTTCATTCAAGGGCACATCATCAGCGCCTATTTCCTGTCTGATTATTTCATAATTCTGAAGCAGCTAACACATATTCTACTGAAAAGCAGTCTAAGATTTGCTTATCTCTGGTTTGCCTTCCATGCAAATCTTTTTTTCCTTCCCCCCAATTCCTTTAAAATCTCTTAAGCACAAAATAAACAGAGGTCTAGTGAGTCAGAAACACCTAATTCAGCTTATGTTGCAACAAGCTTTTAAATCAATGCATTGTATTCATGATATTTCTAGCACAGGCACCACATTCCTCGGGCCACAAATGTGTTGTGTGTGTATATATATATATATATCTTGACATATTTCCAATATAGCATTTTCCCTTTTTGATGTATAAGCTCAAGCTAAGAACTTTAAACATGAATCTGGAATGCCTAACATATGTGCTGAAACAATAAAAATCTTAGCTACTTGTTTAATGTAGGAAATAATCTTTTTTCACTTAAAATATGATTACAATTGCTAATGGTTTGACAGGCTCTGGTGTTCCTAGGGAAGTTGGGGGTTCCAATTCATTTGATTTCTTAATGGGAAGGGTGGAAGACCATTTGTCTATTATGTTATAGAAACTATTTTTTTCCAGGCATTGTTTGGATTGCAAACCCTGATATACCTTTTACCTCTGAAATTCTATGATCTTTCTCTACATCTATAGGACAGTGATAGTAAAGCACAATGTTTACATGGAACAATTAACTTAGAAATATTCATTAAGTATCTATGATGTGCGAGGCACAGAATTAGTTTCTCAGGATACAATACAAAAATGAGAATATCTTCATCTTTGAAGGGTTTTTATTCATAGCAGCTCTCTGTGGTTTCAGAGTCAATAAGTATTTCTTAAAAATCTATTAAGTATCTACATGCCAGGAACTGTGATAAGTAGTGGTGATACAAGAAAGGAAAAAATGAAAAAGAAAACAATTCCTGCTCTCAGGAAGCTCATAGTCTAATGGGGGAGACCACATACAAGCAACCACATACAAACATAGATGATAGAAAGACAGATGGATAGATAGCTCAATAGGAATTTCCATATACATATTTGTATGTCTGTGTATGTATATATATGTATGTATATATATGTATATATACATATACACACACATATACACATGTAATAAATCAGAAATAAGCTCAGAGGAAAGGAAGTAATTATAAGGAAGAAAAGGAAAAGCTTCTTGTAGAAGATAAGAGTTTTGTTAAGACTTGAAGGAAGCCAGGAAAGACAAAGGGAGAAAGTTCCAGGCAAGGTGGATATCCATTGGAAATTCACAGAGTCAGGAAATGGATTGTGCTATTCAAGGAACAGCAAGGAGATCAGTGTGTCCGTGTTACTGAATCACAAAATAAGTGTGAGAGAAGGGGAGAAATATAAGGTATAAGAAGACTAGAAACACTGAGGAGATCCAAGTTATGAAAGCTTTCAATATCACATTGAAGATAATATACTTGATTCTTCTGATCATAGGGAGACACTGAAGTTTATCGAGTAGGATGATGTGATCAGACCTGAAGAAGATTTTGGCAGCTGAGTGGAAGATGAGAGGACAGAGAGATTTGAGGCAAGGAGACCAATTATCTATGTACCTGGAAACAAAGTGAATGCCCATCAAATGGATAAAGACGATAGGTGGAGAGGGCAAGTCCAAAATCTGTGGTAAATAAGTGTAATGAGATATAGTGTGGTAAAAATTACTGAGAGAATTAATGGATTGTAGAGAATAGAGAGCTTCTGAGTCACCAAGACCTAGGATCAAGAGTGTCTTTGACACACTATGACTGTGTAACCTTGGCCAAGTCATTTGAAATCTGATTACCACTCACAATTTTCCCTAAATATAAATTGCAAAACTACTGTTACAGATCTACATTGATAGAGGAAGTTTTATCATTGGGAATTCCCGAGACTAATGACATCACAAGTTTAAATATTTAGCAAATCTGTAACCAACCTATAACCCATTGATCATAAGGTCACATGTAACTCAAGAATCATAGTTTTAGAGTAAGAAAACACCCTGCAGGTCATGTAGTTCAGCTTCCTTATTTTGCAAAGGAGGAAAATGAGTTCCATATTTGAATTACTTCATCAAGATCAACTGGGTTGTAAGTGGAAAAACTTGGATTTCTCCTAACATCCTTTGACTCAAAATCTAGAGTTCTTTTAACTATAAAAATAATGAATGAGTGAAGGACATGAACTAGGAGGTTGTATCAGTGAGGTTATCTTATAATAGCATGACCAAATCTCCTAAAATTCATTACAGGACAAAAGGTCTATAGATATTGAGCCAGGACATGTATCAGAAAGAGGATGGCATATGAGATGAACCAGGGGAAGCTGCTAACGATATTCTTATAGCTGTCATGACCCTTTGAATCCGGAAAATCTAGTTCCTATTAAAACTTGACATCAGGCTTTTCTTACCCACATCAACCCAATATTATTATGTATCAGCATGTACCCCACTGACCCACATTAGTACAAGTTTGTCTTTCCCAGTCTGAAAACCAGCAATAAGGTATTTTGATTATCAACCGTTTTGTCTATTAGACCCCAGTACATCTGTCACTTCAGAGCCTTGCATCAACTAACCTTTCTCACCATCTCAATTATTTAATTTATTTATCACTTCTGACATGGAGTCTTCATTTTAGTCAAGAATGTATCAACCCTATGAATAACTTGCATATTACTATCTTTCTGCATTTACTTACAGTATCCCATTGCCCTAGAATAAAGGTTCTAATATTGAATTTGTGTGTGTGTGCCTGTGCGCATGCATGTGCACATGTGAATTTGACATTTTGGCCATCTAATGAAGACAGTGGGCTCCTAATAATATTATGTTTAAATGAACAAAATATGTATAGGATTACAAAGGAAAACAACTTAATTAAAATGCAATTATCAAAATGTTTTGTTTAAAAAGAAGTCCCTAGTCTTCAAGTTAAGAATCCCTGTCTTTCAATGGTCATTCCAAATGCTCTCTGACAAACCATGTGCATTCCTCCTTCAAAACATATATCCTACTCTAAGAAATATTCCATGATTAATATTATGAAAACTATCATAAGAAGAGAGAATGTGGAGTAGTGGAAACACATGGACCATGTGCAAGTCACTTTCAGTACCCCAAACAACTTTCAATGATGACAAATTTCATAAGAATTTATTATCTTTCCTGTTGGAGGGAATTTCCTATCTTGTGGAAATTATACACCCAAATTTGGACAGTGAGGAATAAAAACCTACCAGTTCATCAATTATTTCTTCATCATGTTACACAGAATCATAGATTTGGAGCTGGAAGATACTTTGGAAGTCTTGAAGTCCAAGACCTCATTTATGGGTAATGAAACAATGACAGAGATTTTAAATGACTTACCCGTGTTCACACAGCTAACAGTGTCTGAGAAATTATTTGAACTTAGGTCTTCCTGACTCCAGGTCCACCACTCTATTCACTCTGCCACTTATGAATTTTATTGTGTTATTCAATGGCTTTGCAAGCCTTTTATGTGTGCATTATCCTATAATGCTATGCAAGCAGTAAATTCATGGGAAACTGCAGTTCTATGTCCTATTTCTTTTTTATTTTCCCTAAGAGGAAAACATTTTATATCTTTGTTTTTAAGCCCTTTTAAGTTATATTTGAATGTATTTTTAAAAGTCGTAATCTTGAATAAGTATGGTTACTGTTCTCATACCTAAGTGCTGAGGTCAGGAAAGTATGAGCTGAGGGGAAAGGGCTCTCAAATGAATTTGCAATAACTCTGCTCATTTAAAAACATATATATATATATATATATATATATATACATAATCTTGAGCATGTTCTCTCAAGTGAAAAAAGGAGTATTCAGAGTGGAGAGGAAATATGAGTTCCCTTAATACAAGAATCTGACACGTGAGATATATAAAATAAATTTAGGAGGAACAATAAGAGAAATATCAGCAAGAAACACAACAAAAGTGCTGATTCCATAAAACCTTGGATTAGAGGGAGCAAATGAACTGAGGCTGATATCTGAGGAAGATTTAGGTAGAGACAAGAAAGGGATGGAAGAAAAATAGAAGGCAGTTTAATGAAAAGAAGGAAGTGAAGCCATGTGTATGCAGGAAAACTATCACCCTTTTCTGTAACACCCATAGCTTTTCATTGTCACTGTTTGCTCAATGAAGTATTTAGACAAACCCATGTTTTTTCTCCCTGACTTCTTAACCCTAGAAGGCTATAATTGAAGGAAAGTTCCTGGAACAATAGGAGCCATACATTCTGAATTCTTTACTTTAAATAGTATGCCCTCTTGTTTCCTTAAGCCATCAAATGTCCTGAAAATTATTATAATTCAAATGTTTTTTTCTGTTATTAGCAAAAAGACTGTACCTTATTTTTCTTTTTGTAATTAAGAGTATTTTTTTGACCAATTACATGTAAAGATAACTTACAGCATTCATTTTTGTAAGATTTTGAGTTCTAAAATTTTCACCTTCCTTCCCTTCCCTCCTCCTGTCTCCAAAAGTACAAGCAATCTAGTAACTGAATATACATGTACAATCACATTCATGTATTTTCACATTAGTCATGTTGAGAGAGAAGAAATGGAAGAAAAGGAAAAACCTGTGAGAAAGAAAAAAAACCACAAAAATAAAAATAGTATGCTTTCTCTGCATTCAAACTCCACAGATCTTTCTCTGGTTGTGGATAACATTTTCTAGCATGAGTCTTTTGGAAATTGTCTTAACTCATTGCAGTCCTGAGAAGAGCTAAGTCTATTAAAGTTCATTGCACATTGTTGCTTTTAACATGTACGGTGTTCTCCTGGTTCTGCTCACTTCACACAGCATCAGTTCACACAAGTCTCTCCAGTTTTTTCTGAAATCTACCTGCTCATCCTTTACTATAGAACAATAGTATTCCATCATATCCATGTACTGCAATTTGTTCAGCCATTCCCCAATTGATGGGTATTCCCTCAATTTCTAATTCTGTGCCACCACAAAAAGTTACCATAAATATTTTTGGACATGTGTCCTTTTCTCTTTTTAATAATATGTTTGTGATACAGACCCAGTAGTGATGGAATCCTAATAAAGCTATCTAGAGCCCCAATATTCCAACTTCCTTATAGGCCACACTGAACAGCAGGCCCACTGCCTCTGCCTAGCCACTCATTCCTGCCCCCACACTCAATATCATAACTTCATATATGTTCACTAGAACAATAGATACTTCCATGAACTCATATTTCTTACAGAACAGCAGGCATGTCCATGTGACGGGATCCCAGTCATTGCCTCTAGTTAGCCAACTTCCCCAAATCCATTCTTTTGTTTCCCACAGAAACAACAGGTTTGTCCATGCACTGAAACACAACCACATACATGTAGTCTCAGACAGGATCTCAATAGTCAACTAATCAGAAAACAGCACCACCTGGATGCCCAAGCAGCATATAGACCCCAAAATATTAGAAACTACTTTCCCTAAGTATGTACCTGTACAGTAATAGTAAAGAACTGACCTACAGTGATCTAATAATGTACAGAGACTTATAATATCATCATCATACATACAATAACCCCTTTAAAGAGTTTTTTCTGTATGCATTGTGGTTAATCACATGTGCAATTCCGCTGTGTCTGGGACCGCTCCCTTATTACCTAATCCCTTCACAAACCCCTACTGCCTTTTTAATGATCAAAATTTCTGTTATATAATTGCAATTTTACTCTGTAAAATTCTATCTTGATTTCTCTGAAGTTGCTGGTTCCTTTTGGAAATTAGCCTGCTTGAGGAGAGGTGTCAGTCTCAATAAATGTCTATGCTTGGTTTACAGGTGGTCTGATTCTGAATTTTTTGAGATGGTTCTACCACAATCATGAAACTGCAACAGAAGTGCTGCTGCTGGATCAAAGAGTATACACAGTCTGATAGCATTTTGTGCATATTTCTAAATTACTCTCAACAATGGTTAGATCAGTTCACAACTCCACCAGCAGTGCATTAATGCTCCAATTTTCCCACATCTTCTCCAACATTTATCATTTTCCTATTTTGTCATATTAGTTAATCAGATGGGAGTGATGTGGTACTGCAATTGTTTTAATTTGTATTTCTCTAATCAATAGTGATTTAGAACATTTTATATGACCAGAGATAGCTTTAATTTCTTTATCTGAAAGCTACTGGTTTGTACCCTTTAATTATTTAGTAACTGGAGAATAACTTGCATTTTTACAAATTTGACTCACTTCTCTGAATACTTGAGAATTGAGGCCTTTATCAGAACACTGGATATAAAAAGTTGTACTCCAGGTTTCTGTTTCCCTTATAACCTTGGTTGCATTGGCTTTGTATAAAACAACATTTCAATTTAATTTAATCAAATGATCCTTTTTGCATTTCATAATGTTTTTTCCCTCTTATGTGGTCATAAATTTTTCCTTTCTCCATTGATCTGACAGATAAACTATTCCTTTCTCTCCTAATTTGCTAAAGGTATCACTCTTTATATCTAAATCATGTAACCATTTTGACATCATCTTGCTATAGTGTAAATGTTGGTCAGTGCATAGTTGTTGCCATGTTAATTTCCAGTTTTCCCAACAGTTTTTGTTAAATATTGAATTATTGGGGTGAAACCAAGATGGTAGAGTAAAAGGACAGACCTGCTCTAGTTCTTCCTCAAATAACTCACAGAATACATGTAAAGAATGACTCTAAACATATTCTAGAGCAGCTGAAGTCAAAAAAACATAGTGAAAGAGATATCCAGCCCAAGGCAGCTTGGGAGGCCTATAGGAAAGGTCTATTGAACAAGGATCAGAGCTGAGCACAGCCCAGCCTTGGCCTCATGGAACAGACAGGACTGGAGCAGGCTTCAGGGCACAGAATCACAGATATCAGCTGTGGTTACCAGATTACTCAACCCACATATGCCAAAGAGAACTTCAAAGATCAGTGAGAAAACTCTTACATCTGGGTGAGAAGACAGCAGGGCCCTGCCCTAGGCCCTGCACCAGGGTGGCAGCAACCACTGCAGTAGCAGCTTCCATTTTTGGAGCCTTCAATCTAAAGACCCTGAGAAAATTGAGGCTTCTGCATCCAGAACCTCCAAATAATTATGCAATGGTCTCAAGCCATGAAAGATCTCAAAAAGGATTTTGAAAATCAAGTAAAAGAGGTGGAGAATAAATTGGGAAGAGAAATGTGACTGATGCAAGAAAATCATGAAAAGCAAATCAACAGCTTACCAAAGGACACCTAAAAAAATACTGAAGAAAATAACACCTTTGAAAGTATATTAACCCAAATGGTAAAAGAGTTGCAAAAAGCCAATGAGGAGAAGAATGTTTTAAAAAACAGAATCAGCCAAATGGAGAAGGAGGCTCAAAAGCTCGCTGAAGAAGAGAGTTCTTTAAAAATTAGAATGGAGCAGATGGAAGCTAATGACTTGATGAGAAACCAAGAAATTACAAAACAAAGCCAAAAGAATTAAAAAATAGAAGACAATGTGAAATACATCATTGGAAAAACAACTGACCTGGAAAATAAATCCAGGAGAGACCATTTAAAAATTATGGGCCTGCCTGAAAGCCATGATCATAAAAAGAGCCTAAACATCATTTTTCATGAAATTATCAAGGAAACTTGCCCTGATATTCTAGAACCAGAGAGTAAAATAAATATTGAAAAAATCTGCCAAACACCTTCTGAAAGAGATCCAAAAAGAAAAACTCCTAGGAATTTTGTAACCAAATTCCAGAGCACCAAGGCCAAGGAGAAAATATTTCAAGCAGCCAGAAAGAAACAATTTGAGTACTGTGAAAATACAATCAGAATAATACAAGATCTAGCAGTTTCTACATTAAGGAACTGAAGGGCTTGGAATACAATATTCTAGATGTCAAAAGAACTAAGATTAAAACCAAGTATCACCTACCTAGCAAAACTGAGTATAATATTGCAGGGGGAAAAAATGGTCATTCAATGAAATAGAGGAATTTTAAGCACTCTTATTTAAAAGAACAGAAATGAATAGAAAATCTGACTTTCACACACAAGAATGGAGAGATGCATGAAAAGGTAAACAGGAAAGAAAAATCATAAGGAACCTATTAAATTTGAACTTTTTACATTCCTACATGGAAAGATAATATTTGTAACTCTTGAGAATTTTCTCATTTTGGGGTCATTGGAGGTGTTTTATATATATATATATATATATATATGTATGTGTATATATATATACATATATATATATACATACATATATAAGTGTGTGTGTGGGTGTGGGTGTGGGTGTGGGTGTGTGGGTGTGTGTGTGGGTGTGTGTAGACAGTTAGCACAAGGTGAGTTGAATAGGAAGGGATGATATCTAAAAAAATAAAATTGAGTGCTGAGATAGGAATATATTGGGAGGAGAAAGGGAGAAATTAAATGGGTCAAATTGTCTCTCATAAAAGAGGCAAGAAAAGCCTTTTTCAATGGAGGAGAAAAGGGGGAAGGTGAGAGGGAAAAAGTGAAGCTTGCTCTCATCACATTTGGCTTAAGGAGGGAATAACATATACACTCAATTTGGTATGAAAATCTATCTTCCACTGCAGAAAAGTAGGGGAGAAGGGGACAATTGGGGAGGATGATAGAAGGGAGGGCAAATTGGAGGAGAGGGTAAATAAAAACAAACAATTTTAGGGAGGGACAGGGTCAAAAGAGAGAATAGAATAAGTGAGGGGCAAAATAGGAAGGAGAGAAACATAGTTAGTCTTTCACATTAGGGCAATTATGGAAGTCTTTTGCATTACTCCACATATATAACCTATATTGAATTGCTTGCTTTCTCAGTAAGGACCTGTGGTGAGGCAGGGATGGAGAGAAGGTGCAGCTCAAAGTTTTAGGAAAAAATATTGAGAATTGCTTTTGCATGAAACTGAGAAATAAGAAATATAGATAATGGGGTATAGAAATCTATCTTGCCAAGAAAGAAAAAAGAGAAGATGAGGATAAGGGAATGGAGGGGTATGATAGAAGGGAGAATAAAATGAGGTAAGGAGTAATCAAAATGCATGGTGTCTTGGGGTGGGGGGAGGAGAGAGACAGGGAGAAAATTTGGAACTCAAAATCTCGTGGAAATGGATGCTGAAAACTATAAATAAACAAACAAACAAACAAATAAATAAATAAGCATTAAATTATTTTCCCAGAAACCAGAGTCTTTGAGTTTATCAAGCAATAGATTATTATAAACATTTCCAACTGTGTATTGTTACCTAACTTATTCCACTGATCCACCACTCTTTTCTTAGCCACTTTGAAATATTGTTTCACAGCTGGTCTGACTAGGCTAGCTACCTTTGAATTTTTTCATTGCTTTGATATTCTTTACCTTTTGTTTTTCCACACAAATTTTGTTGCCATATTTTTGGACCTATAAAATAATTTTTGGCTTTTGATCGGCATGGCACTGAATAAGTAAGTTAATCTAGATAAAATTGTCATTTTAATTATATTACCTTGGCTTACCCATGAGCAGTTGATATTTTTTCTAATTTTTCTAGTATGACTTTATTTGTGTGAAAATTTTATCATTATATTTATGTAGTTCTTGGGTTTGACTTGGGAGGTAGACTCCCAAAGGTTTTATATTGTCTACCATTATTTTAAATGAGATTTCTCTTTCTATGTCTTGCTGCTGGGTTTATTGGCAGGGTATAGAAATGCTTTACATGGATTTATTTTATATCCTGCAACTTTGCTAAAGTTGTTAATTGTTTCAAATAGTTTTTTAGTTGATTCTTTAGGTTTCTCTAGGTATATCATTGTATCATCTTCACAGAGTGATAGTTTTGCTTCCTCATTGCCTATTCTAACTTCTTCAATTTCTTTTACCTCTGTTGTTGCTCATGCTAACATTTCTAGTACAATAGTGAATAATAGTGGTGATAAAGGGCATCCTTTTCTCAGCCATGATCTTATTGGGAATGATTCTAGCTTATCCCCATTGCATATTATGCTTGATCATGGTTTTTAGGAAGATGCTGCTTATCATTTTAAAAAAGATTCATTTTATTCCTATGCTTCCTAGAGTTTTTAATAGGAATGATTGCCATGTTTTGTCAAAAAAAATTTTTGCACCTATTGAGATATCATATGATTTTACCATTTTTTAATAAAATAGCTAATTTACAAAAATAGCTGTTTTTTCTATTTGTTATTGATATGGCCAATTATGCTCATAGTTTTTCTATTATAGAACAGTCCTGCATTCCTGGTATAAATAGAGCTTGGCCATAGTGTATTATCCTCATGATTAATTGCTGGAATCATTTTACTAATATTTTATCTAATATTTTGGCATCAACTTTCATTAGGGAAATTGTTCTATAACTTTCTCTGTTTTCACCCTTCCTGGTTTAGGTATCAGCAGCATATTTGGGTCACAAAATGAATTTGGTAGGACTTCTCCTTTGTCTATTTTTCAAAAGAGTTTATATAGTATTGGCATTAATTGTTCTTTAAATGTTTAGTAGTATTTACTTGCAAATCTATCAGACTCTGGAGATTTTTTTTTTTCTTAGGAAATTCCTTGACTGCTTGCTCCATTTATTTTTCTAAAATGTGGCTACTTAAGTATTTTTCCCTTTTCTGTTAATCTGGAGAATTTATATTTTTGTAAATAGTCATCCATTTCACTTAGATTGTCAGATTTATTCAAATACAGTTGACAAAATACCTCACAATTTTTCCTTTAATTTCCTCTTCACTGGTGATGAATTCACCCTCTTCATTTATTGATGCTGGTAATTTGGTTTTCTTCTTTCTTTTTTTTTTTTAAATAAGATTAAACAAAGGGTTATCTAGTTATACTTTTCTGTCTCCTTTTTATGCTGTCCCTCCTCAACACTGTTTTGCTTCTGTCTACCACCTCCGTCAATCATTCCTCCTTTCTATCACCTTTCTCACCCCCTTTTCCTTCCTACTTCCCTACTGAGTAAGATAACTTTTTATAGCCAACTGAATATTTATGTTATTCCATCTCTGAAGCAAATATGATGAGATTAAAGTTCAAGCAATGCTCACCCACTCCCTTTTTTCCCTCTACAATAATAGGTCTTCTGCCCCTCTTCATGTGATATACTTTACCTTCTTCTGTCTCCCCTTTTCTCCCAGATTATTCCTTTTTTTCACCCTTATTGTTTTATTTCATTGCATCAGAGTCAATTTATACCCACACTCTAAGTCTATGTATACTCCTTCCAACTGCTTTAACAGAGAAACATGTATCTCTCAACAATTATATGCATCATCTTCCCATGTAGGAATGTAAAGAGTTTCACTTTATAGAATAACATGTTTTGTTTTTTTTTATTCTTCTCTTTTACCTTTTTATGTTTTCTTTGAGTCTTGTATGTGAAGATGAAATTTTTTGTTCAGCCCTAATCTTTTCATCAGGAAAATCTGAGAGTATCCTATTTCAATGGATGTCCATCTTTTCCCCTGAAAGATTATGCTCAGTTTTGCTAGGCAGTTAATGGTTGTAATCCAATCTCCTTTACCTTCTGGAGTGTCATATTACAAACCCTCTGATCCTTTAACATAGAAGTTTGTAACTCCTGTGTAATCTTGACTGTGATTCCTTGGTGTTTGAATTGTATCTTTCTAGCTGCTTGGAATAATTTCTCTCTAACCAGAAAATTGTGTAACTTGACTACAATATTCCTTGAAGTTTTTATTTTGTTATCTTTTTCAGGATGTGATTGATGGATTCTTTCAAAGAATTTTTTATTTTTGGGTTGGAGATATCAGGGCAATTTTCCTTGATAGTTTCTTGAAAGAAGATATCCAGGCTCTTTTATTATTTTCAATCATGGCTTTCAGGTAGTGCACTAATTCTTAAATTACTTTTCATATATCTACATTTCAGGTCACTTGTTTTTTGAATGAAATATTTTACATTTTTATGTATTTTTTTCTTTCTTTTTAATTTGTTAGACTGATTTTTGATTTCCCATAGTCATTAGCTTCAACTTGCCCATTTCTAATTTTTAAGAAATCATTTTCTTCAGTTAATTTTCATACCTTCTTTTCCATTTGACCAATTCTACATTTAAAGTGTTATTTTCTTTGGTCAGGTTTTCTGCTTCTTTTTCCAAGCTTTTGACTCTTTTTTTCAAAATTCTTCTGTATAACTCTCATTTCTTTTGCCAGTTTTTCATTTAATTCTCATACTTAACTTTAAATCATTTTTTAGCTCTTCCAACAAGGGTTTTTAGGCTTGAGACAAATTTATATTTTCCTTTAAGGCTTCATATATAGACATTTTAACATTTTTTTCTTTTTTCTGAGTTTGTGTTTTGATTTTCCTAGTTCCCCTTCATATCTTTCTCTTGTCAGGATTCTTCTTTGATTTTTCTCATTTTAAAAAGCTGAGCTCTGCTGCTAGCTTACATGGGGTACTTTCCCAAGCTTCTTTACTGGGGGCAGGGGTCTGATCACTGGCTTTCTATGCTGTGGTCTCAGGTGTTTCAGGCTTTCCCACTGTACTGGGGTGGTTTATCCTAGTTGTACCTGCCATGCCATGTTTCCAGGGCTGGAATTTGTCTTCTGTGCTGGGGATGGAGGCTTCCCAGAAGGCTTACTGTGCCAGCTGCCTCCTGAGCCACTACTGAGGAACCTTGTGTTGTTAATTTGTGCTATAACTAATAACTTACCACTGGGTAGCCCAGACATTATCTGAGGTGGGGCACTGTGAATATCACATTGGTAATACAGAGTTGGGTGCCCATGGCCAAATCTCTTAAGTTTTCTGAGATCACAATTTCTCATCTGTAAAAAGGGAGCAATATGAACGAATGAAAATATCTGTATCAATATAGATATGTAGATACATGTTATATATGTGTATGTGTGTGCATCTGTATATTGTGTATATGTATGCACATATATAGTTATGCATGTGTATATAATTATGTGGGTAGGTATGTGTGTATATGCACGTATGTTTGTGTGCATATACAAGTATGTGTGTGTTTACTTCGCATAAATTAGTATGGTAAGTGCTGCAGATACAAACAGAAAGTCACTCTCTTCTTTCAAGGAACTCACTTTTTAATAAAGGAAGAAAGCAAATATAGGAAGCATCAATTACAATTTTATTATCAATATGTTTAAGAAATTAAATTAAAAGGAAATAGAGGCACAGGAAAGTTAAGAGCAATACACAAATTGACATGATTAGATAGCTGTCACCACTGAGATTCAGGATCAGTTTTTCTGATTTTAAAACAAGGTTTTTGTCTGCTATATAAAACAGTTTCTCTCTTGAAAAATGGTGACAGAAAGAGAAATGCCAATGACCAATGCAATAAAAATACACATAAATGATTAAAAAAGATGAAAAGTCACAAAAGATGGAGAAGCCATTGGCCAAAGAATCAGCAAGATTACCCACATAAAGTGAGTATATGCAAACATCTTATGGACATTCATAATTAGGTATATAGTTTGGATTTAAATGGCACATACATTGTAGGTGATAGGATGATGACAAGTGACCAAGAAACTTCTAATCATAAAATCCAGAAACATTGCTTCATTGGCATTACTTTAGAGAGCAGGGCAAAGTTAACTCACCTACTGGAGAAGTGTAAATTAAAACAACTCTGAGGTAACACATCACACCTATCAGATTGACTAACATGTTATAACAGGAAAATGATAAATGTTGGAGAAGATGTGAGGAAATTGGAATATTGATGGTGGAGTTGTGAACTGATCCAATCATTCTGAAGAGCAATTTGGAACTATGCCCAAAGAGTTATTAAACTATGCATAATCTTTGATCCAGCAACAGTTTTACTAGGTATTTATCCAAAAGAGATCATCAAAAAAAGGAAAAGGATCCATGTGTACCCAAATATTTATAGCAGCTCTTTTTGTGGTGGCAAAGAATAGAAAATTGAGGAGATATCCATCAATTGGGGAACAGATGAACAGGTTGTGGTATATGAATGTAATGGAATACTATTATTCTATAAGAAATGATGAGCAAATGGATTTCAGAAAAACCTGGAAAGATTTACTTGAACTGATGGTGGATGAAGTGAGCACAAATAGGAGAACATTGTACATAGTAACAGCCACATTTTGCAATGACCAACTTTAATAGACTTAGTTTTTCTCAGGAATGCAATTGTCTAATATAATTCTGAAAGATTCATAATAGAAAATGTTATCCACATCCAGAGAAAGAACTATGGAGTCTGAATGCAGATCGAGGCATACTATTTTTCTCTCTTTTTAATTATTTTTCTTTCTCATGGTTTTTCTATTTTGTTCTGGTCCTACTCTCACTACATAACTAATATGGAAATATGCTTAATATGATTGTATAGCTGTAGCTATACCTGATTGTATTCCATCTTGGAAAAAGCAGAGGGTAAGAGGGGGGAAGTTAGAATTCAAAATCTTGTAAAAGTTGAATGTTGAAAACTAAAAATAAATTTTAAAATATTTTTTTAAAAAATGACACCTAATATCTTTGTTTTGGGCTCAAGAGATGGACTCCGCAGTATTGTAAGACCAAGATGGATATCTCCAAGCTCTTTCAGGGTCTAGACTATATGAGTGTACTTGTGCTTATAAGTGATGATTTTTAGAGAATATTAGAGAAGTGATAGGACTGTATGCTGTTATTTTGCATTTTACTGAATGTAACTAAATCATCACATTTCTTTATTACTCACCCACCTTTCCTTTCAGATCTGTATGTCGGAGCAAGCAATTTGCATAGGTAATTATTACATGTTGAAAAGCTTACTTCTAGTCAGGTTAAGTTTCTAATCACATGAATCAGACACAGAATCAAACATTAAGCCGCATTTTCATGCTCCTTTGACCTAGAAACTTAAGGTGCTGCTCTTTGCTAATGACATACCTCAACTACAGGAAAGGTTCCCAGGAGTAAACAAGTTATTAGGAGGCAATGGCTTGAAATTGTAGTTAGGACATTTTAGTCCATGCACACAAGGGCCAATATATTTGATTTTAAGGTTTCATGTAGATTAATAGTGTACTGGCAAAAGTACAAGCTTTGAAATTATAGGACCTAAGTTCTAATCTCATTTCTGATATATATACATATTTAATCCATGTAACATTAAACAAATCAAATAATCTTTTAAAGTATCAGTTTTATCATCTGTAAAATGAAGAATTTACAGTATGTGGTTTATGAGAGATGTATAATTCTGTGTTTTACTATATAAACAATTTAATGAAGATCAAATTGATAAAATGAATAGGTTGATAGTGTGCTGCTCATACTATATGTATGAACCATTATACCCTAAGTTTTGGGAAAGTAAAAAAGTTATTGCCATTTTATTCAAATTTCTTTCAAATTGCCATTGTACCACAGAACATGCAAATAACATGGGTAATTCAAGCACAGTTTGTGAGAGATAATTAAAAGACAAATATCATTATGCATAACCTCCTCCCCTACCAGTCAATTCAAATCATTAAGTGCTCACTGTGTACAAGACTATTTAGGGACAATGTGGAATTACAAGATCATTCAGTCAAGTTCATTGGCTCAGGGCCCATAGTGAAAGCCATTGTTCTTTGGGAGTAAGATATTACTGTCACTTTGGCTTTGGTAGACCAGCAGTGAAGTTGTTGCTAATTTCCTCTCAATCCTTTGCCTACAAAGACTGTTAATTTCTTGCTATATTAACTGCAGTTAATCAGCGAATTATGAGGGCTTGGTTATGTCCTTCTAATCTGAGCCAGAGTTCCCTAAATTGTGGATAACTTAGCATCATGCCTAGTAGATAACATACCAAACCTTGCGTCAGGAAGACCTGGGTTGACGCAGGTCAAACCTTACCTAAATCACTTATTGACTAGTTGACCAAGCTTAAATTTCTTAACCTCCCTTCAATTATGTTTTCTCATTTGCAAAATAAGAAAAATATAAAGCACACACACGTACATACATGTATAATATAAATATATACATGTATATATACTGTATTCTATTTGTGTATATATATGTATGTATATAAACATGTGTGTGTCTACAGTGCATAGAGTACTGGCTCTGGAAACATAAGGGTATGAGTTCAAATGTAGCCTCAGATACTGTGTGATCCTGGACAAGTCACTTAACCAGAATAGATATATGTATATACGTATGCATGCATGACTACATACATATATATGTATATATATATGCATATATACATATGCTTGCTTTGTAAATTGTTATGTAAGTAGTAGTGATACAAATAGAAAAAATACAGTTACTCCCTTCTCTCAAGGAATTCACTTCCTAATGGGGGGAAACATATAGGAGGTTTCAGCCACAAGTTAGAGAAAGTTCTTTTAGGGAGAAGCAATGTAGCAGATTGTAATACATATCCTACATTGCAGTGATGTAGGTAATATACTACCATATAAATCTTGATTATCATTAACTGAGAAGAGTGAGAAATATTAGAATATCTGTGTGAACTTTCCATCTGATTTATTTATTATTTAAAAATAATCTGGATTGATTCAGTGAAAGGTAGGGATACAGTTTTAGTTACTAAACTAAAATGCTACTCTAGGATTCAGAAACCACTTTGTTCTATCCAACATCTACTTTTTTTGCAGCTGAGTGGTAGATAACCATGGTGAATAACTCATAAGAGCAAACTTGAGGGAAAAGCAGCTTCTATAAAAAGAGATGCCATGAAAAATTTGATTGACACAAAATATAGGCACTTTTGCTTATGTAATACCTGTTCTACTGGGGGTGGAGCAGTGTCCTGGACTTGAATAGACTGTTAGGAGTTAGAGTTTTCTATTCTAATTCAAGGCAAAGAAAAATAGCATGCTGTTGGAAAAGGATGAGACTTGAATAAGCCTGGGGACAAAAAAAGAAAAAAAAAACCTGAAGGGAAGGGTGATGATGGAGAAAAGGTGCTACTCTACCAGTCTGGGGGGCTCAGTAGTGCTAGAACAGATGAAGTCATTTGTAAGGGTAGCCCCTGAGTCTACAGGGAGAAATGAAAGGTAAATGGGGTAGGTGTCAAGATACAAGCCTGCTTTTCCTCTTGCCAGCTCACTCAGATGACTAGGTCTGTAAAAATCAGATTTATTGGAGTGAGGGGGAGATATGGAAGAATTGATCATCCTTATATCCTCCATTTTCTTGCCTTTCTCACTTCTGTTGAGTTCTTTTGTAACAAAGTTTCTTTATTTGCCAATTATTTGGAAAAGGATCTGGGAGGGTTAGTGGACCACAAAAAAACTCAGCAGTTTAAAATAGAAGTCACAAAACCTAATGCAATTTTGAATTGCATTTGAGCAGGGCTAGCTTTTAGGAACAAAGGAGCAGTAATACCACTGTACTCTATCCTAGGCAGGTCTTATCTGGAGTATTGTGTTCACAAAGGTTAAGAAGGAGATTGATAAACAGAAGAGTGTCCAGAGGTGGGAAGTCAGAATGATGGAGTACCTTTAGTTTGTGGTATATGAGGATCAGTGAAGTAATTTGGAATGGTTATAGTTAAAGACAAAAAACTGACAGAAATGTGAATGATAACAAAAGTTGGCACTTCTTTCCCTGCTATCTCCTTTTAGGAAATTTGAATCATTTAATTCAAATTCTGATTTTTTTTCCATGGCTATGACCTAAGAATCATTATTCTTAGTAGGCTTTTTCCTTATTATTTTAATTAGAGAGCAATTATGCTATTGCCTGTAAAAACCGTCATCTGGATGGAGGAAAATATTTTAAGAATTATTACAAATAAAATAAAATAAAACTTTAAAACAAACAGAATAACATGTTCTTTGGTCTTTAGAGCAACCTAATAGACTTTAAGACTAAAATCTTATTCTTATATCTATCACTGATGTTTGCAATATTTCCCTCAATTTCTCCATAAAAAAGAGAAGTAGAAAATATGATGCAGAACTCTACATATGTAGTATTTTTTTTTTTAAACCCTGGGATAAAAGGTGCTATGAAGTTCCAGTTTAAACTACTCAGTCATAGCTTTGTGTGTTATTTTTGGTCAGTAGCTCATCTCAGAGAGGTAGAATTTTTTCTTGAATGTGATTTCCCTGCTGAAAGATGAGAGTTATAGGTTTACAATATTCACATCACCTCTTAAAGATTACATTAAAAACAGCAAGATTCACACATTCTTTTCCATGTTTAAAAACTGGACCAAAAGACAAAAAGGAAAGAAAAAAAAATTGTGGCTCTGAAAATGTTCTGTGCAATATGACATGCCTATTAATAGTTTGCCAAAGAGGAATTTCAGTGTAGAAAGAGGAGCAAGACTCGGTGATGAATTCTGTTGGTCCAGTTAGCAGAACTAACAGTTTTGGATTGAATTTCAGCAATTTTATTTTAAACACAGAGGGAAAAGGGTTAAGAACTACATAAAGAAGGAAACAAATCACAAGACTCATCTGTCCAAACCAAGTAAGCTTACCATTGAGGACTGATTCATAGTAAATGTTCCACACCCACTGAGGCCCACAGGGCAGTTTTTCACACCCTGCTGCTGACCTAGTTAAAAGGAAACTGGCAAAACCCATTCTAAAGATACCCCTGTGGACAGATAAATGGAACAATAGACTTCATTTTAATGGCTCTCTCCATTTCCACAAACACCATGTTACCTGCGTCGCCGTGACCAGACATTTCTCATATGATCATGGAAACTGTTGTATCTTCTAAAGCAAATCTATTTCTTCCTGCCTCTACACATTTCTGAGTTGTTCCCATAAGGATATATATCAAAAAAGACATCTTTTATATTTCTAAAGTATAAAATAGAATTTGGGTCCTCCTTCCTCTCCTCAAATAAAAACATTATGATGTATTTAGTGTTCATAGGGGCCAATTTCTCTTAGGAAAGTGAATACACATGAGGATATTATTTATTCATGGGCAACGAACCCCCTGAGAGTGGCAAATAATAAGCTTGATTGGAAAACTCACATAAAACCACAACTGTCATTCCTTCTGTGGGACACCCACACCTGTGCCAACGCTGAAAATTAGATATTTGTAATGCAATATTATAATGGAGCAAATTCAAAAGCTATTAGGTGGTAGAGCTGTGTCCAAATCAGAAATGATTACAGCTTCTTTGGAAATACTATAACATCACAGTTTGACCATAACAATACAATGAGCCAGAATCTCCTAATTTATAAGTTATTCTTCCAACTGCCTAACATGTCAGTAGGGAATAGTTTAAATAGGGTGAGGCCTAACTTGGAGCAAATCATATTATAGGATTCCAAGAAATTATTTTCAGAATGAATCATCCTTCTCCAGATAGATTTTCATCTGTCTTGAATAGTTCAATTATTACATGGGCTATAGGCAGAGGAATAGACTAAGGTAACTAATGAGAGTCATTATAGACCCATGTTTATTTTTTTGATAGCAAAATTATAGGTTAAATGTAATGAGGGACTGACCAATAGTTGTCTAGCTCTGAGAGTATGTGCAAAGGATCTAGTATGGAGTCTTTATGGAAGTTTCTACTAATGTGCAGTGGAGAAGTCTGACTCTCTACAACTAGGTAGAGAAAATATTCCATTGATTTACTAACTTGGAAAAAACAAGAAGACCAACATTTTTCAGCGAGACTCAATCATCTTGTTGAAAGGACACATTAATATTTTATTATTTATTTTAGCATGTTTGCTGGCTGAACATGGAGCTAGGTCAGAAGCTTATTTTGGTTTCTCTATCAATCAGTCATTAGTATCAGTGGTTTCTCAATCCTAAGAGACTCCTGAACAAAACTCCATAGGTAGTCAAGTCTCCCCCTCAAACATTAGCAGATAGGGTATAAAGCTGCTGGTATCATGCCAGATAGAAATATATCCATGAACATTGCGTATAGGCTTAGCCCATTGAAATTTTTGTCATGATCTCCAAAGCTGTAACATCTTCATCAGACTACAGTTGACATTTAAGTTGTAGGGCCACTGAGGGTAGTATGGCATTATTCTAGACTTCTTGAAACCAATTAAAGCTAAAACAATTCACATTGAGTTATTTACATTAAAGGTGTGTGCCTTGTTCTGAATAGAAGCCTGACTGAAGATTTATGCACTAAGAAATAACTTTCCCATAATGTATTTTTTCTTTTAGAGTTAGAGTTACCTGAAGAAACAACTATGATTAAAAACACAACTACCTTCTACCCTGCTACTTCTACTTGATCCTTTAGCTTTTCTCTCTGTATTCTCCTCAGAGAGGAGTGGAATGGAATGAAATAGCTGAACGGTTGTTGCTACGTGGCTGCCAACCACACTGCCATTCCATATGACTAACTAAAAGGACTTGCATCTCCTGAGTTCTAATTATTTAATAGTTTTTTTTTTTAATCTTCTTGACCTGGTAAGAAATATGAGATCAAGGTTTCTAGCTACTTAGGAGATACAACTCCAAAGCCCTGAGCCAGGAGGACAATCATATTCTTCCTCAGGGCTTCGGGGTTTTACTGTCCCATGCGTAATCAACTCTGATGGGTCTAGGACTGATATTTCTGCAACATGGCACCAAATGTATATCCTTACCTAACAACTTAATGCTGATTAACTCAGCATCCTGGATAATCAGTTCCCCAACCACAGCAAATAAAGGGCAAAGCACATGCAACAGAGATCACACAATGAAGAACATAATTTTCTAGGGCTGCTTCAATGTCCAAAGTCTAAATTACATTTTAGATTTATTTCATGGACTTTTCACAGATTTAAATGAATGACTGTAAGACAAAAGCAAACAAGTATAACAGTAATAACAATGTTGGGGCCTATTAAACAACAAGATAAGACAAAACGTAAATGAAGTAAAGTTAACAAGAAATGAATCTGCATAGAAGGAATAGTTTCAACAAAAGAAAAAAGACTTAAGGCAAAAATTCAAATGAATGAAAGTATTCTTAAGGAACATGTTATATGATCATAAACATTGGCTCTATCTTCAGCCTACATGGAGAAACCTTTCCTCAAGTTTACCCTGGGACAATCTAAAGAAGTATTATAATTGATTGTCTCTCCTGTGACCTGTTGTCTTATCTACTCCTATACCTGTGCTAGTCAATGGCATGAATTGATCATAATTTTTGTCAGATATTTCATCTTATGCACTTGAATCTAATCATAGAAAAAGTGCTCAAGTTGGCTAACTGTGCAATTTTGTATAAAGGGATGATATATCTATACCCTATGAAGCTCTATTGCTGAAAGACTAGGCAGAAAAGTTATTGCCTCTGGATTCAGTCCCCTCTCATCATTTGAATCATTTATTAGGATATAGCTCATAGGGTCTTTTTAACTTGTGATGTCTGTACATGATCCACTATCTAGATTAGGCATGACTGGCACTGGCAAGTAGCCTCTTTCACTTATAATCCTATGAGGTGTCTCCCTCTTCAAGTTCACATGGTGGAGCAACATACTCATTAAATGGTAATGAGTTTGTCATGACATCATTATAAATTCAATGTCAATTCATGATTGCCATGAATTGTCTTCACCTGGTCCTTGCCAGTCTCAAGTGTTATTTTGTAAACCAGCAAGTTGCCATCTTTCTTTTGTCTTATTTTCTTTTCCTTTGCTCTGCAGTGAGTAGAGAGGAAATAGAAGTCAAAGAATACCTGTGCATGCTCTATAATGCACAGCTGTGGCCATCTATTCCACCTCATGATGAACTTCCAGAAGCAGGCTCATCAAATAACTGCTTGCCCTGGGCGTAAGGCCAGAACTGGGTCCTCATTGGTCAGTCTCCTTTTATACACTCACAAACAAGCACACACACACACACACACACACACACACACACATACATAAATTAAAATTATATTACAGGTCCCAATGGAAGGAGGTGTATTCCTTTTCCAATGCAAATTATAGAAACAACTTTGAACATAAAAATTTGACCTATTAAGAAGATGAGGCATTTTACATAGTCTGAAGCATTCAAATTAAGAAATTTCCAGATACTAAGACTATTGTGTCACACAAGAAGGTACAGACACAGAAAATGTATTTTAGATGTGAGGGGTAACTTTGGGCTCATGGTATTTAACCATTTCATTTTTCAAGTGAGGAAAGTATGGCCCACAATAACAAAGTGACTTGTCTAAGGTTGCTCAACAAGTAAAGAGCAGAAAACTCAAACACTGGACTTTTCATTCCAAATCTATTCCCTGCCCCCCATCTGTTAGGAAGTTTTCCTAACAAATAAAATTGAGTTTTGTCATGGCATACCAAGCAGAGCAAGTTTAAACACTCTTCCATGTGACAAACTTTCAAAAAGTATTTCAGACAGCTATCATGTCACAATGAAATCTTCTCTTCCCCAGGCTCTACTCTAGGCGGGGTCTGTTGTTCGGTCCAGGGGCTCCCTTCCCGCTCCGGGAGCCCCTGCCCCCGTTTCCCTGTTCTTTTTTGTTGCTCGAACCCCGGCAGTTTTTCGCTATATGGCCGGGTTTGCCACAGCCAAAACACCGAACCCCTTTTTTCGGCGACGTGTTTCTGCACTGCGCCTGAAAATGTCCTGATTTCCCGCACCTGAAGCATGGTCCCTTTTTGGTGCTTGTGGACAACTGGAAGGCTTGGAAAGCGGAAGTCAGTGTTGCCACTAACTTCGGGTCTGCTCCACTGCCCTCATCCAGGCACTTATCAACTATTTCATCTATAGAGGGGTCTGCGGGCAGGGTGGAGAGTATACCCCTCGACTTGGTGAGACCTTCCTTGAATAGCTGAACTATGAGTTGTGATGAGGGACCTCCTTTCCCAAACCTTTTCCATACCGCTTCCTGCACCCTGGTCATAAATTCCAATGCTGACTCACTCTGTCTCTGCCTTAAGTGACTTATTTGGGTCTGAGTGCGCGCTGCAAGGGCATCTAGAGCCTTCAAGGCTACTTCCTGAACAGCTCGAATCATAGCTTCAGGGAGGGTTAACTGCTGCTCTATCTCTGCATAATCTCCCAACCCTGTGAGTGCATTAATGTGGTTTTCAACAGCATTGGGTTGATTGGCTTCTGCCCAAATCTTCGCTTGTCTGTTCCAATAGGCTTTCCAAGCAGTATACACAGCGGGATCTAGCACTGCCATCATAATCTCGTTCCAGTCTGCCGGGAGCCAAGCGGCCACGGAGACGGAAGAGTTCAGTAGTTGTTTTACATATGCCGACCCTGCGCCATACTTTGCTACTGCGTCTTTCAAGTCCTTTAAGAACTTATATGGAGTGGGACGGTGGGTACGTTGTACGGTACCGTCTTGTTGGGTCTGCTGGAACACCGGGAAGGCAAGGGCGTGTCCCGGCCTCCCGGTCCACTCCTCAAAATAAACTTCCTCCCCCTCCTCTGCTGCTTTCAGTAACGCGGCTTGTAGCCGAGAGTGGGCACGGAGATTTCTAGCCACTGGTTTCAGTTCCTCTAGGGACTTTCTAGCTGGTTTTGGTTCCTCTAGAGACTTTCCAGCTGCCGGGGGGTGCCTGCGACAGCAAGCACAAGCACCCTGACACTTGGACGGCTGAGGATTTGTCTGCTTTCGTTTTTGAGAGAGATCTAGCTCCTTATCTGTCTCTTTTGGGGGGGCAGCGCCACAATGTCTCATGTCCTCCCAGGGGTAGAGCGGGAGCGGTAGCATATCCTCCTCCCCCAGAGGGGGGGGCCACTCCTCTCCCGCCTCGGACCCGTATAGGGAGGGGCCGACTTGTGTACTCGTGGCATTCTGTAAAGGAGGGGGTGAAGGCTGGAGTGCAGAACTAACTGTGGCGTATATAACAAAATCTCTGGAGCTCAGAAATTGAGGATCCTCTTTTTGGTAGGAAGCCATCTGTTGTCCTACTACCCTCCACTTGTCATGATCTAAGCCTGTGTGAGCTAACCACGGGGAGACTGTCAGAATTTTCTGCACCCACTGTCTACAATCCTTTATGTGTATTTTTATTCCCACCTGCTTACAGAGCTTATACACTTGGCAGGCGAGAACTCCTGCATCCTCCGGTTCCATTCCCTTGGAAATCTGAGAGCCCATGTTTCCTCTAGATAGCCCCGACTACCTAGGTTGCCTGACTCTTCTACCCTTAACTGGGTAGGGTTATACTCACCTCACTCGGCGGGGGCTGCGGTCCCTGTTTGGGCGCCAGCTGTCCCGGGTCTGTCCTCGGGACCTTCGAGTGAGAATCTCCCTTCGGTGGGCATCGCTTCGGACGTCTCCGGACCTACCCCAGGGGACACTGTGGCAGGCAATAATCAGGCAATGCGCAGGAGGTTCATAGCTTTATTGCATGGAGGAGTCCCCCGAGCAGTTCAGGGCGTTGTCTTAAAAAGGGAAGTTCTTCCGGGCTGCCATCCTAACCCGCCCCGAGGGCGAGGCCTACCACCCGATTGGATCCAGCCCACCCGACCAATCCTGTGGGCCCACGGCTCCTTCTTGGGAGCCGTGTCTCCCTCGGATTGGTGGGCTGCCACTCCCGGGGAGGCCCCTATCCGCCCAGGCGTCTAGGACCGACCCCCGTCAAAATTTGGTGCTTATTATTAAGAGAATGGCTAGAAAATGTGGTGTATAAATGTAATGGAATAATATTTCATTCTGAAAAAAATATGAAGATATCATAGAAACAAAAGAAATATAAAGTGAGATAGAGTGAAGGGTGCATAATAAAGTAAACAATGCATACGATGTTTTTGGAAACAACATTTAAAAGTAGTCAAATGCTGATGAATTTTAATGAATAGTTTAGGTCCTAAAAAACAACAAGGAAATGCAAATTCCTTCCCTTGGAAGAGAGATAAGGACTACTAAAGTTGATTGTGGCATATCTTGCTGCTTTGCCCATTCATTTCCCTTAAATGCTCCCCCCAGCCTTATTTGTTACAAAGAGGGATTGAAAGAAGATAAACAGTATGAGAAAATGAATATGGTTTAAAAAACAAAGACAAAAATAATTTTAAAAAAATATGATGCAATAGGATTAAAAAACAAGTATATTGGAAAAACTAACCTTTGAAAATATGTTTTCTATTGTCTTTTATATGAAGGACCAATTTTACTACTTAGATTCATATATCAAATTTGTCCTTTTCTATATTTTCCATTATCTGACTCAAAAACTTGGGCATAGTCAAAGGAGCTTTTGTGATATCCATAGGGAAATCAAGAACAGAAAAGATGAAAAGAACCGTAATTCATTCAGTGTAAGTTAGAGAAAAAGAATTAAAACAATCTCCTGAAAGTTAGTTCCTCCTTTTTTCTAAGACTATTCAGAATTAAATAGATGAGGAGGATGCCTTTTGGCAGATAAAAGCACAGTAGTAGATCTTAAACTGAAACAAAATATATATTGAATTATGTTGTATGCAGCTGAATATAATTTTCCATACAAACAATTATTTTCTTATAAACTTCATTTCTCTATGAACATGGATTTTTCTATCTTTTGGTAAATACATATTGAAACTATTTAAATTAACAATTCTGATCAAGAATATTTAGTCGCAGAAAATAAAGCAATCAAATCTTGATGTCATTAAAGCATCAATGTTAGCTCATAAGTAAATATAACTTTTAAAATGTGTATTTGTAAAAAAAGCAAAAACAATCGGTTTTCTTCTGTTCTTTGTTTTTATGCAAACTTGCTCTATTTCCCTTGGGCATTCTTTAGATACTGTTTCTAAATAGGATAAGTGAAATGAAAAGCAAAGCAATTACTTGGTAAATCTGATCAAGATAAAAAAAAAATCAATCCAGACAATTCAACCTAAGTTAAAAATGTGTTCTTTCCTGTATAACAGATTGATGTGAAATGAATGATCTGTATACTTGTCTCAGAGCCCAGCTTATCAGTTCACATTCCTTTGTGCAAATTCTACTTTTCAAGGCAGCTGTTGGGGGGGCGGGGTGGGGCTTAACTTGGAAAGTCAAAATTCCTAGACTGGAATTAAGAATGAGGGCACTACTGTTTTTCAAAAAATGTTTGTAAAAAGCTATAAAATATTAGAAAATGTGGACAAAAGCTGAAAATCTACATTTTTAGCTAAGCAAATCTAGATTATGTTGTAGCTGCAACAGGGGGGAAGATTAATCAACTAACCAAACTTCGTCAATTCTTCAAATTGATTAGGGGTTCCCCTGATATTTCCTTCTTTATAGTAAAAAAAAAACAAACTTATTCAGGAATTTATTGTATTTATTTAGTAGTCCTTAAGACAGAAAATAAGAATCCAATTTAGCTATGAGTTTCTTCTCTATTACAAAAAATATAAAAGCTATGGGGATGAAGAAGAAAAGAAATAAATTATGAATCATGACTATTGAGATATTCTTAAAAATAAGTCCTTACACATCATACATGTGGTGTGACATTTTTTTTTTTTTTGGAATATATTGTACTTCTAAGGAAATACAGATAACTGCTTCTGGAATGTTTCTAATAAGAATGCACAGGAATTGACATTTTGGATGAAAATGTTTTACCTATGTCTTCACAATGGTCAATGAACCAAAAAATCCTACATGTGCTCTCCACTAAGAATTCTGTGGTCTACATTAGCAAGTGACTTTCAATCTATTAAACTGCAGATACTAATATTTCATATCACATGTGAACGAACAGAAATGTAATCAAAATCCTTCCTTCCAGAGGGGAAAATGCATTTTAATACAAAATGAGGAAGATTAAAGTCATTTTTGCTTTTGCAAAGTACTCTTTTTTTTATAACAATGACTTTAAAGGCAAATGCTAAGAAATTTGGGAGATAATGATTTTATAGGATATTACCAAGATAGCTTTAGGGCAGCTAGATTGCATAGACCTGGAGTCAGGAAGACATCTTCCTGACTTCCAATTTGGCTCCAGACACTTGCTAACTATATGATCCTGGGAAAGACATTGCCCTGTTTGCCCCACTTTCCTAATCTGTAAAATGAGGAGGAGAAGGAAATCACAAACCACTCCAGTTTTTTTTTTTTTTTTTGCCAAGAAAACCCCAAATTGTATCATGAAGATTTCAACATGGCTGAAATAACTGAACAATGGAAAGCAAGATAAATTTTTTATCTGAAAAAAATGTTGTCCCAACAAAAACTTTTTAAAAGTCTTTCATGAATGTGTAAACCAAAGACTCACATTTTAAAATATAAAAATACAGACTTCCACCGATATTTTCAGTGATAAGATTAGTCTAAGCAAATGTCATTGAGAGGCAACATAGAATAATATATAGGAAGTTGACCAAAGAATCAGTAAATTAGCTGTTTTCAAAGTCTATGTTTGCCCTGTAGTATCTGTGTGAATACAAGCAAATTATTTTATCAAATAATTTTCTAAGACTATGTGAAATTTCCATGCAGAACCTCTAACAACAACAGAATCATATCCCAGCTAAAAGAAGTAGAAAATCATATAATTATAGGTTCAGTAGCAAATTATAAATGCATTAAAGAAATATGATGTTTAACATTTTTTTGGTGTTGTCATTTCACTCATGTTCAACTCTTTGTAATCCCATTTGGAATTGTCTTGGCAAAGAACACAAAGCATTTTTCTATTTCTTTCTCCAGCTCATTTTGCAGATGAAGAAACCAAGACACAAAGTTAAGTGACTTGGCCACGTAGCTAGTAAGTGTCTGAGGCTTGATTCAAATTGAGACCTTAACGACCCCAGTACCTGCACTGAATCTACTGGACCAAGTGGCTGCCCTGTATAAAAAAAAAAAAAAATACTAATAGCATTATAGAGGTAAGAACACACTCTTTAGTCTTATAATGTTATTTCTGTCACTGGTTAGTAAATAAAGTGTAAGCAAAAACAACGTGAAAAAATCTCCTTGTTTGCTGACATATCAGAAGCCAAGAATTTTAAGAATAATTATGTTTACAATTCTCACACTCCAAGAGAAAGAAATCTCTAAAAGGAACAAAACTGAGAATGCTGGCAATGATCTTGGTTGTGCCTGAAGACAGGTAATGTCATCTTTAAATAAGTTTCCCAAACAACATAATTCTGAATGAGAGGTAGAAAAAAATAACTGCAAAATTATCTGGCTTTTATGTTTTAACAATCTACCTAATCTAATTGGGGTAATCAATGGAAGTCTTCTGATCTGCTGCACTGAGTGCTGTAGGATGCGTATCATGTAGATTTCTTTGGGCTAAGTGTTCTCTGAAGGACTTCGGTGCCGTGTGGTGCTCTGGCCTTAAAGTTAATCCATATTCCATAAAAAGGCCTCCATCTTAAATATATAGGGGCTTACCTAATTACACTTATTACACTAATCTAGCTCCTTCAAAAACTGCAATGTGTATATATATATATATATATATATATATATATATATATATATATATATATATATATATACATATATACACACATATTTCACTGAATAAATATTTGTAGCATCATCAATGCTCCCTAGAGCTAGTTTTTATATAAAATATAGAGATATTTTCTCTAAGTAATACCTACCCATAATAACTAACAAGTAGGTGAAATGAATTTCCAGATTTGAGAAGTAACAAGTTCTACTCTGGTGACTTGTTCAGTTACATCTGCCACTCATTTTGCTTAGAAATATTTCACATTATCCCAGATCTTACCAGTTTCCTTTACTACAGGATTATGGGTCTCTTGGAAGTGGACGTGTTTACCTTGTGCACAAAAGATGCAGTTTTCTTATGTGTTGATGACAGAGAAACATGGAAGATGCTGAGAAAATAATATTTAGTTCATCCTATAAAATATAAATTTCTTATTTTAAGGACTATTAATTTCTGTCTTTGCATTGTCAGCACCTACCAAAATGCTTGTCATATAGCAGGTGTTTAAAGAATGTTTGATCATTGATTTATTTTTTGCTTTTTACTGTAAAAAGTTCCAGGGAGCGAAAAGTGAATGGGGACAATTAATATTTTGAAAATAGCTTCCACACATGTGTTCCATTGCAATTATAAACCTCTTGCCTTCAGTATTTCATGGCTATATGTACTTTATGAGAAATATTAATTATTTGAATATAGTACTTTATTTTACTTATATAGGAAATTTTGGGAAGGACTCTCCACACCTGATTGTTTTTTTGAGAACCAATGTGATTCCAAATTTGACTTCAAAGTGACAGACTCTTCTTATCAGCTCTTTAACAACCTCTGAACATTTCCTCCTCCTTTACCACATGACCAATTCATTTATCCAAGTGGATAGCAATGTGAAAAGATGGAGTTCAAGACAAAGATTGATACTGAAGAAGTATCTCTTGAGTTAGATGTTAGCAAAATTCAAAAAAGACTAGCATAATTACTCCTACTCAATGTTTAATTTGTCTTTTCCCCCAAACTGTCGCCATGTGGACAGACAGTATTTTTCACTGCTTCCAGCTGAGAAAAAAACACAAAACTACATGCTCACATTTGTATCTCATTACTTTGCTGACTCCAGGAGATACAATCTATTACCAAATGACCCATCGGCAAGAGAATAAAAAGAAATAAAGGGTCCATTTTAAAGTATACATTTATGCATAAACATTGGAGAATAATAAATTTTAAAGGCAGTGATTTTAAGTTTCCAGGCAACATCTTAAATGAAAAGCAGTAAGTGATTTGCGCTACTTCAAATGGCATTCTGATTCAGTGAAGTAAAAAACCATGCCTTCAGGTTTAAAGGGGATTAGAAGGCTACCTTGGGGAAGCAGGGAGTGCCATAAATGAGGTTCATAAAGTGGAAAAGAACCATTTGTAAAAATACATAACACATATTGGTAGATTGCCCATAAAGCCAAATGTCTCCACTTGGAATGTTGGTGCTAGAAATGTGAGAGATAGAGATTGTATATTTGACACATGAACTTCTTTTCCTGAAAAGCTTGGGTAAGATGCCTGTACCATAAAGGAAAAGATGTACTTGGATTATACAGTGTGTCTCTTGGTTCTGTTGTACCTATGGGTCACATTCTGACAGAACTAAAATCCATAGAAAGAAAATAAATCTAGGTCTGAATATTCAGCAACAATCCACTATAACACTTATAAAACACTTAAGTGGCTTTGTGGCCTATTGAATGAATGGAATATGGTTTTTGTTTTAATAAACTCTGAGAATAGGTAGAGATCCAATGCTATCAATAAACCTTAAAACCCATTTTAGAAGCCTCTATTAAGAAAAGTGACCCTTAAGTGATAGAATTTGGTCTAGGAAGTGGGAGTGGGAGATGTGTCAGGAAGGCATTTGTGAGGAAACATATTTAGAGATGTTATTTTCATAAGTTTTTCTGATTATTATTTTCAACATAGAAAAACTAACACTTTGCCAAATCAAGTTTCTAATACAAGTCCAATTCACCAACTGGTAATTCCTGCCATTCAAGTTTTGTCTGATATGTCATTGAAAAAAAAGTCCTAGTCTATATATCTTTGTTCTTATTGCTCTAATTTCACTTTCATTCTTCATTTATGGCAAATAGAATAACAAATATTGGAGCTAAAAGGCACCTTAAAGTCATGTATTCCAACATCTTCCCTTTGTAGTTAAGGAAACAAATAATCTGATACTACTTATGTAATTTTATGAATATAAATTTTTGAAATAGAAACTGGTCAATATTTGCTGAACACCTATTTATAAGGCGTAGATTTAATGTGCGTGTGTATGTGTGTGTGTACGCTTGTATTTGTGTATGTGTGTGTGTATGCAGGGAGAGATGACATATATAAAATGTAACTGAAAAAGTCAGCATGTTATTAGCTGCAAATGAATGATAAAAGAGATGATTGGTCCTGTAGAGGTTAAAGAAAGGTACCAATTGTTCATCTAGAAGGGATCTTTTGCTGTTGTTAAGTAATTTCAGTCATGTTTGAGGCTTCATAACCCCATTTGGGCCATGTTAAGTAATTTCAGTCATGTTTGAGTCTTTATGACCCCATTTGGGGTTTTCTTGGCAATGTTTCTGGAGTGGTTTGCATTTTTTTCTCCAGTTCATTTTACACGTAAGGAATTCTGAAATAAATAGGGTTAAGTGATTCATCCAGGCCGTCTAGCTAGTAAGTGTCTTAAGCCAGATTTGAACTCAGGAAGATGAGTCTTCCTAATAACAAGTTCAGTGCTCTATCCAATACACCACCTAGCTGACTCAGAAGAGATAGAGTGGAATAGATGTTTTGTTCTAAGCATGAGTAACAATAGGAACAAAGGTATGTCCTCAGGCAGAAAAGTTTTGGGTGCTTTGAAGGGCAAGGAGAAAAGAAGCATGGTATTTTCACTAATGTAGAGTACTTAGATAAAGGTCAGAGTGCTGACCTGAGGAAGAATCTTTTGTAGAATATGGAAAAGAATCACAAAAGGTGAGAAGGCATAGATGGGATCTGATCTGCATGGATAGAAGGAATACTGACAATGATGAGATCCAAGATTCATTGAAATAAGTTTAGAGTTCAGCCAAAAAGAAATGTTCAGTAGGTAGTTAAACATGAGGAGTTGGAACTGAAAAGATTTTTCATGGGACTAAAAAGGAAGATCAGCAAAAGAAATTTAAAAAGCAATCAGAAGGGGAAAAAATGAACTATGGTGGTTCCATTACAAACTAAAGCACAAACACTTCAAGGAGAGGAGTGTCAATTATGTTAAGTGCTGAACAAATGTAAGGGCTTGAAAGAGTCACGTTTCAATATCATGGGATGGGTGAAAGCAAAATTTCAAAAGATTAAGGAGAAAATGAAAGACAGGCAATAAAAATGTATTGGACACTTAATATATGGTAGAGCTACTTACTATACTAAACTCTGGAGCTACAAATATAAGCAGGAGATAAGATCATCCCTGGCCTTCAAATAGCTTACAATTTAATGAGAAGAATAAAATATAAGAAATGGTCAGGGGAACAATGTAGCCATATAGAAACATAGTAGAAAAAGTCTAGAGTCAAAAGTGGAGCTCAGAGAGGACATGTCTAGGCTGGACTTCAAATGAAAGTTCTGGGAGGAGGAAAGAGTCACAGGCAAGGAGTGTACTTCCAGCATGAGATAGCCAGGTCACAGTGAAATTTCAGTTTGAGATTAGCTACTGTGGCATGATGGGAAAAGCGCAGAGAGTCAGGAGTAATGCCTAGTAAGTAACAAAAGATGATGAAGAAGAGCAGGTTGCAGATTTAGACTATTCACTGAAAATTTGACAGTGAAAGAAAAGGTAATGCTAAGGAAGTAAGTAGCTTGCACTGCAGTCAAGCAAAAGCGTAAGAGATAAGGAAAACTTCATTAAAATCTATATAGACTTTTATGAGCCCATGGAAGGCTAACAACTGTGATTTTATACTATAAGGAATGAGTGAAATATATAATGGATTCCTGTGAATACATAAAAGTAAAATTTGTGTATACAATTTGGACCTTTCTTGCCTGAATCTCCATTTTTGGGGTGGGCATAGTGGAGGAGTGAGCAGGAGACGTAGAAGGCTATTTTGCTATACAAACCTAAAATATTATATAACAATGAGAGCAAAGATTATAATTATGGATTGTGATGAAGATGTTGGTGATAGATTATACCTACATATGAGAACAATCTGTAATTTTATAAGCTTGGAGACCTCATGGTATAGCATCTCTTTCTAATATCTGCTTTTCAGTAGGTAAGCCTTAGAGACTTGCCTACGGTGCTAACAGATCTTGCCTGGAGTCACATAGCTAGAACGTATCAAATTTGTGTTTAAACCTAGGTTTTACAGATTTCAAACCTAGAACTCTACCTGAGGACAGTATTAACTGACTGTATTTATTCTCTATTTTACATAATAGCAGATACCATGTCGCTTTGAGTGGAAAATAAATCAACCCAAAACATTTTTTTAAAGATCAACCCTTTCAAAAATTATTTTGATGAAGTAAAACTGAACTTAAGGTTGGTCAGTTATTTTGATGCATGTAGGTCTTCTGTCACATAAAATAATGCTTTTCTTAATCTGGATTACATTGCTTGAAGCAATGTTATTAGATATAGTTTTTCTCCTATTATTTGTTGGGATATGACTAGCTGGGCTAAATAGTCAATAGTTATAGAAGAAATATAACCTACCCAAATAGATTCACTAATAACACTAATAAGTATTTGTGTTTTTGTGCTTGGTACTAAAAACACATGAAGACGAGTACTTTCTGTGTGCCAGGCATTGTGTTAACAAATGTTGGAGAAATGGAAAATATACTTGACAGTCATTCTACACATTTTCATGCAACTATTAAGAGCTTTAGCTAGATTTTATACTTTCAATTTCTGAAAAGAACGAAGGGCATGTGGTCCACCCACAAACATGCTAGTGATATTTCATGGTTTATTTGTTGTTATTTATTTTTTTCTGAAAGTGACCTACCAAATCTTTATGTTCTGGCTCTATTTCACCTCTGAAACACCAAAGAAAACAAGGTCACCACAAAGTCATAGAAAGTATCACAGCTTAAAATGTTGCTCTTTGGGATTGATGAATAGTTTCAATTTTCTCAGTTCCATGACAAAGGGAATTGGAGCAGTTCTTTGGAGATCCATAAGAGGATGGAAGCAGCTGGATGAAAAATGACATTTCTAGAAGTGTTCGTGGCAAGGTTAGAATGTTTTAAAAATGAAAAGCTTAATGTTCTTCAGAATTCAGGCGAAGAGCTGGTGATCTTATGGATGGAAGAAGTGGAGAACTGAGGAAATATTAGAAAGGATTAATTAACATTGATATGATGCCTAAATTTATAACCCAATACATGTGAGAAGAGTGGATAAGTATCACAAAAACAAAAATGACCTTATGGTTTAGGATACTGGAGGCTTAAGACCTGGCTATTAATCCAGTCTTTCCTTGTAACTAGTGCAGCATCTTTAGACATGGTAGATACTCTCTGTGTTTTGGTTTCTTCATGCCTATTAACAAAGTTGAAAGCTTGAATGGATTGGGTTCAAAATTCAAGGTTTCTCAGCAATAACTCTAAGGATCATGTTTGAGACAGCTATGGGGAAGTGGATAGAGCCCTGGGCCTAGAGTCAAGAAGATCTGAGTTCAAATCTGGCCTCAGAAAAAATATTAGCTGTGTGACCTTGGGAAAATCACTTAACCTGTGCTTGCCTCAGTTTTCTCAACTGTAAAATGTGGATAATAATAGCACTTAGCTTTCAGGGTTGAGATAGTATTTGTAAAGGACATACTTACATAGCATACTTCAAGGATGTTGCTGTTCCGTCATTTCAATCATGCCTAATTTTTCATGACCCCATTTTGGGGGTTTTCTTGGCAAAGATACTGGAATGGTTTACCATGTTCTTCTCCAGCTCATTTTACAGATGAGGAACTGAAGCAATCAGGGTTAAGTGACTTGGCCATGGTCACACAGCTTGTGTCTAAGGCCAGGCTTTTCTTAAGTCACAAAAATCAGTCTTGAATCCAAGCCCCAAACTCTGTGCACTGTGCCATCTAGTTGCTTTTCCTACATAGTAGGAATATATAGAATATATCAGTTTTGTAGAATATATAAATATTCTCTCCCCCCTGCCCTTGGTGCTACCATTCTAGGACATCCAAATTTGGTCCATGTCTGTCTATGACTTTATAGTTCCTATGCAAATATTCACACTGACAAAACATCTTTAACATGATAAAGAACACCAATGCCTCACACCTGAACCAGAAACTGAAAAGACACTCTTCCACTTGTTTACGAGAGACTCATGCTTTTGACATGAACTTGTGCAGCTGTAATGACTTAAGTTACTGCTATGGTTAGGCCTCTCCTGATAGAGTAAAGAATGTGGTATTGCTAGGGAGTCAAACTGTTAGGGAGACCCTCACCAGAGCCCTGCGGTATTGCTTTAGATCTAAGATGCCACACATCATAGCAGAAAACTTGTGGAGAGCCTCACCACTCAGTCAAAGAACTGAGGTCTACTTGAAATCGAAACCTCCTTCTCTGATCTGATGTACAGCCCACATGATTTCAGTGAAGGGCAAAATCTGGATTTGCTCCTCTGCATCTTGTTCCAATTAGTGCCTCATTGTTTCTTGGTTTTGGCTCCCTCACCTTTTGGCTTGAAACATGCTCTCTTTAGCTTGGTCCCAGAGTTTCTTTGCTCACTTGCTTGCTTTCTGCTTCTCATTTGGGTGCTGCTGCTATATGATATAGGCAGCATCTCTCTCTAGTACACGTAAGCGTTCAACATGGTACTGCTCTCATTTCTAATGAGGCTGGGGTCATCAGTAAAGCCACTGTTGCTCCTAGCTTTGCTTCTGCTCCCAATGATGCTGCTGCTGCTACTGTGGTAAATGTCATCATTGTCTAGCAGCCACCACAACTCACTGTTTGAAGAGTGTGTCACAACTCTTAAAGGGAGTTAGCCAGGGCCAGTGTATTTCTGGGCTAATTAAAATATTTCCAGCTCTTTGGTTAGCTAGCCTTACTTGTTCACAAAAGGGCATTTAGGTGCCCATGAAGAAGCCACATCATTCTCAAACCTCACTAACCTGCCTACTTCTCCTTCCCTGTAGGTCTTTCTGTATTACTACCGGCATTATCTTTCCTGGACTAGTCTCCATGCTATCTTTCAAACAACACTTTCCATATCTAGATTCCAGGCATTTTCACTGTCTCCCATGTCTGTTACAGCCACCCTCCTCCTCTCTACTTCCTAACTTCCTTCACTACTCAGCTAAAGCCCCTTCTTCTGCAAGAAGTCTTTCTTAATAGTACTGAATGCTCGTAACTTTCATTAATTATTTCCAATTTATCTTGTATATACTAGCCAGTGCATAGTTGTTTTCTTTTCTCCCACAATAGACTATGAGCTGTCCCAGAGCAAGGATTGTTTTTTTTCTCCTTTCTTTGTACCATTAGAGCTACATTATCTTTAGAGTACAACCTCCAGAAAAAAACATTCCAACCTTTTTCAACTCCTTTTCTTTTTAAATTTCATTGCCTTAAGCTACACCAAGCAAATTACTCCAAGACTCAGAGGATTCTCAAGGAAATACTAGACACAATGGAAGAAAAAAGGAGGGGGTTACTATCAATGCTGGCACAGCCATAAAGCATTAAAATATAACATGAAGAGGTTAATGAAAATAACTATTTCAGGTCTCAATTTTTTACAATTTTAAGCAGCCTGTGTACATTATTAGAGTAACCACTAAAGAAACTTTGGAGCTCTGACAGCCCAGAATAACAATAGCTCAGTTGTGATTTCTCTTTACAAGTAAACCTAAGAATAATGCAATTTAAATCTATTGTTTTTTGTTTGTTTGTTTGTTTGTTTTCATATTTGAGTACTTTTTCCCTTAATGACCTGTTACAGAGGCACTATAGTAGAAAAAAAAAGTCTGGATCTGGAGTCGGAAGACCAGGAATCAAGTCTTGGCTCAGCTACTGATTAGTTATGTGTTTTTAGTTTTCTAGACCTGAGTTTTCTTATTTGTGAAAATAATAAGGTTGAACTAGATAACCTCCTGGCTCATCATTGTGTTTTAGTCCTTTAGAATCTTTCTTTCCTTTTTTCTCTTTTCTTCCTTCTTTCTTTTTCTTTCTTTTTTCTTTCTCTCCTACATTCCTTCCTTCTTCCTCCTTCCTTCCCTCCTTCCCTCCTTCCTTCCTTCCTTCTTTCCTTCCTTCCTTCCTTCCCTCCTTCCTTCCTTCCTTTTTTCCTTCCTTCTTTCCTTCCTTTTATTTTTTTTTTTGTTTTCATAATAGAATGATGGAAGCAGTGTTTAAGAGATTTTTTCAAGACTAACTGGCATACTTGTATGCTCTTTCTACATGCTAGTCACTAATACTGGTACAAGGAACAGTCAGTGAAATGTCCAAGAGCGTTGTCAGAAAGGATGCATGTAAATACTGAATACCTCATTTAGCATAGCATGGCATGGGGACCAGAGTGTTAGGCTTGTAGTTACAAAGACCTGTTTTCCAACCTTTTCTACTTACTACTTGGGTGACCTCTGCAAGTCATTCAGCTTTCCTAACCTTAGGACTTATCTACTGTTATAGACCTCTTACAGTTTACTTTGTTGGAAAGCTTCATTGTTTCTACTTTGTAGATATTTCTGTATGAAATTTATATTGTGCTTGAGGCTAAAAGTTGTTGGGGTTTTTGTTTGTTTTAAGGTAGAGGATTTTTTTTTAATTTTTAAATTTTTTAAGTATCCTAGAAATATTTGTTTAATCCTAATTAGAGCAAATAAAATGAAGTAAATATATCAAAATACTTTGCTTCAGGCACATTTTCCAAACCAGACAAAATGTGATGAAAAACAACCTTTTATCTTTCAAAACCGAACAAAATTGACAAGAAAGCAAACTTTATTCTTTCCTTTACCATAACAAATATTTGAAGTACTCTTTCGTGACTGTTTGATTTAAAAAAAAAAGTTTCAAATAAATACAGAGAATACAGGGTTGTGTATTCTAGTCTCAGTTCTTCCAGGTATTAACTTCTTTCCTTTGACCAAGAAATGTGAGCCCTCAATCTAGGTCATGGTTTCTTCAGGTGGAACTTGGAAGGGAAGACTGAGATCCAGAGTGGTGGCCTGAGCTTTAACTGAAGTGATGTTCAATCAACTAATGAAAGGATGAGAAATGGGTCACATACCATGCTCCCTTTCCTAGCCAAGAAGAGATTTGTTTTCAAAACAATCACACCTATCCTTATTCCACCTCTGCTAGGCTAGCCTCTAATCTCTTCCATTCTGAGCCTGGTGTTGGCCCCTCAGGGCAATTATAAGAGCTAAGTGGCCATCAAAAGTAAGAAATACCTATGCATGTACTGTTGGGAAAAAATATCTTCTTGAACCTTTTACCCCCAGAAGGCTTACCTCCTACCTCCCAGAACACCTGTTGGCTTGAGACTGGCCTTTCAATTTTAGAGAAATAAGTGGTGAGTAAAAACCTGTCTCCCTACTTTTGATTTGGGGAGACTGCTCCAAAATTTCATTGTTATCTTCCATTCCTCATTCACTTTCCTTCCTCCCCACCCCACAGGTTCAATTAGTTGCCAAATATTGCTTTTATTTCCACAATATCATTTGTGTCTGTTCTACACTCTTTCAGTCATCTTCCAAGTTCAGGTCCTTACCACCTGTCTTCTATACTATAGCAATTAGTATAACCTTCCTGTATAAAGTATCTAATATCTTAGAGAAATATCTTCTCTAGTTCATTCATGCCACATAATTCTTTTCAGGTAACTTTTGTAAACCCAAATCTAATCAATATCATTTATCTATTCAGCAATCTCCAGTGGCTCCCCATTGACTATAGTATCAGATATTATTTCACATTTATCTCTCCTTAAATTTCGATTTCTCTTCAATGTTTTTATGTAAAATATTAACATTAATAGTAATCTATAGGGTTATATGCTTTTTTAAAAAATGATAGTGATGACATTTTTAAAAAGTTAGAGACCACTAACCTCAGTGATTTTCGTTTTCTTTAAATTCCGAAAATTCTAAATAAATCTGATTGTGTATTATCTTAGCAAATTACCAATTGTGTAGGAAGCTTAAGTAAATAACTTGCTTGATAGCTTGACTCATCAATAAGCATCTAGTATAAACATGGGAAATAATTGAAAACAAAAATTACAGTTTTGTTTTATCTCTTGAATTTAAAAATAAGTTTAAGAAAATAGCTGAATCAGATTATATTCACTTACTGGACTGAATCAGTTGCTTTCAAACTGAAACACTGAAACTGGATTTGCTTAGCTTTTTTTTTTTTTTAAGCCAGTTTGTATAGCTTTTGGTGTGACATAAAACACACATTTTGGGAAACATATTTCTTCTGTTTATTATACCCATCCTTTGAGGGAAATTTGTGGTCATAAATGCAATTTCAGATACTCTTTGTGCTTATTGTAGCAGAAGGTCCAAAACAAGGAGTAAGGGTACATAGATTTAGAGGATAAACTTCATCTCTAATCTTGTAAAAAATATATTACATTTCAGCTGTATTTTACTTTGTTCAGAGTAATGAATGTGACTCTGTGGGAGAAAAGAATTAGAAAACAATGTATTTGCCCTTGGTCTTGGTACTTATTTCCACCATGCTCATTTTGAAACTGAAAATTAGGACATTAGGACACATTCTTTCAAATTAGCTAGAGGGTAGAGAATATAAGAAATCTGATGGAGGCAGAAGAAACTAGACAGATCAATTCTTGTCATAAAATTGTTATAAAAATCAGAGGGACATTTTAAAGCATTGACATGTAGCATATAACTTATTTGTTCAAATTTAATACCGCTTTACAACTTCGAAATGTTTACTTGTCAGTTTTCATTTATGACAGAAGCAAATTAAATATATTGGGACTAGCAGAAGTGGGTTTTGTTTTATTATCACTGATAAGAACATGTATCAGTGAACCCAACATTATTTGGGGCTGAGTTTCCATCTGCTATAGCACAGAAAGCTTCCTAAACTTTTCAGTCATTATTTTAAAATGATTTCCTAAACTTGTTAAGTAAAGTATGCATATAAATCATATATTCTTAAACTTTTCTATTTTGTATATCCCTTTGGGAGTCTGGAAAAATCTATGGGCCCTTCTCAAAATAATATTTTAAATGCATAAAATGAAATATATAACATTAGGAAGAAAACCAATTATATTGAAATATTATATTTAAAAAAAGTTGTAGATCAGATGAGGAAACTGAGGCTAATAGAAGCTGTATTACTTGTCTGGCTTTACCTAGCAGAGGAAGTATCTCAAATCTTCTTGCAAAGAAGTCCAACTTCTATCCATTAGACCTCTTAGATGTCTCTCACATTTTATCATATGAGCTATATGTATGATTGCTATAAAGACTACATCAATATATTTTGAGTCACATGGATGAGGACCTTGATTACTTTCATAATTGCTCATTAATATTTATCTTCACAAACGTCTCTTCCATATTTTCTGAAAGACCAAGGAGGTGGGGTGGGGGGGAATGAGAAGGAGAATGAGAAAGATAGAAAGAAAAAAATAGTAAATTAACTGGGAGATAGAGAACTGATTTGATCAAATCTTCCCTTAGCAATGAAACAGCAGGAATGAGCTGAAATGATTGAGGTTTAGTGTCTAACACATATGAGTGAGGTTAAAATCTAGCATCCAATATGATTTTCATTTCTAGCACTAAGTAACAAGATAGATTTTAAAGCTATTACTGAGAAACAAGTCAGTAAGGAAAAACAAGTAAGTGATACATAGCACTCAGAAAGCCAAGTTACAAAACTAGAGGGAAGTAGCTCTTTCTTACTAGCTATCTGTGATTCATCAGAGGAAAAAATAATTCTTATGCAATGGGATTCTTCAAGTAGAAGAAATTTCACCATTTAGTAGGATTAGCAAATGATGTTAAACTGTGTTGTTTATATTTTCTTTTGTTAAATTTATGAAAAATCAAAAACTTTTATTTTAAAATTTTCCTTTGCTTCTTTTTTTCAATTTTTAAGTTCAAAATGTGCTAGCATTTGATGTAAGCATGATAAGCCTGATGCTGCTAATGAGAGCTAGCATTTGTACGGCATCTGATATATCCAGATACTGTTTCACATACTTTAAAAATATTATATCATTTGTTCCTCACAATTACCCTGGGTGGTAAATGCTATTTTTACCCCCATGTTACTAAGAAAATGAGGAAACTGAGACAGAAGTTAGGCGCCTTGCCCAAGGTCAGACATGTAGTAAGTTATTCTGTCATGACTGACTCTTCATGCCACCATTTCGAGTTTTCTTGGCAAAGACGCAGGAAAGGTTTGCATTTAAATATCTGAGGTCAAATTGGAACTTGGGTATATCTTACCCAAGGCCAAGCACTCTCTCAACTATGGTACCTAACTGCCTAGCATGAGTTTTTTTGTTTGTTTTGTTTTGGTTTCAATTTTTTAACACCTAAGGAGGCATTTGTTTTTTGTCTGTTTTAGTTTCTAAACATTAGAGGCAGCGTGGTGAAGTGGGAAGAACTTGTTGGATTTAGAGTCTGTGGATTTGGGTTTGACACTTACCTCTGCCATTTATCACAAGCATAACATGAGGGAAGTTGTTTAACCAGTCTAGAGTAACAGATCTTTCACATCTTTTCCAGTTCCAAAGATATGATCCCAGTTAATTATATTTCCTTGTAAGCTTTAGAGGATGGAGACCCTCTTTTATTTGACATTGTATCTTCTCCAGCACCAAAGCAGATTGACTTGAATATAGATACTTAGATGATTGATGAATACAGTTGAATTGTGTAAATAATAATTTCTAATAAATCTGTATTGTTGCTCACTTCTTTCAGTCATGTCTAACTCTTCATGACCCCATTTGGTGTTTTCTTGGCAAAGATATTGGAGTGGTTTGCCATTTCCTTCTCCAATATCTATATTGGTATTTTTTTTGTATTTTTCTTTTTGAATACAAATTTATTTAAAGCTGCTCAAATTTAAATTGTTTTCTCAAATAAATGTTTGTTTTACATCATTTTCCTGATAGCTTCATTTAGTCCTTTATACATTTTTCTATATTTATCAAGTTTATTTAAATAATTGAAATAATTAAGTAAACTTTTTCTTCTATTTCCCAACCATACTTTAATTTTCTTATAGCTCAGCTACTCCAATCATTTTTTTAGACTCTATTTGTATTCAAGTTAGTGTGTGATGATAATCTACCTCCCAGCTAGGACCAAAGTTCATATCTACTTCTGATACATGTTGTCTACATAATATTAGGTGAGGCATTTAAACTCTCAATATTCTAGAAAACTATCTAGCACTATAAGTTGCAAAGAAGGTGTTGACATGCATTGATAAAGGGAATTTTCTCAGCAGAGATCTTCCTATGTCAGTGAAATAACAGATTTGGATCCTACCTTATCTTTGTGATGGAAAACCAGAATCTTATTAATCACAGAGAGTTGCCTGGGCATGTTGAAAGAGTAACTTGCACAAAGTATTACTGAATCCGAGCCTGACTAACACTCTTTCCCATATGATTCACTGCCTCTCACTCTGAGTGCTATTGTAATTATGCTGAAACACTTATACCAGAAACTCTTTATTTTCCATGGTCTTATTATATTATTCTGCTCTTTACTCCTACTAGTTTTACCCATTATCAGTCTTCATTTTTATTCAGTAGTGTGTTAAAATTACATCCCATTCTGGTCACCTAACCTTATAATAAAGATAATAAGCTTATTAGTAATCAGTATAAAAGAGTAATTGTACAGGGGTGGAAACAGGATGGTGGAGAAGAAGCAAAGACTTGCTAGACATCTCCCCCCAAGCCTAGCCAAATACCTGTAAAAAATAACCATAAACAAATTCTGGAGCTGCAGATCCCACAGAATGATGGAGTGAAGCAAATCTCCAGCCCAAGGTAGCCTGAAAGATCAACAGGAATCATCTATCTATCACACTGCCCTGGGAGCAGACCACAGTCCAGCATGGGCTATGCTGGCACAGATAGGACCTGAACAAGTCTCAGGGGAGACTGAATCTCTGGCATCTGTGGCAGTTTCTGGACTTTCCAACCCCAAAATACCAAGGACAAATTAGAAGGTCAGTAAAAAAAAACAAAAAACAAAAAAAATCCTGTTCGACCTGTATGAGTGAGTAGAGTGCTCAGGCCCCAACCCCAGAGCAACAGAGGGAGTGGAAGAGTCTACAGCAGCCACAGCAGAGGCAGAGACAGTTGCTGTTTCTTGATCTCTAGTCCACACACTGTGAGGGCATCACGCAGCTGATCTGGAAGCAGATAACTATCTTAACAAAGAGCTCAAAAGTCAAATAAATGGCTGGGAAAATGAACAAAAAAACAGAAAAATAATCAGACTTTAAAATCTTATTTTGGTGACAAGGAAGAACAAAATGTATAAACAGAAGACAATAAAATCAAAACTCTTACATCCAGACCCTCCAAGAAAAATATGAATTGGTCTGATGTCATAGAAAAGCTCAACAAGGATTTTGAAAATCTAAAAAGAGAAGAGCAAAAATTGGGAAGAGAAATGAGAGTGATGAAAGAAAATCATAAAGCCCAAGTCAACTGCTTCCTAAAGGGCACCCAAAAACGCTGAAGAAAATAATACCTTAAACAATAGACTAAACCAAATGCCAAAAGTGATCCAAAAAGCCAATGAGGAGAAAAATGTCTTAAGCAGAATTGACCAGATAGAAAAGGAGGTCCAAAAACTCATTGAAGAAAATAATTCTTTCAAGATTAGAATGGAGCAGATCTAATCTAATGACTTTATGAAAAATCAAGAAATTACAAAACAAAACCAAAATAATGAAAATGCAGACAATGTGAACTATCTCATTGGAAAAACAACTGGCCTGGGAAATAGATACAGGAGAGAAAATTTTAAAAGTTTTAGACTTTTAAACATGAAAGTCATTATCAAAAAGGAACCTCAATATCATCTTTCAAGGAATTATCAAAGAAAACTGTCCTGATAATATAGAACCAGAGGGTAAAATAGATATTGAAAGAATCCACCAATTGTCTCCTGAAAGAGATCTCAAAAGGAAAACTCCTAGGAATATCGCAGCCAAATTCCAGAGCAGTCTGGTCAAGGAGAAAATATTTCAAGCAGCTAGAAAGAAACAATTTGAGTGTTGAGGAAGCATAATCAGGATAACACAAGATCTAGTAGCTTCTATATTAAGAAATTGGAGGGCTTGGAATATGATATTCCAGAGGTCAAAAGAGATAGCATTAAAACCAAGAATCACCTACTGAGCAAAACTGAATATAATTCTTCAGGGGAAAAATTGATCATTCAGTGAATAGAGGACATTCAAGTATTCTTAATGAAAAGACCAGAGCGAAATAAACAAATTGACTTTAAAACACAAGAGTCAAGAGAGGCTTGAGAAAGTTAGCAGGAAAGAGAAATCGTAAGGGACTTACTAAATTTGAACTGTTTACATTCCTACATGAAAAGATAATATTTATAACTCTTGATACCTGTCTCAGTATTAGAGTAGTTGGAGGGATTATATACATATAGAAAGAGGGCACAGGATGAGTTGAATATGAAGGAATGATATCTAAATAAATAAAATTAAGAGGGGAGAGAGATATTGAGAGAAGGAGAAACGGAGAAATAGAATGGGATAAATTCTCTCTCACATAAAAAAAGTCAAGAAAAAGCTTTTTCGGAGGCGGAGCCAAGATGGCGGAGTGAAAGCAACGACTCACCTAAGCTCCTGGAAAAACTCCTTTGGATATCTCGGGGGGGAGAGTCTGACCAGACTTTGGAGGTGTAGAATCCAGTGGGAGACGGACTTTGACAGATTCGGAGCCCAGGCTGGACTGGAAGGTCCACGGGAGGGATCTGTTCCGCGGGGGTAAGACCCCCGGCGCACAGCGCAGCGCGGTCGGCGCGGCAGGGCGGAGGCGACCCGAGGGGCCCGAGAGTGGCGGGCGAGACCAGCGGAGCAGGAGATAAGCCAGGCCGAGCCAACGATATCAGCGCAACAGCCTTTGAAATCTTCAGCCTAAAGACGAGACTTCAGTGGGTCACTACTTGAACATCCAGGAGCTGGGATGCCGGAGTGATCAGTAAGTGCTCTCCCCTCCCCCCCGATGACCGTGAGGGAACCATAAAATTCTTCCCCAGATTAATCCTGGATCAGTGGGAACAGCAGAAGGGGGCGGGTGGTCTCATAACACCAGAGGCTGGAAAAGTGGCAAAGGGGGATTCTTCCCACCGTGGTGGAGGCTATCTGGAGGGACAGACGACCCAGGGCAGAGAAAATTCGCACTGAGACCCAAGCAAGCCTCAGCCCGGGAGACGAGCCCCAGGAGGGGCGGGAACACGCATTAGCCTCTAGGCGTGCCCCAGCCCTCCAGGGGAAAAGGGAAGACAATAGGGAAGCTGGGATCACCATCACCCCCGGACCTTGCCTTTGCCTCAGGCCAGCTGAGGAGATAGCCTGAGACCAGACCACACCTCCCACACACCTATCAAGCTAAACCCAGGGTTGATCTGGGAAACAACAACAACAACAAAAAAAAAAGCCTGCTTTTAGCCTAGACAAACATCAACTCAACTTAAAAGATCTGTATCTTCTGACTGAAAGAACCAAAAGCTACAACACTCAGCCAACATCATGAATCGGAAAAAGCAGACGAAAAGTGAAAAAACCATAGAATCTTTCTATGGGGATAAGGACCAAAATACAAACACCAAAGAGGTCAGAGCTGAGACTGTACTTCCATCTGAAACCTCAGATGGGACTATGAATTTCTCGCAAGCACAACTAGATTACCTGGAACGTCTGAAGAAGGATATAAAAGAAAAACTGGCCAATGATTTTAAAACTATAAAAAAAGAATTCACTGATGAGAACATCAATCTGAAAAAGAAAATTGAAGAAATGGAAAAGGAAGTTCAAAAATTAACTGGAGAGAATAATTCCCTAAAAGGAAGAGTTAATCAAACGGAAAAGGAAACTCAAAACCTAATAGGGCAAATTGATCAGATGGAAAAGGAAACCCAAAACCTAACTGGGAAAATTGGTCGAATGGAAAAAGAAGTACAAAAATTAAATGGAGAAAATAGCTCCTTAAAGGGAAAAATTGGCCAGATGGAAAAGGAGATGCGAAAGCTAACTGAAGAAAACAATACGATCAAGATTAGAATTGGGCAAGTAGAAACTAATGACTCAATGAGGCAACAAGAATCAGTCAAACAAAATCTAAAGAATGAAAAGATAGAAGAAAATCTAAAATATTTAATTGGAAAAACAACTGACCTGGAAAATAGATCCAGGAGAGAAAATCTAAGAATTATTGGCCTGCCAGAAACCCATGATGAAGAAAAGAGTCTGGACAATATCTTCCAGGAAATCATCAAGGAAAACTGCCCAGAAGTACTAGACTCAGAGGGCAAAATAGTCATCGAAAGAATCCACCGTTCCCCACCGGAAAGGGATCCCAAACTCAAAACCCCAAGAAATATAGTTGCCAAATTCCAGAGCTATCAAGTGAAGGAGAAAATACTACAAGCAGCCAGAAAGAAACAATTTAAATATCAAGGTCACACAGTCAGGATCACACAGGACCTTGCAGCTTCTACATTAAAAGATCAAAAGAATTGGAACCCAATATTCCGTAAGGCAAAGGAGTTGGGACTCCAACCAAGGATCAACTACCCAGCAAAGTTCAGCATAACATTTCAGGCAAGGAGAAAGTCATTCAACGAAATAAGGGATTTCCAGAGCTTCCTGACCAAAACACCAGAACTCAATAGACAATTTGATCTTCAAATGCAGGTCTCCAGAGAATCATAAAAAGGTAAACAGAGGGGAAAAAACAAAAACAAAAACTTGCAACTCAATTAGGGCAATCTGTTTACCTCCCTATAAGGGAAGATGATACCTGTTAATCTTGAGAACTGTGCAGCTATTATGATAAAAGGGATATATGTAGAGGGAACGGGCATAAACTAAATGATGTCATGTCAAAAATATGATTTAAGTATGAGAAGGGAATGTAATAGGAGGTGTGGAAAGGGGGAAGCAGAAAATGGCAAATTATATCACAGGAAGAAGTACAAAACTATAGTAGAGGGAAGGAGGGGAGGGAGATGAGCATTGTTTGAGAGGTACTCCCATCTGATTTGTTCAAAGGAGGGAACAATAATCTTAAGTAGATAATCCTAACTAGCTCTATAGGTAGTAGGAGGGGAAGGGGGAAGAAAGGGGAGGGTGGCTAAAAGGGAGGAAAGAAGCAATAAGAGTAAAGGGGACTAAAAGGGAGGGGGCCTAAAATAAGGAGGGGAAGGTTGCAGGAGGAGGGGTAGAAAAGTGAATACTATTGAGGAGGGGAAGGGAGACGGGAGAGTTAAAAGCACAAATGGTGGGAAAGAGGGTGGAGGTAAATACACAGATTGTAATCATAACTGTGAATGTGAATGGGATGAACTCTCCCATAAAACGGAGACGGATAGCAGAATGGATTAAAAGCCATAATCCAACAATATGCTGCTTACAAGAAACACATTTGAAATGGGGGGATACACATAGGATAAAGGTCAAAGGATGGAGCAGAATATATTGTGCCTCAGCTCATGTAAGAAAGGTAGGAGTAGCAATCCTAATCTCAGACAAAGCAAAAGCAGAAATAGATCTAATCAAAAGGGATAAGGATGGAAACTATATCCTGCTAAAAGGCACCATAGACAATGAAGCAATATCATTACTAAACATGTATGCTCCAAGTGGTATAGCATCCAGATTCTTAGAGGATAGGTTGGGGGAGTTGAAGGAAGAAATTGATAGCAAAACTATACTAGTGGGGGACCTCAACCTCACCCTCTCTGAACCAGATAAATCCAACCTCAAAATAAACAAGAAAGAGGTTAAGGAGGTAAATAAAACTCTGGATAAGGTAGATATGATAGATCTTTGGAGAAAATTAAATGGGAATAGAAAGGAATATACCTTTTTCTCAGTGGTACATGGAACATTTACAAAAATTGACCATGTACTAGGACATAAAAATCTCACAATCCAGTGCAGAAAGGTAGAGATAATCAATGCATCCTTTTCAGATCATAATGCATTAAAAATTACATGTAATAAAAGGCCATGGAAAGAGAAACCAAAAATCAATTGGAAACTAAATAATCTAATTCTAAAGAAGGATTGGGTTAAAGAAGAAATCATAGAAACAATCAACAACTTCATTCAAGAGAATGACAATAGTGAGACAACACACCAAAACTTATGGGACACTGCAAAAGCAGTTATTAGGGGAAGTTTTATATCTCTGAATGCTTACATAAATAAAATAGAGAAAGAGGAGATCAATGACTTAGGCTTGCAGTTGAAAAAGCTAGAAAAAGAACAAATTGAAAATCCCCAAGTAAATACCAAATTAGAAATACTGAAAACCAAAGGAGAGATTAATAAAATTGAAATAAAGAAAACTATTGAATTAATAAATAAAAGCAATAGTTGGTTTTATGAAAAAACTAATAAAATTGATAAACCTTTGGTTAATCTGATCAAAAAAAAGAAAGAAGAAAACCAAATTACTAACATTAAAAATGAAAGGGGTGAAGTCACCTCCAATGAGGAGGAAATTAAAACAATAATTAGAAACTACTTTGCCCAACTTTATGCCCACAAATTCGACAATCTAAATGAGATGGATGAATATTTTAAAAAATACAAATTGCCCAGATTAACAGAAGAGGAAGTTGAATACTTAAACAACCCCATCTCAGAAAAAGAAATTGAACAAGCCATCAATGAACTCCCTAGGAAAAAATCTCCAGGGCCAGATCGATTCACAAGTGAATTCTATCAAACATTTAAAGAACAGTTAATTCCAATACTACATACACTATTCTTGAAAATTGGGGAAGAAGGAGTCCTCCCAAATTCTTTCTATGATACAAATATGGTTTTGATACCCAAACCTGGAAGAGACAAAACAGAGAAAGAAAATTATAGACCAATTTCCCTAATGAATATAGATGCAAAAATTTTAAATAAGATTTTAGCAAAACGAATACAGCATCTTATCACGAGATTCATACATTATGATCAGGTAGGATTCATACCAGGACTACAGGGCTGGTTCAATATTAGGAAAACTATTAGCATTATCGATCACATCAACAACAAAGCTAACAAAAACCACATGATTATCTCAATAGATGCAGAAAAAGCTTTTGACAAAATACAACATCCATTCCTACTAAAAACATTGGAGAATGTAGGAATAAAGGGAACTTTCCATAAAATAATAAGCAGTATCTATCTAAAACCTTCAGCAAGCATTATATGCAATGGGGATAAGCTAGATGCATTCCCAATAAGATCAGGGGTGAAACAAGGTTGTCCATTATCACCACTATTATTCAATATGGTACTAGAAATGTTAGCTGTAGCAATTAGACAAGATAAAGATATTCAAGGAATTAGAATAGCCAAAGAAGAAACTAAGTTATCACTCTTTGCAGATGATATGATGATTTACCTAGAGAATCCCAGAGATTCAAGTAAAAAATTACTTTAATTAATAAACAACTTTGGCAAAGTTGCAGGGTACAAAATAAACCCACACAAATCTTCTGCATTCCTATATATTAGCAACAAAGTTCAACAGCAAGAGATAGAAAGAGAAATCCCATTTAAAGTTAGGGTAGACAGTATAAAATACTTAGGAGTCTACCTGCCAAAACAAACCCAGGAACTATATGAACACAATTACAAGACACTTTTTGCACAAATAAAGTCAGATTTAAGTAAGTGGAAAAACATTAGTTGCTCATGGGTAGGCCGTGCTAATATAATAAAAATGACAATTCTACCCAAATTAATATACTTATTTAGTGCCATACCAATTAAACTATCAGACAATTACTTTCTAGAGCTGGATAAAATAATATCAAAATTCATTTGGAAAAACAAAAGGTCCAGAATATCAAAGGGACTAATGAAAAGAAATGCCTGGGAAGGTGGCCTAGCGCTACCAGACCTTAAACTGTACTATAAAGCAGCAATTATCAAAACCACTTGGTATTGGCTAAGAAACAGAGAGGTAGACAAGTGGAATAGACTTGGCACTCAAGATGTAGTAGGCAAGGAATATAGCAACCTTCTGTTTGATAAACCCAAGGACCCCAGCTTCTGGGATAAGAACTCATTGTTTGATAAAAATTGCTGGGAAAACTGGATAACAGTGTGGCGGAAATTAGGCATAGACCCATACCTGACACCGTACACAAGAATAAAGTCCAAAAGGGTACATGATTTAGGTATAAAGATTGATACCATGAACAAACTGGAGAAGCAAGGAATAGTGTATTTATCAGATCTATGGAGAAAGGAAGAATTCTTTACTAAAGGAGAGATAGAATGCATTATGAAATGCAAAATGGATAACTTTGATTACATTAAACTGAGAAGTTTTTGCACAACCAAACCCAATGCAACCAAAATCCGGAGGGATGTAGCAAATTAGGAAAAAATTTTTACAGCTAAGCTCGGGGATAAAGGCCTCATTTCTAGAATATATAGAGAACTGACCCAAATGTATAATCATACAAGTCATTCCCCAATTGATAAATGGTCAAAGGATATGAACAGGCAATTTTCAGAGGAAGAAATTAAAGCTATCTATAATCATATGAAAAAATGCTCTAAATCACTATTGGTTAGAGAGATGCAAATCAAAACAACTCTGAAGTACCACATCACACCTATAAGATTGGCAAACATGACAGAACAAGAAAATGATAAATGCTGGAGAGGATGTGGGAGAGTTGGAACACTAATTCATTGTTGGTGGAGCTGTGAGCGCATCCAACCATTCTGGAGAGCAATTTGGAACTATGCCCAAAGGGCTACAAAAATGTGCATACCCTTTGACCCAGCAATATCGCTACTAGGACTATATCCCCAAGAGATCATAAAAATGGGAAAGGGTCCCACATGTACAAAAATATTTATAGCAGCACTCTATGTAGTTGCCAAAAACTGGAAGTCAGGGGGATGTCCATCAATTGGGGAATGGCTGAATAAATTATGGTATATGAATGTAATGGAGTACTATTGTGCCATAAGAAATGATGAACAAGAAGACTTCAGAGAGGCCTGGAAGGACTTATATGACCTGATGCTGAGTGAAAGGAGCAGAACCAGGAGAACTTTATGCACAGCAACAACCACAGTGTGTGAGAGTTTTTTCTGGTAGACTTAGATTTTTGTAATAACACAAGAACTTCTGAAAAAAAAAAAAATCCCAATGGTGGACCTCAAGGCAAAATGCCTTCCACACTCAGAGAGAGAAATATGGAAGTCACTCACATAATGTAGCAGATCATGTTTGTGTATGTGTATCTGTTTGTGTATCATGTTCTGATTTGTTATACGGATTCTTTCATTTATCTTAGTCTGACTACATAGCATGACTATAGTGAAAATATACTCAATAGGAAAGTATATGTAGAATCTATACAGAATTGTATGCAGTCGTGGGGAGGGAGGGAGGTAGTGGGGGGTGGGTGGGGAGGGATAAAATCGCAATTGTATGGCAGTGATTGTTAAACATTAAAAAAATTAAAAAAAAAAAGAAATAAAGCTGTGGACTAAGCATTTAAAAAAAAAAGAAAAAGCTTTTTCAACATAGGGGAAGAGGGGGAATGTGAGAGAGAAAGAGGGAATCTTACTCTCATCACATTTGGCTTAAGGAGGGAATAACATGAACACTCAGTTTGTTATGAAAATCTATCTTACACTACTGGAAATTAGGGGGAAAGAAGGTAAAGTGGCTTAGGAGGACAAAAATGGAAGGCAAATGGGAGGAGGGGGTAATTAGAAGTAAACACTTCTGAGGAGGGACAGGGTAAAAAGAGAGAATAGAAGAAATGGGGGGGAGGATAGCATGGAGAGAAATATAGTTATTCTTTCATATCATGACTGTTATGGAAGTGTTTTGCATGACTATGTATGTATAACCTATATTGAATTGCTTGCCTTCTCAGTGTGGATGTTTGGGAAGGGAGGAAAGGAGAGAAGTTTGAACTTAGTTTTTAAAATGAATTTTAAAAATTGTTTTTACATGCAACTGGGAAATAAGATATGCAGATAATGTTATATAGAAATCTATCTTGCCAAACAAGAAAATAAAACAGAGAGGACTGAGCAAGGGAGAGGTGCGATAGACCAGAGGGCAGATTAGGGGAAGGAATAATTGGAATGCACATTGTCTTGGGGTTGGTGGAGGGGAGATATGGGGAGAAAATCTGGATCTCAAAATCTTGTGCAAGTGAATGTTGAAAGCTTAAAATAAATTAATTAGTTTAAAAATGAATAGTAGTAGGAAATAAGATTGCAAAGGAGAATCAGAGAGTCATGTACAAACTGTCCCAAAGATCAAACAAGCATGATTAACAAATTGTGTCATATATTAGCCAAAATTCCTATCTGGCTAATATGTGCTCAGTCAAGTGAAGACATCTAGGAGCTGCTTGTTAAAGTTTCTGGTTCTATATGTAAATTTCAGGCAAAATTCAGACATCCATAGCTTTAGATCAGTGGATCATAAAAAAGGTATTAATAACATTAGAATACCTTATTTGAGGTGATTTAAATATGTTAATGAACCAACCTGAAGGTGGCAGAGATAGGTGAATAAATATGTACTCAACTGCTACATGAATTTAAAAGAAAATCTATTGTGAAATATCATGAAGGAGTGTGGTAAAATATTATAAATAAGTGTCAGAGTATATTTATCATCTGGCACCATTGATTCTTTCTGTAATATTTCAATAAATTTGTTTCACTTCTACTCCTTACTATTATAAGATGATTCTACTGATAATCTTCCACCATCTTATTAAAAGATTTCATGGGAACAGTTAAATGGTGCCGTGGATAGAACACTGACCTTGGAGTCAGGAGGACCTCAGATACTTACTAGCTGTGTCACTTAACACCTACACCAAAAAAAAGAAAGAAAGAAAGATTTCATGAATGAAATCATATTAAGGGTTGTTATTTTTCTGGACTTCCATATATCTCTTTGGACTAGCAGAGTAAAAGTTTGCTGAGTAAGATTGTAGGTTTTCTAACACTGTTTTTTGAAGAATTTGAAATGCTTGTGTCTGGAGAGCAAGCTCCATCATTGAGGTCAGAAATATTTGGGTACAAGTCCTACATCTAACATAAATTAACTGTATGATCCTAAAAAGGTCAGATAATTTCTCAAATGGTCTTATACCTCTGTGATTACAATGAAATGAAAATTTGTACCTATGATGCAGATCACAATCTATTCTCACTAGCCCATTTAGCTGGTATTTCTTTCCCACATTCTCTCCCTATCAGATTCATTATAGTTTTAGATATATCATTAATATATCATCATATATCATATATCATCAAACTAATTTTACAATTATGCATTTTATAGCTAAAGAAGTCATACTTGTCTCCCGATGCTATAATGTCAGTCCACATTTATTTTTTTTGAATCTATTTATAATGTATTTTATAGCCATCAGAACCTGGATATCATTTCTGCCTTTCTTTACTGCAATTATCTCTTATGTAATACAGAATGCTTCCATGGTTATTTATTCTATATGATAACTATTTCCATCTGTTATCTGGTTCAAGAACTTCAAGTGGACAGTTGTGTTTTTTTTTCCTTTCTCTCCTTCTTGTAGCTTAAAGCTGTTGTAACTAGATGAGCCAACCTCCACAGAGATGCAAGTTTTCTATTTTTTTTTTAAGTTGTACTCCCTCCCTGGCCAATAAAACTTAATTCCTGTCATGGTCCAAAGAATCAAATCCCATTCTCCAATCCAATCATCTTAGCCAGATGTTCACTTACTATATCCCATATCCTCTCCTAAGACTCTTTTTTTTTTTTTTGGCAGCATTAAATAAAACATGAGCAGTATCTCTAAGTTCTTTAAATTCCAGCCTACCATTTCCTAATTTCTATGGATTGCTTACATGTTCCTTTTGAGTATATAATATCCCTTTAAAGAGAATGACAGGAATGGAAAGTCAAAAATATGAGTTCTTTCTTCTACAGCTGTTCACAGCTCTTCATGCTTTTCATGGGTGGGATGGAGTTACAAGAATTAAAGGAGAAAATTAGTTTGGATATATGTATGTATATATGTATATACATATACACACACACGCACACACACAAACAAACATGGAGAGCTGTCAGGCACTTTACACTCCTACAAATTTGGTAGGTCAGAGCTTCTCCAGGACTCCCTTCTTTATATATATATATATAACATTTTCTCCATCACTTTCTTAAATATAGTCAAACAAAACAATAAGTCAAGCCCTGATTTATAGTGTTTGAGTCTTTTTGAGATTAATTAAATACTGTGTGTGTGTGTGAGAGTGTGTGTGTGTGAGTGTGTGTGTGTACGTGTGAAGAGAGTGGGACTGGGAAACATGGAAAGATTTAAACAATAGTTTTTCCCCTCCCCTTCTCACTCTCACATCTACCCCATCTCCATGCTAACTGAGTAGGATTCTACCATGGCCCTGACTCAAGGATTGGTGAGACCAGAACCACCATATCATCAGAAGAAATAGCCAGGCTGCTCATTCTCTTCTGCCCAACTTTGAGATTTGCTCCACCTCCCTGCTGATGGCCTTATCCCACTCAGACATGCTCACTAAACTTTCTACCTCTTTTATTTGTTGTCCTCCCTCAATTAGAAATTAAGCTCCTTAGTAGCAAGGAATGTCATGTTTTCTTCTCTCTCTCTCTCTTTCTTCCTTCCTTTCTTTCTTTCTTCCAACATTTCTAGTGTTTAACATAGTTCCTGGTACATAGGAGGCATTTGATTATCTATATATTATCTATCTATCCAATTCATCCCATCTGGCAAAGGGCTCACATTCAAGAAGAAAATAATAATGTTTTTGGTTATTTTAATAATTTACCAGAACAAAGAGTCTACATTAATGAGGGTCATCCTACAGAGTAAAAGGAGTCACTAATTACACCAGTGACTGACTCGGGTGGGTTAGACATGGTCACAAATACGGTTGGGTTTGGAAGTAAATCATGCTCTAGAAAAGACAGAGGATAGAATGGGGAAGGAAAAGGCAGAAAAAAAAAATTTTGCCACCAGAAAGAAGGGAGTCCTGGGGAAGCTCTGACCTAGCAAAATTATAGGAGTGTAAAGTGCCTGACAGCTCTCCTTGCCTGCTCACCAGTTTATTATGTATTAGAAGTAATATATTACTTGTTCCCATGTTACCACTGCTTATAGAAAGACAAGAATATCAGGTTGGGGCTCCGTAGTGACAAGACAGGATATATAAATAAGTGAGTCATTTATATGAGGTGATAATAGAAATCATCATAGTGAATAGACTTCCTAAAGGAAAGTAAGTAGAACAGAGAACACAGAATCAGACCAAGAAGAAAGTCCTTGTTTAGTAATCAAAAGAGAAACAGAAGCTAACAAAGGAAACTAGGTTAGGGATTGGAATTGTGGGAGAAACAGGACAATGTGGCCTCATGAAAGTTTGATAGTGGTTCTTATTCCTTTTAATCAGGCAGGAGATTGAGGGATAAAAATCAAGTTTTTGTCTTTCAGGTAGGCCAAGTTCCCTCCATCTCCACTCTTCTGCCTCAAAAGTTTTTCCTATCCCTCCATCACATAAATTAATAAGAAACTGCAAAGGTTATTGAATCTTAATTAAATACAATTTAGCCATGTTCAAAAGCCAGGCTAGAAGTACATTTATAATATTAGTGTATTCAAGGATCCTGCTGCCATTAACTAAAGACTGCATTTAAGCCAGAATAAACATGACTGAAGGACTTTACCTGAAGTGAAGCCATTTAACAGTGTACTCTTCAAAGTGAATAAATTGGAGGAAAAAGTAATGAAGACTTACATGACTTCAGAAGAATATTATCAAGGCATATGCAACAATAATGTTCTCACTTGTGGCTTCAATGCTAGCGAGGCTATTTTGTTCAACCATATGCTTTTGCTCCTAATTCCATTAAACACCTTAACTATCAACTCTATTGCAACATTTAAAATGCTTTATATTTTAAAATATAAATCTATGATAAGGTATGATATATAAATTTCAATGGTATAATATCATTTCTTTGGAATAACAACACCAGTATATACTGACAACTACTGTATCATCATGCTATTGTAGTTTTGTGAGGAAAGCATGTTTTTGAGACTTAAAATATAGGTAATTTGTCAGAAGTCCTCGTTTCATCTGAAAGTGCTTCATAATTATGCAGTCATTTCTAACCTGTCATTCAGTAGTTACAGGGTTTTATGAACACTTAGGAACAATTTCTATTATTAAATTTCCATCTGTGTTCAGCTGTAGATACAATAGTGAAATTGTCGAAATAATAGTTACACAATGGTTTTCACCAGCTACTGTTTCGTATGTCATTTTTTGATAACCAACTATCATTAGAGCCTTTTGTAGAATGCAAGAAAGTGATTATTTGTGCAACAATAGTGGTGATGTATTGAACTATTACCACACACCTCTGATAAAGCATTCCCACTGGTGGTATTCAGTGATTCCTTTTCCAGGGTTTGGGGATTATTGCTTTTTTAGTGTAAGTGTGAAACAACGATGCCAACATCTATTAAGGAGATAGTTGACAGAATCTTCATTTCTACAATTACTTAAATAAGTATGAGCAGTGTTTAAACAAATTCCTGAAAACAATAAACCCAGTGCCATACATATAACGTAAGTTTAATCATTGTGGAATTGAATATTAATAGCAGTATGCATTTCTGTGGTTCTTTCAGGTTAGAAACCTCTTTCTTAGCAAGAACAGTGTGAAGAAGACAGCGTATATGTATGCCATTTTATGGATGAGAAAACAGTCCTAGAGAAGTTGTGATTTGGATAAGTTCATAGGACTAGTTTTTATCAGAATCACCACTCGGACCTAAGTTGTCTCTTTCCCTTCTACTAGGGAATTAATCATTCCTTTTTATTCATTACCTTCTTAATCTATCTTTCCTCTTTTAAGAATGAACCCTCTACCATGATTCTTAGGCCGCATTCTAAAAGAAAAGATATAATGACTCAGAAAAATCCATATCTGCAACTAAATAAAAATATATAGTCTATGAATATCATTTAACATCTATTTTTCTCTTATGTTCCCTTTTTATTTTGTTCTCATAAGCATTTATATTTATGGAAAAGCTTAAAGTTTGCTTATTTCCATCAAATGATTGTATCTTGAATCAAAAATAAAAAAAATAATGGGGAGAGGAATGACTAGGAGAAGGAATGTGTGGCTGGATTGAAGGAAGAAAATGGCATAACCCATGAAAGCAGACTTAATATAAACCTTGTTGATTGACTGGATTCAACAGGCATAATCATCTTACATAATAATTTGCCATATATATGTACGTATACATATATACATACATATATACATATATACACATATATACATTCATATATACATATATACATATATATATTTTTTTTTTTAATGGGCAGCCAGGTGGAGCAGTGGATAGAGTACCAGACCTAGGACAGAAAGACTCTTCTTCCTGAGTTCAAATGTGGTCCTAGACAATTATTTGCTGTGTGACTCCGGACAAGTCACTAAACCCTGTTTACCTCAGTTTCTTCACCTGTAAAACGAGCTGGAGAAGGAATAACAAATCACTACAGAATCTCTGCCAAGAAAACCCCACATGAGGTTGCAAAGAGTCAGATATCACTAACAAATGTTTCAACAACAATGACAACCATATTAAAATACTTAAAGTTAAAGTAGCCTCATAGAACTAGAGGACAGGACCTGAGAAAATACTTATTCTAACTCAATCATTTTACAGATGAGGAAACCAGGTCCAGAGGGGCTAACTGATTTGCCCACAGTAATATGTTTTAAACTTCTGAGAGTGGATTTGAACCAGATAGTCTAACCTGGTATATTTATAGTTGAATAATAAAGCTATTACTTTACTTGTGATCACTGCATGTTTTCAATGGGCTTTGCAAGCATTATCTCATTTTATTCCTTCAAAATCAGTATGAGGTAGATAACACAGGTTCTCTCATTTTTGTTTTACCAATAAGGAAGTGAAGGGACAAAGAAGTTACATGGCCTGCCCATGACTATTCAGCTGAGTGTCCAATGAAGTCTCCGAACCCAATTCCAGAACACTTTCTATTATGTTTAAAAGCATTCTATACTTGTTTGTCATCTCATCTACCCATTAGAAAAAGTAATAGTGAATTTGCACATATTGTGTGTTCAAATTGCTTTTTATGGCAACTTTAAACGGGAAATGTGGTATATAACTACACTTTTTAGAAGTATGTATCATGCGATGACTTAAAAGAGAACAACCCTCTGCTAATTTGTTAGAGCAAAGAATATGAAATGGGGAAGAGTCTTTTAGGTTTCTTTCAGTACTCAGGATATAATTTCTGACGTAGAATGTAGCAATTCTAGAACTTGCACTATCAATATAAAGAACTCCTTCTGCAGCCATCTTCATCTGAGCGAGTTTTATTTCTTTAATTACATTTTATTTCTTAATGAATAAAAATCAATTTTCTTTCCATCTTACCATCCCTCCCACAGTGGAAGAAAAAAAAAGAAAAATAATCCTGGTAACAGTTATTCATAGCTAAGTAAAAAGAAATTCTGGATTGGCTGTGCTCCAGACATGTTTCTTATTCTTCACCTTGAGTCCATCACCTCTGTCAGAAGGTAGGTGGGCATGCTTCATCTCTAGTTGAATAAGATTTTCTTTTTTTCATACACAGACACAGACACAGACACACACACACACACACACACACACACACACACACACACCACATTGTTTAACATTCACTTCCATAAGATTTTGGCACCAAATTTTCTCCCCATCACACCCCTCCATCAACTCCAAAACTGGGTAATTTGATATGGGCTCTACATGTACATTCATACTGAGCCTATTTTCATATTAGTTATGTTATAAAGAAAATTTAAAACCAATGGGTGAAATCATGAGACAAAAGAAACGAGAGAGAGAGAGAGAGAGAGAGAGAGAGAAAGAGAGAGAGAGAGAGAGAGAGAGAGAGAGAGAGAGAGAGAGAGAGAGAGAGAGAGAGAGAGAGAGAGAGAGAGAGAACAAAGAATATGCTTCAAGTTTGATTCACATTCCATAGTTCTTTTTGTGATTGTGGACACCATTCTTCATCATGAGTCCTTTGGAGTTGCCTTGGATCCCTGTGTTGCTAGAGAAGAGACAAGTTTATCAAAATTAGTCATCACACATTGTGGCTGTTATTGTGTACAGTCTTCTAGTTCTGCTCATTTCACTCAGCAGCATTTCATTCAAGTGTTTCCGGATTTTGTCTGACGTCTGCCTATTCATCATGCCTTATAGCACAATAGTATTCCATTATATTCATATACTAAAACCTGTTAAAATATTCCCCATCATTTGAGGGCATCCTCTCAATTTCCAGTTCTTGGCCACCACAAAAAGAGCTGCTATAAATATGTTTTATACGTGTGGTTCCTTTTTCCCATTTGTATGTTTTCTTTGAGATACAGACCTAGAAGTTGTATCGCTAGGTCAAGGAGTATACACATTTTTATAGCCCTTTGTGTCTAGTTCCAAATTGCTCTCCAGAATGGTTGGATCAATTCACAACTACACCAACAATGAATTACTGTACCAGTTTCCCCACATCTTCTCCAGCATTTATCATTTTCATTTTTTTGTCATGTTAGCCAAGCTGAGGGGGGAGGGGTTTGCTGTGCCTCAGAGTTGTTTTGATTCACATTTCCTTTTATCACTAGTGATTTAAATCATTTTTTTTATATGGCTCTAGATACTTTTAATTTCTTGCTCTGAAGACTACCTGTTCATATCCTTTGACTATTTACCAATTAGAGGATTATTTGTATTCTTATAGGTTTCATTCAGTTCTCTCTATATTTTAGATATGAGGCCTTTATCAGGGACATGGGCTGTAAAAAATTGTTTCCTAGCTTTCTTCTTCCCTCCTAATCTTGGCTTTGTTTGTGCAAAAACTTTTTAAATTGAGTGTAAACAAAATTATCTACTTTGCATTTCAAAATATTCTCTATCTTCTGTTTGACCATAAATTCTTCCCTTCTCCATTAATCTAACAGGTAAATTATTCTTTACTCTCCCAGTTTGCTTATGGAATCAGACTTTATATCTAAATTATGTGCACATTTGGATCTTATTTTGTACATGGTGTAAGATGTTAGTCTATGACCACATTCTGCCATACTATTTTCCAGTTTTCCCAGCAGTTTTTGTCAAATAGTGAGTTCTTATCCTCAAAACTAGAGTCTTTGACTTTATCAAATAGTAGATTATGATAATCACTGACTACTGTGGCTTGTGCACCTAATCTATTTCACTGATCCACCACTCCACTTCTTAGCCAGTACCAAGTAGTTTTGATGATTGCCTCTTTGTAATACAATTTAAGATGTGGTATGTCTAGGCCATCTTCCCTAGCATTTCTTTTTATTAATTCCCTTGATATTCTGGAACTTTTGTTCTTCCAGATGAATTTTGTTATTATTTTTTCTAGCTCTATAAAATATTTTTTGGTAGTTTGATAGATAAGGCACTAAATAAGTAAATTAATTTAGATATATAATGGCAAGTAAAATTAGGACCTTTTGCTTTTAGTTTTTCTTTTAGTATAATCAAGTGCCTTATTGAATCTTGCCTTTATCAATCAAGAGTCTTTACTCAGAGTAAAGTATAGAAACAAGAGTTTCTTTAACTTGAACCGGTATATGTATTTGTATTGTTAATGTGATTAAAGATCTTCCCCATCCATTAATGGGCTTGCCCATTAAGGACAGTTTGATTAGGGAAGATTTGTAGGAACACCCACAACTTTTGTTAAGGAGGCACTGGTTCTCAAGGTTTGGGATGCCCTCTGGCTCTAAAAAAGGTATGAAGACTCTGAGGATGAGGTTTTACTTTGGGACTTAATTTTAGTAAGAAGCCTTGAGTGCAAGAGGAGGACTCTGTGAAGCCTCTAAGGAGCTCCCCAGCTTTGAGAACCCAGATGTCATACTTCCCTCTCTGGTTATGATCAGACAGCTGTCTGTCTATTGAATTATGGTCAGACAGAAGAAGCCATGTCTGTTGATTACTTTGGGATCCAGGATGCTGACTCCCCTGAATTAGGTGAATGATATATGTGCTTGACTAAGGGATTGATACATGTGCTTGATTAAAGTGATTGTTAACCCCTCTAAAGTTCTCTTTCCTTTTATGAATGCAGATATAAGAACCTGTGACAGCAGGTCCCCCTGTGTATATTGGGGTGCTTACTGACACAAGATAGAATTTTCATTTTTATTATATTATCTCAGCCTACCCATGAGCAACTGATGTTTTTCTAATTATTTAGATCTGACTTTATTTGCCTGAGAAGTGTTTTGTAATTGTGTTCATACAGTTCTGGGTTTGTTTTGGAAGATAGACTCCTAAAAATTTATAATGCCTACAGTAAATTTAAATGGAATTTCTCTTTATATCTATAGTTATTGAGCTTTATTAGTAATATGTAGAAATGCCAGTGATTTATGTGACTTTATTTTATATCTATCAACTTTACTTGTTTATTATTTCAAGTAGTTTTTTTTTAAATTGATTCTCTAGGATTCTCTAATTATACCATCATGTCATTTACAAAGAGTAATAGCTTTGTTTCTTCTTTGCCTATTCTAATTATTTTGATTTATTTTTCTTCTCTTATTGGTAAAGCTAACATTTCTAGTAACATATAGAGTTACAGTGGTGATAATGGACATCCCTGTTTCAACCATGATCTTATTAGAAATGCTTCTAGTTTATCCCCATTACATACAATGTTGCTGATGGTTTTAGGTAGATGCTACTTATCATTTTAAGGAAGATTCCATTTCTTCCTATGCTCTCTAGTATTTTGTTTTTAATAAGAATGGGTGTTGTATTTTGTCAAAAGATGTTTCTCTACCTATTCAGATAATTATGTGGTTTCTGTTAGTTTTCTTGTTGTTATGGTCAATTACACTGATAGTTTTCCTAATATTGAACCATCCCTGCATTCCTGGTATAAATCCTACCTTGTCATAGTGTTTTGTTCTCATGATCAGTTGCTGTAGTCTTTCTGTTTGCATATATATATATATATATATATATATATATATATATATATATATATATATATATATATATATATATATATATATGTATACCTATTAGGGAAATGTTTTATAAATTTTCTTTGTCTGTTTGACTCTTCCTGGTCTAGCTGTATCATATTTATGTGATAAAAAGAACTTGGTAAGACTTCTTCTTTGCTTATTTTCTCAAATAGTCTATAAAATATCTGAAATAATTGTTCTATAGATATTTTATAGAATTCCCTTGTAAATCCATCTGGTCCAGATGATTTTTTTCCCAAGGAGTTAATTGAGTACTTACATGTACTCTTTTTCCCAACAACCCTATCAAATATATAATGTTGTATACTATAGCTATAGGCAAGGAAACTGAAATGCAGAGGTTTTTAAATGATTTGTCTATGGTCACATAAAAAAATGGTAACTGAACCAGGATGTGAACCAGATCTTTGATTCTAACTTTAGAGTTCTTCTCCTATCCATCTTACTTCTTAGATCATTAAACCAAAACTTTGGTTCCATCTTTTATTTCACCAGCACTATAAAGTTCCTACATAAAAACTGAACAAATTTCAAATACCAATAACATTTAATTTTGTTCCTGATAATTTTAAATCAAGAAAATTGGGAAACCATTAAAATTAACACATAAGAAAACTTTGTTATAGATCATGTAAAAATGTTTTGAAAGAGTAACGATATTTTATCAGTAAATACATCTCTATTCTTTGTGGCAGTTATTTTTGTATGTGGCTATAACTTGAAATTTTACAGGATTTTTTTTAGAAATATATACACAAATAAAGAAATGGGAGCAGAGCCAAGATGGCAGAGTAGAAAGACACATATATACTCTATTACCCTATCCATGGCCCACAAAATACCTGTAAAAAATGACTCTCAACAAATTCTAGAGCAATAGAAGCCACAGAACAACAGAGTGAAAGAGGTTTCCAGCCAAAGGCAACCTGGAAGGGCAACAGAAAAGGTCTATCTCACGGGATGCTGAGCAGAGTGGAGCCCAGACCTGGCCACATAGCACTGGGAGGAACAGGACCTAAACAGAGCTCCAGGGTAAAATTCCCAGCAGGAAGGATCTCAGATCCCTTAACCCACAAGCAACAAAGAAAGCTCCAAAGGTCAGCATGAAAGGGCTTTCCCAGCTAGGCAAGAGGGGAGCGGGTGGCAGGCAGTGGATGGCTATGGTGGTCTCGAAAGCAGCCTGTGTCCATTGTCCAGGCAGGTCAGTTTAAAGCCTCTGGAGGACTTCAGCAACTGATCTGAACCTCATCCCTCAGTGGTGGTCCTGCCCCCACCCAGAGCCCCTGGGGGAGTTGAACAGCTGACCTGAATCTCAGCCTTGAGCATGGTACTGGAGAGAGGAGCACTAGGACTATCCCCTTGACAAAAGATTCATACATCAAGTAACTGGCTGGGAAAACATCCCCAAAAAAGAAAAAAAAAACTGAAACCATAGAAGGTTACTTTCTTGGTGAACAAGGTATCTCCTTCCATGCTTTCAGATGAGGAAGAACAAAGCATATGATCAGAGAAAGTCAAGACCTTTGCCTCTAGTACCTCTGAAATGAATATGAAATGGGCTAAGGTCATAGAAGAGCTTGAAAAGAGTGTCAGTAGCCTACTAAAGGAAAACCAAAAAAAAAAAAAAATGCTGAGGAAAATAACACCTTTAAAAAGAAGCTAACTCAATTGGAAAAAGAGCTCCAAAAAGCCAATGAGGAGAAGGAAGCTTTAAAAAGCAGAATCAGCCAAAAGGAAAAGAAGGTTCAAAAGCTCACTGAACAAAACAGTTCTTTAAAACAGAATCGAGTTCAGGGAGGCTAATGACTGTGAGATAAACCAAGAAGTTAGAAAACAAAACCAAAAGTTTGAAAAAATAGAAGATAATGTGAAACATCTCATTGGATAAACAACAGACCTAGAAAATAGATTCAGGAGAGACAATTTTAAAATTATGGGACTACCTGAAAGTCATGATCAAAAAAAGAGCTTAGACATTATCTTCCATGCAATTATCATGGAAAACTGCTCTGATATTCTAGAACCAGAGGGCAAAATCCACCAATCACCTCCTAAAAGGGACCCAAAAACAGGAACTTCTAGGAATATTGGCTAAATTTCAGAGTTTCCAGGTCAAGGAGAAAATATTGCAAGCAGCTAGACGGAAACAATTTGAGTATTGTGGAAATGCAATGAGGATCATGCAGGATCTGGCAGCTTCTACTTTAAGGGATCAAAGGGCTTGGAACAGGATATTCCACAAGTCAAAGAAACTGGGATTAAAACCTAGAATCACCTGCCCAGAAAAAGTGAATATAATACCTCAAGGGAATAAATGGTCATTAATGATATAGATCACTTTCAAGCATTTATGATGAAAATACCAGAACTGAATAGAAAATTGGACTTTCAAACACAAGAATGAAGAGAAGCATGGAAAGATAAAGAGGAAAGAGAAATCATAAAGGACTTTCTAAAGTTGAACTATTTTCATTCCTACATGGAAAGATAATATTTGTAACTCTTAAGACTTTTATCATTATTTGGGTAAGTGGCGGGATTATACACACATGCACACACATACTTTCACACACACACACACACATACACACACATATATAGACAGAGAGTACAGGCTGAATTGAGCAAGAAGAGATGATATCCATAAAAAAATAAAATAAAAATTAAGGAGTGAGGAAGGAAAATCCTGGAAGGAGAAAGGGAGAAATGGAATGGGGCAAGCTATAACTCATAAAGGAGAAAAGACAAATCTTGTTTAATGGAGGAGAAAAGGGAGAAAGGTGAGAGGAGAAAAGTGAAGCATACCCTCTTCACGTATGGCTTAAGGAGGGAATAACATGCTCACTAAAGTTGGTATAAAAATCTATTTTACACTACAGGAAAGTAGGGGAGGAGGGGACAAGTGAAGTGAGGGAGAAGATAGAAGGGAGAGCAAATGGGAGAAGGGAGCAATTAGAAGTAAACACTTTTGAAAAGGGATAAGGTCAAATGAGAGAATAAAAAAGGGGGAGACAGGGTAGGATAGAGGGCAATATAGTTAGTATTACACACATGATTAGTATGGAAGTCTTTGCAAAAGGACACATAAATAGCCTGTATTGAATTGCTTGCCTTCTCAGTGGGGATGGGTAAGGAGGGAGGGAGAGAGAGAAGTTGGAATTCAAACAAATGTTGAGAATTATTATTGCATATAACTGGGAAATAAGAAACACAGGTAATGGGGTACAGAAATTTATCTTTCCCTACAAGAAAAGAGAGAAGATGGGGATAAGGGAAAGGTGAGGTGTGATAGAAGGGAGGGTACTTTGAGGGAAGGGTAATCAGAATGCAAGGTATTATGGTGTGAGAGGAGGGGAGAGATGGGGAGATAAATTGGAACTCAAAATTTTGTGGAGATGAATGTAGAAATCTAAAAATAAATAAATAAATACAATAAAAAATAATATATAGATAAAAACAAAAAAGAAATATATATAGACACATACACATATATGTACATATATATGTATTCATAGATTTCTGTCATGGTCATTTTTAAATGGAGCAATAAACTGTAATGGTGAAACATATTATGTAAAATTAGAATACGATAATAAAAAGAGATAGTTCACTAATCTCTAAGGGCTTTGATATATTACTCTAATGTGAAAAGCTTTCTTTGGATATGTTAGACACGTTTATCGGAGCAAATATTCTTTTTATTCACAAGGGAAACAGCACAATATTGTTATCTCCTTAATTAAATGATACACAAATGGTCTGGGAAAATTAAGGCATCTCCCAAAGTAGGTACTTCTGTTTTACATAATTTATACTTTTGTTCATATGCATAAGTGACATTTAATTGGTTTCAATTCATTGATGTATTCCCCATTGAATATCATTCTTGAACACATGCTTTTAGATCCTTCCTTATTCTTTCACATCCCATAGATTGTCAGGGCAACAGGGAAATAGAGGTAAACATTTTCTTTTTTTATGCTTTTTCATTAATTGATTTGTTTTCAGTTTTCAAAAATTACTTCCATGTGTTTTAAATGTTGTCCCCCTTCTTCCCTGAGAAGGTATGCAATCTTTTATGGGTTCTACACATACATTCTTAATAAACAAGTTTTCACATTAGTCATGTTGCAGAGAGGAATTAAAAGGAATGGGAGAAACCATGAGAAAAACACAAAGCATAGCAAAAGAGAAAATAGTCTGTTTAATTCTGCCTTCCAATTCTATAGTTCTTTCTCTGGATGTGAATGACATTTTATGTCAAGTCCTTTGGAAATATTTTAGGTCCTTGCATTGCTGTGAAGGGCTAAGTTTATCAGAAACAGTCCTCACACATTGTGGCTGTTACTGTGTAGAATATTCTCTTGCTTCTACTCATCTCACTCAGCATCAGTTTATATAAGTCTTTCTGTATTTTTCTGAAGTCTACCTACTCATAATTTCTTATAGCACAATAATATTCCATTGCATTCATATACTACAACTTGCTCAGCCATTCCCCAGTTGATGGACATTCCCCTAATTTCCAGTTCTTGGCACCACAAAAAAGAGCTGCTAAAAATATTTTTGTACATGTGGGTTAGACATTTTCAAATATTCACTGTGGGTTAGACATTTTCAAATATTCACTGAAGATTTACTCTCCCAGTGACTTGTTTTAATTTTAGCATCATGAGTGCAAAGTGCTCACAATCCAACTCAGTTTTGGAGAGATGAAAAAGGACATTTTTACATCCAGTTTTCAGTGATGCATGTATATATCATCCCATCTATATCCTCTAGTCAAGAGCTTCATTTTAGGGCTTTCTGGCATCCAATAATATTCAAGATCCACTTATTCTCCACTTTCCATATTCGCAATTTTTCTTCTTAATTCACCATGAGACAGTATGTATCTTTCTCATATGCTCTTGAGATAATATGCTTATGATACTATATTTGTAAAACTAATGTGGTTATCTCAAGTATCACTAAAGGGCTTTCTATTTCAAGACTTTGCTGGCCAGAGGGGTTGGGAAACAGTGTGGGAAGGCCAGTAGGCTAATACTCTTTTAAAGGAAAAGTGACCTTGTTACTTCAAATACTATTAAGGGATTGTGATTCATATTTTGACTGTGGTAGGGCAATGAAAAGTAGAAGTTCAGTTCAGCCTTTAAAAAAAATTCAACAATCTCCATTTTTTTTCTGACAAAAAAAGTAAAGTAAAATGTCACCATATGAACTTTAAGAATAAGTGACATGCTCTAGTTTATTCATGAAAAAACAATATATATTAAAAATGAGAGATTGTCCATTCCGTGAAGCTTTCCTCAAGTTATCAACAATTCTCCACATGATATCATCACCCTTCTTAGGCTTTTCCTTTTTTTCATCATTGTGCTGAAGCAAACTCGTAGCTGGAATTTAAACCTCAGAAGGAAAATGAATTCTGTATCTAGTAGCCAATTAAAGATCATAGGGATATTAATAACAAGTGAATGTGCACACTATAATACTTCTTGTCAGAAGAGAAATAAGAATGCTAATATCTAAAATGAGATTAATGAACTTTCTAAATCTACTACAATATTAATAAGTGGTAATATTAACTACTGCAGTATTGATGGGTTAGATGGAACTTCTGAGTACTTTATGAAGAAACAACATATGGAAACCACCTAAAGTATGTTAAAGTAACTTGTTTCAGTACCTGCCAAGGAGAGGATTTAATATATATTTGAAATACATCCTAGGACACAGTAAATACAAGAAGGAAGCTACAAATCTTGACAATTAACTTTGAAATCTTTAGCTATGCTCTTTGGCAAGGAAATTTGTAGAGAAATGTTAAATGAATTAATGAATTTCATAGTGAGAAATCTCCTAAACCATGAGAGATCAGCTAAATTTAGACCGAAGAGGTCCAAAAGAGGAACATTTTGTAATAACTTTACTTCATAGTTCAACTACTCAAGAAGGAAAAGGTCATTTGTCTACTGGCATAATATCTTGGAAACTTTTTGCTATTCTGCTTTCTGTAAGTAATCTAAAGTAATTCTTTCTACCTTCTTTCATTAATAGTCTTCACTACTCAATTCAAATAATGTATTTTGCACATAGTTTCAAGGATATATTCTTCGAGGCTATTCTTTCCACTTCCATTACAAACCATTCCATACATGATATCCTAGTTATGAATCCATTTTAAAATAATTAAACTGTACTCCTTACAATCTTACTTTCCTCTAGAAGCTGACAGTTACGTAAAAATAGTTTCTGAATGACTAACTGCTAGTCAGATTTTGTCTTAAACATGAGTATATATAGCTAATAAAGTGGGCAGTGAAGGGAGGGAGGGGAAATAAAAGTAGTTCTTTTTTTCACTTAACAAATGCTTAATTCTATTATAAAATATTTTAACTTTGGGGAAATGATGCAAAAAGTATTTTTGCCTCTATGTCAAATCCTTACTACAATAATTAGAACATCTTTCCTGTGTAATCACTGTGATGGTCCATATAACAATGCCAACATTTGAAAAAAAAATAACTTTTCAAATGATTTACAAAACTTCCACATTAAACGCATGGGATTCATTAGAAACTTTATATTAATCCTGTGAATGAAAAGTAGAGTTCATTTTCTGAGAATGATAATTGACTCTTCTATACTGTGCCAGTAGCAAGTTTAATATAATTAGGTAACTGATATTTTTTTTTTCCAGAAAGGGTGATGCATACTTTAACTTAATGAATAAGATGAAGAAAGGTAAAGAATTTAGATAATAAAACCAAATAAATCACCAAATCATAAATTAAGTTATTTATGATTATCTAGAAGGTAGTTCAATGATTTAAATCAACTCTCTCTGTCTCTGCCTCTCTCTATGCATATATATATATACATACATACACAATTGCATACACACATATATATGTACATATGTATATTATGTACATACATAACTATATGAACAATATTAGAGAACCTTCAAGAATTAGAATTTAAGTTAATCTAAAATCCCAAAGTATGCATATTAAATATGAATCCAGTTCTAATTCACATAAAGTGTTGGAGACAAGGAGCCCAGCAAAACATGCCCTGTTCAAATATATCTTAGTGATACACCTTGGATTGTGCATGCATGTGTGTACATGTATATTTATCTAAAGATAACTTTTTGAAAAAGGCAAAAAAAAAAAAAAACCCAAAACAATACAGAAATTCCACATGCAAACCTTAAAAGAAAGGGAAAATTTGATGCTGGAAATTTGGAAGGGAATACAGCAGCCATGCAATCCAAACCAAATGTGAAAGGTAACCTCATAATAAACTAAATAATGAGTGGCCATTCAATCCCTGCTTGAAATCTTCCAGGGAATGGCAAGTCACCACCTGCTAGTTAGACTTTTTGCACAGCTTTTCTCTTTAGGAAGCTTTTGTGCTCATGCAGTCTAAATTTATCTCTTTAATACTCCCCCTAATTTCTCCTCATTCTTCCTTCTGAGACCTAAAGAACAAATCAAACCCTTCTTTCCCATGATAGCCCTTTAAGTCCTTGACCACATGCCTTATATCCCATCTGAAACTTTATTTTTCCAAGCTAAAAAGAATTCATGTTTTTTGAATGAAGATCAAAGCATATTTTATCTTTCCTTTGTTTCTTATTCATTTTTTTGGTCTGTGTTTTCTTTCCCAACATGACTAACATGGAAATATGTTTTACATGACTGCACATATATAATCTATATCAGATTGCTTGTCTTCTTATTGCTGGGGGGAGAGGAACAAGGGAGGGAGAGAATTTGGAACTCAACATTTCAAAAACATTAAAAATTTTTCTTATATGTAATTGGGGAAATATCAATTCATTGCAAAATAATTTTGCAAGCTAAATGTCTCCTTTTTCTGCAACTGATCCTCATACATTTTGGACATATACTGTGGACCCTTCACTCTTCTGACTGCTATCCTCTGGACTCTAGCTTATCCATGTTTTTGTAAAACTGTGATGTCTGGAACTGAATACAGTAGTATTCTAGATGAGATCTTACTAGGGCAGAGACGAGTGAGAATGGGAACAAAGGAAATGAACATTAATTTGTAAGTCCCTATTATGTGCTGGAGACTAACCTAAATACTTTACAAATAGTATTTCATATGAATTTCAGAACAGCCCTATGAGATATGTTATATAAGTATCCCCATTTTACTGTTGAATAACTTTATGCAGCCCAATGTTAAATGACAGTCTGTATGACCTACAGCCAGTAAGTGCCTGAGATCATATTTGAAGTCAGGTAGACCTGATTCCAGCTATGATGCTCTATCCTCTGCACCACCTAGTGGTCACTAAGTGGAAGCATCACCTCCTTACATCTGAAAATGCTGCTGCTTCAGGACCCTTTTGATTATTTGGTTGCCACAATACATTGCAGGCACATATAAAGAATGCAGTACAGTGAAACCTCTAATTCTTTTTCAGAACTCCTCTCTCGTGATGATTCTTGAATCTTATATTTATAAAGTTTATTTACTTATATTGGGGTAGGAAGCAAGACTTTTATTTTTACCCTTATTGAATTTCATCATGTTAGATTCAGACCAATGCTGACTGTATTAAAAACTAATCCACACCTCTCCTCAAGAACAGTATGAAATGAACTGTCATATAGAACCTGCTAGAGCTGTTGCTGCTGCTGCTACAGATAATCCTATGAAAGATTAGGAAGGACCAGGCTAAATGAAAAAAACTGAAATGATGGAGCCCATGAAGAAAGTAATGACAGTGGAAGGACCATTGACCATTATAGGAATAAACTTATTATCATTTGGTTAAAAAAATTTGTAGGGAACTTGGAAAGCATATTAGAGAATAATAAACAGCATTATAAGAATATAAAGGAGGAAAAGACAACTAAAAATGATAGGGAAATATCACCAAATAGTTAAGGCAGAACTCAACATACTGAGGCATTCTGAATGGACTAGACAAATATTTCATTCTGACAACAAACACTGATGAGTCCAAGGTTTTCAATTATAAAATGAAAGGGGATTTCTATAGGTATTTGGCTGAATTTGCGACAGGAAAAGACAGGAGGATGAAGAGAAGAGCAGAGTGACTTACAAAGCTGTTAATAACATTTCAGTGAGAGACCTCCCACCAACGCACCCTATCTAGCTTTCGCTTTTGATTTTTTTAGCGTGCTGCCCTGGAATTCCTAATCCCCATGACCATGCCTGCTGGTAAGCTAGAGCTTCCTTTAATGATGGAATTGCAGAACAGGGTATACTGAGGGAAGAAAGTTATAAGGAATGTAGTTCACTTGATAATTTGATATGACTTCAGGTTGGCAGGTTTATAGTGAAAAATCAAATGAAAATCTGTTCCAAGATGGACAGAATCCTTTTGGACTACCACCCTTTCAGAATCCTCCCTAGTCACCGAGGACCACCTAATCTGAATTTTTATATTTGGTCTCAATTTATGATCTCACCCCACTGAGGGCTATTTGGGCGGTAGGGAGCATTACTTTTGCTTTGTTTTTCTTTTCATTAAACAATTTTCAAAGTTAATAAAGGTAAGAATGAATTTGTATGGATTTTGCTGGCCTAAGCTTTATTTTCTTTAAGACTTTTTTTGCATGACTGCAAAAAAGGCTTTTCAACATTACTCCATTGTTACTGTGCCAGATGTTGTAAGATAACCATTAGAAATGGATATTACATTTAAAAACCATTAAAGGTAGGTGAAGCAAGAGTGTAAACAAGTTGTCTATTATACTTTGGGGTAAATGTGATGACAGTTTTCCTTTTTTATATAACTGTTCATACAAAATTTATACTTCTGCCAAAAATTAACTGCTTTACCTTAAAAATTCAAGTTATATTAGAACAGTTAATGTAGTGGTTTTGCTATTTTTAAAAAATATGCTCCTAAACACTGCAATATGATTCTAATAACAATAATCTATATGTTTTCAGTTCTAATCTACTTTGATTTCGAGATACACTTGATATTAAAAAGGTTGAACATATTCAGCTTTCCCCTCATCCCCTGCATATTTGACTGGAGCCATAGCTAACATTAAGCTTACTTGAATACAGAATGGAATCACTATTAAACTCAAATTAAGCCTAAATTTACAATATCATATATAATTGTAACTCCATGCTTTATATTTCTCAAGTCAAGATTTTAATCCAAATGTGTGTATGTATGTATGTATATATACATATATATACATATATATATTTAAAAGACCAAGTTTTGGTAAAATCTAAGTAACTTATATTTAATGCATTCTCTTTACCTACTATTTTGGTAATCCTGTCCAAAAAAAGGAATAAGATTAGTCTGATATGTCCTATTCTTGATGAATCAAGGCTTAATCTGTGTAATGATTGCTACCATTTTTAGATTTTCACCAACCATCTCTTTAATAATCCATTCTAGAATTTCCCCAAGATTATAAATCAAATTTACTAGCCCAAAATTTGCAGACTCCACTCTTTTCTTGTTTTATAAAATTACCTTTCAGTTTAGTGGTTCCTCCCCTATTTTTCTTTACCATTCAGATATCACTGTCAGTCACTCACAGTCACATCTACCGGCTTTTTAAGGACCCAGAAATGTAGATCTTTTAGATGAAATAATTTGAGTTAATCAAGGTCAGCCTGGTGTACTCTCACTATATTGAGTATTGGCTTCTTTAGCTATTTTTGCTCTGTCATTTCCAGAATTAAGATTTTCTACTTTGCAGAGAAAATAGAAAGAAAATTGTATGCAAATACACACACACACACACACACACACAGACCTATAGCTGTATTGGTTATCTTTGCTTCATCCCCCTATTACTTTCCCCTCATGACACAATTAAAAATACCTTTTTGTTGCCCTTGGTTTCCTTTATCAGTACCAGTTCTTTCTCAGTTTTATCATCCCTGCTACTGCTTTTACCGTTATACTCTTTTATTCATTATTTGTTGCTTGGACTTTCTCCTTTCATCTGTACTTTTCTTTTAAAATTTTAAATTGGTTAGTGAGTTACCCATGCATTCACATCTCTTTAGACAAATCCCATATTTCCTCTTCACGAGAAGTCTTATTTTTTTCCCCTTTGCATCTTCAGAATTTTTTTTGGAGTACCATTTATTCCTCCTGGGCTTATGTTCCTTAACATACTTTACTCCTTGGGACCCTAACTATCTTTACTCTGAATCCTTGAAATCTGCTTGCCCAAAAAGTAGGGTATAGGTCAGACTATACCTCGACTTCCTTTCTATCACCATTTTTTGATAGTGTGTTGACATCCCCCAGGGCCCCACCATTTCTCCATAATCTGTTGTTCTCTCTTAGTGAGATTTATATCCAAATTGAATTTTTGCCCTCATTTATTCTTAAATCCTTTGAAGAATGAAATTATCAGTGAAGTGACTCAGGAAATTTTTATCTACACTGCTTTTGGTAGGATGAGAGCTCAGCAGGTTTTGAGATAACTGAAGTTCCTCATCACAACAGTGACTGTGTCAGGCTTATGATCTGAACTGCAAACTTCTAAAGTGTGATGGATATTTGTAAAAGTGGGTGGCACAGGGTGTGGCACCACAGTATATGCTATAAAAATACTTACTACTCTCCATTTCTCCTTCTATCCAGGTAATTTTTTTGTGTTCCTCGCAGACAAAACTGCTTCTGTTTCTCTCCTTTGATTTTCATCCAAATACTCTACATCATGCTTTCCATTTTCATTTCCTAGATTTTCTCACAAAACTGGTTTTTTAATTAAAAGGTGATGCTATGTCACCTATTCTCATTCTCTTTCCTAATTCATCTACCCTTATCCAGTGGTACAGTCTAGTCATTAGTTTCATTTCACTAAATATCAATGATGATAATTTTTTCCCTTGTATTAGGATCACATGTTCTTGATTGTTGTCCAAACTTTAGGAATTTGTATACAAATATTTCTGGCTATGTATTTATTAGGTACTTACTTATTTCTTGGATGTTATGTTCTAGGATTTTCTAGGTGTCTCAGCTGCTATTCTCCTCACCTGTGGTTCTTTCCAATAGCATTTAATTTGGGACTATGCATAAGCAGCTTGAGGTTATATTTCTTCCCTCTTAACTTTAGGTTCAGGAAAAAACAGACAATGTGGGAAAATGTCCAAGTTGAGAAAAATACTTATTTCCCTTTTAACGTTTCATTAATTGCTTTTTATTAAAACTCTCACCTTGTGGGTGCACACTTTTTTCTAGAAAATAAAAAATTATTTCTCCTTAAATCCATATGCAACTAATTTAGATTCCTATAAAAGTTTTGCTATTTTTTTTCAAATATTGTGACTTTTAATAAGTTCTTGAAAATCACAATGCTGACCCTAAAGTCAGAAGGACTTGAATTTAAGTCTGGTTTCAGACACTTTACATTTGCTAGTTGTGTGACCCTGAGCAAGTCACTTAAACTGAATTGCCTTGCAAAAGAAAAAAAGTAAAGAAAATTATGGTGTCCAAAATAACCTCAAAAGACATTTGTTGTCTTTTATTTACTAATGCAGAAAAGAAAACAATGGTACAATAAATGCCTTCAGTATTTGGATAACAAACAATTTTTGGCCATAATAAAGAGTTTCTAAAAGTACTTTCCATAGGTAGATGAATATACTTTTAAAAATAAAAGACAGCATTATTTATCATACAGGCTTTCTGGAAATGAAAATTTGTTCTTACATATTTTGAATCCTCCTTTATGTTCTGCTATGTACATGGCAATTTTTCCTTCCTTACTTGCTATTTAAGTTCAATATAATATGTTTTTGTTTCTTTTCTCTATTCTGTATTTATGTTCTGACCTTTGAGCCTAAAATAAAAAATAATTGTTAATTTTGGTTTGTCATTGGCAAGATCAGGAAACTGCAATAGTGAACATCAATTGCCTAACAGTGACTTCTTACATTAAAAATGAAAAGACTTTGCAGAAACTTTAAATCTGTTACATGCTTCCTTGTACTATTATAAGGGAAATATATGTGAAAATATTCATATGTGTATCTCACTTCTTTGTATTCAAAGCTATTGTTGCTAATGATCTTAGAATACCTATGATCTGAATTTTTTTAAAAAGTAAGTCCTTTTGAAAAAAAGGAAATAAGAATGTATGCAGTCTATTCTCTGGACACTATGTATAGTTTGTAACAGTTTCTAGATTTGGCTCATGGGCACCTGAAGCATTTTTTTTTACTGTATAATTTGAATCAGTCCATTTTCCCATGCTCCACAACAACAGTCTATCTATAGCCCTTCAGCAATTGATAGTCATGATACATTACATCTTGTTACTACAGCATATCCACCATCCACCTTGTTTTCAGTAATCCCAATTTAATCACCACAGCCTACTCTTCTTTCTTGTTACTTTCTAGTATATTCACTTGATCAACCTAGCAAGGTTAGCTGCAATCATGTCCTAAATCACCTATTCTCTGAGACCTCATTACTCATAATTCTGCTGTCACTTAACGTTAAATGTGTCACTGAGGTATCATTGCTGAAACTGACCTGGAATGAGACAGCCATGGCAAGTCCACATGCATAGTTGGATGAATAACACCATTGCTCTGTAAACTTTTAGCCTCACCTGGAGTTTAATATCACAAGGATGTCAGACTGTAAGCCTCCCAAAGGACATGCTGTGCTTTTTGATTCACTTCTCTAGTTTCTTGTCTATTAATAAATTCTTTGACAGCATCCTGCTGAGTAGCAAAACCCAGTGACAACTTTCAGGTAGGTATTGCCAACAAAGATTGTTTGGGTATAAGTAGTTTTCATCTGATGTGAATTTAAACATGACCTTCATCTTCATTAGCCTTGTTATCAACCCATGGTAAAAAGGTGACTGGAAAAGGGAAGCCATTTATTTATACTTTGTAGAAAAAAGTGATATTCAACATGTACCAATCCTAAGTGGTTATTGCAAGGGCCTCTGTTAATAAGGAGTGGGAGAAAACCTTTCATAGAGGATTTGAAACATGTCAGTTTCTCTATCTTTTTACATTATTTCTGCATTTTTATAAAGTGCAAATTGAGTCAACTTGGACAGTTTAACTCTGTATAACTGCTATTGAGTAATGAGTTAAAGCATTGTCAATACTAACACATAAAGTTTGCATCTTTTTAGAAAAAAATCCTCTCCAAATATAAAAACATGACTGTTTTTCGGCTACTGAAGGTAGAATGTGATCAAACCAATTTAAAGCATGTTAAAGAGAACACAAATTAGGCAAAAGGAAGAATTCATTGACAAAGTTATTATTCCTACAATCACCCGTTCATTCATTTACAGTCATGCTATATCTATAAAAAATACTGAGTTGCTTATGGTACTTGCATAATATCCAGTGGGGAGGGTACAGCTTTTAACATTTTGGGACACTGATCAGTGGACTGGTATTAAGCATTGAAGAGGGGTTGAAGGATAGAAACAAAAAGGGTCCCTATTTACTGGGGAATAACTGAGTAAATTAAAAGCGAAGTGAAAGTGAAGTAAGTGAAAATAAAAACTAATATACCTTTAAAAATGACAACTATGAAGAATTGGGAGAACCTGGAAAGACTTGTACAAACTAATACAGTTTGAGATCAGCAGCACCAAGAGAATCATATATAGCACAACTGCCATAATATATGCAAGTGCAACTAACACCAAAAACACATTAATTACAGTGAATAATCTTAATCAATGGTGAGGTTTGATATACTGGGAAAGTACTTCAGTGTCATTTAAAATTCTGGTCTGACGATGAGGAAATATTAAAAAAAAAACTTGTCCCTTCACTTCCTACATCTTAGTATAGGTAGTTACTCTTACTACACAACGCATAATAACCAGTACTTGAAATTAAAAGACATCTTGTCATGGCTTTACCTTTAACACCCTTTGTGACATTGAACGAGTTGTGCCTGTAGTCCTCAGCCTTCCTTAAAAGGAAGGGACTGTGCTCTACAACCTCCAAGGTCCTTTCCAACTTGAATTCTATGATTCTCTTAATTCCTTGCAAAAGTAAGAAAGCAAAGTAAAATAGAAAAACAAAAAAAAAATCCTTACTAAATGACAGATTTCAGAAAGAATTCTGGGAAAATGGCAGAGTAGGTCAGAAAGTTTCAAGCTCTTAAGATTTTCCCACACAAAAGAGATGAAATAGTGCCACAGGGAGAATATTGAGCAGTAAAAATAAATAAGACTAGGGGAAGAATGGTAATCCTCCTGGGACAATTGTGGAAGATCTGAAGAAAAGTTCAAGGATGAGTTTTGGGGTCCCAGCCCCAGGCATTGGAACTTTTACCCCTAGGAGAGTGAGAGTTGGGCACCAGAGCAGAGAGCATCCGAGAACCTCTGTTGACAATTTTTTATTTTTAAAATTTCATCATCAGTCACATCTACTGAAAAGATCTCAGGTATATTTACTTCCATTCTGGATCTCTTTATGACATGTCCTATAATACTTTGTATTTCTGAGAGACTATAGTATTTATAACAGAGACACTATCATAATTGTGTTAGATTCACAATGATAAAGGATGGATTGATCTTTTTTTAAATAAAAAGCATTTATCTTTTCTCTACGTAAACATTTTCCACACTTCAATAGCCCAAAATCTGAGACCAAGTTCTGTCCTGCAAACATAGATTTAGAAATAAAATAATTAAATGTATTTTTCTTTTAGAAACTTAAGTAGAATATGCTATTAAAAGATAAAATCTGCATCTCACCTTAAGGAGTTTCTTCTTGAAAAATAAACCTGCAAAGAAGGGTGATTTTGTTTTAATGTACCTCAAGGCTTTTCATCTCAGAGCCTTTAATTTCCCTAAAGAGCTAAATGATTCGCGAATGCCCCCATTATAGGAAAGTGATCTGTAGCCTAAAATGATGAGCATGACTACTAGTCTACACTAAAAACCCTTCTTATATTGGCTTATAACTATACTGTCAGACACTAATTAGTAACTTGCTATATAACTGGGCATATAGCTTTTTAGATGAAGCCCTGGGAAGTTTGTATTTAGAATTTTAATCTGAAAATGAACACCTTGAAAAGATACTTTGTGTATAGAGAAATATTTACATATCCTCTCATTGTTACATGTAATAATTATACAATATTAATTCATAAATCAAAATTTATTGAATGTCCACTATGTGTGAGACTATCAAACTTTAGGCTGAATTTTATTAATGAAAAAGTTATATTTTTCTGTGGCCTTTAGTTCATGATCTTGTTTCTTATTGAGAAAAAAATGCCTTAGCCCTTAGCTAGACCAGGAGATGTCAACATTGTGTTGTTCCAGGAGATTGGAGTTAAAACATATTCAAGTTCTCAATCAGCACTCATTCCAATTCCAGATTCAGTAAGATAAAATATAAAATTTATGGCTATAAATTTGTGGATCCTAAGTAGATATATTTTTAAATGAATTTTAATTATATTCATTAAATGTAATCAGGGTAATTATGAATTTTAAATTAAACATTTAGATGCAAATAAGTTTTGCTAAAACATAACAAAATGGAATGTTTCTTTCCCTTTTTTTCCCTGGATTAATCATCTTACCTTTTATAGGTTTAAAAAAAAATCATTGAGCCATAGGAAACAAAAACTAGAAAATTTCAAAGTTTGAATAATTTAAGATGTTTGTGTTTCAAATGTTGGTGTTGCTGTGAGGTGAGTGAATAAACTCTATACAATGAGTATAATATTATGCTCCTTCCCATTTTTCTTCCTTCTACTGCCTAAATTAGATTTAATTTTCATTGATCCAACATTGTTTCCTTCATTTCCTTAATGGAAATTGCGAGGTGCCTTGCTTTGATCGTGGTAATTCTCATTAAGTATTTTATAACAAGTTTTTTTTTAATTATTCCCCAATTAATCAGAATCAAGACACCTAGTTTTAATGTCAAACTTTTTAAACAAGGCATCTTAGACTCTCTTTTATATTTGGGTGACATCATTATTTCCAGGCAGATTCTAGTCATTATAAACTTTATCTGATTCTTCTGTCTTTGCTTCCAATTTTCTTGAGTACTACAGTAAATTACAACTTATCAATCTTATGTGACAGAAAAAGGTTTCAATATGATATTCCTGGATACTTATATAAGTAATGCCATTCCCTGTACATATTATATAAATAAATAGTTGGGCAAAGCTAGGAAAATTATTGCTGTCTTAAATAGCTAAGAAGTGAATTGCTTAACTTTCTGTTTAACATATTACAGGTAAAGTACAATAAAATTGTTATAAGTAGAGATTATAAGAAAATATAGTGCATATAGTTATAAAACATCTAACAACATTTTATCTCTAGACTGTTTCTAAAATATAGATACTAGAGAACAGGACTTCTTGCTACTAATTTGATTTAACAGTGACCTATATTTTAGTGTCAGTAATGACAGAATGACTGAGAATTAACAAAGCCAAGTCTTTATAGATGACCAGTAGACTTGAAATGGGACAAGTCTGTAGGTGTTTTAAAGATCAAATTGTATTAGACAAAATAAATGATAAGCATTTCCTATAATCTAGCTATTTGCAGAAGGACTGAGCTTGCAGACAAAAGCAACAAGACGGTCTCTACTCACAATTAGCTTATATTCTAATGAGGGAAGAAAACACATAGAAGAAAGCTGAAACAGTGCGGGAAGAAAGGTAGAAAAGTAGTCAACATAGCTAAAGTCTGGAGCTGAGCCTAATTAACAGTGAGCAGAGCTGCCCTAAGTACTTCCTTAGGTATAAATCTTTTGGTGAGCACTTAACTACTCCGAAGAGGAAGACACAGTGTTGGAGGGACCATTAAAAAGAGAAGGAAAGTAGAACAGAATAGACATGGAAAATAAATGTCTGACCCAGCTTAGAAGTGACCATGGGTGATGTGGGTACTTCCTCAAATGGGGTTACATGGAGGAACTGAATGACAGGAGGACACAGGACACAGAAGTATAGAAGGAAAACTAGTCCAGAGAATCAACACCTGCACTAGGAGTACAACTGATGTATTAAAAAAAAAAAATTGACAATTAATGACTTTATTAGAAATAAATTAGGTGTCAATTCTACCAAGAACTAAGCATGTCTGCTTTCTCATAGTCCCAGCAATCTTGAGTTATATTGTCTTAATTGTATTTGTCAATTTTGTGAGCATAATTTAACTGTTTTTAACTCATCATTTTTATTTAAATAGCATTTTTTCCTGAAATATATATTAAGAAATCAATTAGCCTTCAATTTTACAAGATTTTCATTTCCAAAAATTTTCTACCTCCCTCCTTCCTTTTCCCTCTTGTGAAAATGGTAGGCAGTTTGAAATCGCTCATACATGGGCTATCATGTAAAATGTATTTCCATATTTGTCACAGGTGTATAAGAAGACACAGATCAAAAGCAAATAAAACTATGAGAAAGAAGGCAGTGAAAAATTCTTCAGTCTACATTCAGAGTCCATCAGTACTTTATCTGATATGGATAGCATTTTCCTTCATAAGTCTTTTTGTAGCTGTCTTGGATCATTATGCTGCTGAAAAAAACTGAAACATTCACAATTGATAATCAAATGATGTTGCTGACATGATATACCATGTTTCTAGTGTTTTAATTTCCATTTCTCTAGTCAAAAACAATTTAAAGCACTTCTTCATGTGCCTATAAACAGCTTTGATTTCTTCATCTGAAAAGTGCCTGTTCATATCTTTTAATCATTCATCAATTGGGAGATAGTTTATATTTTCATAAATTTTATTTAGTTCTCTTTACATTTTAAAAATGAAGCCTTTATCAGAGACACTTGCTGAAACGATTGTTTCCCAGCTTTCTACTTTCTTTCTAATCTTGGTTACATTGATTTTGTTTGTACAAAAACTTTTCAATTTAATATGATCAAAATTATGTATTCTACATTTTATAATACTCTCTATCTCTTGTTTGGTTATGAATTCTTTCCCCCATCCCCAAAAGATCTGACAGGTAGACTAATCCTTGTTCATTTAATTTGATTGCTTCATTGCCTATGATACTTTTTAGCAAGATGTAGTTTCTTTTCTTGTCTCTTTCAATTAGGTATATTTTTGCTTTTACTTTGTCTAAAATCAGGATTGTCACCCCTGCTTTTTATACTTCAACTGAAGCATAATAGATTGTGCTCCAATCCCCTTGCTTTACTCTGTGTATCTCTCTGCTTCAATTGAGTTTCTTGTAAGCAACAAATTGTAGGATTCTGCCTTTTTTAAATCTATTCGGCTATCCACTTTCATTTTAAGGGAGAGTTCATCCCATTCACATTCATAGTAATGATTACTCACTGTGTATTTCCCTCTATCCTATTCTTCCCCCTGTTTCTTCTCTCTCTCCTTTCACCCTTTCCCATTTCACCAGTGTTTTACTTCTTTCTGCCACTTACCATGATCTATCCTCCTTTATGTCAGTCTCCCCATTTACTTAATCTCTTTATTGTCAAGGCAATATTCACAACACCAAGGGCAACTTGAATATGCTATCATAGTTCTGAATCACAAAGTATAATGGACTCTCTATATAGAAGGCAGAAGAAAAACATTTGTTCAGACACCAGAAAGTCAAATACCAACACCAGAAAGCTAAATCCATCATAGTAACCAAGAAGTCAATACACTTTAGCACTGCAAGAGACAAAGCCATTCCCAAGCCTTCCTCCCTGTTCCTGACTTTGCCTTTCCACAAACATTCACAAAATTAGTCGTGACTGTGTTGGCTCTCCTATACCCCTAACTGCTCTCACCAACTTGCTTCAAGCTCACCCTTCCTTTTCTACCTGTTCAACAAGCTCCTCCCACCACATGTGACTTAGACTTCCATATGATTTAAGAAGGTGACATGGACCTGTTAATGAATAGGAATGATCTTTCCATTTAAATTATCATTACAACCTTCTCCCCCCCTAGTTCTCTGTTGGGTGAGATACATTTCTATATTCAACTCGTTGTGTATATTATTCTGTCTTTGAGCCAATACTGATGAGAGTAGGTTTCAGGTGATGTCCATCTTCCCCTGCATTGTAATAGGTCTTTCTGGCTTTTTCATATGAGATAATTTGCCCATTCTACCTCTCCCTTCCTTCCACATCCTTTGTACTCATCTTTTTCTTCCCTTAATTTTCATGTCATCCCCTCATTCTCCTTATAACTGTATTTTACATTTATGTATACTCCTTTCATCTGTACTGTTAGTGATAAAATTTTTAAGAGCTACAAGTATTATCTTACCACATAGGGATGTAAACAATTTGGCTCCATTGAATCTCTTATGTTTTCTTTCCCCTTTTTTTCCTGTTTATGCTTTTCTTGTGTCTTAATAATGGAGGTCAAAGTTTGGACTTCTTTCTGATCTCCTTATGAATGCTTGGAATCCTTCTATTTTGTTGAATGTCCATTTTTCCCCTCAACGTATTATGCTTCATTTTACTGCATAAGTTATTTTTGGTTGTAGTCCTAGCTCCTTTGTCCTATGAAATATTATGTTCCATGACCTCTGATCCTTTAATGTTTCAACTGCCAAGTTCTGTGTGTTCCTGATTGTGACTCCATGATATTTCAATTGTTTCTTTCTGACCATTTGTAATACATGTATATATATATATATATATATATATATATATATATATACACATACATACATACACACACAGACTATACACAAATATATATGTATATACACATATGTGTATGCATACACTAACACACACATATACACACACCCACACACATGTCAGTATGTACTTTGTTTTGGGAAGTCTTTCCTGAGGCGATTGGTGGATTCCTGCAATATCTATTTTGCAATCTGGTTCAAGGACATCAGGACGGTTTTCCTTGATAATTTCTTGAAAGATGCTGTTCAGGTTTTCTTTTTGATTGTAGCTTTCAGGTAGTTCACTGATTCTAATATGGTTTCTCCTGGATGTATTTTCTGTATCAGTTGTTTATCCCATGAAGTATTTTACATTTTTTTTTTTTTTGGATTCAAGATGTCTCATAGAAGCTCACTAACTTCTTCTTGCTCAATTATACTGTTTAAAGAAGGTATTGTTTTCCTCAATTAGCTTTTGTAATTTCCTTTCTATTTGGCAAACTGTACTCCCTAAGGCAGACCTGCACTAATTGGCATTAGGTAGGGGACAAAATTAAAATAGGCTACACTTCTTTGGGCAGCAGATAGGTTAGACTACAGAGACTGATAATGTTTGGTTACCATGGGTCACATGACAAAGAGAAGAGTGCAACCCTACATTTTTTGTGGGCTTTCAGAAATCCTTTGGCAGGCCACAAGCAGCCTGCTGGATGGATGTCATGCAGTTCTATTTTAAGGATTGTTTTCTTCAGTTGATTTTTGCATCTTTTTTTCCATTTGGCTAATTCTACTTTTTAAGCAGTTTTACAGGCTGTTGACTCTTTTTTTCATAATTTTCATGCATCACTCTCATTTATTTTCCCAATTTTTCTTCTATCTCTCTTATATGATTTTCAAGTTCCTTTTTGAGCTTTTCCATGAGCTCTTTCTGGGCTTGAGATCACTTCCTGTTTTCCTTTGAGTATTTGTCTATATATTTTTTGACTTTGTTGTCCTGTTCTGAGTTTGTGTCTTGGTTTTCCCTGTCACCATGACTTTCTATGGTTAGATTCCTTTTTGTTTTCTGCTCACCCTCCGCTTTTTGGCCTCCTTCTTTTAAATTTGAGCTCTGCTCCCAGGGTGGTAGGGGCATTGTCTCTAGCTTCTCATTCTAGTGGCTATAGTCCCTGACTGTTTATCTGGTGTGGGACAGTGATGTGGCTCTGAGGTTCACAGGGGACCCCCTTATCTAGTATGACTCTGTGGGCATGGGGGTGTTGGCTGGAGTCTGGCAGCATGCCAGGTGCTGAGCTGATGTCCTAGTGGTGGTGTCTGGCCTGTGCTGAGGCCTGGTGGGGTGGTCCTGTCTTTCTCACTGACTAAACTGAAGCATATTAAGTCTGGCCTCTAGAGGCTATCTATTTGCTGGGGAAGAATGGCAGAGTGGTGTTTTTTGGTGACTTTCTGTTTATGTAAGCACCCTACAGTTGGTGTCTACCTGTTTGACTGTGACTTTGTTATAGCACAAAGAGTTGTAGCCACTGGAACGTGTCTGATTTTCTTAACTCTTCTTTTTTTTGTTGGAGAAGTTGAGCATTTCTCAAGTAGTATTGACAATTTGTATTTCTTCTTTTGAAAAATCTTTGAGTCTGTGACTACTTATAGTTCTGTATCCACACTGTGTGATTTTAACAATTTTACTGATCTATTTTGTTACTATATCCCCACCATTTTCCAACATGTGCCTCTCTCCTCAAAAAGAAGTAAAGAATATTTCAACAAAACCAGAAATGTGGAAAGAGTCATGAATTATGCATAATTTTTCACAGTCATAGTTGTCCTGCTCTTCAAAGAAAGGATGGAGATGCCATCTCATATCTCTTCTGGTCATATTTGACCACTTTAATTTCACAGTGTTCTTTTTTCCATGTTCTGATATTTTTCTGTTTTTTCTTGTATTTTCTTACTTCACTTTGTCTCATTTTTTATAAATTTTTCTGTCTTCCTTTATATTTAAAATATTGTTTTTATCTTATAATATTTGCTCATTGCATTCCTGTACAGTAATTTATTTAATCATTCCAAGTGGAAAAACTTTTACTTTCTTTCCAGTTCTCTGTAATTACAAGGAAAATGTGGACACAAACTTTTTTTTTTTATTTGGGGCATTTATATTTGACATTGACCTACTGGAGGTATGTTGATTTTTTTTCTTTATAGTCAAAGGGTCTAAAATGACATCACTATGTTGGAGTCAAGTACAATGTGCTCAACTGTGGTGGATCAGACCAATATAAGCTGAGAAGGCTTTGTAACAGATTGGTCACAAATAGTGAGTATGAAAATTTGGAGTGAAGATGTCTATGAATTTTGCGTCACATATTTCTTTTGATGTACTGCAAATATGTTTTACACATAGAGCACAGTGCTGTCTTTGATGCTGGCAGTCCTACTTTCAGGTTTTCATAAGGTTTTTTTTTACCTTATCAAGATTTGTCATGATGGGAATATATGCATTGATAATTGTGGTATGGCACTTTCATGCAAGTGGCAATCACCTTGTCATGAGTCTATTGTTGAATCCTTTTGGGAGTCACAAAAGTTTGTTGACTAGATAGGTTTTGATTATGAAACCTACACTAGCTCATCACTGTGGCCCTTCCAGAAAAGTGAGTATTCAACTCCAACTTTGGTAAGCTGGTCTTTATTTACCAGTCTTGTTTCACTCAGGGCTGTAATTTGGATGTGATACCTGCTGAATTCTCCCCAAAAAAGAGCTATTCATTTTCAGTTCTACTGGATTCCTTATTGTCCATATTCATGCACACATTACACGTATCAATGGTGTATGGAATTATTTTTGCAAAAGTTTTTTTTTGTACTTTTTTGCATGCTTTGACTATAGTGTATGATGCCCACCTGCTAAGGTAATCAGACCAGAGTTATGTCATATGAAGAAGACAGTCTTTAGGAAAAACTTTTGTATTCTTTTCTTCACATTAGGAGGTGAGCAGTGCAGTCCTTAAAAAAGACTAAAAACGTACCCAAAAAGGCTACTCAGATATCCAGGAGGTTGCCTAATCCCACTGCTGCTTCAGTACAGTGAGAAGATGATCAATGGCCTGAGATGCTTGTGCACATGTTTGTGACTTACAACTCTCAGTATATCCACAAGTGTTATTTTCTCACTTTCCCATTGCCATAGGACTTTGAAGTAGGTAGAAATGGTAAAATGGTATGGATGATGTCTTCTGACTCATGCACAAGTGAGGCAGAGTTGTTGAAGTTCTTACCTCACTCTCTCTTCCAGAATCATTGGATTCCCATGGCAAAATGAAAGTCAAGATGACCGGCAATGACTCTGGATGCAGTGGATAACTGTGCCCTCTTCTATGTCTAACCAAGTTCTAAGTGTTTCACAGCACCTGCTTCTGCCTCCTTTATTCCCTTTAGCAATAAATTGTTCACATGCTGTGGGTAGATACCCTCCCAACTCACAGTGGGGTTTGAGGCCCATCAGTTAACCTCAAACTGGTTTAGCCCATCTGAAAAAAAAACAAAAAACAAAAAACAAAACAACAAGTTTGACCGTTGAATATGCTGTAGCTTGTCAGAATCACAAATAAAAGTTGGGAGGCAAGTGGACACCAAACATGGAAAGCAGCCCTTTTAAAGGTTTATCAGCCCTCGCAACAGAGGTATTAGCCTTTCCTGAGCCCAGTGACATTGACCTCTTGAGATTATATGCTTAGTAGTGGGATGAAAACGTTTTCATATTTTACTCATCTCATAACCCCAATTTCTTTTCCAGAGTTATTGCAGCAATTCCTTGTTCCACCATTACTATGTGCTTGTCTTTTTAGAAGCTCTCAACATTGACTAGAACCCTCTATTGTCATTTTTCCAGTTTGCTAGTTTAAGTGAAAACTCAGTTGTTTTAGTTAGCATTTCTACTATTTTTAGCAAGTCGTATCTTAGGGCAGCTAGTAGTTTGAACTTATTTTGTGAAGTATTTGTTAGTTTACTTTGACCATTTATCTACTACAAAATGGTTTTTGACTTCTTATATTTGGTTGAGTTCTCTGTAGACAAACACTTATTGGATATATTTGATACATTTTTTTTTCCTCCAAATATTTCTTTCTCTAGTTTTCTGCCTCTCTCTTATCCTAGTTATGTAAAATTTGTTGCTCTCAAAGCTCTTCAACTTAATTCAATATAAATTATTTGCTTTATCTTTTTAAATCACCTCTGTCCCTTATTTGGTCAAGAATCTTTCCCCAACCTACAACTGTGAAAGGTATTTAATTTGGTTCTCTTCTAATTTTCTTAATATTATAACCATTAATACTCATGAGCACTGGATATCCCCTAGTTATTTAAATTGTTCACTATTTCTATTTTTTAAATTTCAATTTTTTTAATTTTTTATTCTTAAATATCAAACATGTATACATATAAAGACATATAAAGACATAAACACACAAACACATGCACATATGGATATGCACATAGACATAGTTATACATGCCTAGGTGCAATCTGGTTTCTGAGGGATTACGCAGAAGTAATCAGCAAGTGCAGAGCGGCATAGTACAGTGGAAGAGTATGTACTTGCTCTGGATTCAGAGAACCTGAATTCAAATTCCACCTCCAACAACTATTCTTTCTGACACTTATTCTCTCCTGGTCTAAATTTCCTATAAAATAAGGAGCTAGACTAGATGACATCTGAATCTGTATAAATTCTACATGGATGGTCCTTTGAACTATTTCTGGGCCTCTCTCGATTTCCATTTTGGGTCTCTCCCTAAATGAACTCCTGGTACTTTTCAAATAAAAGTCAAAAAATGAATAACGATAGTGGTAGCAAAAACAAAATTTGAAGTTACATTTTTTTCTTAAGTATTTGATCAACCTATTGTTGTTGCTTTTTGCATTTTTTATGGGAGATAACTGATGGTCTAAAGTCAGTTAATAGTGTAATTACTTTACTTTGTGTCCTTAATTATTGTTTATATATTTTTGCAAAATAAGAAACTACACTATGAATCAAATTCTACTTGACTTACTTTTAAAACTTGCATTGAAGGTAATTCATCAACAGGCTCCAAAAATGTACTTCCTACTAAAATATTTTGTCTGCTACTTGGCACATTTAAAAGTGTGCCAGAACTGTATGAAACCATGAAGGAAATATTTTAGCTCTAGGGAATTATTACTGATACATAATTCATGTATGAACACTATATTGTTACTTAGGTGATACTGTCAATGGGAACAGTCAACATACAGAAAACTTAAAGGTAATTGTTGTAAACAGTATACATCTTTCTTGGAGAAAATTTACAATTCAGAGATATATTTTAAAATAAAATAGAATGAGTTATAGTATATCAATTTTAATGTATCAAACTACCATGAATCAGCTAGCCAAAGCTGGAATTAAGTCACTAAAACTGTAGGAGCATTTCATGTCCCAAACAAATTGCTGTGTTAAATTAGTAGAATGAAATTAACCTCATAAGACTATTAATATTGCCCTAGCTTATTCATAACTCCAAAGATTCATAGTATGCTATTTTATTGGTTTATTTTTAAGATGTGTTACCTTTTTCTTCTCTTTGAATTTAATGCTTGTAATAAAACATGCTAAAATATTGAAAATACTAAAAACTTTTTATAAAGGCATTCATTGTGGAAGGTAGGAAGAAATTATTTAACATAGTGAACAAAATACAGTCTTAATGTCATGAAGAGAGACAAGGAGAACAATCACATATATGTATAATCACTAGTACGTATGATTTTAAAATAAACAACATTTTACAAGCAAGTAGTACGTTTTATCTACCTTATTTAATTTGATAGGTTCACATTTAAATACTTAGGAGATTTAGAATACACATTTTAATATATTTAATGACTATAAATATTCATGCATGGATATAATGTAAACATAAAATATATACTATTGCATATGCATAAATATATGTAAATATATTTATATGAATACATATATATATCATAAAGAGAAATCATAGCAAGTCTAATTAAGTTATACTATTTTTATTTTCATTATACTGATAAATTACATATTTGGCTAGTCATTATACTATGTAAACATACATACAAAAACACAAAAATGTACATGTAAACACATATGTGATTACCAGATAATAATATTAGCGACCTACTGAAGAATTCCACTCTTAATCTGCTGGTTTGCACATAGTCTAATGGGCAATAATATTCATTACTGCCGGTTTCTAACAGATTGGACCTTTTTTTTTAATCCCTCTGTTTTCCCTCCCTTTATGGCGAAGAAGAGAATTGTTGGTAAGGGATATATGGATTTGTGAAATGCTTTTACCAACAGTAGTGTAACATCAGGATGCAACCTACTGGCTACTTCCATTGCCTTTTGACTCACTTGTGTTTCACTGGGGAAAAAAGTGCATGTATGTATGTATATACACATATATGTTTATGTGCATATAAATACATACATGAATGTATATATGTATATGTGTGTATATGTAGATACATACATATATGTATGTGTGCATCATTGGTAAATCTGTGTCACCTTTACACAAAAGTGAACAAGCCTTTAAATACTTCATTTTGTTTCTTTCCTTAGTATATAGCATTAATAAAGAAATTAGCAGAACATAATAAACAAACAAAGCATATAAGATAATAAAACTTTCACTAAGCAGTTTTAAGGTATTAGTCTTTCATATTTAGAAATTTCCTGAAGAACAAGTCAAGTCAAGTCACCATGCTTTTATTGATCACTTATTGGGAGCCAGGTACCGTACTAAACTTTGAGAATGTGAATACCAGCAGAGGGAAAAGCAGTCCCATCTCGCAAGGAACTTACAATCTCAATGAAGAAAGAATACAAAAGGCATATAAATAGGAGGAGTGGAGAAGGGATTCCCTCCCTCCATTGCAGAGAAATTTGTAAGAGTTAAGATTGCAACCTGGAGAGGAATGAAGACATGGTAAGTCTGAGAATCCTTAAAAATGGATGTATTAGGAGAAACCAATAAGTTAGAGGAAGAGGCCATAGGGCAAAATTTACTTCATTAGTGTAGTTCCGTAAGTGAACTTCCAGGTAAAGAGGATGATTGGAAGAGGGAGTGAAAGTCTGAGCAATAAGTTATAAGATCCAAGGTGCGGAAGCCAGATTGTAGCATCAGTCTACCACCAGGTGTTCTAGGAAATATATAGCTAATTCTTACTTCCTCTCTGCAACTCCCCGATGAAATCTTGGTGCAATAGACAAAATCTTTAGGAACTTTAGAATTTAATGGATTAGTTTCCACAGTTGTGAGGAATTTGAGGGAGAACTGGAACTGAGGAGGGTACTGTCCCTGTGGGCCTTGTCATGGGCAAAGACCATTTATAAGTCTTACTAGCTCAAGTGGGTGAACAAAGTAGCAAGATCCAGGATGTGCTAATGCTACCAAAATAGTACTTGTTTCCAGTTCAGACTATCAGGCTACCACCTTTTTACCAGAGGTGTGTGAAATTACTTCCGTTCACTCGATCAGCATAATTTCTCCTGTCCTCCATGTAGCCAAAGGGAGGAACATTTCCTAAAAGAGAGATGTTATAAATAATATGAAATATATTATTAATATTCATCAGAATCATTGTTAGCTGTTTCCACTGACATTTCCTATCTCATTTTGTAAAGGAAATGTTTGATTTGAATTATTTATCTCTCCAAAGGAAAAAAAAAACAGACTTTTTGATGATATATTTTCCTTAAGATTTACTAATTGTCAATTACTATGTCACTACTTAGTTACTAAGTACACTGATGATTATTTCATTACTTGTTGTAAGAGTGAATGCATCTTGATTGTGCCAAACCTTCAGTAGCTAGAAGCAAGTGATTTTTAATACTTTCTTATGATCTAAATCTGTGTTTCTCAGATTTTTTCACTGTATCATAGCTTATATTTGAAGCTTTGTGATATAATGGAAAAGTGTTGGAATTACAGTAAAATACCAGAAACTAAAATCTGTCTCTATCACCTGCAACCTCTTTCAGATGGACAAGTCACTTTACTTGGACTAGTTTCAGTTTGTTCATCTGTAAAATGGAAATAACTTTCAGAGTGGTTTCGTTTGTGTCTCCTCACACCTATACTTTCATAGTTGGAACAATGGCCAAGTTTTTTTTTGTTTGTTTGTTTTTGTTTTTATTACTAGCTCTATTTTTCAAGAAGTGTTACCATAAGGTGTCTAGAGAAAAGGGTTATATCTTATATAATCTTTGCATGTTCCCTGTGATTTATATGAGACTATAATGAATGCTTGTTGTACTAGGGAACAATGAGAGAAAATCAAACTAGAAATTTGAGTTACATCTATGACATTACTGGAGTAGGGAACTTCTGGTATAGAAATTTCCTCCATTATTACAAATTAGCTAAATATCTGTAACGTAACGTCTTTGCATGGTGCCTAGGACACCAGAAGATCAAGTATGCCCTTGATCACACAGACAGTCTATGTAGTAGACAGAAAGTGAATTAGATTCTTTCTGACTAAACATTACCTCATACTTCCTCACAATGTTAGCATTAACATAATTATGTATTAACGAGGAAGGATAGTAGTTGTTGGCAATTTTGTGGGGAAAGTCACCGTACTGACCCCAGCTGTTTCCCTTGTTGTTATCTTTCTGAGTTCTTAGGGTTCAAAACTTCACGCATACTATGAAGTTTCTTTATAACCCCACTGGAAGAAATGATTATTTGTATGATTATTTCAATTTGGGCTGCAATCCTTTAGAAAAGCTAATTATGTTTTGCATCTCTCTCTAATAACATGGCAACATCTATGAGACCTAGCCACTTTCTGTGCTAAATACGAAGAAATGGGTGTTTTGTTTTTTTTTTTTTTATCATTTTTACCAGATACTGCACCATGATGCCACCTGCTTTCAAGAAATGCAATATGTAGTTGTGATGTATATAGAGTTTTATAAATGAGAACCACAAAATTATATTTTACCATTGCCATTTAAAAGAAAATCTTTATTGAATGGTTGACCGAAACATTTAAGAGATGGTAGAATCTGAGAAAATAATAAATATACACGAAAAGTTAAATAAACTGGCTCATCTACAACATTATTTGCTTCTTAGGGAAATACTTAGATACAGCTCTTTTTGTTTGCAGTTTTTCAGAATGAAATTCCTGGAACTAGTCTGTCAGAAATTAGCACAACTAAAATTAAATTATTAGGATAATTAAGTTAATGAACAATTAAGTCCAAAAAAAAAAAAGACAAAACAAATGAATTGCACTGGTACCTAATTTAAAACTGTGATTGTAACCCAAGTAATGAAAGGCAGTTGGAGGTATTCTTAGCACTTCTCTAACAACAAAACAAAGTCATTACTAACTGGCCTGCTGCTTCGTATAATTTCTGTGATAAGCTACTAGAAATTTAATTGGCTTTAGCTGCAAAATATTTCAACATAAAGTAAGTACAACAGCTGAATAAACCTTCTTTGATTCATATATTTATAGCAACTTGAGGAAGCTCATTAACACATTGTTTGTGGATATTTGTATTCAATGAGAATGTGCAATGAAATATTACAAGCATCTTTAAGAACCCATATCCCTTCCCACAAAATCATGTTTGTGGATAAAAAAATGATTAAGTGAATTATATATCCACTTAGCTTTTTGTTAAAAATGAGCAATCATCCTTTTCTCATGTTTTGTGTAGTTTTATTAAGGTGTATGATTAAAATCATGGATTTATAAACTCTTAATAAATAATATCTATTTTTTAGCCTTTGTCATCTATATTATTGAAATCTTTATTTGAAAAGTGACCTCACAAATATATTTTCAATTTTACATGCTATATGTTCTTTCCAACATCTCATCAGTTTAATAACTGTTATCTCTAGATGAATGATATAATGACCTTGCTGGTCATCTTTGTAACCCAAACTTGGATCCACCTCCATGAACAGATTACATCAAGTTGCATGTTTTGTCACCATACTAGAACACAGAAATTGCAAAAACACTATTTTTCCTAAAACATTAGCAGAAATCTAACCATTTAGGATCCATGATCTAAGTATCCTGACCACCGCAATGCTTCCTCTTCTACCCCAAATATTAACCACTGCCAAATGATGATGGATCACACATCAGTTGAAGTAATGGGCTATTTGTACTGTAAAGAACTTTAAGGATCATCTAATTCTGTTCTTTCATTACATGTTTTAGCCTCCTTTTCTAAACCTTTTTATTTTCACTTATTCATCATTGACTCTTTCCACAACATTTTTGGAATTCCTCCATCATTCTCAATCTCTGAATCCATGGCATGTCCTATGTTCTGCTGAGAAAATAAATGTAATAATAGAAAAGAGATGAGAATTAAGGGAAATGATACGTGTGTATGGATATGACATTCACTGGGTCTATGTGTGGTCACAATGAAACTAAATGTTATTACTCAAAAGGTAAAGAATGAATTGACTAATTCATAGATTGGGGGTGTAGGTTTGTGATTTCATTGATACAGTGAATTATTCAGTAAGGAAACTTTCTATAGAAATAAATACACGCTCCTTTTCTGTAATTTATAGTCTCTAAAAACACTGAAAGGTTAATTGATTTGCTTAAGGTCACATAGAATTTGGTAAAAAGAACACGTGAAATCAAGGCCCTACTGGCTTTAAGTTCACGTTCTAATCACTAAGTATCTAAATGAATTCATATGAAGAGTATTTAATAAACATATGTTCAACATCACTATTTAAGAGCCTATCATGCTTTAGTAAGTGTCTACACCAGGGTTGGGCAACTTGCAGCCTCAAGGCTACATGTGGTCTTTAATATCCTTGTGTGCAGCCTTTGGACTGAGTTCAAGTTTTATAGAACAAATCTTTTTATTAAGGGATTTGTTCCATGAATTTTGGAGTCAGTCAAAAGGCCACACTTGAGGACTTAGAGGTTCATATGTGACTTTGAGGCCACAGGTTCCCCACACCTGGTCTAGACTTTAATAAGAAATGGAGAAAATACTACTAATATAGATGAAATTTAAGAGTATATAATGCATGCAATTTTCCCCAGGAGAAGAGAATGTTAAATATTTGCTACCACATTACTGCTTCTGGGTCTAAATCTATTATCCCAAAGTAATTGCTTTTAATTCCTTGTGAAGTGGGATGATCAATGTCAATCTTGACTTCTTAGATCAAAGCTACTAGCTACTGGACTAGATGTAGTCATGGTCAAATAGATTCATACTCAGTCTATATAAAGCAATATAATTTTAAAACTTCAGTTCCTCATAACATTCTCAATAAATGACTCAGAGAACGGCTACAATAATATCTTCCTATTCACCTGTACACTTGATGACTGCTATGTCTTGGGAAAAGAAGTTGCAAATAATAGCCTTATTTAGACAGAGAAGGCTTTCCTGTGGACCAGTAAATGAAAGACTACATCTCTAAGAGCTATAGGATATTGTCCTCTTGTTGAATTCTTGTCTTAAACAAACAAGACAAGTTTATAGAAAAGTAGTAGAAAAGCTATCTTTCTAACTTATCCATTTGTAATTGGTTATGCTCCTTTTCTCAGCAAATATCAGGAGACTGCTATTAAGGATAGAAAATACATAATGAATAAATATGTGATAATGAGCATCAAATACTTAGTGTTAGCTTAGGTGCTATCTTTTCCATTTTCACAAAACAAACCTTTATGGGTCCCATAATGAAGTGCAATATGGTAGTACCTGGGGACCCTGAAGACTGACTTGATCAAGAATGAATGTAGAATTTCAGCTATGGTTTTGAGTTGGAATAAACATTATAAAGATGGTCATGGAAATGATAAGGATTTTTTAGAAATCATTATCTTCAGAAAAAAGTGTGGATCTTCTTTTCCTACCTTCTAATTAGTAACTGGAAAAAAAATATAGAAGGAAGGAAAATTGCTAATGTGAGTCCTTCTCTCAGAGATTTCTATTACCCCTGGATGAGCTTTCCTTCCCAGGAGAATATGTAACATTTCTATTACAGAAGTAATTCCTTTATAATGCCCTTTTACTATAATAGAAATTCTAAGCATTGTGGTTTGATTTTATATAATCTATTCTAAGCCATTTGGTTCATTTTTTTCTCTCACTAAAATTAATAGAAGAAATATTTCATTATATTGATATATATTTAGCAAACAAACAAAAATTCTGTATGTTGCACTGTTCCCCATGAGATACAAGAATGCTTTTCCTTAGCAAATCCTGCTATTTTCCCCCTGTATTCAATCCCTCAATCTTATCCTCACAGACTCAATTTTCTATTTACTATTGGTCTGGTGATCCAGCTTAGTATCACAACAATGAATAAGAAAATGTTTAGACTTGGTAGCTTTTCTTGCATACTCTGCACATGGTGTGGCGAATTTGTTCTTGTTAATGCTAGTAGAAGCATTCCTATTATTCCCAAGTTCCAAAGAATGCTAATTGTGGGTAGGGAAATAGTTGAGTGATTCCTGAGCTACTGAATTTTCACTGAAGGCTTTGGGTTAAATCTTCTTGGTTTGCCAGGTTCTTTTTATTCTTCCAGATACATAAACACAAGTATAGATGCTACATGTTAATCCCAGAAATGCCTAACCACTTGAGCCTACACCTTACTGTGATTATCCAGCTTCCACTACCTAGTGATGCTAAAATACCATGAAGTTGGAAAGAAATTTTCTAGAAAAGAATATCTAATATAACTACTCTCTACTCACATTATTAATTTTAGGTAGCACAATATTGTACACATATACTTAAAATAGTTTGCTCAGAATATTATTCTGTGAATCTTATACTGGATGTTAGAGATTTATTCTTCCTTATTTTCAGAAAAAAAAGTGTTGTCAAGGTAAAATAAGACTGTAAAGTCGATGTAATTAAATTGCCTGTGATATTTTTGCCATGTTTGTTTCTAGTTCTCTCTCAGATTTGTACTTCCATTGATCCAAACTTTCACATTATTTTCTAATTTTAAGGCTTTTAAAATACTTTCCCATCTTTAACTTTCTGTTCTTTCATCTATTGTTCTACACATATACACTAGTGCATATATCTTGTCTCTATAAGTATGTATCTATATTTGTGTATACAAGCATAAATATGAACATACATCTTAAGCATAGGCTTTGAAACACTAAAAAAATATGAATAGGCAGTGATATGTTCCACAAGGCAGGTACATAATAACAAAAAGAGAAATCATTTAAAATGACATATTTCATCATCACCAAAGAAGTGAGACAATAGTCTCAATTGATTTCAGATACTAACCTTTCAAAAATGGACTGTAGAACTCCATCAGGTATTTTTGTCTGGAGCCATGGTGTTTTAAGTTATCATCATAATTTTTTTACAATTGAAAAATTTAACCAGCAACTAGTATCACAATATTAGGAACCAATTACTCATACCATCATGTTGGTACTTGATTTTGTTCTAGTTACACTTGATTAAGCAAATAATTGAAAAAGCACATAATAAAAACAATTGGATCAGTCAATGAACCTTAAGAGTAAATAGGGTAAGTTTGTTTTAAATTCAAAGAAAATAGAGTCTCAAGTTTGGAACAAAAAAAATCTACTTCCATAAATGTAATATTGGACCTAGAATCAAATGCAGACTCAATCATTTAGTAGCTACGTGACCTTCATTAAATTTTTGTACCTCTCAGAATGTTACTGTTCTCATCTGTAAAATGAGGGGGTTCTAGTAAATGCCTCTAAATTTCCTTATAATTCTAATTCTGTCATCAAATATATCCATGATTCTAAGGATGACTTTTAAATACAAAAGTGTGACGCATGGCACCTTTATCAAAACTTAAGAAATTGTATTTGCACTATTACATTAACTTAACTTCCATATTTTCATTAAAGAGATAATCTAATCTCCAGGCACTTTGCTTGTGCTCTTATTACAAATGCATTCTGTCATAGAACTGTATCACTGAAAGGAAACCCAAAAGAGCATCTGATCTTTGTCCCTGCCTTTAGGAATTCTGTTCCTCCTGTTCCCCTTTTGGAGATTTCCTCTGGTATGAACTCTGTGTCTACCTATCACATTCTAGTCTTTAGCCCTATGCCAGTCAGGAAAATCATTCTGTGTGTCAATCTATAAGGAATTCTTTCATCCTAAAATTCCATTTCCTCTTGATTAATACTCCTTGCACACGGATAACAATTTTTCAGGAGTTTGTTTCTGCAAGTAATTAAAATTCAAATATAGAATTTCTTTTTAACTTTATTTTTTAGTCTAAATATCACATTTTAAAAATTATTTTTGCTTTTGTAATCTTTCTGTAATTCTCACTGTTTGCTATACATTATTTTTAAAGGAAAGCAACAAAATCTGAACAGGAAACCAGAAAGCAGATAGGAATTATATGTGTCAAACAATCCAGACCATTTAATGCAATTATTATTGATATTTACAAATATATTCATTTCCTGAATCATTGAAGCTCTAATAATAGCAAGAGTAAATAACCCTTAAATTAAGAAAAAACTAACTTGAGTGTGGTCATTTATTAAGCTATTATTTGTCAGCTACTATGATAATCATTGAGGATGCAAAAAAAAAAAAAAAAAAGACAGTTCCTGCTCTCAAGAAGCTTAGCATCAAATAGGGGAGATGAAAGGCAAGCAACTTTGTACAATCTAGATACAGGATACACTGGGAATAATCAACAAAGAGGGCACTAGAATTAAATGGGATCTGGAAACAACTCTTGCAGAAGATGAGGTTTTAGCAGAGATTTAAAGGAATTTAGGGAAGCCAGGAGGCCCATCTTTCGAGATTATAGGGCCATCATCACCATGCTATGATGAGGTATTACAGTAATACTTTAGTGCAAAGATTTCACTGCTCCTCATTAAAACCTGCTACTTTTTTCGATTTCAATTCTCTGATATATTTGTCACCGATTCCCATCTATTTGGAATTTAATTTTCAGGTGTTTAATTACAGCAGACATTTAAATTGCATCTATTTAGGATTAGTTTAAATTTGCTTTCAAAAATGTGGTAAAGTTAATAGAGGTGAATTTTAAATGCTTACTATGCTGCAATCACCTTTGCTGGTCTTCTGATTACTAATACCAAATGACATTATTAGTTACTTGCTGTTGTCATGTAAAATTCTAAGTACAAAATCAAAATGGAAGAGGAGTTCCTACAGATGCTATTTACTTAAGTATATCAAAAATAATATGTGTGAGGGGAGGAGAGCCTAGGAGTTCCCTGTTTTAATATCTGATAGGATAATATGTATTCAACCCTTAGACCTAAAGGAAACCATAGGTACCACCCACAAAAAGGAAAAGCCAAAAGGCCAGTGACAGCAAGCTTCTCTGTGAAGAGAAGGAACTTGGAGGATACCCTACACCACCTTCTCTTGCTGCGTGGAATGAATTATCCATGGATCCTCAGCTCTCTCTCCTCATAACATTAGCTATCCATTAATTAAAGTTTTTATGATTGTTTCTGAGGTAAAAAAAAATAAGAAAAATAAATTAGAGTTATTACCCCCAGTTAACTGTCTTCTTCTTTTGTGTTGTTCATCATTTCACATATTCTTCATTTAGAGATTTACATTGAGTATCTGAGAATCTTATATAAATTCACAAAACTGCAATATACCTTTAAGGTATCTATTTAGTAGTCAAAGTATTTAGCCTTTAGATTGAGTAGTTCTATGAAATCTTGACAGTTTTGATTATTTAAGAATGGCAGTTATGCAGTCTTTTCTGTACTTATACACAGATCTGCTTTACAAATAGCCATTTATTGATGGTTTAATTTATTAATTTATTAATTTTTTCCAGAGCATGTAGGTAAATATTATTATTGACATCCTCAGACCATAGACATATTCATACCTGACTCAGTGAACTATACTAAATCAAAAGAGAGATCAATAGAATGAAGCTAAAATAAATATATGACAAAACCTAATTCCCTGAAATCTGCAACACCCTAATCACACTTTAGTCAAAAGTTACAACTTGTCCCAAACCAAATCTTTGACAATAGTATTTAGGCTAGCACTGATCTTAATTTCATTCAATTTTACTTCAGTAAAAATGCTGAAAATTAGCTCTGCAGAAGCGAAAGACCTGTATATTTCATAAACTGAATAGTCTTTTTTTTTTTAGTGCTATTGTCCACCAAAATAATGATAATTACAAGGCACATTTATTTAGAAGTTTACATTATGAAGTACTTTACATACATATTATCTCAAATTTATGTACTGGAAAGGAAGGCATTCTTATACAAACATGTTACCCCTGATGACTTTTATGTGTATGCTTGCAAAGCTAAATTGAGATTCTTGTTAGCATTTGTTAATTCTTTTCACAATCTGTTGATAAGTGACAGATGTAGTTAATAAACTGACTGTCTTTGTCCACCTGCTTCAGAAAATGGGTCTGCATGATTTTTTACTGAATTGAGTGAATTTATCAGCCCTTTTAGGCCAAATAGATATGGCATGCAATTGTATACCGTCAGCAAGTAATTTTGGAAGAAAAATCAATCATCCATTCCATGATTTATATTCTACTTCTTGTCTCTATATATTAAAATAAAACACAGGGGCACAAAAAAGATGCTTACTCTATTTCTTGAAAACCTCATCCAGGTGGTCACTGCTGTGTCCTACTCAGTCCCTCCCATTTCCCATGAAGCAAACTGTGAAATGCTACAATGGAAGTCATGATCTACAAAAGCAATAAGAATGAATACAAAGTTGACCCTTCTAGGGTCCTTCCAAGAGGCCCTTCCTTACTGTGGAAGGAACACTAGGCAATGTCACTGAAAAAGAACTGATGAAATACTTCAAAATAATGCTCTGAAAGGAAGATTAGTTAAAAGCCCCAAGTATTCCAGAAATTTGATTTCTTATCCAATTTTCCCTTGCCCCAAGTAGAATAATTTGCAGCTAATAACATGCATTATCATTTTTATACCTGCTTATTAGCAATAGTTCTTATTAATTATATTTTTAACTATTTATTGAATACTTGACTATAATAAATAAGTCAACAAGCATAGATTAGCTGCCTCCTGTATATCAGTTTATGAGTGATAGGGCTGTAAATATGAAAGTCTCATTAAATCTTACTAAATCCTATCAACATAACACTTAGCACAGTGTTTGACAAATAGGAAGGAATTAATATAAACATGTTCCCTTCTTTCCCCATCTAAATGAATGGTGCAGGCAGGGATATAGTATTCTGGACTGGTTAAAGAAGTATGGAATGGGACTCACATTAGGTATTAAAAATCAAAGAAAATGTTTGGATTTGGAGATTGGAAAATTTGATGGAGACATTTAAGAATATAGTTACACGGGACAGATAAGAATGAAATGTAAATTAAAAAGGAGTCAAAAGAGACTGAGAGATGAGGAAAAAAATGGCTAGTAGGTACAAATATTGTTTGGGAAGATTGGAAATGAGTTCATAACACAATAGCTTTAAGAAACATTATGTTTAAAGAGCTTTTTTTAAAGTCACATAATAAATGCTCAGTAATTATTATTTACTAACTAATCATGCAACCAATGCCACAGTCTGGGTAAATTTCTGCTTCCTTTATTATTGAGAAGATTGAGGGTATATAATTTGACCTCACTCAATATCCTTCCTCTCCTCCTTAAATAATCACTATCTTCTTCCTTCTTTATTAATTTGAATCTTGATTCTGAAGGAAAAAAATATCCTGCTATTTGTACCAGGTTTAACTCCTAGATCTTTGATCTTGATCCTATTCTCACTATTTCCTTCAGGACCTTATAAACTCAATCACATTGCTTTTCCCCCTCCCCCTTCTCCTCCCTTTCTTCCCCTCCCCTTCTTTATTTTTTTAGTCTTCTCCTTTACTGTCTCCTCTTCTGCCTTTGTTATCAGATTTTTCTTATCTTAGAAAAAAAACCAGTACCCAAATCATACAAATTCCAACCCAAACTAACCCTTTCACACTGCTATCGTCTTCAAGTTCTGTCCTAGTCTCTCCCTTCTGTCAGTGGTTTTTGAATGATTGATTAGTTACGTTTTCCACATTCAACTTAACTTCTGGCAATTATGATTACCAACTCATACCATTCTGACAAAACTGTCTTCTAGAAGATAAGCAATGAAAATTACGTTCTCAAACTTCACTTAGATCTTTGTGGCAGAGGATTCTTTTGATCACCATTTCCTTAAACTTCATACCCTTACCTTGTAAAAATAGTTATTCTGGTTTTCATGTTTCATATAAACATGTTCTTCATGATCTGAATCACTGGTTCTTTTTCCTCTTTTGCCTTTAAAATTTAGGCATTCATCAAGGGATTGTCTTAAATTTTCTTTCTTTGGAAATTCTTAGTCCTAAAGCTTTAATTTTTACATCTTTGATCTTTCACTAGGATAACTTTACTGTCTTAATCCTTAGTTTCTTCATCTGAAGTGACTGGAATAGAGTATTTTGAAATCCTCTTCATCAATAATATTCTATGATTTGATGTGAATGATGATAACAATTATGCCCCTAACATAAACTTACGTCCTAAGACACAAGCTTGAATTCCTAACTCTCTTTCAGATCATATACATTAATATTCCATCAGGATTTCAAAGTCTCCATGTTCAAAAATAATGTCAGAAACAGGGAAGCTAGGTGGTGCAGTGAATAAAACATTGGGTCTAGAATCAGGAAGAGTTCAAATCCAGCCTCAGACACTTACTAGCTGTGCGATCATGCACAAGCCACTTAACTCTTTTTTCCTCTGTGTCCTGATTTGTAAAATGAGGAAGAAAGAAATCCGACACACTCTAGCATCTTTGCCAAGAAAACCTCAAATGGGATTACAAGGAATAGAGCATGACTGAAACGAATAAACAACAGTAACCACATTGTCAGAGATACTTCCAGACTTCAGATTGCATGAACAAAAATAATCAACATAATTTGGTAATGGTCAAAAATAGAAAAGTAGGTCAGTATAACAGTCTAGCTCAGAGGTCAGAAAATTGTAGCAAGAGGGAAAAATTAGTCCATGGTCTGTTTTCATATGGCCTGAGCTAAGAACAATGTTGCAGTTTGAATGCAATAAAATTTTATATAATAATATAAGCATTATTCTTAACTAATGGACTTCAAAAAAAAGAATACAAAGCATTATTTATTGACCTCTGATCTATATCATGCCAATGATCTACTTTTCTATTTTTCATTGATACCATATCTTTTTCAAAAGCCTTCTCTCTTTATATTCTCTTAATGTGGTGATCTCATCAGTTCCCATAATTATTTTCTCCATGAAAATAATTCCCAGATTATTTTGGCTCCTAAGATCCAGTAATACATTTCCAACTATTAGATATTTCAAAATAAATGGTATAAAGGTATCTCAAACTCAGACTCCATTATAGGACTCATATTTTCCCCTCAACCTTCCTGTCTTCTGAATTGTCCTATTTCTGTCAAGGAAATAACCAACATTCCCAACTCTCAGGTTTGAAAGCTCCTCTTTTTATCTTACACCACATAACCAATTAGTTGCTGTCCTTCTTTTTCTACCTCCTAAAAGACCTTTTCTATGTCCCTTTCCTTCTAATCATTCCACAACTAACATAATTGAAACCTTTAAAGCATTTCAACTAAACTTTTGTAATGTGCTCCAATTAGTTTCTCCCTCCTTTACCCTTGCAAATGAAATGAGATAATATTTGTAAAGTGCTTAGCATAGTGTTGGAAATAATGTAGGTACTTAATAAATGCTTCCTCCCTTCCCATTCACTGACCATTCTCTTCACACATCTGTTACAGAATTTTCCTAAAGCACAAACCTGATTAAGTCCACTACCCTGCTCAAGTAGCTCAGAGAGGATTTTATTGACTTTAGAAACAAATAAAAACTCATTTAGACCTGAATAATTTGTCTCCAATATGCCTTTCTAAACTTGATTTACATCACTCTCACACTCTCTGATCTAGGCACACTGACTATTGCTGCTCCTTGCACATGACACTCTACCACCTGTCCCTGTACCTTTGCACTGATTACACTACCCACTTTTTTCCCCTGAATTGCACTCTCTTGATCTCTACCTCTTAGAATCCCTCATTTTCCTCCAAACTTAGCTCTAGTACCACTTTCTTTCATGTTTATTTTTTCTGATCCCATTAGCTGCTCCCGCAAATTCTTTTTTTTAAAGTTTATATATTTTTGTACATACTTATGTTTGTAGATTTCATCTCCTTTGATACAATGTAAGCTCCTCAGGGCTACTGTTTCATTATGTTGTCATTCATCTATCATAGCACTTGAAAGTGTGGGTTTAGTATATGCTTGCTGATTAGTTGATTAGATTGATGCTACTTCTTAAGCAGTCCTATTCAATGAGCAGGCTTTGCCTCACCCTAAGTGAGTACCTGAAAAGACTTTGGCCTAAAGGGCCCAAGGTCTCCCAGTGCATCCTGGGTCATCTCCAGTCATGCTGATGAATATCTGGTCACTGGATTCAGATGGCTCTGTAAGAGAAGTGAGGCTGGTGACCTGCACAGCCCTCCCTCACTCAAAGCAAAGTCAAGTGCAAGTCATGTCATCATTTCTCTGATGGCATGGTCTTCTTTGGCAATGAAGGACAAACACAAAGCACCCTTCTATATCCCCCCTCTTTTGACCTATTGCCTCACCGTCCCCTTTAAAGGTCTCTCTCTTACCCTCCCAAGGATCTCTCCCTTGTCCTCCCACTCCCTTTAACCTAAACACTCTTCTATTCTCCTCTTTTAACCTATTTCCTTACCCTTCCCTCTACAGAACCCTCTTTTATCCTCTCCCTCCCCTCTATTCCCTCCCTGGTTGATTTTTTTTTTAATTTAGAAAACATCTATATTCATGTGTATATTGTATATGTATATATAGTTTGTATGTATGTATCTATATATTCACAAATATTATTTCCTCTGGAACTCATTTCTGATGAAAGCAAGTTTCTAAACTAACAGCCCTCCTTCCCCAACTGATTCCTCTGTGTCAGTTCTTCCTCTTGCCTCTCATTTGTACAAAAAGAATTATTCTTTTTTGCTGTTCCTACATGGTTTTAGTTTTTAAAGTTACATCATATTCAGATCTACCACAGTCTTTCTTATGAACTGCCCAATTACTGATAACAGTCTTAGACATACATTTTACATGAATAAGAAGTAAATAGTATACACTAATTGAGTCCTGTGTAATTAGTCTTTGGTGTATACCTTATAATTCTTTTGGCTCTTATATGTCAAATTTCTATTAAGTTCAGCTTTTTTAAGCAAAATCCTTGAGCTCTGACAGTCCCTTAAATGTCTATTTTTTTCATTCAGGATTATGCTTTGGTGCATATATTTATGTCTGGAACCTCAGGCCTTTTGTTCTTTTATATGTATTATTCTAAGATCTTCGGTTTTTTAGTGTCACCACTACTAGGGATTCTAATTGTTTTACTGCTAAATATAGATTGTTTTTTTTTTTTCTTATTGCTTGTACTATTTTGTGCTTGAGCTGGAGGTTTCAGAATTTGATTGCAATATTCCTATGAATTTTCCTCATAGGATCTCTTTCAGGTGATGATTGGTGGATTTTTTTCTCTTGCTACTTTACTGTCTTGTTCTAATGCTGGAGGACAATTTTCTTTTGTTATTTCTTGTATTATTGTATCAAGATTCTTTTTTGATGATGGTTTTCAGGCAGTTCAATTATTCTTATGTTTCATCTTCTTGATCTCTTCTCCAGATCAGTTGTTTTTCTTACGAGATGTTTCACATTCTCTTCTATTTTTTTCCTTCTTTAAATTTTGTCTTATTTTTTGGATCTCATAACTTTGCTGACTTCCACTTGTCCAATTTAATTTTCAAGTGGTCATTTTTTTCCTTAAGATTCTGGATTTCATTTTCTAATTGGTTGACTTTCTTTTCATAATTTTCTTGTTTTGTCTTGGATTTCTTTTTTAGTTTTCCCTCATTCTCTCTCATTTGGTTTTTAAAGTCTTTTTTAAGTTGTTCTAAGAATTCTTTTCAGCTGATGGCCATTTAACTTTTCTCTTTGGAGGTAGAAGAGGATTTCTTTGCTTCAATATCCTCCTCTGACAATGAACCCCAGTCTTTTCTATTCCCATAGTAATTCTCTACAGTGGAACTCATTCTCCTTTGCCTGTACATTTAAAAAAAATGTAGTAACTTAGTTTTTGTTTTCACCTCTAGTTCTCGGGTACAGAGGATGGTGTCTCTGGACTTAGATCCTCTTTCAGTTTTCTCCTCTGATCTGAAACTAGAATCAAGACCTAGAGTCAAGGAGACCAAAATACAAATGTAGTATCAGACATTTTCTCCTTATGGGATCTGCAGCAAGTCACTTAACTTCTTTTTGCCTCATTTTCTCATCCATAAAATGGAGATATTAATAACACCTCTCAGAGAAGTTGTGAGGATTACATTTATTAAGTGCTTTGTACAATGCAACTATTTGAATACAGATTATTAATATCATTAATTTGATCACTTGTGACAAAATATTCACAATAGCACTCTGTGATAGCAAAGAAGTTGACATAAAATTGGAACCCAAATAATTGGGAATTAGCCATAAAAAGATTAATATATTGGAATTTTCAGTCAATTTTCACTCATTTCCAACTCTTTTTGATCCCATTTGGGATTCTCTTTGCAAAAGGTATTGAAGTGGTTTGCCATTTCCTTCCCCAGCTCATTTTCCGATGAGGAAACTGAGGCAAACAGAGTTAGGTGACTAACCCAGAGCCACATAGTAAGTATCTAAGGCCTGATTTGACCTCAGGAAAAAGCATTTTCCTGGCTGCACTCTATTAATCATACCACCTAAGTGCCCTAATGTAGTAGTATATCCTTGTGTAATAAGAAGTAAAAAAAAAAATTGGAAATAATCAGAAACATGAGAAGGCATATATGAAGTGACAGTGTTAAATAAGGAGAACTAAAAGAAACTTATATACACTGATTACAATAGTAGAAATGAAAAGATCACTCAAAGGAAGCCAAAGTCTGAGTAAGTGCAAAATTCATCAAGGTCCTGAAAATCATAAAATGAAACTGAACTCCTTCCTTGTGGCAAAGCAATGGAACCCTACTAGAGCAAAATGCCAAATACACTGGCAAATTTAGTCATTCCTGTACCCATTTTTTTCTTGGAATATATTTCTTTGTTGAAAGGGAAAATTAAATCTAGAAGAGGAAGAGAAGGATTCTTTATCTCCAATGACACTGACATGAAGTCAAAAGTAATCAATATAAAACACACATGTACATGCATAGTTGGATTTATGCATGTTATTAACCAGGTGTCCTCCATCAGTGCACAATAAAGGGTAGAATAGGGAAGATCTATGTTTAGCCTTCCACCTGATCATTTGCTTATTTAATTAATCTTAACAAATTCACTTAATTCATTAGGTGCTATTAAGACATCAGGCTTGCGCTTATAGAATCTAGGAAAGTGATGAATTGTGATTAGTTTTTAAACCAAGAATATTAAGTTTGAAGATGAATAATAGCATTTTGATGTTATGACACTCTAATCAAACCATTTTACAAGAAAATAATGGTTGAAATAATTTTTTTTAAATAGTCAATGCTTTCATAACTTTTTACTATTCCCAGGATTTTAGATAGAGCATCTTATTTGAATTTCATAACTTCATGAGGGAGATATGCTTATAAATATATAATCCATGGTTACAGACAAGGTATTTGAATGTCACTGAGGTAAAGTGACTTTCACACCTCAAAAATGAAAGAGAAAGTAAGAGAAATCAGGATTTAACTAAAAAGGACCTTAGTGATTATTCAGAGGTGGCTAGGTGATATAGTGGGTACAGGTCAAGAAGACTTGACTTCAAATTGAGCCTCAGAAACTTATTAGCTGTGTGACCCTAGATATGTTTGCCCCTTGTAATTTATCTCTTTTTATATCCCTAGGACATAGCACAATGCCTGGCACATTGGAGACACTTAACAAATGTTTATTGACTTAGTGAAGATGCTGAAGGAGAAGGAAAAGAAATTACTTCTTGTTTACTTTAGCAGCCCTCATACTGCTAGTTGCAATGCCTTACACATAGTAGCAATCCTATTTTTATAAGATTTGTTTTATTTTGAATTGCAGAGACCAAGGAAAAACATTTATATAAAAAAATAGTTTTTAACATTTTGTTCTCCATTAGTTCTGACTTGTTTGCCTAGCAGCATTTTGCACTGAGTGTAATATTTTTATTTGCGTCCTGTGATTCCTTTTGTGTGTTCAACTTTATAATTCCCTGTTTCCCTGATAGCTCACACAAATAATAATCAACCTTATCTGATGACTTCTGCTTTCTTTGTCATCAAACACTGGATTGCTGATATCCTTTAAGAACAAATTGAATTCCATTCTTTTCAGTTTGGATTTTGGTGGTGTGGAACTTTAGCCTTCTATTATTTTATAGAATATTATTAAGTCCTGGGTGATACACTGTAAGAATAGTACCATTAAGTTCTGTTGCTATTGTAGAAATAGGGATTAGTCTCCATGGACACTGACTGAGTCAAGCTAACCCTCAGAGTTTCATAGTTTAGAACAGACACTTTGGAGACTATGGTCCTGAGTGGCCTTCATTCACTGGAAAGTAACTATAAATTAAGGAAAAACTATACATTTTTCACAAAATGACTACATGAATTTTCCTTGCAACTCTCAGTTGAAAACAAAGAATTATTAAGCTTCCAGATTTTTTTAAAAAAGTAATACAAAGTTAAGTTGCATGTATCAATTAGAGTATGTGTTAGCAAATAATTACAATATTCGCATTGGCACATACTTGGTCATACAGTGTGGACTATATAATATAATATATTTCTACATAACTGGGATATAGATTTGTCATCCTATGACAAAGCATATAATTGCTTTAATCATAATTCCATGTACTTGCAATAACCTATATCTGATTATATACTGTCTGTGACAGGAGGGGGAAGAGAAAGAGGAATAAAATTTTAACTCAAACTTTTAAAAATTTAAAAAATTGATAAATGTAGGGGAGCAGAACCAAGATGGCTGATGAAAAACAGGAACCTGCTTAAGCTCTTCTCCCAAACCCCTTTAAATACCTGTAAAAATGACACTAAATAAAATCTAGAGCTTCATAACCCACAAATTGATGAAATGAGGCAAATATCTTAACCAGGACAGCCAGGAAGATTGACAGGAAGCATCTGTTGCACCAGGTTGTGGTTGGAGCTAAGCTCAGTTGATAGCACAGACAGGGCCTGAGAAGACCTCAGGGTACTAAATCACTGGCAACTGTGGTAGTTTCCAGACTTCTCAACTCCCAAATGCCAAAGACAGCATAAAAAGTCAGTGGGAAAACTCTGTAGGGACTGAGTGGGAGAGGGGCATGGTCTTACTGAAGTCTAGCCACAGTCCCAAGGTGGAGGAGTTAGCAACTGCAGCAACAGCAGTAGCAGCAGCAACTTCCAGAGTTCTGGGCCCACATACATGGGGGATTCAGCTGCTGATACAAAACCCTGGAACCTGGGAAAGTACAACTACCCCCACCCCACCCCCATCCCTACTGCAAGCAAAGTACTACCTTGACAAAAAGTTAATAAACTCAAGTATTTGGGTTGAAAGATGAATAAAGAGAAGAAAAAAGCCAGACTATTGAGTGTTACTTTGGTGACAAAGAAGATCAAAACCTACAACCAGAAGACAACAAAGTCAAAGCTCCTACATCCAAAGTCTCCAAGAAAATGATGAATTAATCTCAGATCATAGAAGAACTAAAAAAGGATTTTGAAAATCAAGTAAGAGAAGTAGAGGAAAAATTGGGAAGAGAAATGAGAGTGATGCAAGAAAATCATAAGAAAATGGCTCAAGAGCTTGCTAAAGGAGACCCACCCAAAAATACTGAAGAAAATAATGCATTAAAAAATAGACTAACCCAAATGGCAAAAGAATTCCAAAAAGCTATTGAAGATAAGAATGTCTGAAAAAGCAGAATTGGCCAAATAGAAAAGGAGGTCCAAAAGCTCACTGAATAAAATAATTCCTTCATGATTAGAATGAAGTAGATAGAAGCTAACAAGTATGAAAAATCAAGAAATTATAAAACAGAACCAAAGAAATGAAAATATAAAGCAGCATAAATGTGAAATACCTCATTGGAAAAACAACTGACCTGGAAAATAGATTGAGGAGAGAAAATTTCAAAATTTTTGGACTACCTGAAAGTCATGATCAAAAAAGAGTTAGACATCATCTTTTAAGAAAATATCAAGAAAAACTGTCCTGATATTCAAGAACCAGAGACTAAAATAAATATTGAAAGAAAACTCCTCAGAATATTGTAGACAAATTCCAGAGTTATCAGGTCAATGATAAAATATTACAAGCAGCCATAAAGAAGCAATTTGAGTATTTTGGAAACAATAATCAGGATAACACAAGATCTAACAGCTTCTATATTAAGGTATCAAAGGGCTTGGAATATGATATTCCAGAGGTCAAAGAAACTAGGATTCAAATCCAATCATCTACTCAGCAAAATTGAGTATAGCCTTTCAGAGGAAAAAATGGCAATTCAATGAAATAGAGGACTTTCAAGCATTCTTGATGAAAAGACCAGAGTGGAACAGAAAATTTGACTTGTAATCACAAGAATGAAGAGAAGCATGAAAAGGTAAATAGGAAAGAGAAATCATAATGGACTTTTTAAAGTCAAAATATTTAATTCCTACATGGAAAGATGATATTTTTAACTATGAGACCTTTCTTAAGATTAGGGTAGTTGGAAGAAAGATATATGATAGATAGATAGACAGACATAGATAGAAAGATAGACAGATAGACAGGCACAGACAGATAGACAGACAGACTGACTGACAGACAGACAGACAGACAGACAGACAGACAGACAGACAGATAGATAGATAGATAGATAGATAGATAGATAGATAGATAGATAGATAGATAGATAGATAGATAGATAGCACAGGGTGAGTTGAATATGAAGGGATGATATCTAAAAATAAATTAAGGGATGAAAGGGGAATTTATTGTGAGGAGAAATGGAAAGATAGAATGGAGCAAATTGTCTTACATAAAAGAATCAAGAGAAAGGTTTCACAATGGAGGGCAGATGAGAGGGCATGAGTGAATCTTGCTTTCTTTGGATTACACTTAAAGAGAGAATAGCATACACATTCATTTGGGTATCTTACCCTATAAGAAAGTAAGGAGAAAGGGGATAAAGGCAGGGGGATGATAGAAGGGAAGGCACATTGGGGAAAAGGGCAGTCAGAAACAAACATTTTTGAAAAGGGGACAAGGTCAAACTTGAAAGTTGAATTAGTGGGGAGATGGCATAGGATGGACGGAGATATAATTAGTCTTTCACAACATTATTATTATGGAGGTGTTAGCTACATGTGTATAACCTATACTGAATTGCTTGCCTTTTCAGTGGATATGAGTGGGGAAGGAAAAAGGAAGAGAATTTGGAACCCAAAGTTTTCAAAACAAATGTTAACAATTGCTTTTACATGCAACTGGGAAATAAGAATACAGGCAGTGGGGTACAGAAATCTATCTTGCCCTACAAGAAAGTAAGGGGGGGGGTTAATAAAAAGGAGATCAGGCTGGGGGAAAGTGTAATCAGAATGCATGCCATATCCCGGTGCAGGGAGGGGAGAGATGGGGAGAAGTTTTGGAACTAAAAATCTTGTGTAAATGAATGTTTAAAACTAAAATTTATAAATTAATATAAATAAATATTAAAATGCATGTAATAGGAGTTCAGTTTCATCATGTACTATTTCGCTTTTCCCATCTTTGTAGATGGAAATATTCATGAGTGTGAATATTTATTGAGTTCATAATAAAAATGAAATAATAACAAAAATTTTAAATTGTTTTTAACACATAATTGTGGAAAATATAATAAACAACAATAACTCTCATGCATTCTGCTTCTGTGCCTAGGCTGTATACTACAAAATCCACTGGGCTCAAGATCTGAATTTGATTCCTCTATCAGATTCTTACTAATTGCATGACCCTGAGAAAGTCATTTAATCTCTCTCAACCTTAGTTACCTCATCTGTAAAATCTGTACTAATAGCTCTTCTCTACAGGCTGTGAGGATCATGTGAGATAATGAATGTAAAATTTTCTCCATACATTAAAGTGCCATATCAATACTGCTTTCATCAATCCTTTCCTTCTTTCTTTCTTTTGTCTTTTTTAGACTCCAAAACTAAATATTAAATGGATAAGAAAAAATGAATATTATATACTTAAATCTTAACATCTAAATATAAAATTAGCAAAGAAAAAATTTCATGTACACAACAGAACATGAGAGGATTCAAAATACATTGCAATAAATTTTCATTTCAAGAAAGCCTATATAGCAAAAATTACGTTTTATTAAAAGCTGTCCATCTTTGCTTCCTTGTAGGCTTTCTTTTTACTTTGCTGTACAATTTTCATTTGCTTCCCCCCTGCCCCAGGTTACAATTAATATACAATTAATACTATACACACACACACACATATATATGTATATATATATATATATATATATATATATAGAGAGAGAGAGAGAGAGAGAGAGAGAGAGAGAGAGAGAGAGAGAGATGTACATACATACATACATATGTGCATACATACACATACATTACTGTTTGGGGGTAGTAGTGGATTTCTTTGTTTTGGTATCCTTTTCTGAAGATGAACCCCAGTCTTCTCTATTCCCATAATAATTCTCATGATTGAATTCTTTCTCCTTTGTCTGTGCATTTTTATTTGTAATTTCATAATCAGCTCTAGCCCTGGGTTATAGAAGGGGGTGCCTCTGGCCTCAAATTCTCATTCAGTTCTCCTCTCTGACCTTGAACCCAAGCTAAGAACTCCAGCTTCCTGCAAGTGCCCACAGCCAGTGACAGCCTGGCTCCACTGCTTTTTCACTCACTAAGATTGCACTGGTTCTGTCTAGCACCTATGGCAACTCCACAGCGTTCCTGATTAGTCTTCCCTGACTCAGACCACTTACTCCCTCACTGTCCTGGAGTTTTCAAAACTTCCTGTGGGTGGAGACCCAGGCAGACTCTCAACTCAACTAACCCCAGGGCTTGCAGATTATGGTTTAAGTTGTCTCTAGCCTAAAGGTGTTTACTCTCACAGCGACCAAACTTTGTCCAGGAATTTTTCTTCAGATCTTCTCAGATCGTCCCAGGAGGAATGCTGTTCTGGCCCTTCTCTTGTTTATTTTTGCCATTCTATGTTTGTCCTGAGGCCCTGTTGTATCTTTTTTGGGGAGGAAAATCTTGAAAGCTTGAAATTTTCTGACCTACTCATCCATCTTCCCTGAATCATCCTTCTTCTCTTCCTTTTCCTTTTCCTCCTTCTTCTTCTCCTTCCCTTCTTCCTCTTTCTCCTCCTTTTTTCTTTTTCTTCTACTGTTTCCCCATACTTGCCACTGATGTCTATCATCCTCTAGTCATTTTTTTTTTTACTATACTAATGAGTTTAACATCTGACTCACATATTCCTTTCTAAACTATGCCCTGCCAACAGCACCTGTTATTTCAATATTCAGGTTGATTGAACCACTATCATCCTGGTCATGAAATTCTTCAAACTTATCAAGTGCAATAACTTCCTTTCCCATCTGTCTTCAAGCACACAAGACCTGATCATAGATCTTACCTTAAATAATTGACAAGCACTTGTTAAAGAATTACTGCAAACTAGGCAATGTGCAAAGAAAAAGGACAAAAAAAAAAAAGACTCTACCCTTAAGGAACTTGGATTTTTATAAGGGAGACAAAAATTGTAGATATAGCTGCATCAAACATAAACAACATAGATGAAAGTTAACTTCATATGGAAAAGTAGTCATAACTAGAGGAATTAGAATATTTCTCCCATAGAATGTGGTAATTAAGCAGAATTTGTAAGTAAACCAGAAGTTTAAGAGGCAGAAGTGAAGAGAAAAGTCATAGAGAGGGAAGATGGAGTGTTTTGTGTGAGAAACCATGAGTTAGTATGATTGTCCCACAGGTTGTGTGGAAGAGAGCACATATGTGTAAGAATACTGGAATAATAGGTAGGGAGCCAAGACAGTAGAAAATTTTAAATACCAAGCCAAATAGTTCACATTTGATCCTAGACGTAATAGGAAGCATTTAAATTTTACTGAGTAGAGAGTTAACATGGTCAGAACGATGTATCATGATCATCATTTTTACATCTGTGTGGTGGATGGACTGGAGTGGGATGAAACTTCAGGAAGGAAGATCAATTAGAAAAATGCAATAATCCAGGAGAGAGACAACGAGGGCCTGAACTCTGGAGATAACTGCATGAATGGAGAGAAGGATGCATGTATGAGGTGTATTGTAGAGAGAAAAATGACACAATTTTGTAATCAATTAGATATGTGGAGTGAGCAAGAAGGGGTCAAGGAACACATTGAGGTTGTGAGCTTAGGCGACTGCCATGACAGCGATGTCTTTGACAGGAGATGAGGTAGTTTAAAATAAATTGGTTCTTGGGGAAAAAAGATAAAGATTTTGTTTTGGACGCATCGAGATTGAAATGCATGCAGGAAACCCAGTTCAAAACATCCAATAAACAATTTGTGAAGTTAGATTGAAGTTCAGGACAGAGACAAACCCTGGATATAAAGATCTGGAAGTCATCTATGTGATATAAGGTGGTAATAAAGTAATTAGAAATGACGAAATCATCAAATAAAAGTACAGGTAAAAGATGAGACCTAGGGCAGAGCTTTAGAATACCTACAGTTAGTGATAATTATATGGATGAATATTCCAGAAAGAAAATGCCAGAAAGTTCTTCCTTTATTTGGCATGTTCCCTGTTCCCTTCCAACCTCCCTCCCTCAAGTTTGACCTAATTACTCACTCAATTTGCTTGTTGTTTTGGTGTTGTGTGGACATAGACTAAAAAACAAGTGAGTTTCCAAATCTGAAATGAATCTTTTAAGGTCTGGTTAACTTTTAAATGGAAAAAACAATAATTATTGATGTGAAAGTCAATGTTTCAGTCAAGACTTGAAACAGGAGTAATTAAATGTGAAAATATAAAATGAAAATCTGTTGTATTGCTATTTTCAGACGTAGTAGATGAAAAACATATTGGAAAAATTTGTGTTGAGGAGGTAGGGTTCACAATTGGGAAAAATTGCCAGTTAAATCATCAGCAGTCATCTGTTGCCGTGTTTACAATCGCGTTATTAGTTGCAAGCAACTATATGTTATGAGATGATATTTTACAGTTGTATCAGCAAGCAAATAACTAACAACAATATTTAGGCAGAACGTAACTATCTCATATTGATTCAGAGAATGAGTTATCAGCACGACATTCTTAGTATGGTTTTTAAAAATGCAGAAACATAAACTGAGGGAGACTTTTAAAAGGTGCAGAAATAAACTGACCATCCTACATTCCTGGATTAATTCACCAAAGTCTGACCACTCAGAATTCAACAGGAAGGTGGGGACTGGGTCACAAAAGGCTCTCTCAGTTTATGTTTCTGTGTTTTTAAAAACCATACTAAGCATTTTGTGCTCATAACTCATTCTCTTCTATCAACGATAGAAGTTCTATTTCTTGAACATGCAACATTTTTTTGGCCAGTCTCTTAAGCATTCTTAAGTTGGAAACAACATATAATATTAAAAAAAAAATACATTTATTCAAAATGTTATTTAACTTTATAGAAGGTAGACATTTAAAGATGGAAGCATTTAGCAGTGAGTACAATTGTGATTCCATATTTTCTTAGGATATATGTATGTATGTGTACATGTATGTGTATATAAACATACATATTCATATCTATTCCTATACATACAATATATACATACATATGTATATGTATGTATATATATATACATACATATGTATATGTGTGTATATATGTATATACATATTATGTGCATTATAAATGTGTGTTTATACCTACACACATATACGCATGTACACACATAAAGGAACTTTAATATCATGATAAAATATAGATAATGTGATATAGGGCATGTGCAGTGTATATGTGAATTAAATATATACATACTTAATTATATTCATGTTTTCCAAGAAATAAGCTCTATACCTCGTTTATAGACTATTTTAGCTTCAACTCTCAGTATCTTGAGTTTTCTTCAAAGCACATACATAGACCTTCATTGATTCCTCCATCTCAGCTGCTTTAATGTCCTAAAGCTGCATTGTCTCTGATTATGCCAAATATGTGTGTCAATCATGGAGCATTTATTAAGTACTTAAAATATTCCAGGTACTGAGGTAATGAATATTCCGGGATACAAAAAAAGACAAAAATATGATAAATCAGAGAAATCACAAGAAAGTCAGGTTTTTATGTGTAAGCCAACATTCAAATAACTACAGGCAAGATATACTTGTCTCCCAGAGACAGAGTATAATTTCCTCAAAGACAGGGTGTTTTTTTTTTTTTTCACTCTTATCTTGTATCCCCAGGATCCCTTCAAACTCCTTTCACACAGTAGGCCTATAATAAGTTTTTGATAATTTATTGCTTCCTCATCTCAGGCCACATTCAGTACCTAGCCCATGCAGAGGTAAAATCCCCAACCTACCCCTATGACAGCATCAGTGGGAGCTACCAGCTGACTTGTTGTCAAAGGCTACCCAAGAAACACCTGCAGCACTGAGTGCAGAGTAAAGCCATACTCTGGACACCCAGTGCTTTACCAGGTTCCCAGCAGGACCTTCAGAGTCATCTCCAGAACAGGGTGCAGGCCAGGTGAAAAGATTCCCCATTCCTTACACACCCATTTGTGGGAAGCAGGGGGAGAGGGGAAAATCAATGCCTGTCTACCGTTTCAGTGGGACCTTAACTAAATGCTGCCTCTAATGTCAGGTTTCCCTCAAGAGACAGGACAATATATTTCTTTTGGAATTTATTCAGTAAAAGGAAGACACAACTTCTAAAAGACTCCCATAGTGCCATATCTATCTGCATTTTTGTGTCAGACCTCTTGAACCTTCACCTAACACAGTATGCTCATCTGCCAGAAAATTAAATTTCAAGCATAATCTTGTGTCTTCCTCAATAGACCTTTTCCCAAGGACTGTCTCTGCTTGAAATCACTGAATAATAGTTAGAATATTCTTATTCCCTTATACTTACCCTATTCCAGTGGTTCTGAACCTCTTTTTGCCATTATACAAACTTTGTTCCCTGTATTCATTTGACCTCTCCCTCCTATCAACCTCAACCTTTTCCTCCCCCAAGTCCCACTCTACAATAGTTTCTGGAATGCCAACTGCGTAATTTACAAGCTCATCTCCTCTTAAACCTCTTCCTTTATCATTCCTTCCATATCTCGATTTATCTTTATCTATACCTGTCTCTACCTCTATATTGATACCTAATCTATCTCTATCACCTACATGTCTCTATATCACCTCTATCTCTTTCAATGCCTATGTCTGTAACTAGAGCTAAATTAATTTAACAAATAATATAATGACATGATAAATAACAAAATAGTTATAATTTTGAAATAGTAAGAGTCCATTTTTCCCTCCTGACTCTTACTATCAGTTTAAAAAGGAAAACAAAACCTTTGTAACAAATATACAGTCAAAGAAAATGAATTTCCACATTGACTATATGTATGTGTACACATATACACATAAACATATATGCATACATACATATACAATAGACATATACATGCGTACATACATATGTGTATATACATGTATACATCGTGTGTATTTCTTTTCTCTTCTTACACTCTGTGTACAACACCTCTCAGTCAGAACATGGGTAACATTCTTTGTCATTGTTTCCCTTAAATAATGGACGATTATGGATCAGAATTCTTACAGCTTAATGACTTTAAAAAAATACATCTCCCTGAACCTCAGCTTACTCAACTGTAAATAGTGAATGGGAGTAGTCATACTCCCTATCTAAAAGGATTGTCTCTGAGACAAAAGAAATAATGAATATGAAAAACAATACAGGTGTCATATGTTATTATTCTGGGCAGAGGCTTGTTTCTTCTATGAATAAACTGTGTATAGGACTTTCTGTTAGGTTGTGGGGAAGATAAAAATTGTAGATAAGAAAAGCCCCAACTCTCATTAAGCCTACTGTATAGTAGGGGGCTAAGCTACAGTGCAGAGAAAGTATTAATACATGATTAAGTAGCTTGCAGAGCTACAAAGCAGAGTTTGAAGTAAAGTATGAAAAGGACAGTCATGACCAATTTGGTGAGCTAAGAAAGACTTCTGCAGGAGATATTGTTTGAGCTAAGCTTTAGAAGTGGGCTAGATTATGGTAGATGTTGCTATTAGTTGGGATTGTTTGTAGTGAATTAGCTGCCAGACTTTACTCATGCAATTTTACTGCCTTTGAGGAAGAAAAGATTATGTAGTCTTCCGATTTCCTTAGGAAGGGATGACAGTCTTTAGCCATTTGTATTTTCTTCAGTGTTGAAAGGGCCCTAAAAATCCTTTCTAAGGTAATACGACTTCTTTGTTAATATAAGCAGCTGAGTTTATTAAAAACTCTACAATACTTCAAAATAGTGAAGACTGGTGCAATTGCTTTACCAGTCAACTAAGTCTCTGATCAATCTTCTACAATTCTTGCCAGTTCTCTGGAATTCAATTTTCAGATTTCCACAAAGACAATCATACAATGACCTCTTTTCCTTATCTTTATAGTCTTATAGTTATTTCTATAATTACAATGTCTTCATTCCTCCCCAGGTTGGACTCCTAACTCTAGAGTCTAGACTTTCTCTATCATGCCACAGGTGACTTCTTGCTCCAGAAATTGACACCACCACTGGTTTTATGACATTGCAAGCCTCTTCCACTAGCTGACTGCTATTAAAACCTTTCTTTTAAGTAAAACACTCAGGTCAGACATATTTTTAATCCACTTGAGGCTGTATAACTGATTCTCTGGAATCTCTCCAGATTCCAACAAACTCCCCAAACTTTTCATCTTCCTTTTATATGTTATCATCCTCCACTAAAATATAGGTTCCTTGAGGGATCTCTCTCTCTCTCTCTCTCTTTCTCTCCCTCTCCCTCTCTCTCTTTCTCTACCAGTTCCTCCCTTCCTATGTTTCCTTCCTTCCTTCCTTCCTTCCTTCTTTCTTTCTCTTTCTTTCTTTCTCTTTCTTTCTTTTTCTTCTTTCCTTTCTTTCTTTCTTTCTTTCTTTCTTTCCTTCCTTCCTTCCTTCCTTCCTTCCTTCCTTCCTTCCTTCCTTCCTTCCTTCTTTCCTTCCTTCCTTCCTTCCTTCCTTCCTTCCTTCCTTCCTTCCTTCCTTCCTTCCTTCCTTCCTTCTTCCTTCCTTTCTTTCTTTCTTCCTTCCTTTCTTCCTTCCTTCCTTCCTTCCTTCCTTCCTTCCTTCCTTCCTTCCTTCCTTCCTTCCTTCCTTCCTTCCTTCCTTCCTTCCTTCTTCTTTCTTTCTTTCTTTCTTTCTTTCTTTCTTTCTTTCTTTCTTTCTTTCTTTCTCTTTCTTTCTTCCTTCCTTCCTCCCTTCTTTCCTTCCTTCCTTCTAACTGTCTTTATTTCTTCTTGTGTCTTTATTCACAGCACTTAGCACAGTGACTTGCATATACTGCTTCATCAATGCTTGTTGACATGATTTGACAAAACACTTTGAACTCAAAGAAAAATACTGTAGCAAAAGAAAATTGGGACTGCTTGTGCTGAAGAAAAGCATAAAATCCCAAATGATTACTTCATTCACTAGATGTTAAACTGACAAAATTTAAATTTTACATATACATAGTGAATCTGATTTTATATGATCAAAATTCAGATGCAATACATGCATTTAGAATATATATGTCCAAAATCATGTCAGGACTTGGATAGAATTATCCTTAAGTGGGCCACCATGCAAATAAACAACATGGATTATTGTGTAGTGCAACATTTCCCCCCACATATTTTGGTACTGCAAACCTGAATATATTCATGTCATATCATAAAATTGTGGTATCCTCTACATGACATTCACCTCTTTTACTTTCATGGATAATGTTGTCTCCCAAATGACATTTTCTTCTAGGTATATAGTTCAGATCTATCCTTTGTGTCAATAGGAAAGAAAACGTCTGGATTGACAGATGTCCTTTGAGACATGCTATGCCATTGAACTTCAAACTAATTCAAAGAAATTGAGAGACACAAGGCTAAGAAGTTGAGGAGTAAAGGAGAAAAGCCATGTGAAGGAGGGTTAAAGAATCAACAAACTAGATTATTTATTCAATGTTTCAGGGGGTGTGGGTTCAAGGTTAAACTGTTTTGTTTCTGCTTGGGTAAGGACAATCTGAATACTACACTTTAAATTTATTATGCTGTCTTATGTTCTGTACATAAAAGTATATCTCCTCAGGGGGAAAATCCTAGTGTTGTTATTGTGAAAATCAATGAACTTTCATAATGTGAAGTTACACATAATAAACTAATACCATAAAGTGGCTACTTCAGAGAGGCGAATAGGTGAAGGCAATTACTCTTTTCCATGACAGGAATTTAAGCTTTAGTCTTTAAAATGCTATGACAATATATCAGAACTGCATAATGTATCAGCACTACCCTCTACTCCAATATTCCTAAATGGAATAAACTTTTCATCATTATCATTCTTACCATAATCATCACCACCACCATCACCACCAACACTCCTCTATTTGGTTTTAAAAGCCCTTTACAACTTCATGAATTTATCTGGTACATAGTAGGTGACTATATATGCTTGACTGACAGCTTGGCCACATAGGATCACAAACTTATAGCTGAAAAGAATATCCAAAGCCATTGAGTCCAACTTCTTCATTTTACAGATGATAAAACTGAGACCCAGAGAAAGAAATTATTTGTCTATGTTCATACACCTAATAAGAATCTTAGGTGTGATTGAAACCCAGTTTTTCTATTCAAATGCCAGCCTCACACTATTTAACGCTCCCTCTTGGCACTCTACAATCCAGATAAACTAATCTTTCTGTTCCTCTAAAACAATATTCCATATCCTATTGAGTGACTTTGTATTAGCCCCCTGCCATGGCTGAAATATATTCCTTCCTCATCTTTGCCCCAAAGAATCCTTCAAGAAGCAGCTTAAGTATTAATGTCTACATGAATGTTCTTGATTTTCTCAAATTTCTATTGTTCTCTTTCCTTAAATACTTTTTATATTCCTTAATGACCTTGTATGTATTTTGCATTTATATATTCTTTGTATACTTAGATATGTATATTCTTTCTCTTTCAAAGGAATATAAACTGCTTGGCTTTCGGGATTGTTCATTTTTGTGGTTTTTCTATTCTTTAACACAATACATAATAGAAGCTTAACACTTATGTTTAATTATCTTCCTTCTTCTCCATCCACTTTCTTCTCCTCCTCTAGTATCCCTCCTCCTTGTCTTCTTCTTCCCCATCTTATTTGTTTAAAATGTTTACAAGGCAAGGGAATGAATATAGAATATTATATAATAATATAATTTTATATATTTTAATATATATGTGTATGTGCATGCATATTATATATTGCATGCATGTATACATATATACACACACACACGTATGCATATATATACAAACATGTTTACATATACATGCACACACATATATTTGCCCCTTTAGTCTCAGCCCTTTAAAGAGAAATGTTTCTACATTTGATATCACTCGATTAGAGTTCCCATTCCAATTTGTTCCACTATAACATTTGCACCACCAACTATTTTTCAGCTCCAAGTAATGATCAAGGTAGAGTTTCAAGAGATTAAAAAAAGAGTACTTAATGAGTTAGCCTATAGCAATATTAACCCAGATGGAAACTTATTATATCTCTAAGAATGAGAAGGGTCAGGCTCCCTCAGGAATCTAAAACAATGTTCCACTCCATCATTTAAGTCATTCCCACACTCTTTCTTCATACATGAACTGTCTGTATTTTGAAAATTCTGGTGAAAAATATCTTGTATGTAGTTGTGATGGCAATCAAATTAGGATTTTTTGCTGTTTTTGTTTTACTAGAAGTGTCTCTGATTGAATAATTTGATTAAAGAAGATCTTTCCCACCAATTAATTGGCTTGCTCATTGTGGGAAGCTTGATTAGTGGAGTTGCTTTGTAGGAGGTTCCCAAGTACCTTTTGTTTTTCCTATAGAGGCACTGGGTCAGAGGATTATGCCCTCTGGCTCTAAAAAGCTTATAACTACTCTGAGGGTGAGGTTTTACTTTGGGGCTTAGTTTTTGTAGTAAGGTTTGAGTGCCAGAGAGGACTCTGAGAAGCTGCTTTAAGGAGCCTCCCAGCTTTGTAAACACAGATGTCACTGCTTCTTCTCTGGTAACTATGGTCAGACAGTTGTACTTGTCTGCTGAATTATGGTGAGGCAGAGGAAGCCATGTCTGTTGATTACTTTGGGGCTTACTGACTGGAAGTGTTTGTTTGGACAGAAGAGGACTCTGGGAAGCCTCCTAAGGAGTCTCCCCCTTCCTCTGGCTTTGAAAACCCAGATGTTGGTGCTTCCCTTTCTGGTAACTCTGGTCAGACAATTGGGGTCTAGTTGTCTGTTGAATTCAGCCAGAGGAAGCCATGTCTGTTGATCTTTGATTTCTCTGTATTTTCTTTGAAGTTCCATGTGCTGACTCCCCTGAAATAAGGGAATGACATATGTGCTTGGTTAAAGGAATGATACATGTGCTTGATTAAAATGATTGCTAATCCCTCAAAAGTTGTCTTTCTCTTTATGAATGTACATCTAAGAACCTGTGATAGCAGACCCCCTGTCTATGTTGGGGTGCTTATTGATACAGGTGTTCCGATGATAAACCACAAGGTATTTAATGTAGCCTTCCTCTTGCACCAATTGGAAAAATTAGTTTCTTTAATTTGTATATTTAGGTAAAGCACTATCTTCAGGAAATCAGGAATCACTATTCCTAAATCACCTACTGGGTAGTGGAGGGGTTTTAATATTGCATTAATAAAGCAATTACCTCTAACAATGTAATCACATATCCATGAAGTAGGAAATAAAATATTTATTTATTGTCAATTTCTTTTTCAATGCACTCTGTGCTATCTATGTCAGGTTACTTTTTAGTTATTTAGATCATTTTTATTTTTGACAACCTGGCTTCAGCACCTTTGCCTTCCAGTGTTTTTGTCAGGTAGTCAGTACTATTTTAGAGGTATCTGTTATGGTTGAAAAATCTATGTAACAGATTTTTTAAAAATCTGAAGAAGTTCACAGGATCATAGGTTTTGAGTCAATAGAGATCATGAAACCCAATTCCTTAGCTTTATACATTTTATACATATTGAAAACTGTGAAACAAAGAATTGAAGTGACTTGCCAAAGTTGGACATACAAAATGGCCAAGCCAAAATTTTATCCCATTTCCTCTGATTCCAAATTGAGCAACTTTTTAGCATTTACATTTGCGTTTATCTTGAGAAATCTGAATTGCTTCTACCTAAAACATTATTAGCATTTAATCCGTATTGGAATGTAACTAGCTGCTGAAAATCAGGAATGAATGTTGTCCTTAATTTTAAAATATATCATTTAAACTGGGAGGTACTTACAGCTTTTCTAAGGACCACAAAGATTCAATTAAACTGAAAGATGCTTTTAGAAAAATAAAAGAAACATTTAAGAAAAATTTGCTCCTCCAAAGAATCATTTTTTTCTAACTATGAAATTCTCCAAATTAATTTTGCCAATTTTATATTTCATGAGGAAGTACACAGGAACTTAGCGCTCAAGCACAGTAAACAGCAAGAAAGATGAAGCAACAGGAGAACTGGGCCCACTAGGAATCATCTTCTGCCAAGACTAAAAGCCAGGAAGAGTGTTAATCTATTTTTAAAACAGATTGGATGACTTGAGTTCCATATAGACAAAAGATCTTGAATAATGACTTGTCATCTAATAGGAACAACTAACTTTGCACTAAAGTTTGACCCTGAAATGTTAATTTGCTTTTAGGAAGAACTCAGCAGTCACCTAAGCAAACTGTTACAAGGCTGACCCATTTAATATTCTGCTGGGAGGAAATTTCAACATTTTACTTGTTTCAGCCTGAAGTAGAGAGTTAAAGTGTCTGAGAGTTACTGCACCAAGTTTGATGAATTACTCCAGAGTTGACCTAGACTGCTGTGTGCTTTGAAGTCATCATCTGATCAACTGACCTGAAAAGATTGTAACCATTATAAGATTTTTGAGGTATCTGGGAAAAGATGACTAAAGATTTTGATGAATAGTTCAAATATTTTGACTTGAATGTCTCCAAATAAGTGACCTAACTGTGTGTACATGTTTGAGGTATAGTCAGAATAAAGGAAAAGTGCGAAAGCGAGTAAGGTGACTGTGGTTTTATGTCTTCTCTGTATGCAAGGTCATTCCTGTCTACACATACTGTCTGTACAATTAGGAATTTATAACAAGGCAGTTGTTTCTCTTTATATTAATGTCATGCTTTCCATATATAATTTTATTTGTTCCTCACAAAAAACCTCTGAGGTATGTTCTAATGGAATTATTATCTTTATTTTCTTTGTCAGTAGAGGGAAAAAAATAAAAGTACATTTAAACTCATAGGACCTGGGTTTGAATTACTACTCTCCTATCTCCTATCTATGTGAACTCAAGCAAGTGATTCCTCACTTTGGCCATCAGTTTCCTCATCTATAAAATGAATAGATTGGACCAGGTAGTTTCTATAATTAATCTACAATTCTTAATCTTTATCATAAGGTCATATTACAATTTAGCATTAGAGGTTGCATTCAAACCCACATATTTGCTGGCTTCTTGTTCTTTATTTTATCCACTATACCAAACTGCTTGTACCTCAACAAAGAATCATTCCTGCCTGATGGGTACAGGATCATGAATACTGTTGTTAAAGATTATCTTTTCCAAACTCTGACTTTACATGTGAGGAAACTGAGGTCAAAAGAAATGAAGTCAATTCATTAACAATTAATTAGCAATTAATAACAACTAATCAGCAAAGCTTACTTTAAAATGATAAGGTCAGAGGATTTAAATCTAGAGCAATCTTACTAATCATCCAATCCAGTGTCTGCCTTGTGCAGATGTTATAGATGAGACCCAAGGAAATAAATTGACTTGTTCAAAGTCTCACGATCTTAATTGAAAGAATCAGGATTTGAACTTTTATTTCAATTCCAATGCTCTTTGTAGGTGATATAACAGGTCATGTACATTTGTAGGTGATATAACAGGTCCTGTACATGTGTCTGGTAATTGAAAATCACTTACTTTGTTACTGTAAAAGAATTTTGGTATCACTGATGTGGGAACTCATTCCCATAGTATGGATAAGTAACCAGTTAAAACCCTTATGTCCTATACATCTCTTATCCATATTACTCTGTGCACTTTTTATTGAGGGAAGACTCAGTATACTGGGGACTTTACTTTAGAACTTTTAACATTGTGTTAATAGTTACAGAACATGAAGATTATTACACTATAGTTTGATTATTTCTGTCACTACATAATTTTCCTACTTTATTTTCCTGGCACATAGTTCTTTGATAATATTCTTTTTCTATCAATTATCTTGTGTAATTATTCACTGATATAGTTGCAACCTATTCACATAAAACTCACACATCCTCATTGCCTTTGTGCAATATATATAGCTTTAATTCTTTAGATATCATGGTTTTCCAGGATTTATAGCATTATCATAAAAACTATTGATGTTAAAAATATAGATTTTTGTTCCAATAACATTCTTGGAGAAGTAAAAAAAAAACATATTACATAATTTTCAAAGACAATTCTACATCATTTTCTTTTTAATCCTAAACACTACTCATTTTCTTGCACATTGTCTCTCTCCAATTTATACCTACTGATAGACTAAAAGCACATGTTCTAGGAAACTTTCATTTGGATCCTGTCTCTAGCACCTTTCTACTGAAATTCATTATGCTACCTCATTATCTAAATGAAGCCTGTTGACCACAGTCTTCATTTTCCCCAGTGTTGTCTTCCTTAGGCTGCTTGTTTTCTTGATTATTTGTGTACTCTACTTCTCCCCACTTAATTTCACTTTCTCATGTGAAGCCCACTCAATCTAAGCTATTTTTTTGGTGTAAAGCATATTATTTTTGTAGGTATTGCAACAAAATTCAGCATTCTTCTTTTTTAAATTCATGTTACGTGAAACCAGCTAAGCCCTCATTCTTTTCAAGGTTATGGACATCCACGTCATTATATGAAGTGCAAGCAGAAGCAAAGGAGTGAATATGAAATCAAAGGATAGATCAGAGAGATCTAGACCACAATCAAGAGAATGGACATGACAGGAGAAAGACAACTCAAAGGAAAAGGAGATACTATGTAGAAATATAAAGTAGTAATGAATTTCAACAGACACAACTAGTTCAATGTAATCAGTAGATGAATTGGCATCACTTTTTCTCTTTGAGCAGTAGAGTTAGAAGATGGAAATAGTGAGAGGCTTAGTTCACAATCTGAGTAAAAGCTGAGGACTCCGGAGACTCAGTTGTTAGTCTTGTCTACCTCTGGCAGATTTGCTTTGTGACTTTGAACCTCTTCACCTTCATTCATCTTAAATTTAGTACAAGACAACTGTGAATAATGAATATAAATTGTGATTGAAAGTAGAGTAAGGCAGGTCACTGTGAGAGACCATTTTTTATTTATCTTCGAATCTCCTATGCCTAGCACAGTACATTCAATTTAGTATTGCCTTAATGATTTGTTGTGAAATTTAAGAAAAAAAAGGAGAGGCAGCCTAGTACAGTGGAAAGAGAGCCAGCCTCCAAATTAGTAAGATTTAGGTTTAGCTTTAGCCTTTACTGCTGTTAGCTGTGTAACTCTTGGCTAGTCAATTAAATTTTGAGAGTCCTAGACAATTTTATTCGATTATAAATTTCCTATTGGGTGCCAATATGTGTGGTTAGGCAGATTTTCCTCATTTTGGAGTTCTCTCTATTAAAGAAAACACAGGTCCAATATCTATTCTAATTTATGTGGAAGGCATAGGAGAGTGATTTAAGGAGATTAGCATTATCAAATTTTAGACTGAGGAAAATGTGTCTTGTTATTTGATACAGAAACTTTTGAAGAGATGATGAGAAAAAGCAAAGATTAGGGAGGAAGGAGATGGTGCAAGGAGTGGTATAGGAAGAGGAGGTAGGAAATTAGAATGAGATTTACCAGTACGAGGATGATTGTATTTATATTTGAGAGAGAGTTGGAGACTGGTGCAGGGCAATGACTATCATAGACCATAAAGAGAAGTGTCATTTGGGCATATTATGATGAAACAATTAAAGGATTTCAGAACTAGAAATCAAAGGAGGTCAAGTCAATTTACTCTGTACTAACCTTTGTGTGAAGTTCTAGGGATATAAAGAAAGAAAAAAAAAATAAAAGTCCATGTTCTCAAGTAGCTCACAATATCATGGGGGAGGTCACATGTAAAAAAAAAAACTGCATGAAAATAAGAAATATACAGTATAGACTGGAGACAGCTGCAAAAGAAAAACACTAAGTTATAAAAAACCATAATAATATTGATGGCAATCACAACGAAATTAACAAAGTGGAGAGTTTTTAAAATGAAGAGGTCGTTTTTGAACCCACAATGTTCTAACTGTTGCAAAACATTCACATAGAAATGTATTATAGATAGTCAGAAACATGGCCCGAAGGAGATTAGTAAAAGGTCAAGTCTGATCATTATCTAGAAAGAGGCATAAACTAAGGCTATGCACAATATGACCTCTTTCACACAGTTATTATAGAGGAAGAACAGAGAACTAAATACTAGGATGGTAACAATTAGTGAGCCATGGAAAGAAGAGTTATTGAAGGAATATAGAGGGAGTCATATGATGGGATGCATTAAAAATCTATGGCCTCTATGAAAGTACTATCAGGACACACTTAAGCGTAACTGTAATTTAGCTACAATATAGTAGAAACACAGATTTTGAGCTGGAAGAAACTCCAGAACTCATTTAGCCTGAGTGCTTCCATTTACATGAAAAGAAACTGAGGTCCAAAGAGGAGAAATAATGATCCCAGGTGGGAGAACCAAGTTTTGACCACAAATAAGTGCAATAAGTAGTTTAACTATCATTATTAACGTTTTACAAATGAGACAGTTAAGACTAGCGAAATCTATGTAACTTGACCAAATTATAAGACTCTTGGGATATCTGACTTTGAAGAGAGGGAGCTACATAAAAGGTGAATAGGGTGCAAAACTGTTCATAATAGTTAGTTAACTCTAGAGTGATAAGAGAGAAGTAAGGATTTCTTTTCATTCTGATACTTGGCATAGAAACTATGGGAAAACTTGCCTTCGAGAATGTGTTAGTGTAGTTCAAGTCCAGGAGAGGTTTGGGTTTGCCTTTGGGTAAATCTTGATTTTGATGATTGTGCAGAAGAAGAAAATCAAGGTAGTCTTGCACATTAGAGTTTAGTTCAAATAGTTTCCACATTTTTTTTCTTTCAAATATGACTGTTATAATGAAAAAAATAGGTGGCCGTTTTCTGGAACACGTATTAAAATACAGAAATGACAGATTTCTGATCAGAGATAAAGCAAACCTAACAAGGGTGGTCAGAACGTATTTGAGTAGCATGGAAGGAAGAGGGAGAAATCTGAATACCTATCAAATTATGCCATAGAGAGTAGTTATAACATAAAAAAGAATGAGTAAACACAAGAGGATCATGAAGACAAAAATCCAAGGAAGGATTCATTAATGAAAACCATATAAATGTACAAACAATGGTGAATTAGAGATTCTAATTCAAGGAGGTAAATTCAATCTCTTAGGTATCTCTCACTGAGAATTGGTATATTGAAATGTGACTCTAGAAGGGGTAGGTCCACTCAAAAAGGAAAAGGAAAGCAGTGAAGGGAGAGGATAGAGTAACACTGAATGTTAAGATTATTCTTGTAAAGAAATCCAGAAGCCATAACCATAAGGATTATTAAGGCCATTTGTTTGAAAATGAATGTAGGTAACAATAGACATTTTCATTAGTGTGTATTATTTATAAATATGCAGGTGAGAAATAACGTAGTTAGATCATAAACATAGAACAGAAGAATGGTAAGATAAATTGAGGGGCAGGGCAAATTTATAAATTTAAATGTGTGTAAGTCCTTTTATGACATATAATTGCAATGACAAAAATTTCAGTTTGAAATTTAAATCCTTTCACACCTTGGATCAAGCTTATTTTTATAGTCACACCATATTTTTTTTTTCTACTTGGTAAATCTATGGATAAGTCACTTAATTTTCTTTGGCCTCTGTATTATTACATCTGTAAAATAAAGGGTTTGGTCTTTTTGGCCTCTGAAGTCCCTTCCGGCTATATTCAATGATGCTGTGTTCTTCATGTGTTCTTCAGTCCAGCCAAACTGATCTTCTTGCATGATTTCCTATGTGACATTACACCACTGATCTCTGGATCTCAGGGCTTTTTTATCTGCTGACACTTCTTCCTTACCTCTGATTCTGAGAACTCCTAGTTTCTTTCAAAGCTTAGCTCAAATGCCACCTCATATTTGATGCCTTTTCTGATCCCCCTCCAACTACTAGCCCCCCAACAACTACCACAAATCCAGAACATAAGGGTAACATTTCAGTATGAAGAGAATTGTGAGACACAGGCTGTGTATGAAACGGAAAAAAATTCAGAAATAAGCACTAGCTATATGATCCTGACCACAGGGATAGAGCAGTTCCAACCCCCGGAAAAGTCTGAAGTCTGCAATGGGAAAGAACAAAAGAATCAGAATAGGAATCTCAGTCCAACTGAGATCCTATAGTTTTGTTACTCTGAATACGTAGAGAATTCCAGCTGGCTGGTAGTGGATAAGTCCAGCAGATATTTATTGCAACTCCAGTCAAGGGCAAGTGCATAAGTATGTTTTTTCAGACACAAACCCAGTTTAAGAACTCTTAGAGGTCAGATTAATGGTCAGACTTTGGGATCACTGAGTACTTGCAGGTTTCTAGCCCTAGCTATCATTTTGTTCCCAGAACAACAAAATCCTCAATACATTAAGAGTGCAATAATAGGACACAATACAAGCATTCTGAACAAAAGTTTGGAGAACTGGCCCTCATATAAAGTCATCAGGAAGCTAAGTGGAAAAATGAAAAAAGAAAAACGAGTTGCATAATGAAAAGATATTATGATTATAGATACACAAGACCAAGAATGACTTCAAAATATCTGCAAGAAAAATCTCAAAAAACAAACAAACAAAAAAACAAAAACAAAAAAAACAGTTAGAATACAAGATCAACTAGAGTTCCTGGAGGAAGTAAAGTTCACAGTAAAAATACATAAGTAAATGGATAGATAGGTAAATAAATAAATAACTAGTTAAATAAAAAAAGTGCAAGATAATTAAATAAATAAAATGAGAAGGGTAGAGGGCAAAAACTGAAAAGAAATTATTACTAGAGAAGAAGGAATTAGAAATAGAATTAATAGCTTATCACAAGAAATATAAAACCTTACCTAAGCAAAAAACTAGATCAAAATTAGAAGGGAGTAAACAGAAGATAAGGAGTCTATTAGACAAGAAGAAATAGTAAAATAAAGTAAAAAAGACTGAAATAGAAGAAAATATAAGATATCTCATAGCATAAACAACTGACCAGGAAAACAGATGGAAAGTAATTTAAGAATCATTTGACTGCCTGAAAACCATGACTCCTACTTCCCCCGCCCCCCCCCCAAAGAGAATTTATAAATCAAATTTCAAAAAAATATAAAAGAAACTTACTTGCTTGGATCTTTTAGAACAAGAAGCCCAAGTGAAAATAGAATTCACTGGTTACCTCAAGAAAGCAACCTTCAAACTCCAGAAAGAATACTATAAACAACTAGGAAGAAAGAATGCAAGCCCTTGGGGGCAAAAATCTGAATTTAGCAACCACTGCTAAACAAGTAACTGAGAGCTTGGGATAGGATATTTCAGAAGACAAAACCTATAGGCTTATAAAAAAGAATAGACTATCCAGGAAAATCAAGTGTAAAACTCCTGGGAGTGGGAGTCAAAGGTGAAGGGTGGGGGATGGACCTTAAATGAAATAGAGCATTCCTTTTGAAAAGACTAGAGCTATGTAGGAGATTAGAAATACATGTACAGGAGACAAGAGAAACATTACTGAGGCAGTATGAGAAGATAAACAAGGATACACTTTGTATTCTAGTATGGGGAGATAATACTTTTGTCCACTCAGAACCCTTACCATTGAGTCATAGAAGCAGAGATGGAGTCTAACAAGACAGAGTCCTGGGAGTGGATTTACTATATTTCATTATCTTAAAAGGAGAATAGAAAGAGAGGGGAAACAAAATACACTGGTGAAGGAAGGGTTGGGGGGGATGAATGGGAAGAGTTATCTTACATAATGAGCAAATAGAAGACTCTACAGAAGAAGAAAGAAGTGGGAGAAGTGGGTGACACTGGAACGCTCTTATCTGAGTTGGTCAAAGGAGTGAATAAAACACACCTTGGGGGAGAAATATCTTTAGAGCATAGGAAAATAAGGAAAGGGGAAAAGGAAAAGAGAGGATTAAGAAGGAAAGATTTTTCCCAAGCAAAACAAACTTTAAATTAGGAGGATATATTGTGAAGAGAGGTTTAAAAGAAATGAGAGGATAACCTGGGATCACGTGTGTGAAGAGGGAGTGAGAGGAGGTGCAAGGAAGCAGAATCAGGTTGAACCAAACCTAGAGAACTCTTACTGAATATGGTCAATCTTTCTCAGCACTTTCTCCTTCTTTATAGAGAGGGGACAGATTTTTTTTTAAAAAAGGAAAAGTACAAAGAGGAGGATGGAGGAAAATAAGAAATTAATGATTGTCAGTGATTTCACAAACAAAACCAATGAAACTAAAATACAAAATAAAAGAATCATTTATCATTTGTTAAATGATCAAAGTATATCAGCAAACAATTTTCAGAGGAAGAAAGCTAAGCTACAAATACTCAGAAGAAAAGTATTCTAAATGACTAAAATTAGACAAATGAAAGTTTAAACAACTGTAAGGGACTTCCTCCTATCGATCGGATTACAAAGTTGACAGAGAAGGAAAATGAGAAATACTATAGGGCATATGGGAAAACAGACATTTGCGTACAGTTGCTGGACCCGTGGACTAAACCAAAGACTCTGGAAAGCAAATTGGATCTAAATCTTCAAAGATATTAAGCTGTATATGTCCTTGAAGCTAGCAATATCACCACTAAATAAATACATATTTCATAGGGGTAAAGAAAGAGGAAAACATCACATTTAAGCAAATATATTTATAATATTTCCTTTTTTTGGTGATAAAGATTTGGAAACTAAAGAGTCAATAGTTTAAACAATGATTGAATAAGTTACCATATGCAAATATGATATAATGCTTTGGTTTTGTAAGGGATGTTGAAAGGAATAGTTTTAGAACATAGTATACATAATGCATATATTTTACACACATTTTATATATACAAACATATATATGTATATATATATATATACATATATATATATATATATATAGAGAGAGAGAGAGAGAGAGAGAAGAGAGAGAGAGAGAGAAGAGAGAGAGAGAGAGAGAGAGAGAGAGAGAGAGAGAGAGAGAGAGAGAGAAAGAGAGAGAGAGAGAGAGAGAGAGAGAGAGAGAGAGAGAGAGGAGGGGGGCATATGTTTCATCATAAGTCCTTTGGAATCTTGTGGTCACTCTATTGACCAGAATACTTAAGCTTTTCAAAGTCAACTTTATAATATAGCTGTTATTATATAAATTGTTCTCCTGGTTCTGCACATTTCATTATCCAAAAGTTGATACAAGTCTTCCCAATTTTTTTCTGAAACTATCCCCTTCATCATTCCTTATCCCTCCTGTAAGAAAGATATCTATATTTATAATATAGGCACTGGGTACACACACACACACACACACACACACACACACACACACACACACACAGAGCCAATGCTGAATTGTTTTTCTTGAATATATGTGTTTGTAGCAGGACTTTTAGTAGTGAGGTCTTCCTTCACTGAGTCTTTAAACAGCTGGATGTGAATCATTGTTGAGTATATTGTAGAGGGAGATTTTTTTCACTTATTGGTTGGACTAAATACATTCAGAATTCCTTTTCAACTGATATTCTGTAATTCTTCAACTCTGTATTTCAGTTTTGCAGGTTTTGTTAATGGAACTTTTAGTGTCAACTGTGTTTAAATGATTACTACTCTCCTTTTCTCTCTTCACACTCTCACTATTTCTCCTTCTGATGAAAATTTCTTCTTTTAAAAAATTTTTAGTTTCAATATTTTTATTTCGTTATCAAGGATAAATAGAATAGGTAACCCCAAAATGGTATAAACTAACAAAAATCTATTTAATGCTGATATACAGTTGTGCAAATTTATTTAAATATGAACAAATCTGACATTTACAAAATGAAAGAAACAGTAAAGTTACATTGCAAATTCTATCTGGACAGCTACATAACTTAGAGCTCTGACTCTAGAGTCTTAGGATTTTGGTTCAAATTGCCCTTTGGTATTTATTAGTAGCATGAGCTTGGTGAATCTCTAACCTCCCTGGGCCTCAGTTTTCTTATTAGGAAAATGAAGGAGGAAGACTAGACAGTCTCTATGGACTACTCCAGCCCTAAGTCTTTGATCTTATTAAGAGTTTCATACCCCACTCACTCGATTTTGAGTTTTAATATCATCTCTCAAATCCATAAAAATCCCTAACACCTAAGCAAAGCTCCTTCCTCTCACTGTATTTAATGAAGAGTTGAGTGTATCATATGCTTCATGTGTTTCAAAACCCCAGTGACAAACCACTATTCATCTTTTGAAGAATTGTCTTAGAAAATTGTGTTGACTAGTGATGCATTACACTCAGTAAGTAGTAATTCCACATTAAATAAAAACTGTTGGACTCTGAGTTTCTGAACACTAAAACATAGAATAGAAACATATAAAGGGTTTTATTTGTCATTATAAATATTCTAAGTGTGAATATGAATTTATGAAATCCAAAGGAAATAAAGAAAACTGGCTATAATTTATTTAATGCAATTACTCCCAGGAATTTTCCTTAGAAACTTCTGCATACTTCATCTATCTTATTCCAGTGATGGAACTTTTTAGAAGAGGCAATGTAAAATTGTTTATTGTGCAAGGCGACATGATTTTGTAGTATATTTATATCTGTGTTACAAGCCCCCATGTAACACCAAAGGCTTATGTATATGTAAACAATATCTCATCACTTTGATTCAAAAACCCCAAATAGAAAACCTTGACATTCAATATATGAAAATTTTCATTATTCAGACACAAGATCTTCTGGTAGATACACAGTTCACAAAGTTCAAAGAAGAAACGTTATGTTTATAGATTGAAGAAAACAACTTCTAAAGGAGTTTATGGAAAATTGTAAATATTAATCTATTAATTACCATCTTCTCTCTGTAAAGTTATATGATTCCATAACCCAAGGATCCTTTGAATTAAATGGTTTCAGTCCTATAGTCTTGAAATAGGTTGTCTTTCCATTAGGTTCTGCCTTTTCCCTGTTCTTCAGCATGTGGCTTTTCCTGCAGTTCCTCACAGTTCCCAGCAGGTGCCATGTGTACTAGTCTCTATCCTCATTCTGTGTTAGGTACTCCAGCTGTTTTGTGAGCTGTCAGAAAAGAAAGGAAAAAAAATGGTTTTGTCCGTTAAGCCTAGTACTACTGAACGGAAGTAAATTTAACACATTTTTGTTAAAGGTTTGCTACATGCCAGGCACTGTGCTAAACACAGGCGATAAAAAGAAAACCAAAAACAATTCTTGCCTTCAAAGAATTCACTTGTCGGGAACATACTGGCTCAATCATTCATGCCAATATATCAATTTAACACCTAGTAGTAGAACACTTGTAGATATTTTGGATTGGGAGGTGGTCATATTAATTTTTCTGTTTGTTTGTCATTTTTAGTTAAGAAAGCAGAAACTGGTCAATCACACTTACTGCAAAGAGAAAGCAGCTATACATGTGAAAGAAGGTCATGTTCCAAAAATGAATTGTCCCTTAGAGGTTTGGGAGATATTTTCACTGGCATTTTAGGATGCTGTAGTAGATTGAAAGCTGGGAGAAATTTTACAGTCTGTTGATTTCAGCACCTTAATTTTAGAAATAAAAAATTGAGGCTTAAATGACTAAATGATTTGTGGCAGTGCCAGGATTTGAACTCAGTCTTTCTGATGATGAATCCAGTGTTCTTTCCACATTGTGCCTGGCTGTCTCAAAAATTTTGTGAGACTTCTGTTAAAGAAGATAAGATATTATTAACTATCAAAAAGGCAAAACTGAGCTAGCTATGGTACTAGTAATAAAATTAGCGTGTAACCTGAATAAAGAGAAGTTGGTAGACAAAGTTTTAAGACACAGTTCTTCTAAGAGTCTTTTTTTTGGTCAGTGTTCACTTTTCTGACCAGGAAAACAGAAGAGCAGAGGCTTTTCCTTCATATTTTCTTTGCTTTTATCAAAGACCATGTGACTGACTCCAGTCCATCTGCCAGTTATATTTACGAGTACTTAATTTTGATGCTTTTTCTGATGTTGATTATTTGGTAGTTTTTAGGATTTCTAGTAATTTTAGGGTTGAGGACTGAAGTTGATAAGACATGATTTCATTGGATTAGGGGATTATCATCAGCATTTGTATTGCAGGGTATCTTCTTAGAAAGTTGATAGCAATTATAACTTTACTATGCAGGAAACATTCTTTGACAGATTGATGTATTTGTAACGGTAGTTCATGTGTTTTTTGGTTCCTATTAAAGAAAAAATCAAATTTGCATTTTTAGCTAGTGTTCTTCAGTTCTCCTGTGTTCTAATGGTCAGTCTCTTGAAGATATCATACTATTTACCCTCCATTATTTGAGAGTTTGATAATTTATAAACACCCTAGAAATTTCTTATCTTAGCAGAGGGCAAATTTTTTTCTGCTTTACATCTCAAACTCAATACCATAAAAGGGGTTCTCTACTTTGAAGTCTCTCCCTCATGTTATAATTCCCAGTGTATTCTGTCTTCATAAATGTTTTCCCAAAAATCAGGATAAGAGTTTCTAGAAATGAATGTCTAACATGAACACTAATGGGGTACATACTGATTCCAAACATGATGCCATTTTTTCCCCCAAGGAACTTGTTGATATGCTCCTAATTGGAGTAGACATTTGCCATATATCTATTTGCTCACTAACTTTCTCCTAAATTCCCTCTATTATCTCTAAGGGGCACAGGGTATCCTGTTCATAATACCCATAGATGTTTTCTATGACATAGATTATGGAGATTGGTCAAGACCACATACTTACCTAGCAACACCATTTGTCAGGATGGGGAAGGGAAGGGAAAAGGAAATGAAGGAAAGAGAAAAAAAGCAACAAAAAACAGAACAGGACAACAGAAAGAGAAAAGAGAAAGTAAAGAAAAGGAGAATAAAAAAATAGAAGATAAAAAGGAAATAAAAATTCAAAACAAAATATATAGATTCTATTATTTGCTCCATTGATTTTGGAGGGTGATGACCTAAGCTAGAGTCATAATTTTTCCCTTGGACTACATATTCCTTTTACTCTTTCAAGGACAATATATAACTATATTTCTCTTGGTTCCATTGTATTTTCTAGTAAATACTACCTCCTTTACTGGTAATCATATGTACTTCAATTTAGGTGCTGTTGCAATGGGATTTTACCACTAAAGAAGAACTGGGAAAAACTATATTTTCACATATTAAATGAATCATGTTTATGTATCCCACCAGAGGGAAGAAATGAGGGTAGTTTGTAAAAAGTGTAATTAAAAACTTTCTAAAAATCCAAAGTATAATTGACTGCCTTAGGAGGTATCAAGATCTCCCTCACTGGATGACTTCAGACAAAGACTGGTTGCTCACATATTGGTTATGTTGTCAAGCAAATTGTTATAGAATATGGCTTAGATGATATGACCTCTGAGATTCCTTCCAACTTTGAGATAATGTGATTCTATCCTTTTTAGCTTTGAAATATTCAGGGAACATAGGATAAGCCTTGTTAATTCAGAGTAATTAGGGACAAGACCAGACCACATTAGTGAAGAATTTAAATTGAGACTATTTTAACGTAAATTTAATATTATGTTCAAGAAGATATCGTACTTGAATTTGGCTACCTACAATTAGACTGAGAGAAGCGACTCTCCCAGTCATTCTTAGGGGATTTGCTTTAATGAACATATAATGATTGCTTTTGATCAATATGTTAAATCCTGGATGCAAGTGAGGATTTGCAAATTGCTTGGATATAGTTTGATCTGTTAAGTAGTTTTTTGAATATTGCCTTACAGACATTCATTTGCTTAGCAAATGAGTGATGTCAAAGGCACACTTGAACCCATCCCCTGTTCAAATTGTCACAAACTCTAATTAGCAAAGTTTACATTAACAAGGCTTTAGTATATCACCTGCTTTCTATAGCTCTTGGCATTTTTATTTTGTTGCTGCTGTTAGGATGTGCCTTAATTTGATACGTGAACTAGAATTCATTTAATATTCTCTGATGTTAGCACTTGAGGTACATATTAAAACAAAAAGACAAGGGCCCTCTCTTTTTAATTTAATAGGGAATACAAAGCATGCACAGGCAATTAATAAAATTACTTTGGGACACAATAGAAATGTATCATAAAGATCTATAGTATGAATTCACTTGAAAATATTATATCCTGCATAATCGGCAGTAGATTCTTTTTCTCTTCTAGTTTGTTCTTAAGTGAAGATGGGATTCCTGAAACCTCTCTTCGAGGCAAGTGTATGGGAATCTAGTCATAATCTGGTGGCCATGCTAACTCAAAGCGATTTTTTAATATTCATGTACTCTTGATAAGACATGCATTGCCTCATGGAACCGCATGAGAAAAGCCTTACCTCAAGAGAAACAGAAATGATAAAGATAACCTTGTTGTTATTTTATCTTTGAGAAAGTAAAGAAAAGGAGGGGAAATGATACTTTGGAACTGATTCTCACAAAAAAGAAGAAAATGATTGGAGGGAGTAAAAATGGTGGGGAGCTTGGGAAGAAGCTATCCTTTTGTCTTAGAATTTTTTATAGAAGAAAGAATTAAGGCACCTTGATTTGGAACCTGACACTGTTGCTTACTTCTACATGACCTTCAGAAAATTATTTAACCTTTCAGGACATCAATATCTAACTTTAAAAAAGGGTATTAAACTAGATAACTTCTGATGACTTCTTTTAACTCCACATCTATAAACCAATGAAGTTAGTTAGGCATAATCTAATGTGAATATTCAATTTTTATAGCACAGACATGAAAAAGTTTAGAGATAGGATAAGTAGCATCCAATGAGTGAAAATTATATAGAGGGAAGCTTATTCCAGGGTGGTGAGAAAACAATAAGAAATGAAATTCTAAAATTACAATAAGAAACATCTTAATGAAGGAAAAAAAAGACAGGAGGGAATTGTTTAACTTGGAATTCACTGACCAACTTAGGTTTCTGTATCAAAGACTGAAGAATAGGCAGGTCAAAAGGTGATTACAGAAGTGTGAAATAACAGTTTAAAAATAGCATCAAGAAAGCTGAAGCCCAGAATTAGTTGAGTCAAAGATAATAAAAAAATAATTTGGATATTTTAGTTATTTTAGTAATTTAACAACTTTGAAAAAAAGAGGAAACTGAAAAAAAAAGACTGAACTGCTGCTTGGAAACTTATGAGGGACAGAAAGTTGAGGTGCCCAGTGCTTAATTTGTCTCTTTTTTTCTTACTAGTCTATTGTCCTTTGGATTAGAAAGGATAGAAAAAAGGGGTAGTTCAGATTTGATACTATTGACAAATAAGGTAGTAGTAAGAAAGCACTTGGCTGTTCTTGATTAGTTCAAGTCACCATGCCCAGATGAACCACATTCTAAGGTCCTGAGAGAACTGGAAGATGATTGTTGAGACATTTTCAGTGACTTTTAAAAGACTGCAGAGCACAAAAGAGGCACCAGTAAACAGCGTAAGGGAAAATTTCCTTTCTTTTGATAAAGGGAAGGAGATGTTCTTGAAAAATGAGAGATCAGAGTGTTTGACTTTTGATTTCTGGCATAAATTATACAATAGGTCAAAAAAATGTCAATGAATAGCTAGAAAAGGAAGTACTGATAATGGAGATCCTGATTTCATCAAGAATATGTCATTCCAGATAATCTTATTTCCATGTATATAGGGGATAGAACACTGGCACTGGATATATAGGACTTGGATTAAGTTCCTGCCTCACATGTACGGCTTTAGTGACCAGCAGAAAGTCACTTAACCTCCCCAGGCCACAGTTTAATCATCAATAAAAGGAAAGTCTTCCTGTAGATGGCTTCTCTTGCCATTTTTAATGCCATGGTTAAAATACAAATCAGAGAAATGTTGCCACTGTAATTTACCTGGATTTTTACCAGTGCACTTGGCAAAAATCTTTCATTCTTATTAGGAAAAAATGGAGATCACAGATTTGATGATCGTATAATTAATTATATTCAGAACTTAATAAATGATGAAGTGGAACAAATATTGTAAGTATCAATGGTTTTATGTAAACTTGGAAAGAGATTCCAATAAATCACCCCAGGGATCTGGGTTTGACCTTAGGCTATTTAATATATTTATCATTGACTTGCATAAGGCCATAGTTGCCTGGCTTGTCAAATCTATACAAAGCTGGGAGAGAAATACTCTAAATAAGAGAATCAGGATTCAATAAGATCTTGAACATTTATAATGTTAAGTTGGATTTAATAAGATATCTTTCTAAGAATGAAGCTTAATACGGATAAGTAAATCCTAGCTTTGTCCAATAAATTAATTTCATTTGTAAAACATAGAGAAGATGTGTCTACATGCCAGGTTCTCAGAATATATACATATATAACATACATGCATCTATATCTACAATTATATGGAAGGAGTAGGCGACTGCTATCACAAAATATGTCTACCATGTGCAATGAGAGCCAAACCTGTTAGTGATCTCTGAATGCACTGAGAAGCAGAGCTTCCAGAAATAATTTGGTGATAGTCCAAATGAATTGCATACTGATTGGATGACAGATAGAATCTTAGGTTGAGATTCCACATTCTAGGCGAAAAGATATCAATAATTCATAGTATGTCTAGTGAAGAGTAAGAGGGATTGTTCATAGCTGTTGCTTCATGCTATGTGATCTTTGGAAGGAAATAGGATAGTTTAATCTAGAAAAGGACAGAAATGACTTTAAGAAAGGGCATGATAGCTGTCTTCAAGTGTGGTCATGTGTAAGAGGGATTTGACTTATTTTACTGGTCTTATAGAGCAGAACAAAGGCTAACAGGTGGAAGTCTGAAAAGGATAAGTTTTGGATTGACATAAATAAAAATTTCCTAACATTTAAAGCTGTTGTGGAAAGTGCTGGATTCCCTCTCACATTGGGTCTTAATGCAAGACCAGGCATTGTGTGATTCAAATCTTGTGTGATTTGGAGTAGAAGGGAATGCTTTGTCATTTATAGCTTGCACTAGGTAATTTCATTAAAACTGATTCTGTGACTAATTAACAAATGAACCTCATCATCCTCTGGGTGGACATAGTAAGGAAAGGAGGCATAGGTTGCTCACAATTTTAGCAGTGATGTTCTTTTTTATATGGTTTCACAGTGCCATCGCAACTGCACTCTAGGCAGCCTCACAAGTAACCTCAGCTAACGTAAGGCAACAGCAACATTTTGAACCAGTAGCAAATCATGGGTGGGTCTTTCCTGATGGTCATTTAAAAATCCCTGGCTATACCATACCTTAGCAGTAAACAACTTGAGTCACTGGGGTTTCCCTCCCAGACCACTCTAACTAACTCCAGTCATTCCACATCCAGTGTACTTATTCAATCCTGGGGACCTCATTTAAGAAGGACATTAAAAAGTTCAATGTGTGGAAGTGGAAGCATGATGAGATTGGAATATACAATATATGAGGGGTATAAGGACTAGGAAATGTTCAGAATAGTAAAGGAAAATAATTAGGAAAGTATTAACTTTCTTTAAGAATTTGAAATGTAATACGTAGAATCATTTTTTAACTTGGTTTTCCTCGAACTTGAAGGTAAAACACAGAATGCTGAGGGAGAAAGGGAGAGTCAGAAGAGAAAGACAGAGATAGAGATTTGAATAGTATTTGAATTATGCGTACATATATAATTGAATTATATATATTTTAATTATACATGAGTAGTCATGCAAAACACATTTCCATGTAAGTCATTCTGTGAAAAAAATAAAAAGAAACAGAAAAATGAAGAAAGTGAAGAAAAAGTATCTTTGATCTGCATTCAGACCCCACCAGTTCTTCCCCTGGAGAAGGTATCACCTTTCATCATAAATCCTACAGAATTATCTTGGATCACTGTGTTGCTGAGAATAGCTAAGTTATTCATAGTAGATCATCATACAATATTACTGCTCCTCTGTACAATGATGAGAACACTAAAGGAATTTTTTTTTTAAATGCAATCTATTTCTCCTAATATAAAGGGTTTGGTCACACAATGCAACTCACAGACATATTAGTTTATTTTAGAAAATTGTTTCTCCCAAATCAGAAAGTCAGATCTTATTCATGTTAAGCAAATAATAATTATGAGCATTCATCAACTAAAATAGAAATCACTATAGCAATTGATAATATTCCTGGGTTGTAGCAGGGGAACTATCTTTCCTTGTTGTTTACTTACATGTTATCTTGAATATGTGTCCAGTGAACTATACTGGTAAAATGGTACATGACTATATTCTTTGCCTCATAAAGTAATTAAACTACCAAAATCCCTTAGAGTTCCTTTCCCAATGAATTTCATTATTGTAAATGGATATTGTGTGCCATAAATTTAAGAATATTTTTCACACTTAATCCCATAATTTAAAACAAACGTGTATGCGTGTATGTGTGTATGTGTGTGTGTGTGTGTGTGTGTGTGTGTGTCCTGTTGGTATACAGTATGATGTAACCAGTAATCATGTCTTACTAGAATCATTTTTGGGGGTATATGTGGTAATGTCTTTAATCTATGACCATCATCAGTAAAGGCAAATACCAGTGAAGAATGCCCTCTACCTGTTGCAGATGGGAAAGTCTTTTAAACAAAGAGAGTTTCTTAGGGAAGTAAAAAAAGTAAATAATTTGCATATAAGTGAGCTGCATCACAGAAACAGGACATGATCAGAGGTCTTTTAGACTCCAGTGGTGATTTCATGCCCATCATGACTTTTGTCTCTTCACTCATATCCTTTAACTGCTCTCCTTTATAAAAGAAAATAATCTAAATATCTGGAATTAGTCCTTGCTATAAGGAACCATGCAAACATTAGAAGTCAAGTTAAACATGAATAATGCATATTTTCTGGTACCCATTAAGTAAACACATATTATTGTTAAGATTTATCACAACCCCAATGGAGTTTCCAGCTGTGCAACTTACCCTGTAGCATACAGCTTAATATATGACCTCAAAGCACTTTTCCATCCACCCTGCACAAAGAATTACTCCCTAGTTCTAGTCAGCATATTCAAGAACCACACATCTCTAACTCATTACCTAAATAAACTGTCTTTACTTACAAAATTCTTAAGCAATATCTCTATAATCTGATGGACTTGTTAGCATTCATATGCTGTGCAAACATGACTCGGGTGACAAAATGAAATAAAATCTGAAAAACAAATAAATTATGCATTTATTCCTTTAAAAGTTTCATAATGGAAATATGGTGCCCAGGGTGAACCAAAAGAAAATAGTAAATCTGAAGAGTTAGAAGAACTAGAGTTCACCTTGCATTAAATGTCCTAAGGGCTGCACTTATAATATGTCACCTAACCAGTCACCCCTAAAATGCCTTATTGCTGAATCATGTAATGGTCTCAGCACAGACAGTACACTGGTTAATGCAAAATATTCTTGGAGTATTTTGTTTTGTTTTCTACCTCCATTTTTTTTTTTTTTACTTTTCTATATCCGTTGGGTCTATGTTTCAACTTCCCTCTTTTTTTGCCTCACCCCATCATAACCCTACTCTTCATAAAAAATGTGGCACAGCATGAAGGTTGCATTTTGGGGGTGGGAGGATGGGTGGAGAAAGGAGAGATGAGGAGATAGAAAAATGCTTGATTGAAATTCCATGAAAACATCCTGAAAAATTCTGAAAGAAAAGTCTTTTCTGCAAGGATTTCTCTCAGCCCACTTTTAAACATGATCCATAATTTGATCGAATGCTCGTGGGCACTATTAAATAGTAATAATGAACTTCACCTAAAGCCCTAAGTAATTTTGTTCCACATTTCCTACTCTAATTACCCACTATTCCCTATTTATTATTACTTCATTCCCTGCCTTGAGGCCTTCTAAAAATACTAAGAATGATAAATTAAACAATACATTTGGCACCAACTTAACCTGTGGGGAGGGTTATAATTTAATGGGTTGTCTTCTGAATTAATTATTTCTGAATTATTTAATTTTAGCTTCTAAACAAAATTCTTTCTAAAATGTGACACTGGAAACTGATCCATTCTCGAAAACAATAGTGGTAGCTATAATAAGAGTGAAAGTAACAACACTGATACTTATAATGGTAATAACAAACTACACATGTTTAAAATATATCCAGTAGCCTCCCTATAGATCGATGGAATTCATATATTTGTATTCATATTTATATTTTTCTAATGAGCTTTAGATTCTACCCTGAGCTCAACCACATTTTTTGAATCATCTCAAAAGTGAAACCATTAAACAATTGTGGAGATGGAGTTAATGTCTTGATTTTATACACATCCTCTCTCTCTATGTGTGTATATATGCTAAACTCTACTTTAAAAGTGCATGATAATACTTCTCACACTATTTGTTTAGCACCCCTATTTTCATGGTCTATGATAACCAATCCTTGCCACTTTGTGGTTGATAGTTCCTTATATGATGCAGGAAATATATTTTTCCCTATAATAATCCAAAATACAAGAGGAAATGATGTCTAAACTATTGTTCTCTGCATTTTAACTCATACAACACAATGATATTTAGAGTATTATACAATTGGCTGAACAAAAGAAGCTTCTTGCAAAATAAACAAACAAAAATTGCAGAGTCATTTATCATCAGAAGCAGGTTCAGAAGCAAAGGCATAGCTCATCTGGTCTTAACCCTTGGCATTTTCCCAAATTAATTACTCACTACATAAAACCCCTATAAGCCTTCTTAGATTCCATGTCTGAATGCCTTTGCTGTTGATCCGAGGAGCTTGCTCACCTCCCTTAATGTGTTGAACTTGCTGGACAGATGATTTTATGTTTAAGTACTTTATAAAACTAGAAACTTTTTACAATATGTCACCTTAAGATTTTGTTCTCTGAGTCTCTAGGTTTTCAGAGTCGGTATACCGTAACATGAAGTATTTAGATCCATTTGTCTTTCTATGATACACTTCTACATTAATGTTTGCACATTTTCTGCTTTGTGTATTATCTATGAGCCACCTTCACTTTTTATCCCCTGTTTATCATACCCCTGGACAACCTCTAACTATTTCCAGCTGGCTCATGGTTAGCATATGAGGATCATTTAAACATAAATAAATAAATATAGGTAGGAAATTGTTTTCTCCAAAAGTGAAATTAACAAAATGTAGTCTAAAGTTATATTTAAATTTTTATTGCTTTCCTCCAACTTTCATGAATTTATCAGTAGAACCACCCTTATCCTTGTTTGTTCAGTCATTCAATCATGTCTGAATCTTTTTGATGTTATGGACCTTAACATGACAGGTCCTTTTATCCTCCACTATATCCTAAAGTGGGTCCAAGTTCATGTTCTTTGCTTTCATGACACTTGATGTCCATCTCACAATCTACTGTCACCTTCTCCTTTTGACTTCAATCTTTCTCAACATCAGGGTCTTCTCTGATGAGTCCTGTCATCATGATGAGGCCAAAGTATTTTAACTTCAGCTTCAGTATTGGTCATTCTAATGAATAGTTCAAATCAGTTTCCTTAGATATTGACTGACTTGATCTCCTTCCTGTCCAAGTTACTCTTAAAAGGTTTCCTTAGCAACAGAATTTAAAAGTGTTCATCCTGTGGTGCTCAGCTTTCCTTATAGTTCAACTTTCACAGCAGAACATCACTTCTGGGAAAACTATAGGTTTGACTACACAGATTTTTGTTGGCAAGGCAGTTTCTCAGCTTTTTTATATACTGTCTAGATTTGCCACAACTTTCCTTCCAGGGAGTAGGCATCTTTAAATTTTGTGACTTCAGGCACTACCTGAAGTGATTTTTGAACCTGAGAATATAAAATTAGGCACTGTTTCCACTTCTTCTCCTCTATTTGCAGAAAGTGATGGGACCAGTTGCCAAGACCTCTCTTTTTTGATGTTGAGCTCCAAGCTAAGTTTTATATTCTCCTTTTTCACTCTCATCAAGAGGTTTCTTAATTCCTGTTCACTTTCTGCCATTAGAGTGGCATTGTCTGCATATCTGAGATTGTTGATATTTCTCCTGGCAACCTTAATTCTAGATTTGATTCATCCAGCCTGATATTTTGTATGATGTACCTTGCGTTTATATTACATAAATAAGGCATTTCTACTTGTTTACCAGGTTTAAAACTTTGAAGTATCTTTAACTCTTTTTTTTCTCTATAATATGCTATGATTATTCTATCATGGGACATATGGGACAGGATAGATATATTTGAAACTGAAGGATCACATTTGAGTCCATCTAATCCAATGCCCATATTTTACAAATGAAGAAGTGAGACTCAGAGAGGTTAATTTCCTTGACCATGCTCATAGAGTTAGCAAATGAAAAAGCCAAATTTTCAGACAAAAGTTATAAAATAAGGAGAAGTAGTAATAGGGAACAAGATAGTGAAGTTGGTTTTAAACACGGAGTTTGAGATTCTAATAAAATTTCAAGCTAGATACATCTGAAAGTGTTGGCCCATGAACCCCAAATTTCCATTGAAGTAAATAGCACAGGAGGACATTTCATTTCTCACCTGGTTGCACCTCTTTGAGACTTCTCTGAGATATTTTTTCATCAGGCCCCAGGAAGCTTATTATAGTGAGCTCACCAATCTTGGTATTCCACATCATCACTACTTTTTAACGTTTTGATAAAAAGTTGGGCCCACAAACTCTACATCTTCATTTAAGGACAAGGCTCAGTTAAAATATTTCTTCAATTCTTACTTGGCTGCAGCAATTTGGAACTTCTTGGACTGATTTCTTTTTATCCTCTTGTAGGATACCTTCCTCTTCTCATTTCCTTTCTCTGCCTCCACCACAATTTTTTTTCCCCACCACCAATTATCACTTTCCTTTTATTTGGTGTTTTCTTCCATTAAGTTGTAAGATCTTTGAGGGCAGAGATGGTCTTTTTTTCATATTTGTATCCCTAGCACAATCTCTGGAAAATAGTATACTCTCAATAAATTCTTATCAACTGATTGAAGGCAGTTGGTAATATGATTCTGGAACTCAGAGGAGTTACTAGAATTGAAAATACAGATTTGAATGTTGTCTTTTCAGAGGTGGTTATTAATGATACCAGAGAATAAGACTGTTTAAAGAGAAAATGCCTAGAGAAAAGAATAGAAGGTTAAGGAAAAATGATTAGGGAATTCAAATTTATTAGTTGGGAAGAAGATGAGGAGCTAGTGAAAGAGACAGAATTTAGAGAAGTAATGTACTTACATAGGAGTGTAATGTTTCTGAATTTGAGGGAAGAGAATATACAACAAGACCATCATTGAAGATAACAAAAAAAAAAAAAAGATGACAATCACTGACATTAAGGAAGCTACATTTTATTGTAACTGGTGACTTTAGGGAGCAGTTTCAATAAAGTCATTGAGACTCAAACCCATTGTGCTAAGGCAGGAGTATGAAGTGAAGGTTTGGAGACTTTGGATATAAATTACATTTCTTCAAGCAGTTTGTAAGTGAATGTGGGGAAATAGATCTGTAGTTGAATTATGTAGGACTGAGGAAGACAATTTGTGAGGGGAGACATTCAGTGACTTAGTAGGAGATCTGAATATGTTTGTAGGTAGCATATGAGAGATTCAAAATTCAGGAGAAAGGATGACTAGATTGAGGTCCAAAAGGACTCAGGTAATATATAGGAAGGTTACTCTTTTCTGTTACTGTAGGGAAGGGGGAATTCTTTTGGGGTTTGAGTTTGTGTAGAAGGTCACCAAGGTCTCTTTGAATTCTGAAATTCTGTGATTTCAAAAAATAATAAAGAATACATTGTAATGATGTCAGTATATAGCTAAAATGGGAGTGGAGTGGAAAAGTAGGTAAATGGGATTGTGATATTGAATAATTACATGGTGAGGATCTTAACAAGGATGTTGACCTCCCCCAAGAATAATCCTAGGGGATGTGTTGGCAGAATAAAAAAGACTGAGTCATATATTAAAGTTGTTTAAGTAGTTAACAGCATGACTAGAAATTCGGTAGATGATTGCAACCAGGATAGGGAGAGTGGTACTAATATTTCCAAATAATAAAGTCCATTGAGTTACAGAGGCAAAGAGATGGTCTAAAAGCAGCATTGGTGAGCAAGGAATACAACCATTCATCTTCCTGACACTCAGAATTAAAGGAAAATAGAAAGAGTGGATTACGAGTGAATAGGGATGTAAGGAATATTATGTCCAGAGGAAAAAATCTGATAATCCTTGTGGATGAAATTGTATTTTTCTAATCAAAAATACATCTAATTTTTTTAGAGAGGGGAAATGTCCAAACCTGTGATTTCCCCTGTGTAAGGAATTCAGAGTACATACATTCTCTGATAATACAGATAAACCACTGTTGTTAATTTAGTCTTAGAGAAAGTTGAGAGTTTAAATTACTCCATGTGTTACACAGCCAGTATGTGTTAAAGGCAAAACCTGAACCCAGGTCTTTCTAACTCAAAGGTCAGCTCTCTATCCACTATGCCATTCTGCCTTCATTTGAAAAATACTTACCTGTATATCTGTATTTAAAGATATATGTGTGTGTATAGAGATAGGCATACATTCATCTATCTCTATACACACATGCAAAATATGTGTGTTCGTTCATGCCTTGCCATATAGATTTTTAGAGACATTATTGTTACCTAGATCTGTGATTTCTTTGATGGAGGGAACTCCTAGTGAGAAACTCATGACATATAATCACATAATTAATATAATTTACTGTTTCTGACTTTGTAATTACATATTTTATTAATTGCATTTTAGTTATCTTCTTATTAAATTGATAACATTGAAGAAGAATAACTGTGGCAATGGTTCTATATATTTCTCCAATATTTCTGGAGAAAGTTTAACTTGCCCTTTAAATGTGTGAGTATCCTGTGGGTTATGTAAAGTTCAAAATGTCCATGTATTTTTTTAATAGCAAAGTTTAAATGGATTTTTTTTTAAAAAAGGAGAATCACCATGTGGCATTTGCAGATAACTATGCCTGACTGGCTGTACTAATTTTGAAATGATATTTATAACTGTATTAGGTTAATTGTTTTTGACATAGCATTCACAAAATATACATTTCTGTTTTTTTTTATTGTACAGAAAGCTGAAATTTATTTTTGTCAAGACCACCTAGAATGTAATATATAAGTAATCCTCTAATATTCAAATCTACAGAAACAAATCACTTTTGTATGACTTTATTTCTAAGAAGCGTTGGATTTGCATGCATAATAAAAATTCTGTTTTATTTCACCCAAAATTTAACAGTCAATTAACTATATAGATGCAATTTTTGGCAATTTCTTTGATGCATTGTTTTGCTTTCCATTTTGTGAGAATACAAATGCTGCAAATATGTTTTAACTAATGCCCTAAGTTGTCATATGTGTTACTGTTCTTAAAACAAATTGTGCTCTTATTCCTAATCCAACCAAAGGAAGGGCAATTCATATAGAGAGTGCTATGAATCGTGCTGCGGCATTGATATAATGCATCTTTTTTACATAGTTATACTTCTGTGATGCAGTTGGGTATTTCAACATAGGTTAGAGTTTTCCTCTATTTATTCTCTTTGCAAGATTCGTGAGCTAACACTATATTTTCTTGTTCTATTTCTGCATTTTTTTCATTATTCTATTGTTACACACCTGACGTACTCATGCAAATGTAATGAATGACCTAGTCTCTTCAATCTTATGTATTTAAAGGGGAACTTCAAAATTTGGAGTTATGTTTGTATCCTGACATAGATTTTAAAGAATAAAATATCATACCTAACCATACAAAACCATGATTTCTTAGACCAATGTGTCTTTTTTCCTCATAAAGTGGTTTTCAATAATGAAATATATGAAAATTAATCTCAGTCTTGTCTGTTCATAAGGCATGAGTACATGTGTAATATCATTTGCATGTATGTGTGCGACATGACTTTTTACCTTTATCACAAAAGATAAAATATATATCTATATTTTTATATATGTATATCAGTATTCACAAGACATTAAAAACCTATAAGATGGGCTTCTGCACATTGGGTAGATCTTCTGTGGAAAGTTTCTGGAAAGATATGGACAAGAATCATACAAGTTACAGAACTATGGCAGGTTCCAGTGTATAACTCTGGATGAAATGCCACATCAAAGAGACAACAGATCTTTTGAATTTTTTTTTTTTTATAAATTGATTTGTCTTCAGTTTTCAACAATCATTTCTGTAAGTCTTAAAGTTTCTTCCCCTCCCCTCCCTTCCCAAGACAGCATGCAGTCTTACATGGGTTCTGCACATACATTCTTATTAAACACATTTTCACATTAGTCGTGATGAATAGAGGAATTAAAATGAATGGGATAAAGCATGAGAAAAACCAAACCAAACCATAACACGAGAGAAAATAGTCTACTTCATGTGGCATTCCCATCCCACAATTCTTTCTCTAAGATGTACTACTTATTTTTTTCTTTCTGTATACATACAGAATATTTGATTGAATCTATCTTATTTATGTAGGAAGTTTCAGGTGAGGAAACTGTACAGATTCTGAATGACATTCTTCTTGTCAATTTGTAATCTTTGATAGTTGCCTTGGGGCACTGAGAGGGTCTGTGATTTGCCATAGTTCACACATTCACTCTAAACCTTAGGTGAGAGTCAGCTCTCCATGACCATAAGGCTAACTCTTTCTGTTCTATGTCAGTTTTTTTTTTTTTATATTTCAAAGTATCTTTAATAGAAAAAGGAACTACAAAAAGCACAATCTAATGCTGTGCTTATCATTAATACACTCTCTACAGTAGTATGGGGGAAAGTAGACATTGAATATTCATATATTGTTTATCTACCCTTTTCAGTTAGTTGAAGTAATGTGAACATTATTATAGGATAGCTATACCTGGGTATTGGTAAAGGGGACACAATTCTACTGATTTCACCATAAATGCTTGATTTTCCAAACTTATCAGATATCTTAATGCCATGACATTTGTAAAGATGTTATTTCTGGATCCTTGATTCATAGGTTGGGGGGAAAATTACACAAGGTAAAAGGTTTTGCTCCACTCCAGTTTTGCCTCATTCTCATAAACATGCCTGAAGCTTCAATGAAAGTCAAAGCTCAGAAAAAAGTTTAAAAGTTGCCACAATTTAGAACAGACTCAAGACAAAAACTTGGTAGAAGAATAAACATGTTTTGTCATAATTTACATACATACATTCATATACATATATGCATATATGTGTGCATATGTATGTAATACATACAACAAAGTGGTGGTAATGAGGATGGGTTAATTTGTTTTAACAGAGTTTAAGAGGATAAAATGAGTTAAAGATTACATTCTGAATCCAGCATGCATGTCTGTTGATTTCTCTGTTTTTCTCTTACATACATTACATAGAAATTACTTGAACTACCCCTATGGGATAACCTTTTCTTTCCATATAACCTGAAAAATATCAGTCTGCTTCTGTATAAGCAATGGTCCCCTTCCTTTGTAAATTTCAGCTGGAATAGAATCAGCACCATGTGCTTTAGCACATGAAAGGAGATTAATGGCCCTCAAAACTCTTCTTCAGTTGGAAGTTCAGCTAAGGAGGGATTGACTTCAACCTGAGGTAAACTGTCAATGGCCTCAGCATTGATTGATGATGGTCTGTTGAGAACACTATGGAAGTATTCAGCCCATCTCTCTAGGATCATGTCCTTATCACTAATCAATGTGACTCCATCAGCACTGAGTAGTTGTGATGCACCATAAGTTTTTGGTCCAGAAATAGCTTTCAGGGAATCACAAAAGTACTTTGGATCGTTACTATCAGCATAAAACTGAATTTCACCTGCCTTCTCACTGAGCCAGGAGTCGTGCATCTCTCTCACACATTGCTAGAGCTAGCTCAGTGTTTGGTAGGCTCCGAAGAAAAGTTTGGGAGAGAAGAGGTATTAGAATGACTACCAAACTGAAGGTCTACAGAGCCGTTGTGCTGACCTCATTGTTATATGCCTGTGAAACATGGACAGTCTACCAGTGCAATGCCAGGAAACTGAATCGCTTCCATTTGAACTGTCTTAGGAAGATTCTGAGGATCACCTGGCAGGATAAGATACAAGATACCGAAGTCCTTGCTTGAGCTGAACCTCCATGTATTCAAACTATGCTTCAGAGAGTGCAGCTCTGATGGGTTGGCCACATTGTTTAATGCAAAATGTACGCTTCCCAAAAAGACTATTTTATGGAGAACTCCCATGGGGCAGGTGATCACATGGTAGCCAGAAGAAACAATACAAGGATACTCTCAAGGTCTCTCTAATGAGCTTTGTATTTGTCTGTGCAACATGGGAGACACTGGCACAGGACTGCTCAGCATGGCGTGCCCACATCAGAAAGGGTGCTGTGCTCTTTGAGCAAAGCAGAATTGAGATAGCACAAAGTAAATGCAGGAAGCGCAAATTTGGGATATCCACCCCAAATAATTAAATAGACTATCTGTGGCCAACCTGTGGTAGATCATTCTGAGCTCATATTGGTCAGACACACTGAAATTTCACTTTATCATGGTGATGTCATTTTGGTCCTCTTCAAAGATGAAGGACAGCAATCATCCAATAGAAATTGCTGAAGCATGGTGTGGAAAATTATTTGTTTGGGTTAATTGTGCTTAATTAATTTGGAAAACAGAATCAGCCGTTTTAGATATAAAGACAATCATTAAAAAAGTAAGTTCTTTCTCCTGAAAAAGGTAGAGATTTAAGAAGAGACTAAGGGAAATCAATAGGAGACCTGCTGAAAGTAACAGAAAATGGGTGTCCTCTACATTTTATTTGTACTCACGTACAAAACTAGGTTATATATTTCTAATTACATCTATATATGCTTATACCAAAAAGTATATATGTGTATACAGTTATACAGTTATACAGTTATACATACATACATACATACATACATACATACACAAAACATACACACAAGAGTTTTGGAAATTATAAAGGAAAATTAGGAAAATAGGTCCAAATAATGAAACAGGTAACAATTATTTTATTTACTTTATTCCTATTTTCATCTACACAAATGTAAAGAAATGAGTGAGAGGACACTCTCTTTTAGACAGAATTCATCAAAAAGGAACTAGTACCTGAGGTAGAAATAATGGAAAATTGACTACTTCATTTTAGAATCTGAGAGAGGAGAAAAAAGCCGGGAGTAATCTATGCATCCTAGATTTTGGAAGAGCAGATTTAAGAATGAAGAAAAAAAAGATAGGTGGAAAGCATCTCATATACTTAAATTCCTAAATGAAAGTTAGTCCAGAAGACATAGAAGCCTCTTAAAAATAATTTCTGTAAGCACAATGAAAAAAATCACAAGAAAAAAGGGACAGTTGTCTAAAGAGAATAATGCAGATGCATGATGAACTGACTGAGACAGATTTGAAAAAAAATACAGAGGATGGAGTAAAGGTCAAGTGATGAAGGATGAAGATAAAGCATGGCATAACTATTTTAAAATAGCAAAATAACAAATGAAACAGTAAGCACTTACTTAATGTTTACTGTTCCAAGCACTGTGCTAAACATAGATAATCCAAATGCAACTCAAAGAGTTTACTTCTAATGTAAGGCAGTATTTAAAAGGAAGCTTGAGAAAGGGAAATTGTGGAGGGGCATTACTCATATAGGAGCATAGATTGAAAGTATTCAATTAGAAATATGAAAATCTAATTTTAGAAAAGGTAGTCACAAAGCCATCTATAAGACCTTGAGGTTTCAATGGTATTGCCCCCTTTTGATGAGAGTGGGTTGTGGAAAATTGAGAACGGCCAAAGTGCAGACAGGATGGTCGATAAATGACCAGAAATAAAAGGGAAAATAATAAGTAGCTCTAAGTTAAATGAAGCTAGTGAGATAATCAATTGCTATAAAAAATGTGTATTGATCTTTATTTTTACCCTATTCAGGAAAAGAGAAAGAAAGGAAAGTACAACTTCCTTAGGTAGATATAATGATAACAAAAGATAGCAGATTGAAGGCAGAGAAAGAACTGATAAATAGAAGTATGTATAGAATAATTTTGCATATACATATACATATCTCTGTGTATATATATGTATATATACATACATATATGCACATACAAGCATACATGCATACATAGAAGCATACATGCATTTGGCAAGGAAGGGAGAAAATAAATTTACATTATAATTTTGTTTTATATTTGAAAGGAATAACAAGTTATGCATAGTAGATTAGCAGTTTCATGTGCAATCATTTTCTCTATGGTATTACATTATAGAAATGCTTATTTTATTCAACAAAATAAAAATAAAACAAATTAAAAAGTAAAGTAGCTCAAGAATTATTTTCCTAACCTTTTTCTTGAAAGAAAATATTCTTTGAAATAGAAAGGAGAAAATAAAATTTATTAATAGTGAGTGAAAACCCAAGTTAAATATGGAGATATTTAAGTGAGTATATGTCTGAATTTCAAGGCATCTGACTTAGATTTCTTAATGATATATACTCAAAGACATGGCAAGTGAGATTGTAGAGTCACTAACAGGTATGTTGGAAAGATCATGAAGGAAGAGAGAGGTGAAAAAAGACAGGGGAAAAGTAAATTTGCAGATGTCAAGGCAAAACCAAACCAATTGGAAAAGGTTTAATTTTACTAAACATAGGACTGCAAAGATAACAATTCCTGACAAAAATCTAGAATTCTTTATTCAACTTATGATTATTGATCTGGTAAAAGTAATAGTGATCACAAAGAACAAATGATAGTATGATCAAGAACAGGTCAGAGCAGATGTGCCTTATTTCCTTTTTTGACAGTATTTTTACAGAGGATTTTAACGTGACTGATTTAAATATCATTTAACTTAGTTTTAGCAAAACACTTGACAATATTCTTTATTCTCCTTTCAAGGAAAAGCTAGAGAGATTTGGAATAGATGACAATGCACTTATATACACATTTGAATACATACAAATATGCATACACGTATATGCATATTTGTGTGTATGTAATAGCTGAACTTGAATATGTGTCCATTATAGGCTTGGAAGAATTTTGTTTTCTGTTTTGCTTTATTTTGGTGAAGTGTTCTAGAGATTGGTCTTGGCCCTATGTTTTTTTTTTCTATAGTTGTTGTTGTTGTTGTGTTTGTCCTTTGTTCTTGAAGAGGACCATGGCATCAAGATGATGACATGACTTGCAGTTTATTTTTATTTGAGTGAGGGAGTACTGTGCAAGGTCATCAACCTCACTTTCGTCTCCTGAGCCATCTGGGTCCAGTGGTCTGATAGTAGTCAGGAACACTGGAGATGGCCCAGGACGGAATGTGAGACCCTGGCTCTTTCAGCATGTCTTATCTCATTCTAATTTTGAGTGAGATACAACCATCCAATGAATAGGCTTCTACAAGTAGTTACTCAAGAGATGGCCCCTTTAATAATAAAAAAAAAAATCAAACCAAATTTTCAGGTATGACAAACATGGTCCTGACAGTGCTCAAAGTTTTTGATTATAGATTAATAACAATACTAAACTCTCCACTATGTTTATAAAAATATAAAATACTAAAATAAAATAAGTTCATCAATGACATTTTTTTGAATTTTTTAAAAATTTATTTTTTTTCAACATTCATTTCCACAAAATTTTGATTTCCAAATTTTCTTCTCATCTCTCCCCTTCCTCCACCCTAAAGTGCCGAGCATTCCAATTACCCCTACCACCAATCTGCCCTCCTTTCTAACATCCCTCCCTTCCCTTATAATCATCTTCTCTTTTGTCCTGCAGGGCAAGATAAATTTCTATACCCCATTACCTGTATTTCTTATTTCCTAGGTGTGTGCAAGAACAATACTCAACAGTTGATCCAAAAACTTTGTGCTTCAACTTCTCCTCCTTCCTTCCTCCCCACCCATCCCCACTGGAAAGTTAAGCAACTCAATATAGGCTATATATGTGTAGTTTTGCAAATGACTTCCATAATAGCCATGTTGTGTAAGACTATATTTCTCTCCATTCTATCCTGTCCCCTATTTCTTCTATTATCTCTTTTGATTTTGGCCCTCCCCAAGAGTGTTGACTTCTAATTGCTCCCTCTTCCTATTGCCCTCCCTTTCATCACTCCCCCCCACCCTGCTTATTACCTTCCCCCCCACTTTCCTGTATTGTAAGGTAGGTTTTCATACCAAAATGAGTGGGCATTTTATTCCTTGCTTGAGTCATAGGTGTGAGAGTAAGCTTCATGTTTTCCCTCTCACCTCCCCGATTTTCCCCTCCATTGAAAAGTCTTTTTCTTGCCTCTTTTAAGAGAGATAATTTGCCCCATTCCATTTCTCCCTTTCCCCTCCCAATATATTCCTCTCCCACCCCTTAATTTCATTTTATTTAGATATGATCCTTTCCTATTCAACTCACCCTGTGCTCTATCTCTCTCTGTCTCTGTCTCTGTCTCTCTCTCTCTTTATATATATATATATATATATATATATATATATACATATATAAATATATATGTATATATGTGTGTATGTGTGTGTGTGTGTATGTATAATCCCAGCAACTACCCAGAAACTGAAAAAAATTTCAAGAGTTACAAGTATTGTCTTTCCATGTAGGAATGTAAACAGTTCAACTTTAGTAAGCCCCTTATGATTTCTCTTCCCTGTTTACCTTTTCATGATTCTCTTGATTCTGGGTTTGAAAGTCAAATTTTCTTTTCAGCTCTGGTCTTTTCATCAAGAGTGCTTGAAAGTCCTCTATTTCATTGAAAGACCATTTTCCCCTGAAGCATTATACTCAGTTTTGCTAGGTAGGTGATTCTTGGTTTTAGTCCTAGTTCCTTTGACTTCCTGAATATCATATTTCAAGCCCTTCGATCCTTTAATGTAGAACTGCTGGATCTTGTGTTATCCTGATTGTGCTTCCACAATACTCAAATTGTTTCTTTCTAGCTGCTTGCATATTTTCTTTTTGACCTGGTAACTCTGGAATTTGGCTACAATGTTCCTAGGAGTTTCTCTTTTTGGATCTCTTTCAGGAGGTGATCAGTGGATTCTTTCAATATTTATTTTGCCCTCCGGTTCTAGAATCTCAGGGCAGCTTTCCTTGATAATTTCATGAAAGATGATGTCTAGGCTCTTTTTTTGATCCTGGCTTTCCCGTAGGCCCATAATTTTTAAATTGTTTCTCCTGGATCTATTTTCCAGGTCAGTTGTTTTTCCAATGAGATATTTCACATTATCTTACATTTTTTCATTCTTTTGGTTTTGTTTTGTGATTTCTTGGTTTCTCATAAAGTCATTAGCCTCCATCTGTTCCATTCTAATTTTCAAAGAACTATTTTCTTCAGTGAACTTTTGAATCTCCTTTTCCATTTGGCTAATTCTGCTTTTGAAAGCATTTTTCCCCTCATTGGCTTTTTGAACCTCTTTGGTCAATTGAGTTAGCCTATTTTTGAAAGTGTTTTTTCTTCAGCATTTTTTGGATCTCTTTTAGTAAGCTGTTAACTCACTTTTCATGGTTTTCTTGTATCTCTCGCATTCTCTTTCCAATTTTTCCTCTGTCTCTCTTCCTTGATTTTCAAAATCTTCTTTGAGTTCTTTCATGGTCTGAGACCACTGAATATTTATTTTGGAGGGAGATAAATATTTATTTGGAATACAGAAGCCTTGACTTTTATGTCTTTCCCTGATGGTAACCATTGTTCTTCCTCATCTGAAAGGATGGGAGAAGATATCTGTTCACCAAGAAAGTAACCTTCTAGTCTTATTTTTTTCCCCTTTTATAGGCCTTTTTCCAACCAGTTACTTGACTTTTGGGTCCTTTGTCAAGAGTAGAGTATACTCTGGGGATCTGTAAGATCTCAGTTCCTCCAAGGTGGCACAATCAAGCATGTACACTGGTCTGGGAGCAACCAGAAACTTTTGTACCCAGAATCTGTGAGTGGTAGAGTTTTTTGTCCACAACCACCTGGCTTCCAGTTCCCCCAAGCCAGTACTGAGAACTGAGATTCAGATAAGCTACTCAATCCCCCCAGGGGCTTTAGGTTGGGGCAAGGCTGACACATAGGGCACAGGTAAGGATCAGCTGCTCAGTTCCCCCAGGGATTTTATGATCCAACAATGGTTGCGGGCTGCTGTGGGAACTGCTGTTGCCAGATGTGACCTGTGCCACAGCTGCTGCCTGAGGCCAGAACTATGGGAATCCCCTGCTCTCTTCTTGGCCAGCCAAGAAAAAACTCTCTCCCTGACCTTTGGCCCTGTGGATTGAGGGATCTACAAACCGCCGCTACTGCTGTTAGGAATTCCACTCCCGAGGCCTGTTTGGGTCCTCCTCTGGCAACCAAGACTGGGCTGTGCTCTGTGGTGGGTGCAACAGACCCTTCCCTGTGGCCTTTCGGGTCGTCCGGGGCTGGAAATCTCCTCTGCTCCGTTCTGTGGCTTCTGCTGCTCTAGAACTTGTGGAGAGTCTTTCCTTACAGGTACTTGATGGGCTGTGGGGCAAGAGCTAGTATATGTGCATCTTTCTACTCTACCATCTTGGCTCTGTCCCTCCATTAATAACATTTATGAGATATTTTCTACATGAATTAAAAGACACAACGAAGCAGTTGATATAGAATCATGCTTGGGGTTAGGCACATGTTACTAAGGCAAGTTCAAGCCTGTTTCACACATCTACAATATTACCTTGGAACCAATCACTTCAGGTCTTAGTGCCACATATTCTTCCCTAAAGCTATGAGAGACAGCAAGGAGAATGTCTGAATCTCAGTTCACATACTTACCTATGGAACTTTGTCCAAACCACTTAATCTGTATAGACAAGTCCGTTAGTCCTTAATTCAGAAAATAATTAGATAGATAGACAGATATATCTATATAGATAATCTATCTATCTATATAGATATAGATATATATGTGTATGTATACATATATACAGACACATACATAAACATGCACTCATGCATACATATGTATCTGTGAATGTAAATATATGTATATGTTTACACATCATACGCACACAAGAATATGTATGTCACATGTGTATATATCCATATGTGTATATATACCCACATGCATATATGTGCACACAATGATAAAAACATGTATGTACAATCTCCTTCCCTTCTGCCCTCCCCCAAATTTCACCATACAAAGTATCACTCCTGTACCCCACCTCTACCCATAGGAATTTATTAACATATTATAGCAATGACATTTCATTGCTCATTTACAAGACAACCAATAGAATAGGAAAAATACAAAATATTTTAAATTTCAATTCAAGAATATATGCATTATGCACTGACAACATATTTCATCTCCTCAGTTTTATTTGCAAATAACCCTTCTCTTCCTTTTTCATTCTCTCACTCAAATATACATCAGTTTATCATGTCACTAGAACTCTGTAAGATAAAGAGCCAAGAGTTTTTCTTTTTGAGGAAAAAGGTAGAAATCAGGTATTTGTAAGCAGTTAGGTGACACAGGGAATAGAATGCAGGAATTGGAACAAGTAAGATCTGAGTTCAAATCATTTCTTAGATCTACTGGCTGTGATCCTAAGCAAATCACTATGTGCTTCACTTTTTTCATCTGCAAAATGGAGATAATAACATGTTTACCACAAGCTTGTTATAAGGTTCAAATGAGTTATAATATGTTTAGTACTTTGGAAACCTTAAAGTGTTAAATTATAACTTACTTTGATTCATCCTTTATGCATTACTTTTAAAATTTACAATCAAGAAATATAATAGCTTGTTATAGGTAACAGGAGCACATCAGAAGTTGTACTTTTATTTACCCTTATTTGTCTATTATTTACTTTATGAAATAACTTATTTTTTTTCTGTCTTCAAATCTTTGTCTATCCAAAAAATGTCTTTTACTGATGTACATAAATTTTAGATTAGTGAGAACTATGATTTTTGTAACTTTTAAAAACAAAGATCTCAGATTCAGATAGTTTCTACAGTGACTGACTCTTTAAGTGCTCAATAAATTTAAGAATTATATGTGCGTGTTCCTCCTTCATTGCCGTAGAAGACCATGCCATCAGAGAAATAATGACATGACTTGCACTTGACTTTGTTTTGAGTGAGGGAAGGCTGTGCAGGTCACCAGCCTCACTTCTGCTCCAGAGTCATCTGAATGCAGTGACCAGATATTCCTCAGGATGACTGGAGAGGATCCAGGATGAAGCAGTTGAGGTTAAGTGACTTGCCCAAGGTCACAAAGTTGGTGAGTGTCAAGTGTCTGAAGTGAGATTTGAACTCAGGTCCTCCTGACTCCTGCCCTGGTGCTCTATCTACTACACCAGCTACCTGCTCAATAAATTTAAGAATACACTTAATTAGAAGTAGACATGACATGAATTTATGTGATTCTCATTTTATGTGTTAATTCTAGGTGAGCATCCAGTGAAAGCACATACTTCTTACTCGGTTTATTCTACAAGAAATCATTAATCATTTACAAGCCCATTCTAATGCCATTTACTTTACTCAAAATGCAAAAACATTCCACCTTTTCCTTTTTCTTCTCCTTTCTCCCCACCTAAAACCATAAGTATCACTGTTCTTTTCACTCTGGGAATCAGAATATTTCCTAAGCAGGATTCAAGACTGCGACAAATCTTCATCAGAAAACTAATAACCAATGAAGTGTGCACACATAGAAACCTCTAAAGAATACTGATGAAGTGGGAAGTTATTCAAGCTTCAGGAGAGCTTTAGCAATGAAGGACTCAGGCTTCTTCCACTGGGATTTCTAGATAGTAGAGATCAAGCGAGAGGCTAATATTTACCATTTCATAAATTAAAGACTAAATGGCAAGTTTATTGTAAGACAGCTTTAATTATTTTTTCTTCCGGCTTTGTAGTTTGGATAACTTAATCCAGTTTTCCTTGCAACTGACAGCTCTGAATGAATAACCAAGTAGAATGACAAAAGTTGCTGAAATAGATAATGTGGCTCCAAAACAGGGGGCATATTTGTCAGGACTCCAGACAATGATTTGCATTCTTTTTTGTCACTGGACTGAATTAGTAACTTCATTCTTCATCAAAATGCAGAACATTCATAGACCTTGATATTTTCAAATCCTTACATTTCGTTGAGTTGAAAAAGCCATTTGTGAAGCATATAATATATGAAATATATCCAGAATCACATGTTCAAACATATGTTTAGTTTTTGTTGTTGGGTTACTCTTGATTAATAACATACTCTGGCCAATGAATATACAAGATACAGACTATTTCTGTCTGTCTGTCTGTCTGTCTCTCTCTCTCTTTCTGTCTCTTTCTCTCTCTTTATCTATCTATCCACACACACATACGTAGATATATACATACATACATATACACACAGAGAGAGACAAAGAAAGTTAATCTTTCTCAGAAAGGGGTGCAGCATTAGAAATATTGACTATAGAACATCCTCACATGAAATTAGAGCTAGAAGAGCCTTCCTTAAAGGTTATCTGATACAAATTCCTAATCTTACATGTGAGAATCTTGAGTCCTGAGGTAGTTGTAGGACCCAAATAGGTAATCATAACCCGAGTCAGAATTTGAATCCAAAATCTTCTGGTCCCAAAATTACTATTATTTCTATTTTCTACATTCCTCTACATTTCTGGAGAGTACAAAACATTTTCATTCTCTATTCTCTAAAGCAAAACTGATCTTTACAATCTTTACTGAATTTACTGTTCAATCTTGATGCTGGAGGACAAGAATTTATCATACATCCTTCTTCCTGGTAAGGAAATGAGGGACAGTAGTTATGGAAAGTAGACTGCACTGTCAGGTTTGGATGATTTTAGGGTTGGTTATTTTTAACTTTTTTCTTCCAAGGGTTTTGGAGAGTATCTGTTTCTTTTAAACATGTAAAATGGAATAAATGTTAAAGAGTGAATAAAAGCTATAGTCAGAGAAGGGATATTACTAAAACAATGTAAGTTTCTATGACAGAGCTGACAATTTCTTCAATTAACCAGTGAATTTTACTTTGAAATGAGGTATAATACAGGTAGCCATTGTTCATCAATAGTTTTCTAGTATCATGAAAGATGTTCTGGGTAGACAGCAAGTAGAAGACAATGTATTCTTCAAATGCTTCTACTGAAGAATATTGTACGTTCATGAACTGGATTCCCCTTTTCCTCTCTCTGTGTTAGATAATTTATTAAACATGTATCCACAATGATAGTAAAGGGAATTCTTAGAGGGGTAGCTAGTGCTACATCTCACTCATATTTTGTAGGAGTAACCTTAGTGGGGGAATACTTTTCTTTTATTGCACATTATAGTTTCTGGTCTTCTATAAGTATACTTCTTGATAAACAAATTGATCAGCAGAACTATATTGGTTGTTAAAAAATAAAAGACATTTAGCAAACAGAAAAACAAGCAAGTATAATAGTTACATAATATTTTACCTATAAATTGGGTACACATAGTTCCACTAGTTCATACAATGCATATGGGCATAAACTTGTACAAGCATAGCAGAAAGGAATGGGTCACCATTACAACTCACATCTCTGTACTGCGCGTTGTGATGTCCTAAGTTTTCCTTGGGAAATCTTCATGACAATTTACTGATAAACAGGGACTTTCCTCTTCTTGTTGCTCAGCTCATTCTATTTTCTACTCACCTTCTGGAGGAGCATTTTGCTCTTTCGGCAAAAATGGAAACTCCAAGTCTGTGATATGCAAGGTTTCCTCAGATCTCCTCTCTTAACTGGGTTCTGGGGGTTTGTAACTGTCATAAGGAATAGAAAACAGGGCAGGAGAATATATAATTTTTTTCCTCTGGTCAGCTAATCTAAAAAGTAGAGGCAAAGCATTTCTTCATCCAGTCAGCTCTTTGGAGTAGAGGGTTGAGTCTTTTCCCAGGATGGGAGATTTCTCCTGAGATCAGTGTTGCTCTGAGCTCAGCTCTCCTAAGTTCTTAACTCAGCTCTATTAGATAGCTAAAGCAGAGTCTATTCAGTGAGATGACTCACTTCTGTGTCATAATAATGACCAAAATCCTGTATTTCTATACAAGAGAAGGTTCAAAGTTGCACGTGGGATATATAGAGTCTGACAATCTTCCAACTATAGCCATATCCAGATTAAAATGTTATTCAGTAATTTACAACAAGATGATGAAAACTACAGTCCAACTTAGATTATCTGTGGTTTTCTAAGTAAATAAGTAGTGATATGTTTCTATTTGAGTTTGACACTAGTGATCTACAACATGGATAAATATTATATATTTGTCCTGTATTCTTAAAATAGTTTTTGGACCCAGTTTCCCTGTTATTAACTACAAAGTTTTCATATCAGTCAGTCATATGTGTAATAGTAATGTTTAAGGTTATCTAATGATAGGTTGAGGCCTTGGGAGATATTGGGATTTGTCATTCCTGAATATATGTGGATAATCCCTTCCTAGTATAGACAGATGATCCAGTGATTCAGAAGTCATCAGTTGGAATTGTTCAGTCATTTCAGGCATGTCTGAAAGTTCATGAACTGGTTTGGGGTTTTCTTGGCTAAAGCTATTGAAGTGGCTTGCCCTTTACTTTTCTAACCCCTCTGACAAATAAGGAAACTGAAGCAAAGAGGGTTGTGACTTGCCCAGAGTTACATGGCTAGGAAAGGTCTGAGGCCAGATTTAAATTCATAAAGATGAGTCTTCCTGACTCCATGCCTGCTGCTGTATCCACTGGGCCTTCTTGTTGCCTCTCTGATCCAAAAGAAAAAAAATATTATCCGTCAGTCTCTCTTCTTTCCTGGTAATGATTGAGCTAAAGACTGTTTTAATCTGCTGTGTTGGGGAGTGCGAGCCATCTTCACTCATCTACCTGGACTCCATGTGTTTGTGAGCACATGATGCCTTTGTTTCTTTTTGTTTGTTTTTTCCATGATATTAGGTGAATGAGTATTGCAAGGTGGATGTTTCTACACATTCTAGACATTCAGTTGTCTGTTCAGGAAATTAATCTGTCATTTAGAAAGTTTCATCAGTAACAGTCAGAAGGCACTCTATGAGGTAGCTGCGGCCATATGAAAAGGAATGGTAAATGACAGGAACGGAACCTACAGAGAGATGCAAAAAGCCAGGTCAAATGGTTATCAGAGGAGGTAATAAAGACTGTTTAATGGCTGATAACAGGTGAAGTGCTTGCAGATGGATGTAGAAATACAATCACGTAATGATGTTGAAGCTTCAGAGAGGAAAACCTTTGAAAAGAGAAAAGTGGGCTACGGGTTCCACAAGATACCAATTATTGAAACCCAAAACTTCATGAGGTTTCTACAAAAATAGAAAAATAAAAAAATGTTCAATGCTAAGGTAATAAAGAGTCGTTCTTTGGCTCAAATCCTACGTAATGAAGCCTTATTTCTCCATGTGTAACAGGCAAACTATCACATAGCATGTGAATCCAATCCTGTATGTCCAAACAGATGTACATATAAAGAGGATCATTATACACCTAACTAAATTTACATGAGAACCTTGTCTCCCTTAGCATTATACAACTGAACAGTATGGGTAGTTGTAATCAACTGCCCTTTGGGGATATGACTCACCCATGAGAGTAGAAATTTGTGAAGCAGACCAGGTGATGCTATGCATGTACATTAGATCCCAGCGAAAAAGTAGACTGTTTAGTCATCTATATGCTGAGTAAGAGCCTTTTCTCTGTGGTAATACTTTTTTGGATCATTCTCTCTATGTCCCTATTTCTTTGCCTTTTCATTACAAAATAATGAACATCTGAACAGGACATGCCCTTACATACAGATAACACAGTACTAGATACACCAAGTTTTGAGATACTACAAATCACAGTCAGTGAAATCTATGCTTTTTCAAAAAAGTAACTTTAACCTTCCATACTGAAAACAAACTAGATGAAAAGTCTGTATTGCTGACATGATCTCATATAGCTAGCCACATATTTTACTGATGTAATTTATCAAAATAGTGATATATTTCAGACAAATGCTCCTAATGGAAAAAAAATATAGATTTGTAATTTAAGAATAGGAAGAATATTTCAGGGATGGGGAACCTGTGGCTTCAAGGTCACATGTGGCCCTCTAGGTCCTCAAGTGTCACCCTTTGACTAAATCCAAACTTCACAGAATAAATTTCCTTATAAAAGGAATTGTCCTGTAAAACTTGGACTTAGTGAAAAAACACACCAAAGGGCCTAGAAGGCCACATGTGACCTCTAGGCTGCAGATTCCTGCCTCCCTCACCAACTAGTTCACCGTTGGGAAATTAACTACCGCTTTCATTTGAACTAATTGCACTAAAAAGTTATTTTTTTTTTAAGAACAGTTTTGTTTCCAGTCAACTTACATGGCTATAGTTCAATGAATACCTTGATCTCAGAAAAATAAAATCTAATGCAAGCACCTAAAACATTTCCAAATGACTCATAGTGCAAAATGCCATCCACATCCAGAGAAAGAACTATGGAGTCAGAATGCAGAATGAAACAGACTTTTTCTCTTTTATTATGTTTTGTTTTGTTTTGCTCTTCTCATGGTTTTTCCCATTTGTTATAATGTGTATATGCAATATGACTAATGTGAACATGTATTTAACAGGAATTTATGTAAGGAGCCCTTATAAGATTGCATGTCATCTTGGGGAGGGAGGGAGAGAAAATTTAAAACTTATGGAAGTGAATGTTGAAAAGTGAAAACAAATAAATTAATACATTTTGGGGGAAAAAGAAAAAGAAAAGAAAATCTGCAACTGATTCAATAAGCAGCAGATACATATTGTGTATAAGCAGACTGTAATGTTTCATGAACAGTGACAAATAAAGTCATGGTTTAGAATACATAGAGTCATGCTATGTAAAAGTAATTGTAACCTTAGATTCAACTAGCAGAAACCCCTCGTTTTTCAAATGAGGCAACTGAGGCCTTAAATGTTTAAGTGACTTGTTCAAAGTTATCATTAAGAAAATATATGGCCAGAAAAAGGGGACAGGCTAGTCATTAATCAAGAAGGATAGAGAATAGATGAATGGACTTCATATCACATTGGTATATATCTCACACTGGGCTATTGTTCTATAGAGGAATTTGCCTGGGAGAAGGATAAATCTTTTATAGAATGGGAGGATATGGAGAGATTTCCATCTGAACTGGTAAAGTGTAGACATATGGTGGTAAGTTCAGAGGTCCATTAAAGTACAGATACAGAAGCATTTTTTCCCCTAACCCCTTTTTCACATGATCTTGGCAATTTACTTTAATAGCTAAGCTCATGTCTGAAAGTGTCTGAGGTACTAAATGAGACAAATGGAATGAGATGCAACTTATCTAATAAGGAAAGCAAACAAATGTACTTGGGGCTGCGATTGATTGATTCTAGCTTTCTAATTTGAGGACATTATAGTGTAACAGCCCAGGAGCAGAACTTCTGCCTGTACAATATTCTAGTTTTCTTAGCAAACGACAAAAGTCATGACCTAGTCATACCTTTATAACTGTATATTTGTTTATATTTTTATCACAGATTTTTGTTCCATTTTATCAGATCAAATAAGATAAGAATTATAAAGCATTTATCTTCATGCCTGCCACCTAGTAAACACTATGTTATTATTATTAATTATGACTACTACACCTATTATCTTCTACAGTAGAGTAGGGGTTCCCTGGACACAGTCTTATCTTAATTTTGTGCTTTTATGTACATAAGCCACTGTGAATAATTATAAAAAATTCACAGTCTGATTATCACACAAGAACTTTTGAACCACCTTTTGGACACAAAAGGAGACCTTCATTATTGTCTGATAATAGGCTTACTAGATCAAAATGTGATTTTCTTACTGACATTCTGTTAGTCACTGCTGGGTGGTAGAAGGACAAATTTTAATTAAGATACTTGATTTTTTTTGAGCCCCGAGGTTGGTGAAACTAAGTGCACTATTTAACAAAAAGTAATCAGTGTCCATGCTTACAGTTTATACCTCAAATGTATTGAAATATCAGCCAGTGAAAATACATAAGAAAAGACAGTTATCAAAAAAAAAGATGAAATATTTACTGAGTTTTGGTATGTGTTTCCCTTTAAAATCAGCCCTATGCTACTACTTATGATTATCTAGATATCAAATGGATCATTGCACATGTTAAAAATATGCATATTTTCTATATAAAATATTCCTAGCTAATATGCATAACTATTTTAAGTGTAAAACTAACGTTCTCTCACAGGCTCTCGCAGGCTCTCTCTCTCTCTCTCTCTCTCTCTCTCTCTCTCTCTGCATGTGTGTGTATATGTGTCTGTATAGTAGTAGTAGTACTCGTCGTCGTCGTAGTAGTAGTTGTAGTAGTAGTAGTAGTAGTAGTAGTAGTAGTAGTAGTAGTAGCAGTAGTAGTAGTAGTAGCAGTAGTAGTAGTGTTAAGAATCTTTTTCCATGAGTAAATTAATTTAGTACAAATTATTCAGAGTATCTGTCTCACAAAGGCCCATATTCCATATCCCTTTCAGTCATTTAGAAGCCAACATAGCTAAAAAACAGAAGATTCCCATGTACTGCATATCTTGTGTGAGAAACAGATGCAGGGTAGATATTTCATTACGATATTCTCCTATTTCCACTTCTCTTCAGGAGCATATATCCTTAATTCATCAGAGCCCTCTTACTAGCTTGGCAACACCTCCACCACCCATACCCATCCAAAATCCTTTTATTTGGCTAGTTATGACATTTACAAAGTGAATCTTTTTGAACTAGTGTAATGCTGGTGGCATGCCCTCATGCACTTCTGAAACATATATAGGAAAAGTGCACAGCATGATCTTTTCTCACAAGACTAGTGATCAGCCCTTCGTGCTCATAAAATAAGAAAACTTATGTTCTTGCTGCATTGATGAGGCAGATGCTGTACTCATGCAAGGGTTGATGAACTTCTTCAGAGCTAAAAGATATTATAGCAAGATCCTCAGCTAGGATGGGTCATTTCCATAGCCAGGAGTTCTAATACATTGTGCCTCAATTAAGAAGGACCTGATCTGTCAAAAACATGAGGATCGAGGAAAAAAGGAAGAAAAAAAGAAAACTGGGAGGAAGTACTTCAGTTTTGAGTTATTTGTTGTTGCTCTTTTTCCCAGTTCAAACTGGAAAATTCTATTTGTTAAACCTGCTCTGGGGGCAGTTGAGGCTATCTTAATAAGGAAAAAAAAAATTTTCTCTTTTGAACATAAAATCAAACATAAAAAAAGTTTCAGATCCTTACAAGGGCAGTTTCTCCAATGACAAGAAAACAAAACAAAACAAAAATTAAAGAAAAAATGCCAATGCTGTTGAATAAAAGAATCACCTTGTTTATTTTACAGGTCCCATCTCATTACTAGTTCATTTAGGACTTAATAAATGCATTCTCTGTTCCAGGGAATATGTCAGGTACTAGAGATAGAACAAACAAATAAAATAAAATAAAAAAGTTCCTGCCTTCAAAGACCTTGGATTCTACTGGAGAAAATGATATGAATTCAAATCATACACGAAATATTTAAAAAATAAATAGAAATTACTGTGTTTGTGTGGGGGGGGAAGGGCACAACTAACAACGAAGGATGTTAGGAAGGGATTCCTGTAGGATATAGAGATTGAGCTGAGCTTTGAAGGAAGATAACAGGTCATGAGGTGGAGATATGTGAGCCAAAGGTTCCAATTTTAAAGGACAGCCTACGCACCAAGATGGGAGTTAAAATGGTGTACATGGGGAATGCCAGACTCTTTTGACTGAAATGTAGAGTATTCAGGGATGAATGACATGTAATCAGTGCTGAAAGACAAGTTGAAGAAAATCTCTGCTACAGTTTAGTTGCCAAACAGAAGAGTTTGTATTTCATCCTAGAACCACAAGAATGACATATTTTAGAGAATCAACAATTTGGGCTAACAGAGAATTTCAATAGATGTCAAACACATATTACATGTTTTCAAAGTCATATATTAATATTTGTTAATCATTAAAACTAAATGATTTTCTTTTTATAGTTCAGATGTTATTTTAGGATGTATCTGGCCCCAGAGATATTCAAAATTACAAAAATAGTGAAACATTTGGGAGACAAATGTACAGCTGGTCTTACAGCCATTGAAGATTAAATAGGTAAAGGTTCAAATTGAGTGCATTACATTTACTGTATCAATTATCACTTACAATGACTATGCAGAAATGGAATAAATGTTACCTGGAATCAAAGGATTTAGAGCTGAAAGAGACCTGAGACATCATTTAGTTCAACAACTCGGTTTTACAGAGAAGGAAACCAAGTTCCCCAAAGATTACATAGCCTACATAAAGTTACAAACTACTAAGTAACAGTATATGGATTAGATCCACTCATTTTAAGTACATGACTCTCTCTGCCTTGGTTATCTAGAATATCAAATAATGAGCATGTTACATAAAGTCTCTGCTTTCTAGGAACTTAAAGACAGGATTTTCTGTTGAATGAAAAATGATCAATACCTTCTTTCACACTATTTAATATATCAAAGCAAAGAGAAAGCTAAAAAAAAACTGTTACAAGCATATAATAAAAGTATGTGTTCCTTTTTTTTATTATTTTTAAAGGACCTCATGGCTTAACTTAGATATTCAAAAAGTCATTGCCCATCAGCTCAGAAGAAATAAGAATTTATCCTGTGTTAGTGGTGAAGAATGATGTGTTAATTTGGTTTGCTCACTGTGTCCTCAAGGAAGGACATAGCACCCTTTCCCTGTACTGTGGAATCATGGTTTGAAGGAGAGTAATTACAGTGCTTCACAGCACCTGGGGGCATTTTTCATACTGAGAGAACAGCATAATTATCTAATTTTCCTTATATGTTGAGTATTGAAATGTAAAATGATGTATCATATATAATATTCCTTAGAGACAAGTAGGGAAACAGGTAGTATAGGGTGGGCATGACAGCAACCAAGAAAGGTGACCCCCAGCTTCTATATTCACTATTTAGCTAACTGAATTTTCACTCCAACTCCAGACTGACTACTAAAGTCATTGAGGATACCATCTGGACACTCTTCTCTTTGTTCCATATGTTTGCTTTTGCTTCATTTGAATCCTTTACTCCTGTCAAATGTCCTTTCGGAAAATTATTTATAGAATCCCTTTTTTTTTTCCAGCCTAAGTCCTGATTTCAATTCTATACATTGGGACTATTAGTTGCTGATCTCCAAAGTCATAAGGAGAAAACACTCAGTAAATACATTAGAGATTTTATACTTCTTTTGATTTAAACTTAGGTTTAGAATTGAGTCATTTTCTTCCTGAATTTTCCCATCAATTTAGCCTCTTGTTATATAAAACATAGATGAAATTAAATTGACTTATGGACTTAGTTTCTTTAGAGGAATATGTCTTAAAATCAATCGTAATGAAAATGTCTTGAGTTCTATTGCAGGTCAAGCACCTCTTTTACATAAGAATGATCATATTTCCATTTAGTTGTATCTTATCAGCTACCTACAACTGTCAACAATTATCATGTCAAAAATAGAGATGAATGTCTACAGTAATGACCTTACACAGTTGTTTGAAGCTCAAATGAGATAATGCAAGTGACGTACTTTGAAGAAGAAAAATTATTGTTGTTATTGCTATTTTTAATAATGGTAATGATAAAATTACATAATATACATTGGGGAAAAGTGAAAAGTTTATTATTTTAATTTTATGTATGTAATAGCTGAGGTACAACTCAATTGGCATGTGAAAGTTCAATATCTCATTGGCAGACTGATTTTTCTATTAGGATCCTTGTTCACTTTTCTTTGGAACAGTTTTCATTAGACGATACTGGCATGGTTCATACTTGGGGAATGTTACTGTCATTGAGACAACATACAGATTCATTTATGAAGAACTGATATCTGAGGAAAATGGTTGCTTGCCATTTTTTTTCAAATTCCTCTTAACCATTCTGAAAAAATAATAAACAATATAAATAAAAAATAATAAACAATAAAAATAGTGAACAATATAAAGGGCTTCTTCATGCTTTAAATGGACTCCATTATCATATCGTCTTCTTGAAACCATGTCCTTTTGGTTGATGCAGGTACTACTTCCTCTGTGAAATTGTTTTTAGTCAATATAATTTTTAGTTTTCTCCCTCTCCCTCATTTTCCTTGTGCCCACATTTGTGTTAATGGCATATATTCCTAGTAGAATATTAGTACTTTGAGGTTAATGACTGTTTTTCACTTTATCTTTGAATTTCTATTGCCTGCTGCAATGCCCAGTGTATAAAAGAGAGTTTAATAAACGTTTATTGGATTAAATTTAACTTTATTTCTGGAGGAAGTGAGAAACATCATAATTATCCAAGGATATGTAGTACATTAAATATGTAGATTCTGTTCATATTTTGTAAGGTTTTTATTTCATGTAAATTTCATAAGACTTTTACATTTTTTTAAGCATCCTTATTCACCCACAATGGAAATTTTGATAAGGTACTAGCCCTTAGTGCCAGGCCTAGAGGCCTGAGGGCTACCCGAGTCTTCTTACCTCACCTCCCGAGGTCTTCGGTTGGCCAAACCGGATGCTTGTATGAGAGAAAGGATGTTCCAGAGTCGAACAAGGGTTGAGCTTTATTTCAGGGTCTAGTTACAAGTGCAGGGGAATTCTTCCTTAGGAGTGAAAGAGAAAGATCTCCCAAGGAGGCAAAGATCTTACAATAAGAGATTGGAAGTAGAAGTATAAGCGGGGAGAGAGGGGGAGGGGAGAGAGGAGAGAGGAAAAGCGGAGCCTTGTTGTCCTCACCACTCCGTGCCCCTCCGCCCAAGAGAGCTTTCAGGCTTTCCTGATCCTACCTAAACTCTCCAGCAGCATAGTTTGCATCTGAATACCGTGCTGTTAGATAACAGTAGTGTGCCCAGATCCAGGACTATCTCGAGGGCAGGGAGAGCCCTCTCCCATCACGTTTCTCACGGGAAGAGGCGGAAATACATGAGATAGCTCGGTTCACCTCGATTCCCAGCCGTTTCCTGGAGGGTCTCGTGAGAACTCTAAGATTTAGAAGTTCCCACCTTTACCCGCCCGAGACTGTCCACATGGAATTGAGCTTCCAACCCTAGCACCTTAGTTGTTGTCAAGTCTGTAAAAAAACCTTCTAGCTCTAGGACCATAATATTAGATGATTTTGAAATTGTCTGAGAGCAAATAATATAGAATACTGTTGCCCACTTTGTAATCAGCTGACACATATGGTACCTATCATGTTTTAGCCATTGAGCTAAATGATGGAGGCACAAAGAAAGGCAAAAGATAGTGTTTACTCCCAAGGCAATTTGGTCTAATGGTGTAGGTATCATAAAAACTGCTATGTACAAACAAGATGTTAGTGTAATTGGATATGTTCAATAGAGGAAAGGCAATAGTATTAAGGGAGAATAGAAATGACTTCTTTGAAAGAGTGGGATTTTAGGTAGGAATTAAAGAAACCCTGGGAAATAAAGACACAGAGATCAAGGAATTTAAAGCATGAGGGAAAGCCAGTGAAAATGCATGGAGTAGGGAGATGGAGTGTCTATCGAAAGAAACAGTAAGGAGGTGAGAGTCACTCACACAAGGGTGAGTGAAGTGCAAGAAAATAGGAAAGGTGAAAAGAGGTCAAATTTTGAAGGTATTTGAATGGTAGAATTATATTTGATATTGGTATAGAAAGGAAGCCATGGAAATGGTTTTGATTATTGGGAGATGGGCATGGAGAGATAATATGATTAGTCCTTTATTTTAGAAAGATTAATTTGATGTGTGAGTGAATGATGGACAATAGTGTAGTGAAAACTGAGACAGAGTAAATGTAATGGTAATTTAAATGGGGAGATCTTCCCCATTCATTAATAAGCCAATGTGTCATCCCTGGGCTACATGGAAGTCTGAATCATATGGGGCCTGTGATCAGAGAAGTTTGCTGAGTGGGTAGAGCAGGAGGGGTGAAGCAGGAAGAGATAGAATTAAAACAGAGCTGAGGGAAAGTTAGTCATGAGAGCAGTCAGAGTTAGGAAGAATGTAGGCAAGCAGGCAGCTGGGTAGCATGAGTGAAAGAGCTTGTTTGCAGATATTGTTTAAGGAAGCCTGATTGTAATTTGTTTAAGGGAGCTGGCTTGTGGGAAGCTTAGTAGGAGGAAGGCTTGAGGATGGTGCTGTCCTCTGTATTGTTACTGTGTATAGATTTTTGTTAATACGATGGATTTGGCTTTCTTGTATCTGAATAAATGTTTTGATTCTGTCATCCATGTGGAAAGTCTGTTGTATTTTGGAGTCTGAATTGTCCCAGGATATTCATAGCCATTGCAGGCACTGTGAATATCACATTGGTGCTACAGAGACCAACTAATAGCTTATTAGGTTATTAATGTGATGGACTGTGTCAAAGACTACAGAAAGGTCAAAAAGAATGAGGATTTATAAAAGACCATTAGATTTGGCAAGCAGAGATCATTGGTAATTTTAGAAAGAACAATTTCAGTTGAATTGTGAGGTCAAAATGCTGAGCACAAAGAATTGAGAAGACATTGACAACAAAGGAAATTAATTTATCAACTGTATGTGACCTTTTTAAGGAGTTTAGCTACAAAGAGGAGAAGAAATATAGAATGATATTCAGCAGGGAGGGAAAGATGAATCAGGTGTTTTGAGGATGAGGGACACACATAGGCATGTTTGTAGATTGTGAAGCACACATTCAATAGGGTGAAACTGAAGATGTGTGTGGGGGAGTTGGAAAAAAACAATCTGCTTTAGAAAATTGGACATAACGGGATCATTTGTGGATGGAGAGGGCTTTGCCTTTGCAAAGAGATTAGCTGCCTCTTTGTGAGATGGACTAAAGGAAGATATAGTGACAGAAGGCATTGATTGATGTGAGATGAGAAACAAAAAATAAGAAGGAGTTCACATGAATAGCTTTATTTTTTTGGTGTAATATAAAGCAGGACTCTCAACTGAGAGGGTGGGGGTGGGAGAACTATAGGAGGTGCTCAGAGGCATAGAAAGGTTTGGAAAAGTAGTTGTGATGAGTGGGATAATAAGTCAATTAGAAAAGTATAAAAGGATTGCCTTGCTTCAGTGATGGTCCTGATTAAATTATGTAACATAAAATTTTAGTGGGCCAAATTAGCATGGTATTGTGGTTTTCTTTAGCAGCATATCTGTAGGAGTGAAGGCAGCAAATGGTAGAGTGATTCAGGCCTCAAAGCAATATCTTTGATGGGACAAGGGGCAAGGAACTCAAGAAAAGGGGACAGCTTAGACTTGAATTGGTTTACCCATTGGTCAAAATATGAAAGAGAGAACATTATAGATGGTATGGATGTGATGGCCTGGGAAAGAACTAAACAGGATTAGTGATTACTAGGGAAAGAGACAGGAAGGATAACAATAGGGTGAAGGAAAAGGGAATAAGTATTTATATAGTGTTTATTATGTACCAGGCACTGTTCTTGTGTGTGTGGTTTGTCCTTCTTTCTCAAAGAAGACCATGACATCAAGGAGATGATAACATGACTTGCAAATGAATTGGACTTGAGTGAGGGAGAGCTATACCAAGTCACTAGCCTCACTTTCCCCTCCAAGGTCATCTTGGCCAGATATCTTTCAGGACAACTCCCTAAATTAGAACAATTTTAGGGGATTTATTTTACACAGTCATTTGGCACCATATTGTTTCTCTTCTTAGAGGCATTACCTCAAATGAGAAGACTTTACAAATATTTTATCAGAAAAATAGAAGTCCACACAATCTGTCTTGACATTTCACTTTGTTCCACAGGCTTCAGAATTTGCTGAATAAATTATTTTTTAATATACTTTATTATTTGAATGTGACCTCAATTATGTGGGCAATGCTGGCAGTTTTGCAGATAAAATCCTGGGAATGCCTTATTATCCTTTACAATTTCATCTATGTCTTTACATGAGTTCTCCATTGTTTAATTTGTTGGAGGAAAAGCCTGATTCAAAGCAGTTTTCTCATAGTTTATGTTCAAGATTAGAAAGAAATAATAGTTTTAGAACATTTCACAATTAATAGAGGAATCTCTTACCAATAACAAAAGAACAATATTTAAAAAACCATATTGAGTAAAAACATTCAGTTGATTCAGTTGAGCCCAGTTTTATAATGATGGTCATGTAACTGATTAGACATCCAAAATCACAGAGCACAGTTGGCATTTCCTATGCCTTTTATATATACAAGCAATCAGGAGGACATATCAGAGGCCTAAGCCCTTATCCCTTGAGTCAATAAATATTGAAAGACATTTCAAATATTTTAAAATATTCTTTTTTTCATTATTTTCTAAGTATATGTAGTTTTAATTTTTTTCTGAGTTCCAATCTTTCAACCGCTTTCATCACTTCTTCATTCCTTGAGAAGATAAGCAAGGTTAAATCAATTAAATGTAAAATATACCTTCATGTTAGAAATGTTGTAAAAGAAAAAAATACATAAAATTCCTCAAGAAAAATAATGTCGTTTCAGCCAATCTGATAGATGTAGAGTTGTTTTAATTTGCATTTCTCTGAACAATAGTGATTCAGGACATGAATTATTGTTTATAACTTGGACTTCTTCTTCTGAAAAAAGTCCCTTGATATCCCTTGAACATTTATCAACTGGAAAATGACTATTGTTTTCATAAATGTTGCTCCATTCCCTATGTGCTTTATTAGAGAAATTTGTTGCAAATTTTCACCAGTTGTTTTTTTTTTATTTTCCTTCTACTTTTGGCTGCATAAGTTTGTACAAAAGAGTTTTTATACCATGTAAATCAAAAATTATTATTTTTTACTCCTGTGATCCTCTTTATCCCTAGTTTGATAATAATATCCTCCTTTATTCATAGATCTGACAGGGGAAAAATTCATGTTCCCCTAATTTGTTTATGATAACGCCTTTTATATCTAAATGATTGATCCATTTTGATCTTATAATCGCATATGTTGTGATGTTGGTCTATACATAGTTTCTTCTAAATTGTTTTTCAGTTTTTCCAGAAATTTTTGTCCAATGTGAATTTTTATCCAAGAAGGATGGATCTTTGGGTTTATGAAATGTGACATTATTATGATCATTTACTATTGTGAATTTCATACCCAATATATTTCAGTGATCCTCCACTCTATTTCTTACCTAGTACAAGATTGCTTTTTATGAGTAGTACTTTGTAATATAGTTTGAGATCTTATACTGCTAAATGCCTTCTTTCACATAATTTTTTGAGTCTCTTGCTGTTCTTGACATTGTGTTATATTTTAGCTTTATAAAATAATTCTTTGATAGTTTGATTTGTTAAGGCACTATGTAACTAAATTAGATAGGATTGTCAATTTTTTTTTAATATTGGTTTGGTGAATCCATAAGCAATTAATATATCTCCATTTAGATTTATCTTTATATGAACAGCGATTTGCAATTGTGTTCATGTAGTCTCCAAGTTTTCCTAGCAAGTATACTCCCCCCCAAATGTAAATTGCCTCCAGATATTTTAAATGGAATTTCTCTTTCTACCTCTTCCTGATGGGTTTTGTTGGTAGTATATGGAAATGCTGTGATTTACTTATGCTATTCATTGTTTCAACTAGGATTTTTTCTTTTCCTTTTTTGGTTGATTATCTAAGGATTTACAAGCATATCATTATATCTTCTGCAAAATATTAATATTTTTTATTTCTTATAGCCTATTTTTATTCCTTGATTTGTTTCTTGTCTGAGTACTTTAAAGGTGTGGCATTCACCCTTTTCATTTTTGATAGTAATTTTTTTCATCCTACTTTTAATAACATTAATCAATGGTTTAAATATTTTAGTTTTTTTTAAAAATCCAGTTTGTAATTTTGTTTATTAATTCATTTTTTCATTCAGTTTTATTAATTTCTCCTTTGATTTTTGTATTTTCAATATGATGCTAAATTGTGGATTTCTAATTTGTTCTTTTTCTTTTATTTTTTAAATTGCATGTCCTTTGCAACATATTATAAAAGATCAAGAAATGAACAAAATGTGAATAATGAAAAAAACAGAAGAGAAAATGAAACAACTTTTAAGAAAAAACTACAGACTTGGAGAATAGATCAGAAAGAGAAAATATCAAAATAATCAAGTCAACTGAAAGTTATGATCAAAAAAAGAATGTTAATACAATAATACAAGAAATAATTAAAGAAAGTTGTCCTGAAGCATTAGAACAAAGGGATGAAGTAGAAATAGAAAAAAAAAAAAAGAAACAAACATTGTTCACTACTTAAAAGACAGTCTTTGAGGAAAATTCATAGGAATATCAAAGATAGATTTCAAAACCCTCAGCTCAAGGATAAAATATTAAAAACATTAAGATTAAAACAATTTACAGATGATGGTACCACAACTAAAATTAGAGAGATCTAGAAACAGAGACAGTAAAGGAACACAGGAGGTGGAAGAGAATATATCAAGGAGCAAACGTACTGGAGTTCTGGCCAAAAACATTGTAGCCTGAAAAGTTAAGTATTGTGCTGAATGAAAAGTATATTTGATGAACTCTCAGACTTTCAAGAATTTGTTAAAAAAAAAAATCCTGAACTTAATAGAAGACTAAGCATACAAGAACCAAGAGAAATATAATGTTCATACCAGACTGATTATAAGGGATTCCTAAGGACATACTGTTTACTTTTTATATATGTAAATTGTAAAATTTAAGTCGAAGATTCTTATTAATAATTAGATATCTCATAAGAAAGTTTGGGGTAATTCTATGGTATTTATTTAAAAAGAAAAACTATTTAGGAACAGTTAAAAAGAGTAATTATTTTATATAAATGAGATACAAGAAGAATGGATACAAAGGAATTAGATGGGAGAGAAAGGTTGGCAGTTCTGGTAACCTATTTTCACTGGGAATGGGTTCAAGAGGGAACTATATATACATATATATGTATATATGTATATATGTATGCATATGTATATATGTATGCATATACATATATACATATATGTATATATTGAAGACTTTTATTGTCTTCTAAATTCAGAGGAAATATAACAGTAGGGGTTTAGGGAGAGGAGAGAGGGCAAGGGAGATGTCTTTAGGGGGAGAATGAGGGAATATGTAAAAAGGTCATATAGAAAGATGTTTAGATTTATGGGAATGGGAGGATAGGGGAGGGATCCTTGGAGGGGAGTAGGCAAGTAATAGGAGGGCAAGGTAGTGGGTAGAAGTAAAGCAGAGGAGGCAGGAGAGAAAGGAAACAGGAGATATGCACAAACACAAAAACAAAGAACAGGAGTAGAATATATTTAGGAAAGTATATGTCTATGTACGTGTGTGTGTGTGTGTGTGTGTATATATATATATATATATATATATATATATATATATATATATATATATATAGCTACAGAGAAACATATCTAAACTTTATTGTAGCCTTCTGGGGGTTGGGGGGAAAGGAAAAACAAAGTAAATAGTGCATAGCAGAGAACAAAAGAAAACTCACAAGGAAGCAAGGATGGCCAATTCTCAACACGACGTATTTTATTTATTATGCATGCTTTCTTTTAACTTATTGTTTCACATTTTGAATCCTCTCTTATGTTCTGCTTCGCACTTGACATGCTTTTATCTTCTTTCTTTGTATTTAAGTTTATGACATATTTATGTTTATTTTCTCTATTCTGTATTTGTATTCTGTTTTTGAATCTAAAACAAAATTTTAAAAAAGAATATTTCCTAACCTTTCTGAATTAAACTTTCCATATGAAAAGGGCCTTAAAAGAATAACACTGTACACTCACATGTCCAAAAAGAGGAAAAGGAATAAGCATTTATATAATACTTACTGTGTTCCACACATTGTACTAAGTATTTTTTTTTTTTACAAATATTATCTCACTTGAAGATTTATGAATATTATCTCATTCCCTATAGGGACTATGACACAATATTCACTGGCCATGTTGTATTAATAATAATGTTCTGAGGTCTGTATTGCCATTGGTCTCTTTTTCCATTCAGAGGACGTAAGCAGCAGAAGTACTACAGGGTGTGACAACACACTCAGAGGATCATTTATGGTCAAAGTGTTGAGCATTGAAAAAAATACACACACACACAAAATCAAGTAATCTTACTTTCAATATCTATACTTCAAACCATCTTCCAAATGCTTCTGAATTACATCCTGTGTACCCTCTCAGATTCTTTGCAGTTTGGGAGAATAGCCCTAATTAACCATTCCTATTGCTTATGTAAATAATTAAAGCATTACGTATTTCTTACCATTTGGAGTTCATGATGTTTGAAAAGGGAAACAAGTGAAGCATGGTGATAACCTGTGTCCTTGCTCCCAACTCAATAGCCAGAGGGATTGTAATCCAATTCCAGTGTTGGATGCCATGTATCCACAAGATAATTAAGAACCTATGTTCCAACAGAAACCACTGAGTGTCCCAATTCTCTGCATATTAAATGGGAATTTCAGTTCTCAATAAGTCAGCTGGACTGCCGTAGTTGTCTGCTTCTTGTGCACTGTATGGCAAGAAGAATATTTTTCTCATATAGAAGGGGAAGAAAAAGTGAAATCTAGACATGTATCCCACCATTGTTTCCCTCTATAGGAACATCCACGTCACTTCATCTCTCTAATGACATGAAATAGGATGTTTAAACTGTTGGTACATTCCTTTTAGGGAGGAAAAATTGATACGAAGTGCAATGGGGACAATGTGATTTTATGATGCTTTGAAATGGTCACTGTTGAATATTTTAAAAATGATTAAGGCATTCTCAGAAATGATCCATTAGTCTATTACAGGAAGATATTGAATCCTGTCAAATTCAGGTCTAGCTTTAATGCCACCATTTTCTCTCCCTCCCTCCTGCCTCAAATAAATATGAATATATTGACTAACTGGAAAATAGTGACAGTAACTGTACAAAGCTGATTATAGTCCTCAAGAACTGAACTTGCATCAATATCTGACACAATAAAACAAGGTAATATAGTGTCTATGACTCTTTTACTTGCAACCTTACAAGTTTTCATAAATCAAGTTGGGAAAAAGAGTCAATATAGATAATGAACAATTCACATATTTTTTCCTTGTCTTTGACTGTAAACTATTTGCCAACAGAATAGAAGAACTAGAAAGGAGACAGAATTAATAAAATAGTCAGAAACTCACCTGGAAATTAACACATGAGCAATTTGTATTTAACCTTAAGGATCTAGTAAATTTATTTAAGAAGTCTATTAAGTTAACTTTTCAACTTCATACAAAACCCATTGACAAAACTAAGTAATAGCATCCATGCTTCTTCTGCCTTAATTTCTTACTTGCCCTTTAGCTGTTCCTCCTCAGATATTCTATTCCAAGAATCAAAGAAGGTATGAGAATTTGTTCTGAAAGTCATAGGCATTCTCAATCAAACAGGACACGGATAAATTTCTGAAAGTAACTTGCATGGCAGGGGAAATTCAGAGATCAGGCCAAGTCTGTAATCGGGGTTTGTGTGTGTGTGACAGGAGACAAATTCTTTGATGAGGAAGCAACGGAGACATCAGAACACCTTTGTTTCTTAAGGGTCCTTACAAATGTGAGTATACACTAATTACTTTAGGTGGCATTCAAGGTGGAACCACTGAGAAATGGGAATTCCATTCCTTCCAAGAAATCTTTACAAATGGAATGGTATGCCTATTCTGTGGTCTTGTCTAGAGTCTAGATTAATGAAATGGCCATCATCAACGAGAAATATTTGTTAAATACCTGATTGCTGTGTACAGGGAACCATACCAGGTGCTGAGGGAAACATAAAGTGTAGATGGGCAGTTTCCCTGATCTTTCTAAAGGTTATAGTCTGGGAGCAGTGGACACAAATGCAGAAAAAATTATTGTACATTCTTACATGATATATCTTAGGAACAATATGACCATAAAGACAACAAAAATAATAATAGTTAACCTTTGAAACAAAACATTTTTGAAGACTACATTTAAAATAAAGTTATGAGGATGGAGTTCAAATGAATTATAACGTATGGAATTGACCCATGAAAACTATGAGAAAGTTTGTCAATTCTATAATAATACATAACATTGTCTTTAGTGCACATTTCCAGAGCTCCTATTGTTACTTTTATATGTATAACAAACAAAGCTGTTTCCCAAAGCTTATGTATTTCACAGTCTGTAGTCTTCTAGTTCAATTTATCCATAGGATATTTCAACCTCTCCACGTCAAAAATCAAATTCATTTTATTTTCCTTTCAATATGTTTCACTGTTTTCTGTGACTTGTAAAACTATTCTCCAAGAACCTAGGCTTGATGCATCCTTGAATTATATTTCCCTCAATGATTTCTTCCCACCCATGACCAATTAACAGTTTATTCTTTCATTCAAAATGTTTCTTGGGTTAACATGCCTTCTTTCTCATTCTTCTGGCATGACCCCATTATCTCCTCATACTGTGACTACAAAATTACAGGAATAGTTTACATCTAAGCTTTCACCCTTTCCCAACTTTAATCCATTATGTACAGAGAATGAAGTCATTTGAAATGACTTGAATAAATATCATTTGTATGGAGCAGCTATGTGGCTCAGGAGATAGAACACTGGCCCTCAAGGACCTAAGTTCTAATCCTACGTGAGACACTTACTGGCTTGATGAACCCTAAGCTATTCACTTCCAAGTTGCCTATAAAAATATCATTTACACTATATTATACCTTTGATCAAAAATTTTTTTTTACTATTTTATTCATCCCCAATTGCATATAAAAACAAATTCAACATTTGTTTTTAAAACTTCGTTTCAAATTCTCCTTCTTCCTCTCTTCTCACCTCCCTCATTGAGATGGCAAGCAATTTAATATAAGACATCCATGTGTGATCATGCACTAAAACATAATTCCATATTAGTCATGTTATAAAAGAAAACATAGACAGAAAACTCAAGAAAAATTAAGAAACTAAAAAAAAATAAAGCATGTTTCAATCTGACTTCAGATACCATCAGCTCTTTCTCTGGGGATGAATAAATGCTTCAGAGTTGTTCTGGATCATTGTATCATGCAAAGACTTTAAATGACTTCCTGTTTCCTATGTAAAGGATCTTTTTTTGCAAAGGCAAGAATTAAACACATGCACATTGTACTAATAAGTACAACATAGCATCAATCTCCTTCCTTCTAATCACATGGCAACCACACTAATTTTTGTTCTTATCACCTTCTCCTTAGATTATTGCAATAACCTCTTAACTTGTCTCTTTGCTTCAAGTTTCTCCTTCCTTGGTCAGTCCTCATTACAACATCAAAAGCAATCCTTCTCTGAGTTTGGGTCTAACCATATAGCTTCCCATGAAGTAAACTCCAGTGGCTTCCTATTATCTTGAGGATCAAATACAAACATATTTGTTTGAAATTTTAACCTTTCACAACTTTGCTCAAAACTTTCCAGTTCTGATTTATATTACTTCTCTTTTATGCAGCAAAGAAATTTTCCAAAGTAGATTTTTGTTCCTCGTTCATGAAACTTCAACTGCCACCTCTATGCCTTTTCATAGATTGGTCTTTAGGACTGGATGCATTTTTCCTTCACTTGTCTCTGAGAATCTGTTGTTTCCTCCAAAGTTCAGACCAAGGACCATCTTCCCCAGTGATTCCATTGACTGCTATACCTCCTAGCACCTCCTAGCAAGAAAATCCATATATTTTGTATAATCACATTCATGCTGTCTCCCCTGCTACACTTTAAGCTTCTTAGGGGAAGGTATTGTTTCATTTGTGGTATTGTATACTCAATGTATAGCATAGCATCTGGCAAGTAATAGTGGTCTAATCATTTTTTTATTGATTAACTGATTGAAGACTCATTAATAATTTCTAAATTTGGGTTTTTCCTTTTAAATTATTTTTTACTGATGTTTCCATTAATTATTCTCTTTTATCTCATTATGATTTATTTTGCTTATGATTATTTCCATTTTCATTCTATAGACTCAGTACCTCCTATTCCTCTGATATTGACCACATCTCTACTGTTCACTTCATATATCTGTACCTTTATTATACATTATCATTAGTTTTTAAAAATAATTTTAACATCATTGTTGCTCCCCACAAACCTATCATGCCAACAGAAGAGTATACTCAAATAAAAAAATGGACATATTGGCCACACTTAAATCATGATAGTCTCATTCTGTACCTTTAGTTCAACAAATTTCTTCTTTTCCAATTTTTTAATTTTAAACTTAAACACAAAGTGAGAAAAAAACACACACAAAAAAAACATTTCCATGTACATAGCGATGACAACAGAGAATTCTATATAAAACAGGAAATTTCCATTTCAAGAAAACTTATATAATAAATACTACATACTGTTTTCAATGTTGCCCAGCTTCTCCTTGCTTCCTTGTCAGTTTTCTTTTGCTCTCTGCTGTGTTTATTGCCTCCTTACCCTCCCCGCAGTCTAAAGAAGTTTACAATTAAGCATAGATACTCACATACACATATCTATAAACATATACAGGCACACTCATACACACATACATATATATGACCATATTATACTTACATCCACCTATCATCTGTTTCTCAGAATTTGGATAGCATCTTCATTCATGACCTAGTTGTATTCATGATCATGCTGTGGATCATGACTATCCAAGTATTTACATGTTTTTTCTAAATCAATCTGCTCATCATTTCCATAGCAATTTCCATTTCACCATAGCAATATTACAATCCAATCACATCCTACCTGAGAGATTTTTCCATGAAAGTTTTTTCCCCCGTGTTTTAAATTCTTTCTATTATTGGCTACATAGGTTTTATTTATGCAAGAAAATTTTAATTTAAAATTATTGAAATTATCCTTCTTACACTTCAAAAATACTCTCCCTTATAATATAAGGTCTGATTCTGCTGAATCTATTTCCTTTGCATCTTTTCCCTCCCTAGTGTCTTTGAAGTTCCTGACCTTTTGCTCTTCCCAATGAAAATTTTTCTAACTCAGTAAATTCTTTTCTAGTAATTTAATTTGGATGTCTGAGTGAATAGACTACTTATGTAAAATTATCATTTTAAAAAGAATATTGACTTTACCTACCCATGAACAATAGGTATTACTTCAATTATTTAGAACTGAGTTTATTTGTATAAAAAATGTTATATGTTTTTGTTCATATGGTTCCTATGTCTATTTTTGCAGGTATACAGCCAGGTATTTTATACAGTCTAGGTATTTAAAATGGTCTAGAAGAACCTTGAATAATATTGTTGACCCAGAGTGAAGTTTCTCTATTTTTCACTTTTGTCTAAATCTATTTAACTTTCTTTGAGATAATGCTTACTATTCCTGTTTTTTTTTAGTATCCCAGATTCTGCTTCTGTCCTTTATTTTATCTTTGTGTTTATATCTCATTTTTACAATGTTTCCAAAAGGCAAGATTTTTAATTCCTATTTTTAATCTGGTATCTATTCCTCTTTTATGGGCAAATTGATTCCATTCACATTCCAAGCTACAGTTAATGATATATGTTCCTCCTTCCTATTTTTCCTCACTATCCTTTTCATCCCACTTACCCTATCTCTCCTTACTCTTCTGCTTTATTTCTACTGGCTATTTCCTCCTTTTTTCCTTAACCTACTTACTCTTCTAAAAGTCCCTCCCTTAATCTCTCTCCCTACTCCATTCTCTTGCCCTGTTATTTCTTTCTGAATTTAGAAGACTTTTATATACTTCTAGAAAAACACACACATGTGTATATACTATGTATGTTTGTACATAGTTCCCTCTTTAATCCATTCCCAATGAGAGTAAGTTTCCAGTACTATCCACCTTCCTCCTACTAGCATCTTCTCCACCATTTTTAAAATCTTATGCCTCATTTATATGTGATAATTGTTCATTTTTTTATATATCCCCAAACATCTTTTAGAATCATGACATCTAACTCAGCTTAGCTCATGCCTTTCTTTCAAACTACTGAAATAATGATGACAATCATAAAAATACTGCTAATATTTTCACATATTCAAAGTAAGTAATTTGACCTTATTGTTGCTTATAATTGGTCTTTAAGGTTTACCTTATCCTGAATGTGACATGTTGAATTTTCCCTTAGGTTCCGGGGGTTTTGTCACTGTAGTACCAATGTAATATTCATAGTGCCTGTGGTAGTCATGAATATGCCAGCACAATACTGAATCACAAAATACAACAGACTCTCCACATGGGAGACAAAACCAAAACTTTTATTTAAACAGTAGAAAACTGAATCCCAGAACCAGAAAGCCAAATCCATCATAGCAACAAAGAAACCCATTATAGTAATCAAGAAGTCTATACACATTATCAGGCCTTCCCACAAATACTCACAATCCTAACTGCCTGCTTCCTCTATCTTTCCTAGCTCTGATTAGTCTGACAAACTTCATCTTAGCTCTGCTCCACCCTTCTTTTTCTACCCTTTCGATAAGCTCCTCCCACCACTTATGACATCGCCTTCCATGTGATTTAAGCAGGTCACATAGACCTTTTAATGGATAGGAAAGATCTCCCCATTGCATTGAAAACCCTGAAAGTCTTTGAGTTTGTGAACTACCCATTTTTTTTTTCATTCAGGATTACACTTAACTTTCCTGCATAAGTTGACCTTTGAAATAACCCTAGCTCTTTTGTGCTATGGAATATAGTATTTCAAGACCTATGGTCTTTCAATGTATTAGCTGCTAGGTCTCCTGTGATCTCTATTGTAGCTCTATGATATTTAAATTGTCTTTTTTTTCTTGTCACTTCCAATATTTTTTCCTTTACCTAGGAGCTTTGAAACTTGTCTATGTTATTCCTGTAAGTTTTCTTCCTGGCATCTCTTTCAGGTGGTGATCAGTGATTTTTTTTCTATTTCTACTTTACCTTCTTATTCTACAACTTCAGGGTAATTTTCCTTGATAATTTTTTGTAACATAGTATCAAGATTCTTTTTTTTTTTTGTCATAATTTTCAGGTAGACTGATTATTCTGATATTTCTCCTCAATCTGTTTTCCAGATCATTTGTTTTTCTGATAAGACGTTTCCATTTCTCTTCTTTTTTTTAAATTCTTTTGATTTTATTTTATGATTTTTTTTGACATCTTAGAATGTTCATTAGCTTCTTCTTGCTCATTTCCAGTTTTGTCAAGGAAGTATTTTCTTCCTTAAAATTTTAATTCTCTATTTCTAGTTGTTTGACTTTATTTTCTTGATTTTCTTGGATAGCTTTTTTCTAATTTTTCCTCAATCTCTTTTTATTTTTTTTTCTTTTTTAAAGTCCTTTTTGAGTTATTCTAAGAACTCTTTTGGTGCTTGGGACTATTTGATGTTTTTCACTGAAAAAGGAGTAGCTTTTTTTGTAGTCACATTATTTTCCTCTGATTTTGAACTCAAAACTTCTTTATCCCTTTGGTACCTATTTATGGTAGTGTTCTTTCTCCTTTGCTTACACATCTTATGTATGTATGTATGTATGTATGTATGTATGTATGTATGTATGTATGCATTTGTTTATTTACTGGTTTTTTGTTGTTGTTTTGGCAGTTATTAGTGTAATCAAACAGTCCTGAGGTATGGGGAATGATACCCCAACTCTCAGGTACTTCTTACAATTATTTTCTATGTCTGTCTCAGGCATCAGCCTTGAGCTGTCCTCTCCATTCCTAAGCCACAGCTAGCAACACCAGTGATGCTGTCCTGTAAATGTTCTTGCTCCTTGTGGTCCCTCCAATGACTGAAAACTACAAATGTCTTCTCCCCTGACACTGAAACTAGAGACTCTACTCTCCAGCAAGTGCCCACAGTCACTAGGATCCCTGCCCCTCACTACTCATTATGTGTGTACTAGTTCCTTCTCCCTGAAGCCACAGCCCAGAATGTTGGTGTCCTTCTACAGCTACAAGTTTTTCAGTCTTCTCCTATTCAGCTGACAGACCTGCACAGTCTGTGAGCTAAAAATTTTTAAGGCTGAGTCTGCCTCTTAATCCAGCTGTCCCCAGGGCTTGTTGTTTGTTGATTCTGCAGAGTTGATGTGGAGATGTTTGAGCTTCCCTCAGGCCCCTCTACCCCTGAAGGTCTGGGGTCTTCTAAGATTGTTTTAGAGAAAACAGCTTCATCTCTTGCTGATTTTTGCTACTCTGAGGTGATGTTTTGCTTTGTTTTAGTTTTTTTGGAGGGAAATTGGAGAGCCAAAGTTTTTCTTGTTTTTTGTTTTTTTCCTAATCCAACATCTTCTCACAACCCTCTCCCTAGTTCAAAAACTCTCTGTAGAGGAGGAATGTTTCATGATTAGCCCCCTGGAACTGAGATCTGAAATTTTGAGGGTTCTGCTGTCCTTCAGTGTTATTTTAATTATATTTCTTGTGGCAATTTTGAAAATCTCATGATGCTGTTTTATGGTTTCAAATAGTAGAACCCAAGAATCTTTGAAAAGTCAAGATTTTAGATTGTTTCAACTGTAAATAAAGAGAATCATGTTAGGCTATAGGCTGAATCATATTTATAGTGGTGCTTCTATGGCACAAAAAGTCTCATTAAGAATATGTTCATTAGAAAAGGAGTCTGTGTTTATGTATAAAAAACAAGGCATAAGAGGTGACTGGTTTGCTGCTCTGATGCCACATGATGTTAATACATAAAAGATAGTATAATAGAGGATAGGGCAATATATTGGTTGGATTCATTATAGATTATTAATTGGAGAAAAATGTAGGAAAAATCCTTACAAAATATAGGAATGGGAAAAGGTATATTGGGAGGGAAAAAGATAATGTTTATTATAAAAATAAATACCCATATGATGGCAACTACAACTGAAAGGATATACTCCTCTCAAATAGTAAAAGAAATGATATATTAAAAGCATATCAGTGTAGGAAGCAGAAAATTGCTGAGCTGTAGGACTTATCTAAACTTATAAAAGGAAGAAGGTGTTTTATAGTATCAAATTTAGCTTACTTGGTATATTGCTGTGCTAGATGTAGGAAAATAAAAAAGGAGGTTACTAGAGAGTGAAAAGACTAAAGTAATCAAAAATAACATAAAGATATGTAATACCTAATCACTATATGTGAGCTTCTGGTAACCCATAACTTTCTTTTCAATGACAAAGTGTCAGAGATTAGCAGTCAGGATATACAGATTCTAATTTCAACTCACCTTGGAGAATCAGTCTTTGTAAACCTCAGTTTCCTCTAAAATGAGGGAACCAGATACCATACTCAATAGTGATCCCTTCTAGCTTAATTTTTCTGTTTGTGTATCTAATAAAAGTTACAATTATGCAATTTCACCACAATTAGAACTATATATTGCACAAGAAGATAGATTATATATTATATACACATATATATGTACATATATATTTACACACACATAAACATAATATATTATGTTTCTGAATGATTCTTTTGCACCACATCTTGCAACCATTTTCAATATTATACAGCGGTATATTTCCATATTCTATGCTTCTATTATCTTTTTGACTCAAAATTTTGATTCTGCAAAGACTGTGGTGTTCCATGTTTGCAACCACATAACATCACTAGAAGAATACTGTTGTCAAAAAGATTGTTTGGCAAAGTTAAGATCATTAGTAGCACTGCAAATTTTCCCATATCTCTCTCCGTCTCTCTGTATCTCTTTATTTCTGTGTCTTTTCTTTGTCTCTCTGTCTGTCTCTGTCTCTTTCTCCCTCCCTCCATCCTTTTGATTGAAATGTTGAAGTATAAAATCAGATTAATTTATTACATAAATGTGACTAGGACTAACCCAGGGATATCTTGATTTCTATTTAATTTATAAGATTTACAGGAAGGTCTTTGCACAATAATTAGATCTCATTGTAATGGTAATTAGAATTGGAAAATCTTTCTTATTCATTAATAGGCTCATTAAGTCACATGGAGCTTGTGGTGGGAGGAGTTTGCTGAATGGGTGGAGAAGAAAAAGGCTGAGTTAGAGCAGGGATGTGAGGAAGTCAGGCACGAGAGCAGTCAGAGGTAGGAAGGATGCAGGCTTCTGGGTAGTGTGAGTGATTTTGTGACTGTGATTTTGTTTAAGAGAGACTATTTGTGATGAGTGTAATGGAGCTGGTTTTCCTAGCAGGGGGAAGACTTGGGGATGGTGTTGTCCTCTCCATTGTTATTGTGTATAATTTTTTTTTTTTTTTGCTGTGATGGATTTGTATTTGAATAAATGTTTTGGTTCTACTTTCCATGTTGAGAGTCTGTGGTTTTTTGTGCTTCTGAATTGTGCTGCAATATTCATGGCTGCCATGGGTGCTGTGAATATTGCATTTGCACTACACCCTTATAGAGAATTTATTGGAAGATAGTGATAACAGTTGAAAAGAATGAGAAGGTATAGATGGGATGGAATTTGGACCATTGAAGGGAGTGTGTAATTCATGAAACCACAGAAGCCCTGCCTGAAGTATTATGGTAAAATGAAATTGATGGTATTATTTAATAAAAACATTTACCATTTAAATATTAATTATTTAATTGCAACTTTTAATTTATTTAATATAAACTTTTCAGATCTATAGAACAGGAAAGAATTTGGGCCCTACTGACTTTTAAGTGTTCCAATAAAGAAATGTATCTGTGATTACATCAACTTCCATGTTCCCTCCAACAATAGAGATAATTATTCATAAATTTTGTCCATACTTGTTGATTCTTTTCCATGCCCTTCAATAAATTCACAGCAAAAGGGAAAGGAAAGAGAATAAATGTCTACAATGTTCCAGGAACTGTGGTAAATGCTTTACAAATATTCTTATTTGATAACAGAAGTTTGTCAAATCAACTAGAGCATTTCTTTGCCTTTTTTCTGACATGAGAAGAATGCCAGAAAGGAATATACCAGAGCACAACTCCACTGGTCCACCCGTAATTTCTTAACCTCATCATCTAAGTAACACATTTCTTCTTATCTATTTTGATGATATATTTTATCTTAATCCTCTTTGAAATTCTTCATTGGTCATATATTGTAAGCTGCCCATACCATGTTGCACTCCTCTATTACTCTCTGTATTTTATTTATTTTAACCTCTTTAGAGTATACTGAATTTCAAGTTTCATTGTCTAAAAACTATACCACTAGAATGATGATATTTAAAATATGTGTCATTACTTCTGGTGGACAATCTCCATAGATTGGTTATCCAAATGCATATCACAAATAATGGCAATAGACATTCTTCTATTCTTCTATTCTGATGAATATCAGGTCATTTATCTGTAGACCATTTATCTCAGGTTTAAGTCAATTCCTCTTTAGCTAAATTTCCAACTGAAGAAGAGGTTTTGAAGGTCTTTAGGCTCCTTTCATGTGACAAAGCATCTGGTACAGATTCTATTGCAGCTGAAATTTACAAGGTAGGGGGACCATTACTCATACAACAGCTGATTGAAATATTCCAGGTTATATGGCAAGAGGAGGTTATCCCCCAGGAGTTCAAGGATGCTTCCATTGTCCGTCTCTGTAAAGGTAAAGGGAATAGATTGTCCTGTGACAATCATAGGGGGCTCTCTCTCTTAGTCATTGTTGGCAAGATTCTTTCTAGAGTCCTCCTTATTAGGCTGATCCTTCACTTGGAAGATAGTCATATATTTGAGAACCAGTGTGGCTTCAGAAATGGCCAAGGAACAGTCGATATGGTGTTTGCTGCCTGACAACTTCAGAAGAAATGCCAGGACCAGAACAGAAGTCTGTACACAACATTTATAGATCTGACCAAGGCCTTTGACATTGTTAGTCATGAGGGCTTATGGAAAATTGTGTCAAAATTTAGTTGCTCAGAGAAGGTCATCAGCATTGTATGTCAGTTTCATGATGGCATGTTTCCCTCAATTCTGTATAGTGGACAATGCTGTCCTGCTTTTGCAATCACCAATGGAGTGAAACGGGACTGTGTGCTTGCTCCTATGCTTTTTATCTTGATGTTTCCAGTCATGTTATCAAATGTTTTCAATGAGGATGAATACAGCATCAAGGTCAACTACCCTACTGATGGTAAGCTCTTCAATTTGAAAAGGCGATAAGCCAAGACCAAAGTGGAGGAAGTGTTGGTGCATGATTTTCTGTTTGCAGATGATTGTGCATTCAATGCAGCCTCTGAAGCAGAGATGCACAAACTATGGATCAATTCTCTGCTGCTTGTGCTAATTTTGGCCTAATAATCAACACCAAGAAAACACAGTTGTTCCATCAGCCACCACTATATCATCCATATATGGAACCATTGGTTACAACAAATGGAGAAGTTATGAATGCTGTGGATAAATTCACTTACCTTGGTAGTGTACTTTCCAGTGATGTATACATTGACAATGAAGTTGATGCACATATTTCCAGAGCTAGCTCAGTGTTGGGGAGGCTCTGAAGAATAGATTGGTATGGGAAAGCTATTAGACTGACTAGCAACCTGAAGGTCTACAGAGCTGTTGTGCTGACCTCATTGTTGTATGTCTGAAAAACATAGACAGTCTACCAGCACCATGCCAGGAAACTGAATTGCTTCTATTTGAACTGTCTACAGAAAGATTCTGTAAATCACCTGGCAGGATAAGGTACCAGACACTGAGGTCCTTGCTCGAGCTAAATTGCCAAGCATTTAAAGTATGCTTCAGAGAGCGCAACTCCATGGTCAGAACACATTGTTTGAATGCAAAATGTATGCTTGCCAAAAAGACTATTTTATGGAGAACTCCCATGGGGCAATCAATCACATGGTGGTCAGAAGAAGCAATAGAAGGATACTCTCAAGGTCTCTCTCAAGAACTTTGGATTTGATTGTGCTACATGGGAGACACTAGCACAGGAACACTCAGCATGGTGTGCCCACATCAGAAAAGGTGCAGTGCTCTATGAGCAAAGCAGAATTGAAACAGCACAAAGAAAACACAGGATGCATAAATCTGGAGTAACCACCCCAAATGTTCACATAGACGATCTGTGCCCAATCTGTGGTAGAACATAATGAAGTCATATTGGTCTGATTAGCCACAGTCATACACATTGAAACTTAACTTTTTCTTGGTGATGTCATTTTAGTCGTCTTTGAGAATGAAGGACAACAACCAACCAACTACCCAGAGATGGAAATGCTAACAATTTTGAATAATTGTAGATATCTTCTCAGAGACTGCAATATCTTGAGGTATACCAGAATCAATACAAGAACAGATGGAGCATCTCACTATCTACATGGCATTGAACTTTCCTCTGAAACTCATCCATTATGGTGATTAACAATTTTAGTAAGTATTATCTCACTGCATTATATCTCAACGGATATTAATATTTATAGGATTATCTCTGTTATATAACATAAGGTATTGCAAATTATTTTAATTAATAAATAGAAAATACCTTGTTGCAAAACATCTTAAAGGTAATATTTTGCTACATAACATCAAAGGTTTTTTCATAATCAACAAAGTAAAATGGAATTTTGAATATTCTACATATTTTAGGCAGTTGCAAAATGGTAAAGAAATGTTTCATTTTCGATTGTCACTTTCAAAAAGCTTCTAGATTCCTCTGAATACCTTTGAGGCTACTGAGGGTAATAGAGCATAATCAACAGACCTCAAACTCATTGGTAAGTTAGGAGGGTATCTACCTGGAACATGTGAAGTCTTCCCCTACCGGAATGGGTAGATGAGAGTATTTTTTCTTCCAATACCCAGGAAGGAAGCCTATGGAGTGCTTAGAGCTTGATAACATATGGAAGGCAGCAAGGTCTTCCACTGCATCCCAGGCCATTGCCAGTCATCTTGATTTTTTCTTGCTGCTGGGCTCCAATGATTCTGGAAGGGAGAGCAAGGCATATGACTTTGCGCAGCTCTGTCTCACTTAAGTCCAGTTTGCACATGAGTAAAAAATAAAAACACCACCTATAATGTCATTTTGGTCCTCTTCAAGCATAAAGGACAAACAATGAACAATACTCTGATCATCACTTCAATACACACATATGTATATTATATATAATTTCTCAAAGATTTTATAGAACTCAGAAAGTAGGTTCACACATTGTCAGAATGGTGACATTCTTCCAGTATTTTACTTTTTTTGATGGAGAGGTATTTAGAAGGTCTGAGCTTTACCCCACAGTTTTGATTTAATCCATTCCTTGGGATCACTTTTATATTGATCTCATCACCTTCACAATCATTACTTCTATTATTGACATTTTCTATTTATATATGATTAAATCTGACAGCATTTTACTATTTTTCTGCCTAGGAAAATTGTGTCTCTCCTAAATATTATATGCAACCGTAATGTTCCTGAGAATTGATACACAGGGAAACGAGTAAAGGAAACACATTATAGTTTTTTTGATTTGTTCCTGGCAGTATGTGTGTGTGTGTGTGTGTGTGTGTGTGTGTGTGACTAGCCTTTTTGTCTTATTGAATCAGTTCAACACTTGTGGTCTGCATAAATCAGAGATGCATTGCTGAGGGATAAGGGCATTGACAGTAGTGTTCTGACCATCCTTTTCCTTTTAAAGAAACAATGCTTGGCATTTCTTGCCCTAACCAGAGGATTATAAGAACTAAGAAGTAATATTTGTTTTTGATCAAAGTCAAGGAAGTTGAATTGAGGGAAACATTAGAGACAGTAGGGAGAGAGTAATTCAAAGTGCAGATATGAGTTTAATATAGGCCCCTGAATTCAGTCCTCTGTGAGCTGGCTGACTGAGAAGAATTTAATAACTTTCACCTGATGACCTTTCACAGGTGTCTTATGAAAGAACTAATAGAAATAGCTACAGCCCTCCCCTACAACTGTATCTTCCAATCAATGATAGGCAAATTTATTGTTTTTCAGTCATTCACTTGTGTCTGGTTCTTTGTGATCCCATGGACCTATGGCATTCTAAGCCCTTTTATGCTCCACTATCTCTTAAAGTCTGTCGAATTTCATATTTGTTGTTTTTATGACACTATCTACCTATGTCATCCTCTGCAATCCTCTTTTCCTTATGCCTTTATTTTATTTTTTTCCAACATCAGGGTCTCTTTCCAATAAATCTTGTCCTTTCATTATGTGGCCAAAATACTTAAGCTTCAGTTTTAGTATTTGATCTATTAAATAGCCTGAATTAATTCCAAGTATTCAAGGATTTGATCTCTTTGTTGTCCAAAGGACTTTCAAAACTATTCTTCAGTACCACAATTCAAAAGCATCAGTTCCGATTTCCTAATAACTTCTTTCCTGATAGTCAAACTCTCATAGACATGCATTGTAGCTGGAAAAACAAACAAAAATAGCTTTGACTAAATCAAACTTTGTCAGTTGTATTAGTAAGCATCCTGACATATACAGGGGGACCTATTATCACAGGTTCTTTCATCTGCTTTCATAAAAGGAAAGACAACTTTTGAAGGGTTAATAATCACTTTAATCAAGCACATATGTCATTCACTTAGTTCAGGGGAGTGAGTACTCTGATCTTCAGAGAAGATATAGAAAAATCTAAGATCAACACACATTGCTTCTCCTGTCTGAGCATGATCAATACATATATCACAAATCAGCAGACAGGTCCAACTGTCTGCACAAAGTTATCAGAGAGAGAAGCACCAACATCTGGATTTTCAAAGCCAGGGGGCTCCTTAGCAGCTTCCCAGAGTCTCTCATTTGGCACATAAACTTTCTACCAAAAACTAAGCCCCAAAGTAAAACCTCATTCTCAGAGTATTTATACACTTTTCAGAGCCAGAGGGCATGAACCTCTGACCCAGTGCTTCAATAGAAAAGCAAAAGTTATTTGGGATCCTCCTACAAAACAAGTCCCTTAATTAAGCTTCCCTCAATGGGCAGGACCATCAATGTGTGGAGAAGATCTTCTTTAATCTCATTATTCAATCAGATGCACTTTTAGCAACAAAAACAAAACAAAACAAAACACAAAACAAACAAACAAACAAAAAACAGTATAAGATTTTACTTTGTTTGGCCTTACATCATCAGAGTATAATCTCTGCTTTTTAGTATACTGTACAGATTTGCTATAACTCTTTTTTTCAAAGAGCAAGTATGCTTTAATTTGATGGCTGCAGTCGTTATCTGCAGTGATCTTGAAGCCCAGGAATATAAAATCTGACACTGCTTTAATTTCTTCCCTCTACTTCCCAGTAACTGATAGGAGCAGTTGCCCAAATCTTAGTTTTTTTTTTCTTTTTAAGTTAAGTTTCAAGCCAGTTTTTATACTCTCCCTTTTTTGCCTTAATGTAATGGTTTCTTAATTATGTACTTTCTTCCATAGGAGTGTTATCATCTGCATATTTGGGATTGTTGATATTTCTTTCAGAAACCTTACTTCTGACTTTTGATTCATCTAGCCTGGCATTTCACATGATGTACTGTGCATAGAAGTTAAATGAATAAACTGACAATGTATATCCTTTTCATACTCCTTTCTTAATCTTAAACCAGTCATGGTTTGCTCCATGTTCAATTCCAATTGTTACTTTTTGATCTGCATACAGGTTCCTCAAAGACAAAGCAATGTCTTTGAGGACAGTACACTTTTTTTTGTGATTCACATAGAAAAGGGATTTATTGCAATCAACTAAGCAGAAATGTTTTTTTTTTCTGGAACTCTCTTCCTTTTTCCATAATCCAGTGAATGATAGCAATTTGGCCTCTGATTCCTATGCTTCTTCAGAAGTCAGCTTGCCCTTCTGTTAATTCTGTGAAGCAAAGAATCTTCAGCATAACCTTGCTGGTGTGTGCTTATGTGTGTGTTGCATGGACCCCTAATTGTCCAGCCATTTGATGGACTCATTTTACTAGTACCGGATCATCAGTTAGTGTCAGGGTAGGGGCAATAGTTAAGTAGTAATCTCTGCTAGTAGACCAGCATGTGCATCGTACTCATGTTTTGGTATGGTGAGGGCCTCGTGAGCATCTACATGAAAAAGTGACAAGTTAGTAACCAAACACATGTCCTATATTCTTTCCATAATTATTTGCCCCAGACTTGTTTGCCATGAATTTTCCAATTTTGATTTTTTCACAGTCATCCATGTAGCTAACCCATTAGCTACTGTCATGAATCAGTGAATATATGATATATGACACTGTCATCCTTGTTCTGTTTTGATAGCTTGATGTACTCCATAAATTCAGCATATTGACTATTTCCACATATCCCAGTACTTTCCAAAGTGTGCCTAGTACATGGGTTATAGGCTACAGCTTTCCAGTGTTTTTGATGGTCCAAATACTTTGCTGTCCCATCAGCAAACCATGCATGTCTCTTTTGTTCTTCCATTAATCCATCATATCCCTCATTCCATTTTACCAAGGACTGTACTAATTGTTGCAGTGGCTTAGAGAGTGTATCATTTCCCTGAGTATCTATGTTTGCTATAAATAATATAAAGCAGAAACTCCACTTTTGCCTACTTTAGATATATTTTGAATATACTATTTCCATTTAATTATGTTGAATTTTGAGCATGTCCAATTCTGTGAGAAGCTGAGGTACTCATTACCCAGGTCATAATAGAAATTCCAGGCCTTAATATCACTTTGGCCCATAGTCAGTTGTTCAGTCTCTACAAAGTCCAACATACAACTAACAGTTGCTTTTCAAAAGGGGTATACTGAATTCCAGATGAAGAGAGGTTCCTAGACCAAACTCCTAATGTTATATTTTGGCTTTTTTTTTTTTTTTTGACACAAACTCAAGTTTACCTATTTATCCTGTAGAGTCACTTGCAATTCCACTGGGCCACTTTGAATAGGGCATAAATCTAGGGCCAATTATTTATTGGCCTTTGCTTCTTCAAAATCTTTATTCTGGGATTTTTCAGTTCTGCAAGCCAAGATGGAAGAGTGATCAGTAATGGTTATCTCTCTTACTTGTTGACCTTGAGGAACCCAGAGAATATCTTCCTGGGAAAAAACTCTGCAACAGTGGGAGCAGCTGAAGGGTTAAACAGACTCTTCGCACATGAGACTAAGGAGGATCCCACATGCTGTGGCAGAAAGGGACCAGTGTAGGTTCAAAATTGTCCCAGACAGCCCCACCTCAACAAACCAGAGAAGATCCTGAACCCCAGAGGTGTGAAGCCGGCAACTGTCAAAACCAGGACTCCAGGAGTACCTCAGCACCCCAGCAGAAGAAGACACTGGTGCAGACAGGATCACCAATTGCTGAGCTTGCCTATGTTCTAACTCAGCAGAGGAGACCTCCTGTGGTTAGACCAACCCTCCCCCACACATAACAAGCTAGCTCCAGGGTGAATGTGGGGAAAATCCAAAAACACCTTACCTGGCCTCTGTTCTTCCGTACCAGCAAGCTCAGCACCAGGTGAGCTGCAGCATTTTAGCTTCTAGCAGAAAGAACCAGAGGTCACAGTACACAAAGCCTCAAGTTTTACACACAAGAACTGTGAAACAGAGCCCCCTGAGACCCAGAAGCAGAGATCTACTTTAAAAGTCAGGAAAAGGGTGATTATCATGAGTAAGAAGCAAAGTAGAAAAGAAAAGACCATAGAATCTTTCTATGGGAACAAGGACCAAAATACAAATGCCAAAGAGGTGAGCATTGAGACTGTACTCCCATCTGAAACTTCAGAAGAGAATATAAACTGATCTGAAGCACAAAGAGCCTTCTTGTAAGAGCTCAGGAAGGATTGTAAAATTCAATTAGAGAATTAGAAGAAAACCTAACCAATAACTTTAAAAAATGAAAAAAGAAATCACAGAAGAATTTAAAAAGACAATTGGAAAAATGGAAAGGGAAGTACAAAACATGACTGGAGAAAATAACTCCTAAAAAGAAAGAGTTGGACAGATGGAAAAGAAGATAGAAAAGTTGACTGAAGAAAACAATTTGACAAAAATTAGAATAGGTCAAGTAGAAGCTAATGAATCTATGAGACATCAAGAATCAGTCAAACATAATCTAAAGAATGAAATGATAGAAGAAAATGTAAAATATCTATTTGCAAAAACAAGTGACTTTGAAAAGGGAGCCAGGAGAGAAAATCTAAGGATTGTTGGTCCACCAGAAAGTCATGATGAAGAAAAAAGAGTCTGGACAACATCATCCAAGAAATCGTTGCCCAGAAATCCTAGATCCAGAGTGCAAGTGATCAAAAGAATTCACTATTGATCTCCTGAAAGGGACCCCAAACTGAAAACACCTATAAATATCATTGCTAAATTCCAGGACTATCAAGTAAAGGTAGGCTGAAAGAAACAATTCAAATCAAGGAGCTACAGTCAGGATCACACAGGACCTTGCAGCTTCTACATTGAAAGATCAAATGAATTGGAGTACAATATTCCATCAGGCAAAGGAGCAGGGACTACAACCAAGGATAAATTACCCAGCAAAGTTGAGCATAATATTTCAGACAAGGAGATGGTCATTCAATGAAATAAGGGATTTCCAGACCTTAATGATGAAAAAGCTAGAACTCAACAGAAAATTTGATCTTCAAAGGCAGGTCTCAGGAGAGGTATAAAAAGGTAAGCAGGGGGAAAAAAAAAACAAAAATACTTGTTACTCAATATGGACAAATGGTTTACATTCCTATAAGGGAAGATGATACTTGTTAATCTTGAGAATGGTATATTTATTATGAAATATAAAAGACATATACATAGAAGGAGGAGTGGGTATAAATTAAATGATGTTATGCTAACAAATCTGATTTAAGGGAGTGAAGGGATTATAATGGGAGATGTGAGAAGTAGCAGACAGAAAAAAATAAATTCCATCACAAGAAGAGGCAAAAAAGTATATTACAGTACAGGGAAAGAGGAGAAGGAGATGAGCATTGTTTGAGAGGTACTCTTATCTGATTGGATTCAAGGAGGGTACAACAAAGCCAGATAAGTATAGAAATACAACTAGTTATATAGGCAATAGGAGGGGAAAGGGGAAAGAAAAGGGAAGGGAGGCTAAAAGGGAGGGAAGAAGTAGTAAGGGAAAAGGGGATTAAAAGCGAAGGAGACTGAAGGAAGGGAGGGAAAACTGAGGGAGGCAGTGGTCAAGAATTAAAACTCTATTGCAGAGGGGAAGGGAGAAGGGAGAACTAAAAACATAAACAAGGGGAAAGGGAATTGAGGGAAAGACACAGATAGTAATCATAACTGTGAATGTGAATGTGATGTAGCCTCCCATAAAACTATTGAATTAATAAATAAAACTAAGAGTTGGTTTTATTTAAAAAACAACAAAATTGATAAACCTTTGGTCAATTAGATTAAAAAAAAGAAAGAAAACCAAATTACCAATATCAAAATCGAAAAGGGTGAACTAAGCTCTAATGAGCAAGAATTTAAAACAAAAATTAGAAATTACTTTGCCCAACTGTATGCTCATAAATTCTACAATCTGAGTGAGATGAATGATTATTTTTTTTAAATATAAATTACCCAGATTAACAGAAGAATAAATTGAGTACTTAAATAACCCCATCTCAGAAAAGTCATCAATGAACTCCCTAGTAAAAAATTTTCAGGGCCAGATGGATTTACAAGTGAATTCTATCAAACCTTTAAAGAACCATTAATTCCAATATTATATAGACTATTTGGGAAAATTGCCAGAAGAATGAGTCCTACTAAATTCTTTTTATGATGAAAATATGATTCTGATACCTTATGCAGGAAGAACCAAAACAGAGAAAGAAAATTATAGATTAACTTCTCGAATATAGATGCAAAAAAAAAATTAAATAAGATATTAGCAAAAAGAACACAGCAACTTATCACAACATTAATACATTATGATCAGGTAGGATTTATACAAGGAATGCAAAGCTGGTTCAGTATTAGAAAAATTGTTAGCATTATTGATCATATCAACAACAAAACTAACAGAAACCACGATTACCTCAACAGATGAAGAGAAAGTTTCTTGACAAAATACAACACCCATTCCTTGAAAACACTGGAAAGCATAGGAATAAAATAATAAGTAGTATCTACCTAAACCATTAGCAAAGGTTATATGCAATGGGGACAAGCTAGATGCATTTCCAGTAAGATCAGAATGAAACAAGAATTTTTATTACATATAATTGGGAAATAAGAAATACAGGGAATGGAGTATAGAAATTTATCTTGCCCTACAAGAAAAGAGAGAAGATAGGGATAAGGGAAGGGTGGGGTGTGATAGAAGAGAGGGTACATTGAAGGAAGGAGTAATCAAAATGTTAAGTATTAGGAAGTCAGGGTAGAGGAGTGATGGGGAGAAAAATTGGACATGTTACAAAGTGAGGTAAAAGCAAATAGTATTAAAACAATTGACTGAATTAATTACTGAGAATAAATCAATGACATCTTTAGTTTGGGAAAAAGAATTTTAGTCTAAACTTCTTAAAAGAAGGCAACCTTGGGTAAAACTTGGCATTGATGGGAAAGTTAAGGTTTTAATGATAAATTTGATATTATGATCGCTGTTTAATCAGGAACCAGAACATGTATAGAAAGGCTTGTAAGCCACTTAAGACTTCCCTCAAAAGATGTTCCTTAGCCAAAGTGAAATTAAAATCATATCTAAAACCTCGTTATTGAAGCTTGCTATTTTTAGATGCTATGGGACTATTAAGTGACTATTCTTCTGAATCTAACTCCAGATATGAAGAGCAAGAAAGGTGGTCTGAACCTCCAGTCCATGATGCCAGTAAGCCTGTGAGATGCTGGTATGAATTGCTAAAGGTGATATCATGGGAAGAGTGGGAGAGAGGCTGTTCAGCCTGGGTTGAGGTAAGATTCTCCTGACTCATTTTCTGCACTGACAACTGGCAGACTTTGAGCCTGACTGAATGCAAGTTGACAATCTACTCCTGCCTGGAACTGACATGAAGTTGGGGAGATATTGTTTCCCTGAAATGTCCTTACTCTTGGTGGCAATTTCCTATAGTCAAAAGGTTTTTAAGCTTATTATCAGTTCTATTAAATTACAGATTTTTGATAGGGGAACATCCAAGGTTAAATCTAAAATTAAGCTATTAGGCTTAGGACTGTAGACCAACAACAATAAGTTAGAGTCCTTTAATTCTTAGTAACACTGTGGAGACAATTAGCTTAAGAGCTTGTGAAGTTAGCAAACATTACCCTTTCTTAGATAAGTTATTTAAATATTTCATTTTCATTTATATTAATCTTGGCAATATATAAATATATATGTATATGCGTTTATGCATACATATACATACATATGCATACACATATATGTATAATGTGTATGTGTGTATATGTTCATTAATTTCACTTAGATTACCTTGTTACTATAGTATGATTGGGCAAAATAACTCCTAATAATTGCTTTAATATCATCTACATTGGTGATGCATTCACCATAACTTCATTTTCTATTTTTTATATCAAATTAACAGGTTTTTCTATTTTATTGTTTTCTTTTGTTTTGTGTTCATAAATTCACCTCTTAGTTTCAGTTATAAGTTCAATCCTTTTTTTATACTTTCAATTTTATTAATCTCTCCACTGATTTTCTGGATTTTTATTTTGACTTTTTTATTGGCAATTTTTAATTTGTTCTTTCTCTAAGTCTTGCTTTTACTGCTATTGTATGCACAATTCATTGATCCATGCTTTCTTCCTTCTAGTTTAAATTTTTCTTAAGTACTGCTTTGACTGAAACCCCCAAATTTTGTAATGTCATTTTCTTTAATTTAATCATTGATTGTTTCTATGAATGGTTCTTTGACTAAGTCATTCTTTAGAGTTAGATTACTCAGTTTCTCATTAATTTTTAATCTTTACTTCCACAGTCTGTTATTAAATGTAATTTTTATTGCATTGTGGTGGGAAAAGAATGCATTTAATAGTTCTATATTTGATTGTGTGGCTTTTCCCCCTAATAAGTGGTCATTTTTCTGTGAAAGTGCCATGTACAACTGAGAAAAAATATATATTCTCTTCTGTCACTAATCAGTTTTCTCTAGTTATCTATCATATCTAAAGTTTTGAAGATCTCTTTAACCTCTTTCTTGTTTATTTTAATGATATATTTATTTGTCTCAGAGAGGCAAAAGTTGAGTTCTTTCACTACGACAGTTTTACTATCTATTTCCTCCCATAATTAATTTAAGATTTCCATTAAGAATTTAGATATGATTTGAATTCTCAATAAGATCAGTAGTGAATCAAAGATGTGCATTATCACCACTGCTATTTAATGTTGCACAAGAAATTCTAGCAACAGCCATTAGACAACAACAACAAAGGAAATGATTGGTGAATAAGTGGAATAGATTAGATATACAATACACAACAGTAAAGAACCCTAACAATCTAATGTTTGATTAACACAATGATCCAAAATTTGGAGGCAAGAACTCAATATTTAAAAAAATGATTGGAAAACTGGAGAATACTTTAGCAGAAATTAAGAATGGAGCAACATCTCACACCATCTACCAAGTTAAGTTCAAAATGAACAAATAATTTAGACACAAATTGTGATATCGTAAGCACATTAGAGTAACGTGGAAAATTGTACCTGTCAGATATACGAATAAGGAAAGAATTTGTGACAAAATAAATGGTCAAGAGGTAAACAGGAAGTAAAATAGATCATTTTGACTATATGAATTTAAAAAGCTTTTGCACAAACAAAACTAATGCAGTGAAAATTATAAGGAAAGCAGAGAAGTGGTAAAAAAAAATTACAGCAAGTTTCTTTGATAAATTTTTTCAATACATTTAACATCTTAATGTCTAAAATATATAGACCTGACCTAACTTTATTAAAAAAAAAAACAAAAAAACAAGAGCCATCACCCAATTAATCAATGTCCAAAGGATATGGACAATTTTTTTTTCAGAAGAAGAAATTAAAAGTTATCAATAGCCACCTGACAAAATATGCTTTATATCATTCCTGATTAGCGACATATAAATTAAAAAAAACTCCACGATATCACCACCACAACATAGTGTAACATGGCAGTAAAAGAAAAATAATAAATATTCAAGGTAATGTGGTAAAAAAAATAAGACACTAATGCATAGTTGTTGGAGTTGTGAACTACTCCAACCATTCTGGAGAACAATTTGCAACGCTGCCTAAAGAGCTCTAAAACTGGGCATACCTTATGACCCAACAGTACCACTATTAAGTCTGTATTCCAAAGATAGCAAAGAAAATGGAAAATGGATTTTTTGTATAAAAAATATTTATGGAAGCTCTTTTTGACAAAGAATTGGAAATTCTGGGGATATTCATCATTTGAGAATGATTGAAAAAGTCACAGTATATGATTTTGATGGAATATTGATGTGCTATAAGAAATTATGAACCCAATGCTTTCAGAAAAAACAAAAACAAAAATAAAACTTGGGAAGTTTTATGAACTCATGTAAAGTAAGGTGAGTAGAACCAGGAGAACATTGTCCCCTATAAAAGAAATGCTATAGGTAAAGATGATTGGTTGTGAAAGACAGCTATTCTGATCAAAACAATGATCCAAGAAAGTTACAAAGGATAAATGAAGAAAATGCTATCTATCTCCATAGAGAACAAATCAGCTTTGAATTAAGCTGAAAGATCCTTTTTTTCACTTTCTTTTTTTCTTAATTGTCGAGAGCCTTTTCCATTGCCATTTTCCATTTTCCATTTCCATTCCAATTTCCATTTCCAAGGCTTTCCATTGCAGGTATTTGGTTACCAAAAGAAACCACTGACCATCATTTTTTTTTTATTCCCAGTTAGCCTTATTAATAAATTGATTATTAATTACCCAGAAACCATCTCCTCAGGTTTTTCATTCATCAAAGTGAGTTCCTGTCTTGTTTACCCATCTTTGCTATGCCCTTTCCCCCATTTTAATTTATAAGGAATTACTGTCTTCAGTGATCTTTTTTACTTCTATTTCCATTTGACTCATTCTGTTTTATTTCCTTCATTATATTTGTGCCTCTTTTATTAAACTGTTATGTTCTCATATTTTTCTTTGCTCTCATTTGTTTATCTATTTTTCTCTCTATATTTCTTATTTAATTTTCAAATTAATTTTTTGCCTCTTCCAAGAATTCTTTTTAGTTTTGTATTCAATATACATTTTTTTCTTTGAAGCTTTTCTGTTAGCTGTTTTGATTTTATTGTCTTCTTCTGAATTCATATCTTGCTTTTCCCTGTCATTATAGTGAATTTTATTTCTCAGATTCTTTTTTTTTTTTGCTCATTTTGCTACCCTATTCTTTATTTTGAGTTTTATGTTACCAGAATGCTTGGGGGAAGGGCTCTGTCTCAAGCTTCAGCCTTTTTCTGTTACTATTTTAAAAGCTAAATTTTAGGATTTGGAAGTTTTCAGTGCTTCTGAGCTAGAGGGATCTCAGGAGAGGTGTAGTCAGCGCTCTTCTGGAGTGCACTCTGGTGCTGAACCTGGAAGTTTCCCTAATATCTTGGGACTGCAATCAGTAGTGCTCCTCAGGACCCTTGACACTTTGGGACTTGAAGTAATAACGTTCTTCAGGGACCCTGGTCCCTTTTGTCCAAGAGTGATATTACTCCTCAGGGCTCCCACTCTTCCTTGATTGAAAGTACAGCTCTCTATTCTTGAATTATGACCAAGAAATGTACAGGAAATGAAATTACCTAATAATGTATGGCCGGTATTCAGAGCTTGCACTGCCAATCCCTATAATTACTTTTTCTCACCAGTTGTACATGTGTCGTTATCATCTTTGGCTTGGAAACTTCCAAAGCTGCTGCTACTTCTTTCACTACCATCTACTTCAACCACTGGTGTATCATCTACATGGGATCTAGGCCAGCTTCTGGCCTTGTGTCATAGATCTTTTTTCTGACATCTTAAGTTTCATTGATCTGGTAGAATCTCTCACTCTGAGATTTCATTGACTCTGCCATTCCATAATTTGTTTTGAGGCATCATTTTTAAAATGTTTAGATAGGTATGTTGAGATAGCTCAACATAGCTTCCTCTATTCCACACTCTTGGCTCCATCCCCAGAATTCCTGTCCACTGATGATGGTTGTTGTTGTCTGTCCTTTGTTCTCTGAAAGGACCAAGATCATGACAAAGGTGATGCCCTGATGTGAATAGGATTTAAGTGAGGCAGAGTTGTGTGAAATCATTAGCCTTGCTCTTTCTTCCAGATTCTTCAGAATCCACTGACAAGATATAAGTCAAGACTGTGTCCACTATATTTATAAACCAAATGTGATAAGGAGAAACAGTACTTTTTTTAAAATAAGAAATTTTATTATACTTTCCTATTTTAGTAAATGTATCAAATAAGATCCAATCTTACACTGATAATTTATGTCTTCATAATGGCTTTATGTTAATTTAAAGTCACAATTCTGATTTTTTTCTGCATGAAAAGATTATATTCAATGTTGATTTTTTAAACTAATAAACCTGAGAGATAAGATCATTTAGGGTTTAATATTTAATATAGCTTTCTTCTGAATCAAGGAAAAAGATTAAAATGAATAACTTGAAATGTTGGATCTTTTTGCAATTTTAAAGTATTTTCACTTAATCCTGATTTATTTTCTTTCAATTACATATAAAGATAGTTTTCAAAGTTCACTTTTGGAAGATTTTTGAGTTCCCAATTTTTTTCTACCTCTTTCCTTCTTATTGCCCCTTCCCAAGAGAACAAGCAATCTGATACAAGCTACACATATACAATCATATTAAATATATTTCCTTCCAGTGATTTTGTAAAAGAAGAATCTGAACAAAAGAAAAAAAAATGAGAAAGGAAAAAGAGAGAGAGAAAATAGTGTGCTTCAGTCTGCACTCAGATGCTATAACTCTTTCTCTGGATGTGGATACGATTTTTTTATCATGAGTCTTTTGGAACTGCCTTGTATCATTATATTGCTGAGAAGAACTAAACCTGTCAAGGTTGATCGTAAGATGTTCAATTTGAGGAAAGATATCTGTTTAATCAAAAATTAACTATAATGTTATAATAAAAAGCAGATATATTTTTAAAAGCACTTGTTTAATTTTTTCTTTTAATTCTTCCACATCACAAATATCAGAATGTGTTCGAAAGACAAAGGCATTCATATAAAGTGAGGTAATGCATATAAAAATGCTTCTCAGTAAAGTGCTATATAAATATGAAATATTGTTGTCACTATTGTCTTGTTGATATTGTTATAAGAACTTTTACATCTTGGCCTAAATCTGAAGAAAATTGTGTTAACATATCATGGTTTCAGCTATGCATGATCACTTTGTGGAAAAGTCCATATTCTGCTGCGTATGAAATTGACTAGAAGCTAAATGCAACAAAACTCATGCATCTCTAACAATCAGTAGGATCATAATCCTTGCCCCATTGCTGTCAAAGCACTAGTCTATTACTTCCCCTGAGACACAGCTTTCATTGCTACCGAGTGCCCGGAAGGTACAAAACAGCATACCTATTCTGTGGACTGAATAGAAGCTTAAGAAAGTATTTTAATATATAATAGAGGTTTGAAAAGGCATTTTAATATATAATACAAATCCTCCTGCATTCGTATTTATAGTCTTTATGTTAATGTGAACTATCTTTTGACTTACAATGTTCAGCTCAAATACAATTTCATTCTAAACTACTACGTTCAAAGAGGTTGCATTAAGCCCTAAAGGATTTGCCCATCACTGCAAATTAGATATTTAATATGATAGACAAAGGAATTTACTCGCATGTATTGATTTCTTAAAACTTTTGGCTGCACAAATCATGTTTTCTGTTTTTGTAACTATTGTGATATAGGATAACAGACAAACTATTACCATACTTCCATTCTGTTACGGTATGAAAGCAAATTGTAATTGCTGAACAAATACAATATCAAATTGGAACTCTTCAAGGCTTCATTTCTTTTACCATTTCACTGATGTTTTAAAATAAACATTGAACAAACTTTATGGTGGAAGCAAATTGAACTTCTTTCTAATATACCCAAACTTCACAAATATCCCCTGTAGAATCTTTGTAATAACAGTGGAGTGATGGCCCATACACATTGTTTATTCCATTCAGTTTGCATTTGCAGCTTAAGATTTAAAGCCAATATTTTTTTTTTTTAAATCCCAAAGACATGACCTTTTGGAGTAGACTTGATGAAAAATTAAATTAATTTAAAGACTTTAGTAATTTTTCTATGTGTAACACTTAGAGTTTTTTAAATACTGACATTTACCAGGGGAAGAGGATTTGAAGAAAACAAAACCAATGGAAAATAAAGATAGGAATGATGACTCTGAATCTTTCCTCAACCCCCAATCAAATCCAAACATACATCACCCATTTCTTGTTGGTTAGAAATAGGAATTTTGAGAAGTAAAACAAAGAACAAAACACAGACTTCCAGTAGAGTCATAGTCAATATCACTCAGTTTGAATTCTGGAAGTAAAAAAAAAAATCTATATTTCTTTCTGTCTGCATGTGTGTGTTGTAATTTTACTAGTGTACTCTGGATTAGAAATGACTTTTCCTTCCATCATTTGTAATCTACAGTGTTAGAGACCTGACTGAAGACACTGAGAAGTTAAATGACTTGTCTGTTAGCATGATGCTGGTGAGTGTCAGGGTCAAAATCTGAACTCAGATCTACTTGTTTACAAAATTATCCCTTGATATTATTAGAAAAATAATTAGCAATTGTTTCATTGTTCATAAAAATAATAGTCTGAGATACACATTGATGCGTCTGTATGTGTCTGCTATGTAGGTATCTACATGTATATCTATGTCTATCAGTCTCTACATCTTACTATTTGCAAAGCATGATATCAAGGGTTTTGCCAAATATACCATAGGAAAGCTTGAGTTTTTATGTGTATGTGTGTGTTTAAATTATTTTCCTTTTTTTTTTTTTCCAGTTGTGTGATTAATATAAAAGAAGAAGCTCTGACCTCTTACATTTTAGATTAGGTGATTGTGGATGAGTCCCTGGATGAATTGTTATCCCCATCAATAAATTTCCAATTTAAAACAAAGGAATAAATGACTCATAAAATTGAGATTTAAAAGAGATTCTTGATCCCCTAATTTTAAAGACAAAACAGGCAAGATTAAAATGGAGTTTTGATTTGAGCTCTAGATTTCCTGAATCCTACAGTTCATTCATACCTAACTCACGTATAAATTGCTTTGTAAAATGTTTTGGTTTGGAAAAGAGTGGGAAATACTTTTCATAGATAGATATTAATAGATATAGAGACAGACAAAGAGTAATATAAATAGATGTGGTCAAAATTATTATAAAATAATTTGATTTGGCCATTGAGACTGTTAAAAAGTTAGATCATTTGTAGTATTTTTCCTTACATAAGCCTGACCTAAGATATATTAATTTTATGAAAATATAGACAAGATATTTAGTTTAGAAGCACTGGGAGCTCTTACTTAAAAAGCAAAATAAAACAAATGCAATTGTTTAGTATGTGATTATATAATCATCACACCTTTAGGATGACTGGATTCATGTAGTCCAGCAAATTTATTAGGTATATGAAACCCTAGGTCTCTCTAAGAGACCAATCTTAGGAAACAAAAGCGAAGATAATAGTCATTAAAGTCATTATAACCACAGCTAGAGGCATTGCACCATAAGACGTCCATTCCTGCACACCATTTTTGACTATTCCTGAGAAACTCATTGCCTTATTTCTTCCCTTTATTTCTGTCTTCTCTTTCCTTTTTCAGTTTCCTATCTATTCCTTCTTACTATTCTATGATAGAAGGATAATGTAGGTATTAATTACAATATTAACAGATAATGTTCTCAAATAGCTTATATATTTATAATAAACATACAATGGCCAAATTTCAATTTATATTTTTATTATGTAATAGACTTATACTTTAGTTTTATAAATTATTTTTTCATGTTTTATTAATATAAACAATTTTGGGATAACATCAGAATTAGTAGCTCAAGAGATCATAAAAATGGGAAAGGGTCCCACGTGTACAAAAATATTTATAGCAGCACTCTATGTAGTTGCCAAAAACTGGAAGTCAAGGGGATGTCCATCAATTGGGGAATGGCTGAATAAATTATGGTATATGAATGTAATGGAGTACTATTGTGCCATAAGAAATGATGAACAAGAAGACTTCAGAGAGGCCTGGAAGGACGTATATGACCTGATGCTGAGTGAAAGGAGCAGAACCAGGAGAACTTTATGCACAGCAACAACCACAGTGTGTGAGAGTTTTTTCTGGTAGACTTAGATTTTTGTAATAACACAAGAACTTCTTACCAAAAAAAAAAAAAATCCCAATGGAGGATCTCAAGGCAAAATGCCTGCCACACTCAGAGAGAGAAATATGGAAGTCACTCACATATTGTAGCAGATCATGTTTGTGTATGTGTATGTGTTTGTGTATCATGTTCTGATTTGTTATACAATTTCTTTCATTTATCTTAGTCTGACTACATAGCATGACTATAGTGAAAATATACTCAATAGGAAAGTATATGTAGAATCTATACAGAATTGTATGCAGTTGTGGGGAGGGAGGGGGGTAGTGGGGAGTAGGTGGGGAGGGATAAAATCGCAATTGTATGGCAGTGATTGTTAAACATTACAAAATAAAAAAAAAAAAGAATTAGTAGCTCAGAAATAATGACTCCAAAGTGAGATGTGTTTCATTAATGAGATGCTTTAACTACTTTAACAATCAATTATGCAGCAATTAGTAAATCTCACTTTTGCAGAACCAAGATCGCAGAGAGAAAGGAGGAGCTCACCTGAGCTCTCCTCCAAACCTCTCCCAAAACCTTTAAATAATGCTGGAAAACAAATCTTGTGTCAGAACCCACAGGATGAAACAATTTTCCAGCATAAAACAACTTAGAAGTTTGGTGGAAAAGGTATGTTGCACCAGGATGAGAGTGGAACACAGTCCCCGTGTAGGTTAAACAGGCCCCAGCAAATCAGGAGCAAGCCTTGGCAACCACTGAATCAGTAGCAACAAAGAGTGCTTCTGGAGCCGCTTGATGGTAAGAGGATCAAACAAATAGTCAGAAGGAGATTGCAGAGATCCCTTTGCTGACTCAGGGACAAGCCTCTCTTGCTTTGTCCATACTTAGATACAGATTTCAATTGTTGGTGGCAGTCCCAGGGCAAGGAAGAAAACTAGAACATTAGAACTTGCAGCAACAGTAGAATAAGGACCCTCACTACAGTTTTCAAGGCAGAAAAGGGTGCTTGTGGTCGCTCACAGACCAGAGCATAGTTTAGGAGAGTAGACACAACTGTCTTTAGATCATATCACCTTGAAAGAACTGAAAACTTGGTTCCTAGAATTATCTCTGAAAGCAGCTGAATAGAACTCCTGAAGATTGGGGCAGTGCACCCTCCACCCTGGAAGCAGAGCCCTACTTTAACAAAGAGTTAAAAGTCAAGAAATAGGCTGGGAAGATGAGGAAACAATGGAAAAAAATTATGACCATAGCAACTTGGTATGATGACAGGGAAGATCAAAACACACACTCAGAAGAAGATAGCAAAGTCAAAATTCCTATATCCAAAGCCTCTAAGAAAAAAATTAAATTAGTCTCATGCCAAGCAAGAGCTAAACAAAGATTTTAAAAATCAAGGAAGAGAGGTAGAGGAAAAATTAAGTCCCAACTTTGTGCAGGGCCTTATGCTAGGAATGGGGCAATGGGAGGAGATACAAAGGCAAAGGCAAAGCAATCCAAACCTAAAAGAACTTACATTTCATTGAAGAGAACAACTTTTACACCTATAAGAAAATAAGAAACACACAGAGTAAATAAAAGTACATTTCATTAGGGGAGAGACACTATCAGATGCTAGAATCAAGAAAGACCCCATGTAGGAGATGGAGCTTCAGCTTAGCTTTTGATGAAAAGTAGGGATTCTAAATGATAGAAACAATGAGGGAGTGCTTTCCAAGTGTGGGACAAAATTATTCAAAGGTAAAGGGATGAGGTATTAAATGTCATATATATATACATATATATATATGTATATATATATATATGGGTAATGACAAGTAGGCTAGTTAAGCTGAAATGTAGAATATATAAAAGGTATGTAAAAAATCTAGATAGATTGGCATGAGATCTTCTGGGAAGAGTCTTAAATATCAAAGAGAGGAGATTGTACTTGATGCTAGAGGTGAGAGGACATTACTGATGCACTTTTTAAATCAGGGAAGAGGAATGATCAGATCTATAGTTTAAGAATATTACTTTGGCAGTGGTATGGATGGATTGGAAAGTCTAAATGTTGAGACATGAAAAATAATTACTAAACTATTATAGTAATCTAGAAGAGAGATGACAGTGGCCCAAATAAGGTGGTGACCGGGGGATTAGAGAAAAGGCAATGGATGTAAGTGATATTGTGTAGGTATAATACATAAGACTTAGCACCTAATGAGATATGAATGGGAGAGGAAAATGGTATGTGAGAGAAAGTAAAAAGTTGAAGACAAATTCAAATTTGGTTAGCGTAAATATGGTCATTAGACTGAGAAGTTAGGAAGAAGAATGGCGTTGGTGAAAAAGATAATGGGTACTATTTAAGAGATGTTGATTTTGAAATGACTATAGACTGTGCTATTGGAATATGATGAAGTGTGGGAGCTCAGGAGAGAAAATTAGAACAGACATTTTTATTAATATCATTTATTCAAGCATCATAATTGAAGCATAGGTCTTGATGGGGAAAAATCTTTTAAACAAGATAGGACAGAGAAAGGAGAGAGCCTAGAACAAAGCTTTGAATGATACTCTTAGTGACAATAGTATGGATTGTGTTCCAATGAGTCTGAGGAATGGCAAAATAGGTAAAAGGAGAATTAAAACAGAGAAGTATTTTTAGAAAAGAAAGAGAGAATATTTAAGAGGAAAGGATGGTCAGCAATAGCAAATTCTATTGTGACTTTAAAAAAGAAGATGGTTGAGAACATGCCACAGGATCTAGCAGACAAGAAATTCTTGATAATTTTGGATAAAATAATTTGATTTGTGAGGTCAGAAACCAAAGAGTAAGTAAGTGAATGTAAAGAGGGGAAATAAAAGCATAAAGTGCGGATATATTTTTTTTCTAAAACTTTAGGTATTAAAATCAGGAAAGAAATAGTCCAATAACTTGAGAAGATATTAGAGACCAGTTTAGAGTTTTTGAGGGTTTTTTGTATGTTTTTGTTGTCAGTTATTTGTTTTTAAGATGGTGGTGAAGGTCTGGGTATGACTTTAATCAGCCTCAAAAAGAATAACTAAATAGGGAGAGATTTGAGCTTAGAAAAAGACGACTACATTGCAGGATCAAAGCACTAAAGGAGATAAGAGGAGATGTGAAATATACAAATACAGTAGTGGGAATAATAAACTGAAAAAGCAACTCTATTAGAAACTGTAAGAATGAATAGCACAGGTGAAAAGAAAGTTCATATGCAATGACTTCAGTTACGCATGTGGAGAGGTCCACTTCTGAGAAGGAGCAGAGAACATTTGAGATGAGACTTGGAACAGCAGCCACCAGGATGTGATAATGCATAAGGTAGGGTATGGTAAAAAACAAAACAAAACAAAAAAAACAAAAAAATACTTTATGAAAGTGAGGAACCACCTGGGATTAGTAAACATAAATTTGTAATGGAAATGATGAAATGATTCATACAAATTCCTTGAGGACAATTTGACATCAAATGAGGAGTCAAGGAGGTGAACAGTCAAGATAATTCAGGATTTAGTTTTGTCATGGCACAAAAGAACATAGAATAAGAGAATGAGATATTTTTTAGTAGAGGACAGTGGAACCAGACAACAAAAGTGTTAAGAAGATAGAAGTCTGAAGTCAGAGCAGGAGTAATGGGATTGAAGAGTAATAGATATGGAGGAACTAGAGGTAGGAATAGCCTTAGCAGAAGTAAGATATGAGAAGAGATGGAATGATAAGAAATTATGGTCTTAAATAGAATTCCAGAGTTCTTGATCATAGAAGTAGAATATTTGAGAGCAGAATGTAGGTTGAAGGATGAGAATAAACAGACAATTATGATCTGGTGTTGAAGTTAAAAAAAAAAAGGCAGCAAATAACCTATAGTCTGGCAGAAAACTGATACAAAGTCTGGGTAATATAACAAATATCCTCAAGATGCTCCAGTGGACTCTGGATTCAAGAAATGACAGTCTGCTTTTATAGTTGTTGTTGTTGGTGGTGCTTTAATGACATTCTAAAAATTATGAAGCTGGACTTTCCAAATTTTATTTCTTTGATTTTTAAAAGAAAAAAATTATGCTATTACATATTGCCATTGCAATTCCCATACCGATTTATCTCAAATTTTTCATGAACAATATAGATATGTAACATGTATATACCTACAGTATTGTCATATACGCTCCAATTATGCCACAAAATATTGAAGACAAAATCTCTGGCTAAGCTTATGTTAGTTTTCCCCATCTTATACTTTTATTTATGATAAAAAGTAGAATTTGTTCCCTTTTCCTTGTAGTTGGGAAATCTAAACTTTAGTTTACAGTTCTTCCTGAAATACCTACATTATTTCTGAGTTTTGCTCATACTTGTGGCACTAGAACTCTTAATTATGACAATAAATTCACAATTATCCAGAAGCTAATGGGAATATTATTATAGAAATATTTGACTTTCTAAGTAGCTCTTTTCTCCTTTCAGCATTAAAATATTTTCTTAAAATATACCGATTGTATAACAATATTTCTACAATGTAAATTTTGGTTCCCCCAACTTATTTGATATAGTCAATATAATTTAGTTTTGATGATTCATTTTCATTTGGAGACTGTTGATTGTCCTGTCTTTCAGTTGCTTCTGACTCTTTGTGACACCAATTTGGAGTTTTCTTAACAAAGATACTAGACTCATTTGCCATTTCCTATTCCAACTCATTTTACAAATGAGGAAACTGAGTCAAATAAGCTTAAGTGACATTGAGGGGATGCAAAGGGGATGCATGAGGGTCACAAAGCTAGTATCTGAGGCCAGATTGGAACTTAGAAAGATGAGTCTTCCTGTCTCCAAGATCAGAACTCTCTTCAGGACTTTCTCTCCTGGCCTATGGAACTAAAAAAAGGGTCCTGAAATGAATGACACCAGGCTGCCATGATTTAACATTCTTCAGTTTGTTTTGAAAATTTTTCCCTCCTTCCTATCATTGTTTGTCTGGTATTTCTTCTTGCTTCCAGTATATCTTACTATACAAACCTCTCTCCATATTCTGGTTTCTGCTTCTAATATGATGAGTTAGGAAACCAGTTATCACAACATTTTATGCTGGACTTTTCTGTGAATAATACATGATACATAGATTTTGAAACATTTACTTTGTCTGCTTAGAGGTTTTCTGTGTAGATCGTGTTATTTGTGTTAAGTATTGTCTATACAGCTGAGTTTGCTAAATATCTTGTGTTTTAGTAGGTCAAGTATCATCAGAACTTTTTTGTATTATACTATTATACTTCATTTTAAGTGACATTTCTTTTTAAAATATATTTTATTTATTAAATTATTTTCCAATTATATATTTTGACTTTTAACAATCATTATTTTTCAATTTTGATTTTCAATTTTCTCTCTCACCTGCTTCTCCTACCCCACAGAGAAGACAATCTATTAGTTATATATTAGTTATATGTGTGAAGTCATGCAAAACATTTTCATACTAGCCAACTAGTAAAAGAAAACACAAAAAGAATTAAAAATAAAATTTTAAAAGCATGTTTCATTCTGCACCCAGATTTCATCTGTTCTTTTCTGGGAGGTGGATCACATTTTTCTTCATTCATCCTTTGACATTGTCTTGGATCGTTGCCTTGAACGGACTTTCCAAGTTTTTCACAGTTGATCATCTTCACAATATTGTTGTTACCATATACAATATTCTCCGATTCTATTCCCTTTGCTTTGCATTAGTTCCTAGAAGGCTTCTCAGGTTATTCTGAAACAATCCTCTTCATCATTTCTCATAGCAGAATAATATTCTATATTATATTGGATACAACTATGTACCAAAACTTGTTTAGCCATTCCTCAATTAATGGGCATCCCCTCAATGTCTAATTCTTTACCATTACAAAAAGAGCTGCTCTAAATATTTTTGTACAAATAAGTTGTTTTCCATTTTCTTTGATCTCTTTGGGTACAGACATAGTAGTGGTATAGTTGATCCAAAAGGCATGAAGAGTTTTATATTCCTTTGGGAATATTTCAAAAACGTTCTTCAGAATAGTTGAACCTGTTCTCAACTTCACCAACCTCACCAACAGTGAATTGAAATGACCTAATACTCAACTGTTATCTTTATCATTCTTGATTCAAAATTTATCAATTACCCTTGTACTGCAAAATATTCTTTTAAAAGCAGATATTCCCTCAAACTCGCACTTTTAAAATCACAAAAAAATTTTTAATCTAAATGAAATTTAGATATTCAGATTACAACAGAAATCTTTTATAATCAATTAGACTGTTTATTGTATCAATACCTAAGGACATTAATGTAGTGAAAATACCAAATATACTGTTTCTATGGAATGATTCTGTCATGTGGGCATTATCTAAAAGGAATTGTGTACAGTACATGTGTATAGTAATTCAATTTCCCCTATCAAATAAAGCATTTGCTATCTTCCCATTTTACAAGGTTATGTTGATTTCTAATGAATCATCATTTGAATATTAAAACTTGTAAAAATAATGTTGACAAAAATTTCTGATTGTGATTTAACTAGAATATAGGTGCATCAACTTTTTTCTCCCTGACCTTTTTCAACTCAAAAACTCATGAGGAGATGAGGAAATGTCAATAAGCACATCTGGAGCATTCACAAAGGATTTCAGATCAGACACAAACTTAAGATGTGAGATGCATTTTTCAAAAGTAGGTCCTCTCCTAAAGTGAAGTTGCTACATTTAATTATATCAGATTATGTTGTGTCATATCAGTGTACAAAATGCTATATTCATAATACAACACAACAGTGGTTATGTGCTGAGAAAACATATAGGTATACATGCAAGCATACACATATGAAATGCATTCATATATATGGTTATATATAAGTGCTAACATATACATGTATCTTTATGCATGCATGTATATAGAAATCATGGGTATATTAATTCTATAGTAATCAAGATTTAGGTAGGCTGCATAAATGTGTTATAAAGATGTTTTTGCTTTTCATTGACTCTAGCTACATATATCCATATCTTGTATGCAGCTTGGGAGGAAGCAAATTATTTTCAATATAATGCTTTAGAAATATTTTTACAGGATAACAGTCTACTAGTAGATTTGACTAATATTGTTTTTGTTTCTATTTGATTCACGTTGAGTTATTAGTACAAGTGACTAGAATTGTATTCCATGACCTCACACTACATGGCTCAATAGAGGAGCTGCAGTGAATTGAATGAACTGAAATTCTGTCTTGTTCAATTCATGCAAGTACACATAACCAGAGTAATTGATTTATAGACCACTTGCAAAGACTTTTTAAAATGAATGCAATACATGGATAGCAATAAAAAAGAAATAAATTATGTAGGTACTTGCATACTTTGGTCCTTTTCAAATATACTAAGACAAGGATGACTTGCAATCATAGGTTCTTATTTTTGTTCACATGTAATTGATACAAAAGAAATGCATATTTTTTTAGAACATATAAAATTATGAGTTGCTATACTGAAGTATATATATTATTGACTTCCCAGACTCCCAGTACACTTGGCCTTTAGATACTGCTTTTGATCTACGGAATTTAAAGCACTTTTCAAATGTTTTCTAATTAATTCTGAACTCTAGTGGATACCTACCCCCTTTGTTTACTAGGCTTTTCTAGGAATCAATTAAATGATGCTGCACATTTCTGTAGCTAAAACTATGTTCTAAAACTCTAAGGCATTACTGATATTTTGTGAAAGCAATTGTTGAATGATGAAATACTTTTTCAAATATGGTAAATCCAAAGAAGATAGGAGTCATATATTGTCCAGAAAGATAGAGGGTCAGTTTAGCTGAAAAGAGACCAATAAAACAAGTCTTCTGATTTTGCGTGGTAACAATGTGATTAATAAATATCTCATTTATTAAGTAATATGTATATCCTCAGTACAAGTCAAAATGCCAAATGACCAAAACTGACTTTTTAGTGATTTTAAGGTAGTATAAAATTTCCCCAATTTAAATGTTTTGAAGTAAATCTAAAATAATCAACTCATTTTGACTTCCTTTTAAAATTCCTTTTTGGTTTTTGTTTTGTATTGCCATTAGACATTGTTCTTACCAGAAAATCATCTCTTGTCATAAAGTTTTGTTGTTTTTTTTAGAATAAAGAAAGAAAAAGTTCAACAAAACAAGCCAGTCAAGTAGCAATCATTTTTAAGCACTGTGCTAACATCAAAGTATTAAAAAAATGCCCCAAATAGTCACTGTTCTTAAAGAGCTTATATTCTAATGGTGAAGACAACTTGTAGGCAAGTAGATAAATAGATAATGCACATAAAATGCATGGTATGTAATTTGAGGGAAGCCAGTAGAACTTGTGGGTATCTAGAAAAGCCTCCTGGTTGGTTTGGAATTTGAAATAAGTTTTGAAGGAATTCCAGGAAAATAAGAAATAGATGTAAGGAGGTATATTCCAAGTATGATGGATGGAGAAGCACAGAATGGGGGAAGGTAGCAGAGAGAGATTAGTTCTTTTTTTTAGGCATGTAGAATTTAAAATGTCTATGGAACATCAAGTTTGAGATGTCAAAAAGGCAGTAGATGACTATCAGGAGAGAAACTTGAACTGGATGTATAGATCTGGGTATCAACTGTATAGAGATGATAATTCAACTCATGGGAGATGTTGAAATCACCAAGTGAGATAATATAAGCTAAAAAGAGAAGGCAGCCCAGGATAGATGCATGAGAAATTCTCATGGTTAATAGACACACTGTAAAAGAAAAAAAAAACAAGCAAGCAAAAACAAGGGAGTCTGGTAAGTAGGAGGTGAAGAGAAAGAAGAACTAGGAGAGAGAAATCTCTAGAAACTTAGGGAAGCTAGAGTAACTACAGAGTAATCCAGAATATCAAATAACACATCACACAAATCAGAAAATATAAAATGTTTCACACATGTAGTCCCTCACCCCTACAAAGATGGAAGGAGGTGATTTCTCATTTTTTTATAATGCCTATATTTGTTTATTATTTTTTGTTGTTGTATTTTTTCTAAACTTAGAAAAAAAATTCCATGTATACAGAATAACAAAGTAAAATTGCATATAAAATGGAGAACCTGTTCTCACTTTTGATAAATTATATAATTACGAAATTATATAATTAATTCAATACATTATTTTCAAAATTGTATTCCTTGTTTGTAGTTTCTTCTGAACTTTAATTCTCTTCTGGGCATTAAACGATGTTTTAACTGTCTTATTTTTAATAGTGCTAACAATAGTAATAGCAAGTATTTACATAAGTGTTGAAGGATTTGTAAAATTATTTACATGTGTTATTTCATTTAATCTTTACAACAACCCTGTGAAGTAGCTGCTGTTATTATCCCCATCTTATGAAATGAGGAAACTGAATCTGAGAAGTTAAATGACCCCAGGACAGAGGTAGTATATAAACTCAGATCTTCCTCAGTCCAAATCCCACACTATTCACTGGGTCATCTGGCTTCCCCTAAGCACAGAAATGCCTCCCCCACTTTCCCAAAAGTAAAAAAAAGAAAAAATGAAAGAAAAAAAAAGTGTGCAACAAATAAACACGTGTAACTTTAATTATGTTAACGAGAATTAAAGATCTTCCCCACCCATTAACTGGCCTGCCCATTAAGGGAAGTTTGATTAGGGGAGATCAGTTTTGTAGGAAGGTCCACACTTTTTGTTAATTTCCAATGAGGCACTGGTTCTCAAGGGTTGTGATGCTCTCTGGTTCTGAAAAGTTTATATATAATCTGAGGTGAGGTTTTGTTTTGGGGATTTACTCCTTGGAAGTGTTTATTTGGCCCGATGAGCCTCTGGGTAGCTGCTAAAGAACACTCGGCTTTGAAAACTCAGATGTTGATACTTCTTTCATTGGTAACTATATATGTAGGGTAAGACAATTGGATGTGACTCCTGATCTGTGATGTATGTATTGCTTATTGTCAGACAGCTGGAAGCTCTGTATGTTGGTTTTTATTTCTCTGTATTTTCTCTGAAGTTCAAAGGACTGACCTTTTCCCCCTGAATTAAGTGAATGATATATGTACTTGATTGAAGTAGATTGTTGACCCCTCAAAAGTTGCTTTCATTTTAGAAAAGCAGATCTGAGAACCTGTACATCAGACCCTCTTATGTATGCTGGGGTTCTTGCTGTTATAACATGGCAAATGGAAAATAAAGCCACATAATGACCATGTCAGAAATGCACATATTCTGTACTGGGAATCTGTCACCTCTTTGTCAGGAGGTAGACTATATACTTTACAATAGGTCCCCTGGTCATTGATTAATATTGGTATAGCTTTGATTAGTATTTTCAAGTCTTTTAAAGTTGTTTTTCTTTACAATGTTCTTTTACTTGTATAAATTGTTCTCTAGATTCTGTTCACGTCATTCCACATCAGTTCATAGTTCCCAGGGTTCTCGGCATTGTCTTTTCTTTTAACCTCTTTTTATTGCAAAATAATATCCAATTGCATTTATATAATATAATTTGTTCAGCCATTCCTCAATTAATAGATACTCTCTTAGCTGGCACATATATGCAATCCAAGTGCCTCAGTTACAGTGAATCTTTCAAGTATCCTATTCATGACTGACTGTAGAGTCATCAAAATTATAGTACAAGGGCTTCCATGCTGATGAACAGAACATTCATACAACAACAGAGAAAAGAGGACAGTGATTCCAAGAAACAATATGTGAGATTCAATTTCAATTTGCAGAGGTGTCTGTAGAGGTCTATGTGTAGGACTTTGGGTTTGCAGTATCGTCTAGTGTGACATTTGGTAATGATAGAATGAAAAGGAGAGAGAGAGACGGAGATAAAAGAAGTAGGTGGGGGGAAATAACTCAGTAGATGTGTCAAAATCTTGAGACAAAGCATTCAGGCCTTTGGTTCCTGAAAGATTAAGTAACTTTCACATAACTAACATGTTTATGCAGCAGAACTTGAATGCAAGTCCTCTTAACTTTGATATTAGCTTTTTTTTCTTTTATGCCAGTCTAATTTTTCCCTAATTATTTTTTGTAAAATTCAAGCTCCTCAACTTAGCTTTTAAAGCTCTCTACAAAATTGTCTCCCTTTTCATGGTACTTTGAACAAGTTCTTTATTATCTCTGTGCCTCAATTTCCTCATCTGTAAAATGAGGGGTTCTCTTTAATTGTCTCTGATGTCTTTTCTAGTTTAAATCTATAATAATGATTCATTTCTCCTTGTAAATAGATTAATCTAACCACCATTACTTCTTCTTGCTTTCATAAATGGCTGTGTCCACTCTAGCTAATCTGCTCACTATTATCACACACTTACTATCTCTGAAAATGTGATAATCCACCTCTTGAAATGCCTCCTCTCAAAATTGTATTCCTCATTTCCTTCAAAACTCACCTCAACACAAATCTTACATGGTGTTCCTTGATTAATCCCTTAATTTTATCCCTTCTTTGTATCCCGTCAGTCCTTATTGACTCGTCTATCTTATTTTGCAATTGTTGGTATTACTTCTTATGTTCTTTTTTTCTCAACTAAGCTGATTTCTTGAGGATGGAGACAGTTTTCTACATCTCAGTCATTCCTCTTTCCTCTAACTCCTACTACTCTTCCTGGCAGAAACTAGGTGCTGAGTAAGTACTTCTGAGAACTAACTAAAAAAGAATACTTCAGCAATGAGGTTTTTGACATCTATTTATCACTGAGTTGTAGCTTGGGTTTCTTATTGGCAGAGTAAGCCCCAGGATAATAGCTTTCAATAAGGCCTAATCTCCTATTCCACACTGAATTGCTTGAGTCTCTTTTCTTCCAAAATAACATAGCCTATTCTGACTTCTGAACTTTGTCATTCACTATATTTAATTTCTTAGTCCATCACCTTTCCCCAAATATATATCTATCATTAAGGAAAAGAAAAAAGAAAAATCTGCAAAAAAGGAACACTGGCCTATAGGATCCTTACTTTAATATTCCTGAGGGAACAGCAGCAAGAACTCAATATGTAATTGTTGACTGAATTAGTGACCAATTTCTCTAGGTAAAACCCATAAAGACACAGCCATCATGTCAGTGGGGCAATCAGAGGAGTAATTTTCCAAGCGTAGTACAATGTCATAGTGTCCCATTCATCTAGTACAGAGCTCAGAAATGCCACTGTCCAAAACTTTCTATCTTTTGGAAAAACGAAATATGGTATTTTCCCCTGAGGCACTGGTATAGAATTATGTGCAAGGAATTATGCCTGATGCCTTTTCTTCCAGCAGCCTTAAGTGGAAAGCAATTTATTTATAGATAGATATTAGTTTTGTTCAGGGATCTATCTGCTTTGGGGTTGCCAATTGTCAGGAGAGAAACTCTAATAAGGAAAGTTCTCTGATTTATCAGCTATGTAGGGTTGCTTATGGGAAATACCTCGGGAGAGAGAGGGAGCGGATTATGGGGCCAGCAGCACATGTTTGATTTGGCTACTGTTTGTTTTATCATTTAAGCTTAAGCAAGCCAAATCCCTGACTGTTTCCAACTATACTATTTGTTTAGTAGCTTCTTGTTCCCCATCCTCCCCCATTAGTAGGACTCTCAAGGCTAACTCTGTAAATGACAAATCGCAAAAGAAAGAAAATTTAATTTCAGTTTGGTTAAGAGATAAAGTATATCCATTTTCCTAAAATGTGAGTAGAAATGGGAAGAATTGTCCAGAAATGGGCCTGCTATTTCTTAGCAAAACTATAATAGTTTTTTGCTTATTTAGGGATACATCCAATTTCAATTGGTTCTTCAAGCCCATTGTACTCTTTTCTTTGTCTTCATCAGGTAAACGCCTTTTTCACCTAGGGACTGGGGTTCTATAACAAAGATAAATAACCACTGTAGGAAGTCACCACTTACGTTCCTTACTTTTGCCACTTCCCCTCCCTGATCCCTACTACATGTCCGTATTTCTCAGGGAAGAACATATTACTTTACTACTACTACTACAATGAGATTTAGAAAACTCAACAAATTTGGCTTTTTTTTTCACAGAACACTAAACTTCCTGTTCAATTAAACCTACTATATATTTTGAAGGAGAAAAAAAGAAAATACTTTCTGAAATCAAAAGTAACCAAAAAAATGTTTTCCAAACCCTTCAAAACCAAAAACATGGACAGCTATTTATTAACACAAAATCCAAAATTGCGAAATTATTCAATCAGGAACTATACTTCCCTCAAGAAATTAAAGCTCATTTATTCCTAAGCCAGTATTTCCACATTTGGAGTTGGTACGGATATTAACAAAGAGATTATTTGCCTGGTTATGCTTTGCCAGAGACCTGTTGCTAAGATATAGGCTTCTTCACCAGAACTCTTAATGAAGAACTATTAAAGCATGTTGTGTTATGCTGTTTTTCCCCCTAGCATCTAAAACAAATGCTAACATAATTGTTCCAAACCCTTTTATGTGGGTGTATGGCCTTTTATTAGAAAACCTCTGAGTACAAGCACAGTTCTAACTCAAATATTTAAGATAATCAACAACTGTATTATTAAACATTTGAATAAATCAATTCCTTTCTATCCTTTACTTATCACATTGCTCTGAGTGATAGAAATGTTCTTAAAAAGTGGTCCTTTTTTAAAACAAAAACAAATTTAAAGAGATAGGATACCATTAAAGAGATATTACTTATTATTACTTCTTTAAGCTATACCTTTTCAGACTGAATATACAAAGCAGAGAAGGACAAAGTGTTCCAATGATATAATTCTTTGTAATGTCATGAAAGACTCTGTCTAGTAATGACTTCTTTTTCTTGGGTCTTCCAGTTCAAAAGAGCAGTGTGCTAGACTAGTTTCCATATCACATGGAAGCCACAGCAACATTTTTACCTTGTTTTATGTCAGTGTGATTGTCAAATTTCTATCAAGCATCCCTTTTAAAAGTGAGTTCTTAAACAAGCATTTTTTTATACAATGCAGCAAAATACAATTGTGCCTTCCTTTATGTTTGTCCACTAGACCTTAGACTTGGTTATTAAAAGGATGTATTTTGCCAGAAGGTTTCTGAGCACATGTAGAGAAATATATGAAATTCAAGAATTCAGTTAAATAGAATAGTAGCTGCAATGGCTATGTTCCTTATTCAACTGCCTGACCTATTGTGGCATGCTCAAATGTATAAAAGATAACTATCTCATAAAATTTTTCAAATTTAAGACTACTCAATGGAAAACTTTCAGGTAGATAGGTTTTCAAATAATCCCATGCTCTTTCTCAATATGATTCCCATCATATAGAGATTATTCTTGAAATACTGTCTTATGCATAGTAGGCATCTAATAATAAGACTCAGTTCAATATATTGTTATTGAATTGTTTTCAGTGATGTCCAATTTTTGTGACTCATCTATTTGGGGTTTTCTTGTCAAAGATACTAGAGTAGGTTACCATGTCCTTCTCCAGCTCATTTTACATATAAGGAATCTGAGACAAAAAAAAAAAATCTGAAGGTTAAGTGACTTGATAGTTCACATAGCTTGTAAGTATCTGAAGCCAGCTTTGAACTCAGGAAAATGAGTCTTCTGGCCTCCACTCCTGACACACTGTCCACTGTGCCACTTCCTTGCCCTATCCACTACATCAGCTTAAGTGGAAAGAGACCTCAAAGCACAAGCAAAGCTTAGAGAGATACAGGAATCCTAGTTCAGTAAGAAGCCAGATGAAATTTAGTTTTATGCTGGTAATAACAATCCAAAGTGTTTTTATGATTCCCTGAAAGCTATTTATGGACCTAAAACCTATGGTACACCACAACTACACAGTGCTCATGGACCCACATTGATTAGTGATAAGGACATGATCCTAGAGAGATAGGTTGAACACTTCCATAGTGCTTTCAAGAGACCATCATCAATCAATACTGAGGCCATTTACTGTTTACCTCAGGTTGAAGTCAATCTCTTTTTAGCTGAATTTCCAACTGAAGAAGAGATTTTGAGGGGCATTAGGCTCCTTTCATGTGGCAAAGCAACTGGTGCTGATTCTATTTCAGCTGAGATTTACAAGGTAGGGGGACCAATGCTCAAACAAAAGCTGACTGAAATTTTCCAGGTTATATGGCAAGAGGAGGTTATCTCTATGATGCCTCCATTATCCATCTCTATAAAGGTAAGGGGAATTGATTGTCCTGCGACAATCACAGGGAAATCTCTCTCTTAGTCACTGCTGGCAAAATTCTTGCTAGATTCCTCTTTAATAGGCTGATCCTTCACCTAGAAGATGGTCATATTTCTGAGAGCCAGTGTGGCTTCAGAAAGACAGAAGGAGCAGTCAATATGGTGTTCTCTACCTGACAACTTCAGAAGAAATGCCAGGAGTAGGATAGAGGTCTGTACACAATGTGTGTAGATCTGAGCAAGGACTTTGACACTGTTAATCATGAAGGCTTATGGAAAATTATGTCAAAATTTAATTGCCCAGAGAAGTTCCTCAGTATTATATGTCAGTTTTATGATAGCATGCTTATCCAAGTTTTGGATAGGTGTAAGGGGCCCAGAGGGTCCCAGGGGGTGCAAGTCAGAGGCAAAGCCTGTTCCCGTGGGAACGGTGCTGATGCGCACCCTGGCAGAAGCTCTGTGTGACCCTGGAACCTGATGTTCCTGCAGATACCAATGTCCTGTACAGTAACGTTACAAGTGAGCCTGGGAACCCAGGAACTAGCTGCAGGAACAAGATAAGCTTTCTTCCTTACTGCGGGTGTAAGGATGTGGAACAGTCATGAGATGGTGAAGTAATGGGATGAGCTCAGCATGTATGTGATTGGTGGATCAGCCTTTATAAACCCTAACCCTCAGCTGAATAGGGGGTTGTTGTTGCCTGGATCATCTTGTCTCCAGTCTCCTTCCTTCAGGGCCCACAGAGTAGAAGCCTGTGGGTCAGGGGGATCCAGGGGTTCGGGCTCTGACCCCGAACAATTGGCGCCCGAACAGGGACCGGAAGGGAAACCGAGGTCCCCCTGCAAGGCGTGGGCTCGGAATCGCACGAGAGTGATGCCACCTGCATGCTCCAGTCAGTGCCCCGGTGGTTCTGTGGAGCTTGGGAGAGACGTGCACTCGGCTGACTGGGACAAGAAGAAGAAAGTTACAGACTGTGAGTAACCCTGCTTATAGATAAAACAGGTAGAGAGCTTAGTCCAGAGAGATTATATCCAAAGCTACAGAAAAAACGAACAGGAACTTATACAGATGGCAGAATGGCTATGACAGGATTGCCCAGAACTGCAGGAGTGGAAGAGATGATGCAAAGGTGTGAAGATGTAGGTTCGGTAACATTCGCAGCTCATGTGAAGGAACAGGTAAAGAGACAGTATAGAACTGAAGCTGCCAGCATGAGACAAGGACAGAAATGTTATAGCTGTGGAAAAACAGGTCATTTTAAACAAGACTGTAGGAGCAGGCCAGGAGTGAGGCCTAAAACACCATGCCCAAAGCGTAGAAGAAAGGGTCATTGGCCCTCAGAATGCCGAGGAGCCCTGCCACAACAATACTCTGGCCCAGGACCTGAAGGAGGGACAAACCTGACAGCATGGAGAGCCAAGCCCAACAAGGAGACTCAACGCCTCAGACAATGGTACCGAGTGGCCACAGTGAAAGAAAGAAAGCCACATACCTAGGTTGTACATAGTGTCTGTGTCTGTGTTCTGTCTTTCTGTAATTTGTGTGCATGTGTTTGTGTGTTAATACCGCCGATGCCCTTGTGCTGGTTGGAATGCAGTTATCTCTTTTCCTCCCCCTCTGTTTCTCTCTCTCTGATGGCTGCAGCATCAGGGAAGAGAATGGGAGAGAGAAAGAGAGGAACTCCTCTTGTTTAGTTTCTGTGACTGCTAAAGTCAGTTCAGGTCAGGTCAGAAACACGTACCAGGAAACAATGTATGTACAGTTTTAGTAGGGGCTGCTATCTAAGCCCACTAGAATAACTTGGGTAGTACCTTGAAAAGTTGTTGGTAAAATTCTCTCTCTCTTTCTACCTTTTAACCCTGGCCAGGTTGTGAAGGTGGGGAGACAGACCAGAAATTGGGGAACTTTTTCCCCTCATCTTATGGAGGCAACCCAACTAGTGTTTTAATCATCTCATGTCTCACCAAAAAGAGAATAAGTTTCTTTGCTGTAATTGTTTTAAGTGTATGATGTCACTTCTCATTGGATAGTTCAGACAGGGCAGATTCACAAAGTTTTGGGGACTGGGGTAAGTACAGGGACCGAAGGCCCCCCGTAGCTGGGAAGAAGGACCAAACGCCCGTAAGCGAGTAAGGTGAGCCCCGCTGGGAGTGGGAAGAAGTCGCTGTTCATCAGCGCAGAGATCCCCGCTGACCGCGGGAAGAAGTCGCTGCCAGGCAGCGCAGAGATCCCCGCTAACCGCGGGAAGAAGTCGCTGGACAGCCAGCGCGAGTCCCTCACTGCGTGCAGTGGGGAGACGGGGGAGCCCCGCTGGGAGCGGGAAGAAGACGCTGTTAGACAGCGCAGTGAGCCCCGCGCGCGCAGCGGGAAGAAGTCGCCGTCAGCCGGCGCAGAGATCCCCACGCGCGTAGTGGGAAGAAGTCGCTGATTAACAGCGCAGAGAGAGCCTCGCAGGAAGCGGGAAGAAGTCGCTGGGTAGCAGCGCCTCGCAGTTAAACGGGAACCATGGGTCAGGGGTATAGTGTCCCACTGATCAAGCCTGAGGAGAAGGCAGTGCTTGCTAGTCACTTATGAGTGTATATTGGAAATGTAAATAATGGTACCTACAGTTCACTGTTTGGGTTACTATTGTGTTCCTAAACTGTAATAACACTGTCTTGTATTGTACATTAAGTGATCGTGGTATTCCAGAAATTGTGTTACAAAAGGCTAGAGATGTTGGGAAGCTCGTGTAAAGCAAGTTATGTTATTGTAAACTTTACCTGTCCTGTACCCTTGTCTTATAGTGTTATGTGATTGCCCTTCAGAGTAACCAGGTATTTTCCCCCTACGTTTTGCAGTGCTAGACTGGTTCTGCCCATTCAGAACAGTCCTCCTATATGTTTGGGGTTTGGCAAGCATGGGATCCATACCAATTCCTTTTAGTTTGTAATACTGCCAAGGCCTCTTTCATGTGGACAAGGTCATCAGTCCCAAGAAAGATATTTGTTTAGCTTATATAATTCATAAACAATGAATGTGACTTGCTCAATAGTTGTAATAGATAGAAAAGCTTTTTAATAATTGACTTTTACATCAGGACAAGTTTTAAATTTGAGAAGGAAGGATTGTAAATGAAATCCCATATGTATGTGAGCCCTGTTAATCTTCATTGCTTATTGCAACTCCATGAGCATAGAAAGAACTGTGTCTGGTTCTGAGCTGTGAGCAGTGAAACTTGCTGTTTAAGGTAAAGGCATTTGGGACTATAGCTAGTTTCATTTTACGTTTGAGTTTGAATTTGGGTATCGTTGCTTGCATTAAATCAGTATCTGAGAGAATTGCCACAAGTTACTCAGAAGGACTGTGATCCTGCACTGTTAACAGGTGAAGTTTGTATCTGGATAGGAAACACCGAGGGGACAATTCTAGACTCACTCTAGGATGGGATCCTCCTGGTCAGTTTTTCCCTTGTGTCCTGGAAAAAGGAATGTTTCTCACCTGACTATTCCTGAGTCTGGCTATGGAGTAGATACTGCATGGTTTGGAGTATTGCACTGTTACCCAATTCAAACAGAGTCAGGGATGTTTTACCCTGTCTTAGTTGGTATGCCACATGTCCCTGCTTTTCCTTCTATAGCAAATTTCTCTGAATATAGCAAGTGACCAGCAACATATGTGAGCCCTTTTGTACTGGGAACACCAATATTAGTTTTATCGGAACACTGATATTATTTTACCTGAACTTGGTATGATCAAACATTTCTGTACATTCCTTTCACCCTAAGATGTCCTCATTGTGTAGAAGCATTTTAAAAGAAGTACCATTTTTCTGTACTCAGTCTTATACTGTTACCAACACGAACTTCCCCTGCGCCTTTTCCCTGGGCATTCTGTGATGATTACGGCTTTGGTTCATTTGAGGAATGTTACTTTCGCTTTCCCTATCATTGTAAACGGTTTTGTCTTCAAGTGACACTGTTGTAAAGGCACCGGACAGATTTCTGGAAGATGTGCTGCAGCAGAAAAGATCTTGCTATTTTGACACGCAAAGGTTGAAATCCATGTGTGCATGTATTCTCCACTTCATTTCTACGAGTTTTCTTCCAGCATGGACATAAACAAGCCTGTGCAACATTGCTGGACGTCTCTTCAGTTGTGCAGTTCGAGTTAGGGGTCTCTTTTGTGTATGGCCCTACAGCTCTGGTAGTGACGCTATGCCTTGTGTGCTACCTGTCTGTGGTAGGAAGGTTGTGGAAGGTAAAGCAGTCTGGATGGTGGGTTCAACAGCTTTGGATGCATAACAGGTTTGATTGACACTAGGGAAAGCAGACGGGAAGGTGGGGTGTGTGGGGTCATCAAGGTCCTTCATATCCCCCGATCGTTGCTCCAGGTACTTTTGTGCCAGTTTCAGGGGGTTTAAGCATGTAGGGACAGTGTGGGGACGTATGTTCAGAAGACAGCAGAATGATGTAACTGCCATTTTTAACCCCTTCTGGTCGATTTTGGCCTTTGCTTGCTTCACCTCCTTGCCAGCTTTGTCTCCTCCAGGTTTCGTGTCTTCCACTTTGGAGATACCGGTTCTGGCTCTATGTGACTTACTGTCTGCGGCTCGTTACCCTCTGGACTGCTGTGGCCTCTCCACTATCGGGACCTTGTGTGCCTGGGACAGCTCTCCGTCCCCTCTCATCAGGATGCCAGCTGCAGACGCTGAGACCTTCGTCCCTTACGCCGTAGATCTGGGTTCTTCTCTTCATCAAAAAACAAAAAGGGGGAGTGACGTGGGCCCTCAGTTTGGCCGTAGTGGGCCCTCAGTTTGGCCAGATGTACTTGGGCCCTAAGACTGAATTCGCATTGTATACAGTTGAACGTATGTCCTCGGACCCTAATACTGAAATCACTTTTCCCAAATACCATCTCAGGCAGTTTCTCCCTCAAGGACACCCCAGCAGCAGCCGTTATCTCCCTTCCTCCTTCCTCCTGTAGTAGTCAGCTGAACCTATAGGATTCATGTGCCAGTTACGTATTACTGTTCACTGACCAGTCATGTGTATCCTAGACTCAGTTGTATTTACATTGTCACTCAGATGTCAGATGTATGTATATTGTTACTCAATTGGAACAGGATCCTCACTTATTAGGCCACCACTCCTTCAAGACCAGACACACCACCATGAGGTATTAAGGATGATATGTATTGTACTTTATCTCGATGTATCAATTCTCAATCAGACCCCTTTGCTATGATTATACAGCAACCCACATATGCTATGTTCCCTGCTAAGGTAAATCATACTTGGTATCAAACTCAAGAGTATACATTCTCTGTAGAAAGAGATGGTGCAACATCTGGCTGTTAGATGTGACAAAAACTATGTATTAGCTGTGTTGTGATTGCTTGTTTCTTTACATCTGCTATGGCCTTAGGCCTGCTAATTAGCTATATGTACTATATGTAGGAGGGTTAGCAAGAATGTGGGCAGAGGTGCAGAGCAGTATAATAGTAGTGATTGTGATGGGACAGATACCAGACTTCACCTGTATAGAACTACGGACTTGGATCAAAACTGTGGCTCCCCTGGAATTGCTTGTATGGTACCTCAGAGCTGCAAAAACAAAAAGGGGGAGTTGTAAGGGGCCCAGAGGGTCCCAGGGGGTGCAAGTCAGAGGCAAAGCCTGTTCCCGTGGGAACGGTGCTGATGCGCACCCTGGCAGAAGCTCTGTGTGACCCTGGAACCTGATGTTCCTGCAGATACCAATGTCCTGTACAGTAACGTTACAAGTGAGCCTGGGAACCCAGGAACTAGCTGCAGGAACAAGATAAGCTTTCTTCCTTACTGCGGGTGTAAGGATGTGGAACAGTCATGAGATGGTGAAGTAATGGGATGAGCTCAGCATGTATGTGATTGGTGGATCAGCCTTTATAAACCCTAACCCTCAGCTGAATAGGGGGTTGTTGTTGCCTGGATCATCTTGTCTCCAGTCTCCTTCCTTCAGGGCCCACAGAGTAGAAGCCTGTGGGTCAGGGGGATCCAGGGGTTCGGGCTCTGACCCCGAACAGATAGGGGACCATACTCTCGTGTCTCCCTACTCTACAGTGGAGTGCCACGTTGTCGAATGCTTTCAATGAGGATGAACGTGACATCAAGGACAACAGCCATACTGATGGTAAATTCTTCAATTTGTAAAGGCTACAAGCTAAGACTAAAATGGAGGAAATGTTGGTACATGATTTCCTGTTTGCAGATGTTGGTGCACTCAATGTAGCCACTGAAGCTGAGATGCAAAAAAAGCATGGGTCAATTCTCAGCTGCCTGTGCTAAATTTTGGCCTAAAAATTAACACCAAGAAAACACAGGTGCTCCATCAGGCACCACCACACCACCCATAAGTGGAACCATCAGTTACAACAAATGGAGAAGTTTTGAATGTTATGGATAAGTTCAGTTGCCTTGGTTCACTTTCCAGGGATGTACACATTGATAATGAGGTTGATGCACACATTGCCAGAGCTAGCTTAGTGTTTGGGAAGGTCCCCAACTAAAAAGTTGGGGAGTGAAGATGTATTAGACTGACAGGCAAACAAAGCTATTGTGCTGACCTCATTGTTGTATGCCTATGAAACCTGTACGGTGAACTAGCACTGTGCCAGAAAACTGAATTGCTTCCATATGAACTGTCTTAGGAAGATTCTGAGGAACACTTGGCAGGATAAGGTACCAGACACTAAAGTCCTTGCTCAAGCTTAACTGCCAAGCATTCAAACTATGCTTCAGAGAATGCAACTCTGATAGGCTGATCATGTTATTAGAATGCAAAATAAGTGCTTCCTGAAAAGACTATTTTATGGAGAACTCACATGGGTCAAGTGATCACATGGTGGGCAGAATAAGTGATACAAGGACACTTATGGTCTCTCTCAAGAACTTTGGATTGGGCTAAGCAACATAGGAAACACTGGCACAGGACCACTCAGCATGGCATGCCCACATCAGAAAGAGTGCTGTGCTCTCTGAGCAAAGCAGAATTGACCCAGCACAACATAAACATAGAACATGCAATTTGGACTATCTGTGCCCAAATTGTGGTAGAGCATTCTGAGTTCGTATTGGTCTGATCAGTCGCAGTTGGACCCACTGAAATTTCAGTTTGTCATGGTGATATAATTTTGGTCCTCTTTGAAAACGAAAGACAACAACCAACCAACATCAGGTTAGATTTAAAATATTTTAGATTATATTGTTTCTTACTGAACTTAATGTGATGTATTTATGATATTGGCATTTGTAATGTATAGATCAAAATATGTCTCAGGTTTTATTTTTCTTTCCCTTATTTATAAAAATCTAGTAATTTAGGAGGAAAGTATTAATTTGATGGGAAGTACAGGGGGGAAAACATGGTTAACATTGATCAAACAACTAGTTTAATAAAAAAACAATTTCTTTTAGTTTAACAAGAAAAAAATCAAGATTAATTGTATGTATACATTGTGATTCTACACAGCTTCCTCAATTGTTAACTTGTAAAGTACCATGTAGAAGATATGGTAATATAATATTTCATGATTAAGAAAGTAATCCTTAGCCCTTCATATAGTTTACTACCTTGAAACATCTGAGATTATTATAAAACAGTACTGCTATTGCCTTCCAATATGATTTGAGATATGATTTCATTTTAGCAGCTATATTTAATTTATACTATCAAATACCAATAACCAATAAACATATTTCCATCTCCCTCCATTCTCATAATAAAACTATAACCACAGACATGTGTCACATCTCCCATGACTGAATTAATCAAAGATATAAGTGAGTTAAACAGGACTTTGATCAATTTAGGATGAATGAAATTATTTAATCATTGCATTCAAAAGATTTATCACACTACATAGGAAATACCTTGTGACTGAATGCAAGATACAGACACATCTCTAGTTCTATTTAATAACACAGAAAGTTAGTTGGACATAGTACATTTCAGCAGCAGGCTAGTCTAGTGGTAAAAACAACTCTGGTCAATTCTTGATGAAGAATTTCTTTCATGTGGAAGAATGGGAAGGGGAAAAAAGAAAGCAACTTTTCAGGCAATCCCTAAGAGCTATCAAATGATCTACTGGTGACTGAATGGTCAGAAGTGACCCTGGGAGAGTAGTGGCTCATAGAATCTTATACATCAAGAAATGAGAGATATACTGAAAATTAACTATTAACATGAAGGAATGGAAGCCTCAAAACTCTTTAAGGACTTTGATTCTCAGAGTCCAGCAAACAGTTATACCTAAGAGGCATTTCAGGAGAACTGTATGACGAAAGAAAAGTGTACCAGTAATCAGTAACTGTGAATTTAACCTTTACTCAACATGCTCTCCAGATCTGAGCGTACTCTTCTCAAAGATTTTGTGTGTGAAAGGGAAAAACATGTGCTTGCTTCAGAGGAAATGATTCTACAACAAATATCCTCTTTATATCAGCCAAGGAAATACCTTTTCTAAAAGTTAATTGACTCTATCTGATAATTAATGGTTAGTCACTCTAAATGGGGTCTTCTGAGCATTATAAAAACACCAAGCCCTGAAGGGTTATTCCGAGAAGTATTTAGCTAATCTCTGGGTACCTAGCCTGAAATTATTAATAACTAGAATATTAATGAGATGGGTTGCTACACTGAAATCTCTTCCATTTTGTCTTATGCTCTCATTCAACAAAAATGATTGCATTATAACTTATTTCCTATTTATTTTATCTTTACGAGACTTTAATCTCCTTATGGGTAAAAACTATGTCTTCTTGCCACTTTTTCTCCCCAGTGTTAAGCACAATACCTTATGTATAATAGGTGCTTTAAAATGCATGTTGATGTAAATTGAATTGGGCTGAAGATGTTCACATAATTAAAAACAAAAGTTTGTTACACAGCATTTTGTATGATAAATGATACACATTGTGTTGAGAATTCTCCATCTATTCTTTGCTTCCTTGGGAGTTTTATTCTCTGTCGTGTACCATTTTTTAACTTTGTTCTTTTTTCCCACCTCCCACCATCCTCAAAAGGGTACAATGATGTTTAGATATGTTTCTCTATAGCTATAGATATATACATACACATGTAAATATACACATCCGTATATATAGTCATATACTATCCCAGAAATACTCTACTCCTGATATTTATTTTTTATGTTTGTGCATAGCTCTTGTTTCCTCTCCCTCCTGCCCCCTCTATTTTACTTCTATCCACTACCTTGCCTTCCTCTTACCTGACTACAGCCCTCCAAGGATCCTTCTCTATCTTCCCATTCCCATAAATCTAAACACGATTCTATGCCCACCTTTGACCTATTCCTTCACTTTCCCTTTTCAATATTCCACTGTTCTCTCCTTGTTCCCTATACCCCTACCACTTTCTTTTCTCTGAATTTTGAAGACTTTAATATTCTTCTAAATATAGGTATATAATATACATATTATATATACCTATAAACATATATATAACATATATAACCTATATAATATACATACTTATAAATATAGGTGTACATAATATATATACCTATATATAATATATATAATAATAATAAACATAGGTATATATATATATGTATATATTATTCCCTCTTAACCCATTGTAGATAACATTTACCTATATTCAGTATTCTGATTGTACTAAAAACAACATATGCCAATATCATTTTCATATGAGTCCAGTTCTTTCCTGTTCTTCCAGTAATGCTAAGAGGACTGCAAAGCATTGAAAAGCAGTATGCTAAAAATTAAAATTGCAGATAGCAAAAAGCACATGAGAATAGCATGTTGAAGATGTGAGTAGAATGTAATAAAGGAATGAATGAGGAAACAGGCATGAAAGATTTTATAAGAGAAAAAGGCAAGCAGAAAAGGAGTTGTGTTTTATATTGAAGCATCACACCATTGGATCAAGAAACTACACCGATGATACAGATCTGAAAAATAGTATATAATCAATTTTAATTTTTATAATGTTATTCACATCTCACAATATCAAGTAACTTCTCTTTTATCTTTAAGAAAGGGTTTTTGTTTTATGATATGAAGGGATGTGACTTCTAAGACATTTGATCTTGTGTAGGGCAGCTAGGTGGTGTTGTGGGTAGAGTCCTGTGCCTGAAGTCAGGAAGACATATTTTAGTGAGTTCAAATTTGGCCTCAGACACTTAATTGCTGTTTGGCCCTAGCCTTCTTTTCCTCAGTTGTCTCACCTGTAAAATAATCTGGAAAAGGAAATGATAAAAATCATGAGCATTTCTGGTAGGGGAAAGTCTAGTGTAAAATCACAGAGGTAGGATATGAAAGACATGCAGAGCAATGACTTAAGTAGAAGAATGGAAAGGTAAGAAAGAAATAATTTGTGAAGAGTTTTAAATATCACTGAAGTTTAAATTTGATTGTTGAGACAATGGGAATTTACTGTAGTATTACCTTGAACAGACTTGGTCTTTAGGAAAATCACTTTGGCATATGAATTGTGATAGAGAGAAGGGAGTGAATTGTGATAGAGAGAAGGGAGGCTTGAGACAAGGAGGTATTAGTACATGAGTTCGAATAATAGTTATAGTTGAACTTTTTCTTGAAAATGTAAGCCAAGATGATCTAATGTCTCATGAAACCAATTTTATTATTTTTGAATACACAATGAAACCAACTTCAATAGCAATGAATGTAAAGTGCAGGAAAAAATGCACTTATTGTAAGGAAAACAATTCCTAAGGGTAGAATTGAATATGTTGTCTTTGAAGGTAATACATTCCCCATAGCTAGAAGTCCTCAAATAAAGGAAAGATGGCCAGTTTCTGTGGATTCTTGCTTAGGTATGGGCTAGAGAGGGGATTATCTCTGAAATGTCTTCTAACTTGAAGATTCTGTGACCACTTTTATGTGAATTTCTCTGAACAGCTTCTAGGTATCATGCATTCTTTAGCTGAAACTTCTTTAGGTTCACCTGTTTTTTTCATTCTTTTTGAGTTTTCCTTTCTAATATTTCTTGAAAATTGACAACTCATTATCTTTAACATTATGCCACTTCTCACACGTTTCTATAGATTCATCTCAATTTTAATTGCTTAAATACTTTGCTAATTTCTCCTTTGATACTAAGATGGCGGAATTTGATTGGTCACTCCATTACTAGCACTAAAAAAACATCATTTTTAAAATGTAAGCAAACATATTTCATAATGGATTCATTTTCCTTTCTTGTTCCTATTTTATCTAGGATTGCCATTAGGAAAATATGGTTTATCAGGATATCATACTAAATTCTCAGGAAGCTGTTTTCCTTTTAAATTATTTATCACTATTTGGAAAGTTGACCTGCTCATGGCCCTCCAAGTCTAACCCACTGATATCATTGGTTACCATTTCTAAACTTGGTAGGTAGAATAATTGAAATTTGAGGTTGTTTCTAGGCTCTTGCAACTTCATTGTGGTAACTGTTATGCACTGATTAAAATTATATGCTGATTATATTCCTTTTCCATTTCCAGTTTTTCTTGAGGTTATAGCAAGGTTCAGATTGGATAGTGTGTGTTTGAAGTTTATATACTTTATTTTGATGACTGCTTCTTATCTTTTAAAATATGGTTAATTTCATTTTTGTGATGTTCCATATGTGACACAAGCCTTCCAATTATCTTCTTTCAGTGATTTGTTTGCTAATGACCATCATTAGTACAACAAGGAAAGATGAATAGGTGTTCCTTAAAATATTAATTTCTTATCTGATGAGTATGAGGTGTAACCTTGCAATTGCTTTAATTTGTCTTTATTCATTATTTGGATTATTTTTGCATGTGGCTAATGATAGCATGAATGTATATATTTGAGAACAGCCTGTTCAGGTCTCTTGACAATTTATTTCATATTTTTATACATTCATATCAATTCCTTATATATCTAGGAAATATGACCTTATCAGAAAAATATATTATAAATAGTTTTCCCATTTATTTCTCTTCTAATTTTGGTAGTATTGGTTTTGTTTGGGCAAAACCATTCATATTTATGCAACCAATATTGCCTATTAATCCTATCAAAAATAACATTCTTCCTGGAAATGAAACCATAAGATATAGAGAAATTATAGTAAAGTGGAAGGCAATTTCTTGAGTTCTTTTTGTATAAGTGAATTACAGCATTGATAGCTTTGGTTTTACAACATATTCCCAATGTTTTGTATACATGAAATGAGTCACTTTGCTTCATTAAAGTACTTTAAATACTTTCTCATTTTGTAGATTAGAAGTTAAAGTTGCTAAGGGATTTTTAACTACAATGGATGTTTTAGAACATTTAATCCAAACTTCATTTTGTAGATGAAGAAAATACCTGGATTACAGTGGTAACTAGAATGTAGGGCACTGAACTTGAAATCAAAAAACAGATAGTTGAATTCATCCCTGTCATTTGGCATGCCTTTTGACAAATCATCTGATCTCCTCGTTTCCTATATGGAAAATGGGTATGTTGGACTGGATATTTCCTAAGGGTCTTGTACCCCACAATTCTATAAAACAATAAAATTTAACTAATATCCAGCTTGGAAAGACACATAGCATCTTAATGGAAATAAATTGCAAAAAGCCTTACCTTAAGTAGATGATTGAACATTTTCTGAACTTAATTCTAACATATTAAAAAGTTAACAGGCTCAAGAGCACTAGCCAGAGGACAGAGGTTCAAATCTCATTTTGGCCTTTTGTTCTCTTTACTAAGTCACTTGAAGTCTTTGTTCCTCTCTTTTTTCTGTTAAATTAGGTGATTGTGCTAGATGCTCTCTTGTGGTCAGTTCTACCTTTAATTCCTACCTTGATTTTGCCATAAAAATTTACCTATCTGTCTATCTGTCTGTCTGTCTATCTATCTGTCTATCTATCTATTTACCTATCTATCTATCTATCTATCTATCTATCTATCTATCTATCTATCTATCTATCTATGTATATATGTATGCATGTGTATGTGTGCATATATGTATATATATATTTTATATATGATGACACCATTTTGCATCCACTGCTTCTCCTAGTTCCACTCCAAGGAGCAAGATGGCCTTCAGGGGATAAGCTCATCACTATTTCACTCATCACCCTTCTGCTAAATCAATATTCGATTGATTCTACCTCCTCAACCCCACTCTTCACTCTGTTTGGAGGGCTAGAAGACAGAATACCAAACTTCTTCCAATACCTTCTTTATAGAGAGAGCAGAAACTGGATTCTTATTTCATTCTACTTTGCATCTGCTGCTCTTACTGGTTTCAACTACACAGAACAAGATAACTCCAGTGTCCAATGCCCCTCCCTAACAATCCCCAATTTTCTGACTATTTTTCTGTGTTATAACCCCCTTTAAATGACAAGCTTGTTGAGAGCAAATCCAGTCTTAGACTGTGTGACTGGGTAAGTCAATTAACCTTATTTACCTCAGTTCCTTATCTGTAAAATGAGGTGGAGAAGGAAATGGCAATAATAACTGGGGACAGCCAGGAAAGCCCCATGACAGTAGGTAGAATTGTAGCTGAAACTTGAGGCAAGTCAGATACAGAGGTGAAGAGGCGCAGTATTCTAGGGACAGCCAGTGTTTTTCCTCAGTTCTTTAGTAGAAGGTCATGTGTGAGGAAATAGGACCCAGATAAAACAAAACACTTTATAAAATGCATTATGAAGAATCTAAATGATGTCTATATATCAATATCTATACACATAGATATTGTCAATGTATTAGGAGACACCCTATTTTACAGAGCTAAAGCCCAGCAAGCAAGCTGAGCCCTGAGTTTGGCATAACAATAATCCTTTGCTGTCACCTTCTGAATGATCTCAGCCACAACAAATTCCCAGAATTGTTTCATATAATTACTGTTTTGCTTTGACCAGCATCAGGTGTTCTCTGAGCTCATATAAGCATCTGCTGTACCCATGTTCTAGTCATGAAGCTCTGATATGAATCAAATTTATCACGTTGTTACTATCAATTCAGTCCTACAAACTTACTGCAGAACCATTGGTATAAATATTGAGTTTTGACCACAGTAAACAAACCCTCCCTCCCAGCCCCCCCCCCACACCCACTATGGACACAGCCCTGGTACATGTATCTAATATGCCTCCTTGCTTGAGAGCCATTTGAAATGAAACTTCTGTTTGATTCGTGACTCTCCTGGCTCTAGACTGCTGTGTTCAGCTCCAGTCACCCACAGATTAGAGGCCAGTTCTATCTGGTTGACAATATACATGTATATACGAGTATATATGCATGTGTGTATACATATGTACATATTTATACATAAATGTGTGTACACACATTCACAAACACATGCACATAAAAGCAGTGACATGTATGAAGTTTGAAACCTAGAATAAATTAGGTCAGGCCTGCACAATGTTTGCCCTGTGCACTGTTTGCAGCCTACCAAAAGGATTTCAGGTAGACTGCGAAAAATGTAGGATTGCCCCTGCACACTCTCCTGGTTTGTCAGATGAATTGTGGCAACCAACCATTGTCAGTCTGTCTGTAGTCTAATAGATCTGCAGGATATTCTCCAAGAGGTTTAGCCTATTTTAATTTTGGCCCCTACCTACTGCCAAGTTGTACAGCTCTGAACTAGATGAAGACCAAGGATATCTGATGAAATGTTCAGTGCTATGACAAAACTCAACTGACAGAAACTGCAATTATCTATCAGGATGTCCATTTCTACATATATGAACTAACATGTCTTCCTTTAAATTATATTCTTTAAGTGTCTGAATTAATTAAACTTGTTCGGTGAAGAAGTCATGTTCCACTTATTTTCTATGCTATTAAAATAATGGGGAAATCATTTTTAATATCACATTTACCAAAATCTATCATGTTAAATTAATCTCATTATAATAATCACCTTTTGTTCTTTCTCTGTTTATCTTGAAAAAGAAAATATTATCACTATACTTAACAAGAAACACATGCAAGTACAATTTTTCAATTTCATTCATTGTAATCTAGTTCATTTCATATGATTTTGTGTTGACTGCGTAGCCCTGATGGATAGTGAGGTACTCTTTAGAAGATGAGAGGTGGGTATATGGGGGATGTAAAGATGCTATCCTATGATATGATATGGTATGATATGATAATATAAATATACACCTGCACTTGAATACTAATGTGTACAATTGTGTTTATACACACACATGCACAACACATAGAGAATATTATATATGTATGTGTTTACATAAATATATGTATGTGAACCTTACGAAATTTAAAAACTATCTATGAAGAGAAGACTGTACTGCCTTTACTTATCAAATGAGAGGTATTACTTTGGTTTGGCGATGCTTATGCCAAACTTCTAGTAACTGTCTGAGAAAATGAAAATGATGATATTATAAATAATAAAGATAACTCCCAAGCAAAGTGATGTTACAAATACTGAAAATGCCATATATAAGAATGTCTGATGAACAAAATCACAAATAAGGCATATAGACTAAGGATGATGATATTTATACTGATGATTCTTAAAACCTACAACTGCATGAATCAGTTATTCGATTATTTTATTGGTGTACATCCTCTCTTTTCTCTATCATTGTCCTCATCATGACTAAACACGTCTCACAAACCCACTCAAAAGCCAGAAAACACAGACTTTCTTGAATTTAGAAAGAAAATGAATTCTAGAAAATTAGATTACACAAGAAAATACTTGAAATTTTGGGAACATTTGATGTCAAGAAATCCAAGTGGAAAGAAAAATACTAAACACATCAGATCATGTAGCCTTTAAAGATGAGCTTTCTTGAGAGAAAAGCATGAATCATCTCTCTTTTAAACATGCTCTGTCTTTATACAGAGTAGTCTCCAAATGAAATTCTGAATAAGTTACTGTAGTCAGAAGGGTTTGAAAGTAAAGAAGGGATCAGAATCTATCTGTCATCAAACATCACTTCAACTGTCAGGTTCAGGTTGCCCTAGGCAATGGGCAAGCTGTTATTTTGTTTCCAAATTTAGTTGGTTTCCTTCAACTTGACTTATTTTCTTAGGTCACTAATTTCATTATTTGTTGTAACTAAAAGAAAAATAAACAGTACACTTCATACCAGTGACGGGAGAGAAAAAAAAAAAAAGCCTTTATGAATCACTGAACATTATACAGTTCAGTTGTTTGTTGAACTGTTTTTCTCTTTCTTGTTTTGAAATTTTTCTCATTATGTTTTTTTTTTACTTCGTGCTTTATGTATTGAATTTAAAAATAGATTAGCTTATATAGTTAAAACTTTGATTTTTCATAAGCTAGCATAATGTCACTTATGCAACACTGTGCTAAATTTAACTTTTTGAATAGCATATCATACATTCATAGAATAACTGATCTCCCATCAATAGGACATCAAAATCTTTTACTAAATCTCTCTCTGTGTATCTCTCTCTGCCTTTTTCTCTCTGTCTCTGTCTGTCTGTCTGTCTGTCTGTCTGTCTCTCTCTCTCTCTCTCTCTCTCTCTCTCTCTCTCTCTCTCTCTCTCTCTCTCTCTCTCTCTCTCCCACACACACACATACACACACACAGATACACACTCACACAAACATGCATACACAACAATCATCTGGCCTTTGAAGGTCCAAAATGGAAAGACTAGAGCAATCTACAAGAGAAGCCTATTTTATTTTTTTTATCTAATTACTATGAATAAAGTTTTTCTTTAAATTAAGCCAAAAACTATACCTTTGCCATTTCTGTTTGTTGCTACTAGTTCTGCCTTCTGGGGAAAAAAAATAAAGAAGGATAAAATCTAATTCATCTTCAAAGGGGATGGTATTTGAAAATGGCAAACTATGTTGTCAATGTAAAGGAAATGTTATTTGTTATTCAGTTTTGTCTTACCCTTTGTGACTCTGAGGAACATCCTGTCCATGGTGTCTTTGTGGCAGAGATGCTAGAATGTTAAAAGAAATGACAGTCCTTCAAATAGTTGAAGACATCTATCATGTAGCCTAGATTTCCCTAGGCCAAATAACTCTAGGCTAAGTGCCACCATTTACCAATAATAAAATTCAATAAATTTAATAACTAGAAGTTAACACATTTAATTTGGTAATTAATTGTTGTTTTTAGAACTCTGCAGATTATCAATATCCTCTTTTAGATGTGATGCTCAGAATGGAATTATTTATTGCAGAGGTAGTCTGATTAAAGAAGAGTATGAAGGAGCTATTAATCTTTGACATTATAACATTTAATGATGAGGGTTATAAAATAAAGTACATAATATATCTTATTACATTGTAATACAGAGTAAAATATATATTTTATATTATAGAGTTCTAGGGTTGGAATTAGGACCACTCAGTTCAAATCTGGCATCAGATACTTATCAGCTGTTTGACCCTGGGCAAGCCACTTAACCTATTTGCCTCAGTTGCCTCATCCATAAAATAAGCTGGAGAAATACTATGCTAGTATCTTTGCCAATAAAACCCTAAATGGTGTCTCATGAGTCAGAAATGACTGAACAATAGCAACACACATTTAGTACAGTGCTTGACATAGCAATACTAATTAAATATTAGCTATTATTATCATCATTATTATTAATTATTGATATTATCACTGTCATTCAGTTCAGTTTTATAAGTATTTATTAAGCACTTAATACAGACCAAGTATAGGAATATGAAGATGAATAAAATGAAATCATGAGTGCACACAAGTAGCTTCCATTCTACTGCTACATACCAGCATTGACTCATGTCAGGATCACAGTCTGTTAAAATCTCCAGGCAAACTGCTATGCACACGTACAAATGATTGCTTAGAATTCAAATAGAGGAATCCTTTGCATTTTTTCCAGTTACATTTTGCCTTATTAGGCTTGACAATGTTCTAGCCAATTTAGATCATTTCAGATCTTGACTTGGTTATCAGGTATTCTGGCTCTCCCTCCTAGCTCTGTCATGTACAAATTTGTTGATCATGCTATCTGTATCTTTAGCTAAGATATTTTAGATGGTAATGTTAGACAGCAAATGCCCATGCTTCCACTGACCCATTAATGATAGCCCTTTGGAACCAGTCATTGAAACTCTTCCCAATATATTGTAACTCTGCTGTCATCTATTCCCTGTCTCTCAGTCTTATCCAAAAAAGATAACATGTAAGAATTCGTCAAGCTGTTCTGAAATTTAAGTACAGTAGATCTATAGAATTATCAAATGTTGCCATTCTTGTAATTTGTCAAAAGAGGAAAATCAAGTAGGTCTGGCATAACTTGTTTATTTGTATATTTTGTTCTTGTTGATCTTTGAGATTTGCAAAGTAATTTGTTTAAGTTTTGTTGGTATCACTTACTTTTAAACATCATAGGGATTTCTGAAAATAATCCCAATTCTTACTTGCATAAATGTTCCTCAGTCACCTTTGCAGTTTCATTATCCATATCAGGTCATCTAACTGTGAATGTACTGCAAGGCTCTGCCTTGGGTTTCCCCCTTCTCTGTCTCTTTTTCAGTCTCTTTCTGTCTGTCTGTCTGTTTGTTTTGTATGTCCATTATTGTATTCCTTATTCTCCTAAACTCTGCATTTTTAATCAGCTGCTAAATCTTGCCATTTCAGCTTCCAAAATATCTCTCATACCTGAACCATTCTCTCTATTAAAGGGACAGCCATCCTTTCAGTTCAGGCTCCCATTACACTATTGTCTGAATTATTACAATCATTTCCTTTCAGGAATCTCTGCCAGGAGTCCTGGAATACTTTTTCTACTCAAATGCAAAGTAACTTTCCACAACTATTGATCTAACCACCTCACTCCCCTCAATCAACTCCATTTGTTCCCTATTGTCTCTAGGATGAAATATAACCTCTATTTGACTTCAATAGCCCTTCACAAGAAAGTCCAATCTATCTTTCCAGGTTCATCTTATGTAATTCCTTTTGACGTAACTTGCAGCCCAGCCAAACTTGTCCTTCTTTCTCTTATTCCTAGCATGTAGTATTCCATCTTCAATTTCCATGCCTATGCCCTAATCTCCCCCCAAGCTCCTCTATTTTCTAGCAGACAGGTCCTCCTTACTTTTTGGAGAAATTTTACCACTTCCTTCAGGATGCAGTTCATGCACCTCCTTTTATACTGTTTGTTTTCAGTTTTTACCAATTGTTGATGACTTCCTTCCCTATATAATTTGTATTTCTAAAAATAGATATTCATGATATACAGCTTTGAAGTTATCCATTTCTCTGTATTGGCATGTTGCCTGCCCCATAAAGTGAAAGATCCTTGAGAGCCATGATTGTTCATTTTTGTCGTGGTCACACCAGAACCTAATAAAGTGCCTGGCAAATAAACAGTACTTAATGTGTGTTAATTTATTAATTGACATCTCACCTCATGTATCAGTAAGCACCATGACATACACAGAGGAGCCCACTTTCACAGGCTCTTTGATCTGCTTTTCTAAAAGGAAAGGCAAATATTGAGGGATTAACAATCACTTTAATGAAGCACATGTCACTCACTTAGTTCGGTGAGGGGAGGGTATATTGTCAATCCCTCAGTCCCCGTTTTCTGTGGGTCTAGAGCTCCAGAAACAGGAACTGCAGCTGCCACTGCCCCTGCTGCTGCTGTGGCTACTTCGGTTTTCTCTGCCTCCTCCCTCTTCTACCACCCTGGAGCTGGGGCCAGATCACTCTACTCTCTCACGCTGGTCCCACAGGTTTTTTCCACTCATCTTCCAATTTGTTCTCAGCATTTGAGAATCATGGAGTCTAGAAACCATCACAAGTGCAAGAGATTTAGTCCCCCCAAGGCCTGCTCAGGTATCCCTTGTGCTGGGGGTGGGGCCCACTGGACTGTGCTCTGCTCCCAGTGTGGCACAATAGACACTTACTAGGGAGCTTCCAGGCTGTCTTGTGCTGGAGATTTGCTTCACTGTTATTCTGTGGGTTCTGCAGCTCCAGAATTTGTTTAGAGGCATTTTTTATAGGTTTTTTCCTGGGTTTGGGGGGAGGTGGCACTCTAGAATGTCCATGCTGATAATCTGCCATCTTGGCTCTGCCTCTCCCTCTATCACTCTTTTCTGTAATTCTTTCAGGAATTCTTGTTTCCCTTGGATTCAATTAGCAATTTTCTTTGAGGCTTTGGTTGTAGGTGACTTCACATTTTTTGCCTTCTTCTAAGTTTATGTCTTATCTTCCCTGCCACTACAGTAGCATTTTTATGGTCAAGTTGTTTTGTTGTTGTTGTTGTTTTTATTTGCCTATTTTCTCAGTCTATTTCTTCATCATGAACTTTATGTTAAAATTGGGTTCTTCACATCTGGATGTGGGTAGGCACTATTTCATTCTTCAGGCTTTTTCATGGTGCTGTTTTCATAACTAGTTCTGGAGGTTTACCAAGTTTCTGTGCTTCCAAATAGATGTGATCTTATGCACCCCCTAAGTTGTTTTAGAAAATGTACCCCTGACTTTTTGTTAGCTCTGATGATCCAAAATTTGGCTGGAATAGTTATTCTAAAGTTTTTTTAGAAGGGAACATTGGGTAAGTTTATGTGGGTCCCAAACTGTGATCTGCCATCTTGGCTGTGCCTGTTCCCCCATTTATCAAAGAAATAGATAAGTAAAATCAACCTATAAAATGCCTATGTCTTCCTTGACGACGCAAACATGTATCCTGACAATCAAAAGGATCATTGTGGGTTTTTCAACTATTCAAAATTTGCCTTCCTTTTAATAGTATTTCATTTACATATTTTTAGACATTTTGCAAATTGTTGATTTAGTTCTGCATTTCTTATTCCTCATCAGATCTTGCAGATCATTCATGTGTTTTCAGAATCCTTTTAATAATTCTCTATTATTAAACAGAAATGTCCCATTTTACTCCAAGATCAGTTTATTCAGTTATTCACCAATTTGTGGATGACCAATGTTTCTGCTTTTTGTTATCTTTTCTAATTTCTGAGGGTTAAGGTGAATCTTTAGAGTTTCAACTTGTATTGCTTGAGCATTATACATTTGATTATGTGTTCCTAGAAATTATTTTTAATTTTTTTTTCATAGTTTTGACAATATATCACCAGTGGAATATATATTGGTTTAATATATTTTCATCAATTTCTTGCCATGAAAAAAGAATAATTGACCATAAATCAATGTCCTAGTCCATAACTAACTCTAAGTAATTAGGAAATAAATTAAAGTTTCTGTGACACAGTTTTCTTATGTGTAAAATGGAGGCTAACATTTATCTATGCATATAGTTTCTATGAGCTCAAAAATTATATAAATCCTTTTGTATCTAATTATCATGTGGATAAGAAATTATGTTTTGTTAGTAAATACAAATATTACCATATAGGGGATAAATGAAGATAAAAAAGTGAAAGATACAGTATTTTCATTTTTTTTGAAAAACAAATAACATCTTGTTTTCTTTGCAATAATGGCTTCATTTTTTTATAAATGTTTAAAGAGGAAATAACTGAGGATTAGTGATGTGATTTAGCCTGGAAAGCAACTTAAAAAATATGAGTTAAATGTGATGTATAATCTTAATGCAGTCTAAATAGCCTGTAATTGGGTTTTGTTATCCATTGCCAATGGATAGCACAATTGCATCTGTTTGTTGCAGGTGGATTCCTTATCCAAGAAAAAATATACATTAACAAAAAAAAAAGGCAAACATAAAAACAATAGATAGGAAATGTTTAATTCATTTCTCTAAAATCAATGATTGTCACTATGGGAATAAAGATGAATGAATTAATTTATCCAGACCTTTAAAGTATGCATAGAGTAAACATAATTAGGCCAAACAAAGGCCAAAGGTAGGCTGTCAGGTCTCCAAATTATGTCCCCTTTGAATGCACTCACACATACACACAGAGACACACACACATACCTATATATATATATATATATATATATATATATATATATACATATATATATATATATATATATTATATGTATATATATAATTACTATGTTTATTTGTTCTAATATCTCAATGATATATGTATGTACATATATATGTATGTGTCTTGCATAATTAGGATAATTTAGGTAATTCAATAATATTTGATAACAATAATTGTGATTATTTATTACCTTTGAAGATGCAAATCTTTAATGCTCTAAAACTGTGTCTTTCATATGTGTATGTTTCTATCATGTATGGATCATTTAGCATATATTCATGCATATACATACGCATACATATATATTTACTAATCACATTGATCATATATATCCACATAGTATGTTTTTATAGGTATGCATATATCTTTATATATGCATATGTTTTTCCATGCATACAAATACACACACAAACACACACTTATGCACACTAAAGGTACCTAGTAAATATGAGTTACAGAACCACAAAATTTCATAATTTGATAGAATCTCAGTGATCAACTAGCCTAAGACATACCTGAAAGTAGTATCCCCTAGAGCGTAACTAGCAAGGTTATTCAACCTCTTCTTAAAGACCTCTCCAGTAAGAGGAAACTCACTACTACACTACTTAAAAGTATAATTACTTTGGGGGGAAAAAATTGCTGTGTTTTCCCTGACAACCTAAATTTATTTCTTTGCAACCTCTACCAATTACTTTTTTTGTTTCCTTGCTTCCATCTTGGGGGCTGGGGGAAGTAGAAGTCTAATCTTTTTTTTTTTTTTTTTTCATAACTTGTCCTGAAAAAACTTGAAGACAGCTAATTTATATGCCTTTTAATGTCTCATCAGGACAATAAATTGCATCCTTGTTGGCTAGCAAATGTGTGCTTTTGACACTGTATCTCTTCTAATGGAGACAGAGTTAGGATGGGAAAAGGAAAAGGTAGAAAATGTATGAATATGAGGAAATTGTAGAGGTCAGCCCTTTACTGATGTAGAAATTTCTCTATTGTACATATCCTTAGAGATTCAGAAAACAACAGAGCAAAATAACTATTTCCCTAAAACCTTTTGGGGAAACCCTTGTTCATTTTTAAATTAGGTGAGTAGGTTCTGAAGCTACTAATCCAAGTAATACTAAGATTTATTGAGATCACTATTTAATCCTGGGACTGTGAGATTTTTGAAATGGAAAAAAGTCTGATCTTGGAGAAAGCATCCGGTCTTGGTGGGCTAGTCCTTCAAATAATGACAAATTTATAGATGATGCACTGGTATTAGCTTGTTGTCATTTGGTATAACTTGGTGTCACTTGTAATGAACTCTTAGACTATGTCAAATGACACTGCTAGGGTGATGGGACCTGGAACACTAAAAAGAAAAGAAAGATATGTCTTTGAAAGCAACCCAGTCCCTGAATTTTCCCACACATTTCAGCAACCCACATACACTGTCATCTTGCCCAAGGCATTTGGCCCACCCCCCACCCCACACCATTTAATATTCCTTTCACTAGTGTACCTGATTGAAGCCCAGCTACTTTATTACTGTCAATCTGGCCCATCCCAGGCTACTTATCACTCCTTAAACACATCCAATTCTTCTCATGGTTCCTTTTATGTATATAAGTATCCCCCCCCCCCCCCATTAAGTTGCAGATTCCCTAAGAATTCATTCACCCATTCAGGTTAGTGTTACAATAAACCTTGTCACTTTGACTGGAAGAAGTTTTAAGTGTGTGAAGCCATTCTATGTGGAAGCTGCCCTGTACCCTTATATTTCAGGGCTCCCCAAAACCCAAAACCTCATCGATAAAAATCAAATTTTTTTTGATAGTAAAAGAAACATTTTTCCTCTTTAGAAGAGCATTTGGTTTTATAATGTACAAAATATTAGAGTGTTTGTAACGAAGAAATCAATTTGAATATAATCTTTAAAAGCAAAATCTGTAGTTCCAGCCTTGACAGAGTTATTTTAGATGTAGATAACATATTGGATTATCAACATTATTTCCACATCTGTGCTGTTTGAAGCTACAGTTGAGAAGAAATTTGCTGCTTACAACAAGCTGCTAAAAGTCATTTTCTTTTTTTTAGCTTAACAATATGAAATGGAATTAAATTCATATTTATAGTTACACATTTTATTAGTTAATCTACATGAACATGCACTTTCACTTACAATGTGGTACATCAATTTTACCACATTTTTGGAATGAACTCTTCCTCAAAATAGTTAATATATTAATACCACCACCTATTAAAATATACTAGAATTAGCTATAATAAATAGCTATACTATCTATTACATAGTGGTTAATCCTCAATAAATATTTTAAACCAATGTGCTTAATATATGGTACAGTAAGTATGTTATTAAAATTAAATTGAATTTGTAAGTCATTATTTATAAGGAAAGAACAGAGGGCAAGGCAAAAGGAAACTAGTAGGAAAAGAATGGCAGAAAAATTCTGCAGATGATGTAAAACAAAACTAAATGTTTCTGAGTTGGTGTTGTGTTTTTGACATAATATAAGCTTCATAATTCCCCAGTGTTCTAGCCTATTGAAGATCTGTCACAGATAGCCGATTAGATACATTGCATTATCTATGAGTCATTCTAGTAGGGGCTGATTATCATGACACATTAAAAGTGGGCACTATACACTCTTGATTAGGTAACATAACCAATTGGAAATGGGAATGGGAAATTTCATACATCTGCCTTGGGGCATCTTTAAAAAGCATCTGTTACTCTACTATAGGCCAGGTTGTATGTATCAAACTAGTCCTGCAAAATCTGAGACTGTTCCCAGGAATACAAAATACATTGGGGTAAAAATAGGGGATTAATCAATCAGCAAGCATTTATTAAAACCCTACTATGTGTCAGGCATTTCCAGACATTCTATGGGGATATAAATATGATGATGAATATTCCCTTTCCTGAAGAAGTTATATTCCATTGGGATCTAGTCTGCACTGTGACTATCCTGGTCACTCTTCACATTGGGGAAAAAATAGCTTCATGAGGAGAACTCACAATGCTAAAATATAATAGCACGAATATAAATAAAACTTAAATGTCCAATTTAATATTTTGTCAAATAGGAAATAAAGTCTTTATTCTGGGAGATAGAGAAAGCATCAACAGGTTAGAACTCCTAGTCACTTATCCTAAATCAGGAATTCTTTATATGAGAAAGGACTTTTCAAAAATTATTTAATATTTTGATAATCATATTTAATATAATTTGTATATAAAAGGCCCAAGTCTTTTATGCATGTAAACATGATATTCTGAGAAAGGCTTCATAGTCTTCATTACAATGACAAAGGGATCTATGAAACAAATTTAAGAACCCCTTCCCTAGATAAATTTGACAAGGTAAATGACCACAAATAGATATAAAAGATTTGTAAAAAAGACAAAAAATAATAATCTTTTATTATATTATATATATATATATATCTTCTATTATATATTAATTAAAGATATCTTGGGTTGTCAAATAAAAGATATGTTTAATAACTCTTATCTAGATATTTTCATGTGTATAAATTATGTCTATGCTAATTACTTTATCTCATTGTATTTGGTTCTTTTTGCAATGTAAATGGAGAGTCAACTGATGATACATGCCAACAAAATAGTCTTCACTTTAATTTTAAAAAAATCTAATTTCTCACATTTTCCTGAAAGAGACACTAGCTATGACTTTTTTTTTTTTATTTGACAACTTTGCAGGGTTGGAGAGAGGCAATTCATTTCTTTAATGAAAGAGAAATAGTAATATTTATGGAAAAAAATGAAATGTCTTCAGACTGTCTTAATCATTAATAGACCTATGCCAATACTACACTACATTGGTTTGCTGGGGTTTTTGTTCTTTGGAGGTGGTATTATTTTTTTTCTTATATTTTCAAAAAATATTTGTTTTTAGTTTTCAACATTCATTTCCACAAGAATTTGAGCTCCAAATTTTCTCCCCATCTCTCCTCTTTGCCCCACTCTGAGATAGCATGCATTGTGATTACACTTTCCCCCAGTCTTCCCTTCTTTTTATCAGCCCCTCTCCCCCTTAAGTCTTCCCCTTTACTTTCTTGAAGGGCAAGATAGATTTCTATACCCCATTGCCTATATATCTTATTTACAGTTGCATGTAAAAACAAAGTTTTAAAATTTGTTTTTAAAACTAAGTTCCAAATTCTCTCCCTTCTTCCCTCCCCACCCACTCTCATTGAAAAGACAAGCAATTCATTACAGGTTATGCATCAGTTGTTATGCAAAAAAATTCCGTAATAGTCATATTGTGAAAGACTAACTATATTTCCCTCCATCCTATCCCATCCTCAATCATTCTGTTTTCTCCTTTGACCCTGTCCCTTTTCAAAAGTGTTTGGTTCTAACTACTTCCTCCCCCAATCTGTCCTCCCTACTATCACTGACCCATCCATCCCCTTCTCTTCTACCTTCTTGTAGGGTAAGATGCACAATTGAATGTGTATGTTATTCCATCCTTAAGTCAAATCTAATAAGAGTAAGGTTCACTCATTCCTTCTTCCCCTCTATTGTGAAACTTTTTTTTTGACTCATTTTTGTGAGATAGTTACCCCATTCTACCTCTCCCTTTCCCCTTCTCCCAATATATTCCCCTCTCATCAGTTAATTTTAGTTTTTTATCTATCATTTCTTCATATTCAACTGACCCCGTGCCATCTATCTATCTACCTACCTACCTACCTACGTATCTATCTATCTATCTATCTATCTATCTATCTATCTATCTATCTATCTATCTATCTATCTATCTGTCTGTCTATCTTCTCCAACTGCCCTAAACCTGAGAAAGGTCTCATGTGTTACAAATATTGTCTTTCCATGTAGGAATAAAAACAATTCAACTTTAATAAGTCTCTTATGATTTTTCTTTCCTGTTTATCTTTTTATACTTATCTTCATTCTTGTATTGAAAGTCAACTTTTCTATTGAGCTCTGATCTTTTCATCAAGAATGCTTGAAAGTCCTCTATTTCATTGATAATATCCTCATGAAGATTTTTTTCCCCAATGTGAATAGTGACCAGGATAGTTACAGTGCAGACTAGATCCCAGTGGAATATAACTTCTTCAGGAAAGGGAATATTCATCATCTATGTATGTATGCTAATGATCAGACGTATTTTCCCCCTGAAAGTTATTTATATATGGAGATCTTTCATATTCATTAATAGGCCCATATGACCTGCCTGGGACACATGGAAACCTGAATCACATGAGTCTGAGCCACATGAAGCCTGTAGTGGGAGGAGCTTGATTAACAGGTGGAAGAGGAAGGGTTGAACAGGAAGAAGAAGATCTAGAGCAGAGCTGAGACAAATTTAGTCTTGAGAGCAGTCAGAACTGAAGGATACAGAGAAGCCTGCAGTTGGCTGTGGGTGTGAGAAGGACATGTGTTTAAGGGAAGCCTGTTTGTTATTTGTTTAAGGAACCTGGTCTGTGGGAGGCCTAGCAAGGGGAAGGCTTGGGTTGGTGTTGCCCTCTGCATTGTTATTGTGTGTATATTTTTTGTTGCTATAATGGATTTGGCTTTCTGGTGTCTGAATAAATGATTTGGTTTTGTCTTCCATTTGAAATGTCTGTGGCATTTTGTGATTCAGAATTGTACCCCGATATTCATGGCTGGTTTAGGTGTTGTGAATATCACATTGGTGCTACAGCTGGGTAGGTGATTCTTGGTTTTAATCCTAGCTTCTCTGACCTCTGGAACCCTTTAATCTCTTAAAGTAGAAGCTTCTCGATCTTGTGTTATCATGATAGTGTTTCCACCATCCAAGATGATGTCCAGATTCTTTTTCTGATCATGGTTTTCAGATAGTCCATTATTTTCAGATACTCCAGTGTTTGGTTTTTGTTTTTTTGTTTTTTTTCCAGTGAGATACTTCACCTTGTCTTCTATTTTTTCATTATTTTGGTTCTGTTTTATAATTTCATTATTTCTCATAAAGTCATTGACTTCTATTTGTATCATTCTAATTTTGAAGAAATTATTTTCTTCAGTGAGCTTTTGGACCACCTTTTATGTTTCTCTAATTTTGCTTTTTTAGGCATTCATTGGCTTTTTGAACCTCTTCTGTCATTTGGGTTAGTCTATTTTTTAAGGTGCTATTTTCTTCAGTATTTTTGGAGTCTCCTTTAGCAAGCTGTTGACTCAGTTTTCATTATTTTCTTGCACCACTGTCATTTCTCTTCCAATTTTTCCTCTCCTTCTCTTATTTGATTTTCAAAACCCTTTGTGAGCTCTTCTCTGGCCTGAGATCAATTCATAATTTTCTTAGAGGCTTTGGATGTAGAAACTTTGAATGTGTTGTCTTCTGGTTGGATGTTCTGATTATCTTTGTCATCAAAATGAGATTCTATACTCTGAGTTCTTTTATGATGTTTACTCACCTTCCCAGATAAATACTTGACTTTGTCATTCTTTGTCAAAGCAGGACTCTGCTTCAGTGGGTGTACTGCCCCAGGATTCAGGAATTTTGTTTCAGCTGCTCAATCCCCCACTGTCTATTGGCCCAGAGTTCCAGAAGCAGCCTCTGCTGCCACTACTGCTGCTACTGCTGCCACTGCCACCACCACCACTGCCCTGCGACTTGGGGCAGACCCAGCCAGAAGGCATGCTTCTCTTTCTCCCAGCGTCCGCAGAGTTTTCCCACTGACCTTTTTGGTGCTTATGAGTTAAGAAGCCTGGAAACTGCCACATCTGCCAATGATTCAGTCCCCTTGTGATGGCAATCAAATTAGGATCTTTTGCTGTGTTTGTTTTACTAAACATGCCTCTGATTGAATAATGTGATTAAAGAAGATCTTCCCTATCCATTGATGGACCTGCCCATTGAGGGAAACTTGATTATGGGAGTTGCTTTGTAGGATGGTCACAAGTACCTTTGTTTTTTGTTGTTTTTTTTCTTTTTTTGAGGCACTTGGTCATCAGGTTATGCCCTCTGTCTCTGAAATGTGAATAAATACTCTGAAGGAGAAGTTTTACTTTGGGATTTAGTTTTTGTAAGAAGGCTTGAGTGTTCTGAGAAGTTGCTAAGGAGCCCCCAACTTTAGAAACCCAGATATTCATGCTTCCTTTTCTGGTTTCTATGTATGTATGCTAATGATCAGACATATGGAAACATATTTGCTGATTTTTGATTTCTCTGAAATTTGATTTTGATTTTCTCTGATCCTGTGCTTGATTAAAGTGATTGCTAACCACTCAAAAGTTGTCTTTCCTTTTATGAATGCAGATCTAAGAACCTGTGATAGCAGGGCCACCTGTGTATGTTGGGGTGCTTGCTCTGACTCATCTGTGCTAGCGTATCCCATTCTGGACTGTGTTCTGTTTCCTGCCTAGTGTGATAGACCCTTCCTGTTGACTTTCCAGCTTGTCTTAGGCTGGGGATTTATTTTGCTCTGTCATTTTACAGGTTCTGTAATTATAGAATTTGACTCATTTTTTACAGATGTTTGGAGGGCTTTGAGGGAGAGCTCAAGGAATTCTCTCCTTTTACCCTGTCTTCTTGGTTCCACCCTCCCCTCCCCCCACTGTATTGATTCTTATCAATAGAGCTTACTCTGAGATTTTGGAGATCATGCCAACATGATAGGGAACTGTGTTTGAGATGACCAAGCCCAGACAAATAAGGAGATCAATAGAAAGTAGACCATTAGCTGATGGATGTTTTTAATCAACTCACAAAAGTTTACTAAGGCAGGAAAAAAAAATTTACAGTCTCTATAAGAATTACTCACATAAAAGCACAGATATTTCAAAGTATTGAAATATATTACTATTTCTATTACCATTATAATATATTCAGTCTAACTTTCCCTTTTCAGATCTATAGTATGCCTTCTATGATTATTCTTGTCAACAAAATTCCAATTTGCCACTCCTTTCACCAGCATAACTAAATGCTCCCTTATTTCCTCTTTATAATTCTGTGGAGGCCTTCCCTCAGGTGATTTCAGAAACACTCTCCTTTAATACCTGGATAGTAAAGCAGTGCTGATTATTAGTGCATTTTCCATAGGGATAAATTATAATATAATACTAAAATGAAACATTTCTTTTGATAGGGAATGAACTGCCATATTTGATTAAATTGAGAGACAGAAATTCTCATTTACAATGCGCAAGATAGCAACCTTTCAGTAAATTAATACAAACATGATCAGCTTAATTCCATACTTTTATTAAACCTAATTAATTTTTCAAACTCTGATGGTAATACAATATCAAATGAATGCAGTAAACAGTTGATGTTATTAAATAGCCTTTCTCAACCTCTCTATTTTAAATCCTGTTTTTTGAATGACAAGGTTCTCCTCTGAATGATGTTCCAGATCCTCTGTCTATTGGTTTGCTGTCTTCAACCATTGAAATACAATCATCAAATTCTCCTTCCTCATTTTGATTATCAAGATATTTTCATCTTGAGGCTACAAGATGAGAAGCAAAAAAAAAAAAAAAAAAAAGAGGGGGGAAGGGTCTTCTTGTAAGTCCACAAAATATAAAGTTTATATTTTCCTCATCAACATTCCCTAGTTATTAGCTTTCATATATAAACGTGAGGATATCCTAAATTTGTCCTTTCTCTATAATGTGCTCAGACTTTAGATATATCTAAGAAAGGAACATGCATTTTCTGCTCAGGTAAATCACTTACAATGTGTAGTATTCTCCGTACGGTATTAAGGAAAATTGAAAAGTGAAGTGCATATGTGTACATAGTAAATTGTCAAAGAAGGGAGTTATAAAAGAATACAGAAATACTTCTAACATCCATAAAGATGGTAGGAAAAAAGCTTCCGCCAATGTCATTTTGGGTAGGCAATAAATCTAGAGTCCTGCTGTGTGTGTGTGTGTGTGTGTGTGTGTGTGTGTGTGTGTGTCCATCTTGGCCACATTAGTAAGTTATTTCATACTATGTATATAATAATGAATGATTAGAGATTTAGTGCATTTGTTAGAATTTTACACTTTGCATGTATCCTGCAGGCACGTAAAACTAATCATTGTTGGTGCAGTGGATAGAACAGTGCAGGAATCAGGAGGACCTGAGTTTCAATCCCACCTCAGACACTTGATACTCACTTGCTGTGTGACCTTGGGCGAGTCACTTAACCCCAATTGCCTCATCCTGGGTCATCTGCAGTCATCCTGATGAATATCTGGTCACTGGATTCATATGGCTCTGGAGAAGAAGTGAGGCTGGTGACGTGCACAGCTCTCCTTCACTCAAAACAAAGTCAAGTGCAAGTCATATCATTATTTCTCATGGCACGGTCTTCTTCAGCAACGAAGGATGAACACACACAATTTTCTTCCTAAATACAAACTAGCTACACACTGTGTACCCATGCACATATGTTCATATAGGAAGTATACATATTTGTTTGCCTACATGTGTGTATATGTGTGTACGTGATGTACGCAGACATACACACACCAACATTTGCCTTCTCTTTCATGTTCTTAGTGAGTACAACATTTTATTCCAAGGGTGTTCCCCAACAAATCTGGTTGAGCTTTTGGCTTTAACATTTTGCCTATTGCAATCTAAATATTGCCCTTACCAAGACATTCCTTAAAGTCCTTAAATAATCTTAAGAGGATAGTAACATTAATATCAATTTTCAATTTAATATGGTTCCAGACATTAGTTTTGTTCTCTTTGAGAAATGTACAAATTAATAATTCAAAATACTTTTATGTTCAAGTTCTCTTTCTATAGATTATATAATTGACTTTTGCCACATAAGATCTCCTTAATTTTAACAAAATGTGTCTTCTATAAATTTGCCTCTGATTGATATTAGATCCATTCTCATACATTGAAATTCATTTTTCATGAAAACAGTTATATCATAATACTCTAAAGTTGACATAGAATATAAACTCCTTAAAATGCTCTTCAAACTATGAGATGTCCTTGTGCACAGAGTTGGGTTAGGGTAACACCAAAGAGATGTGGGCTTTCATTCCATAATCACCATCTTAAATGGATTTCAACTTCCTTCCTACTCTCACCTCACAGATCTAGGCAGTTCTTCTAGCACAATTGGCTTCCCTGTGACTTTAAAAATCCATATTTATCTGAGAGTTTTGTAGGAAGCATCTGTACTAGACAACACTAAAATAACTACCTTGAAAAAAAATATGATTCCTGGAGCAAGAAAAACCTGAGCATTTGAAACTGTATGTGAGTCAATCTTATCACTGCAAAGAGAATACTTTAGAAATACTTTAGAAAATACTGACAGCTCAGAGTAGATTTAGAATCCTACCCTTAATCCTACCCTACTCTAATAACTCCACTAATAGTAATTATTTAGATCAGGGAAGGAAATATGCAAGTGGACATTAGCAAAGATAAAGAACTTCCTGTCACCTCAAGAGGCCTTTTTGAAGAAAACTTTAAGGAGATTATTAAGCAAATCTAGCATGCACGTTGCAAAAAGTGGAGTAGACACACACATATTTAAAAAACAAAATAAAACAAAAAATCCTAGATATGGCTACACTATATAGAAAAAAATAAAGAACCCTAAACTTGCAATCAGGATTTGAGTTCAAAGACTATGCTATCTGTGTTACCTTGGGCAAGTCATTTAATCTCTGAGACCTCAGTTTCTCATTTATAAAATGAAGGGGTTGGATTAGATTACCCCAAAGCATCTCTGAATTTCAGCTCTAAATCTAGGATCAACTAGGGAAGGATATTTTCCTATTTATTGAGTTGAGTAAAACCAAAAACAAAAATAAGAACTAAATAACTCAGATATTTAGATATCCTGTGTGTTCGTCCTTTGTTGCTAAGGAAGACCATGCCATCAGAGAAATAATGACATGACTTGCACTTGACTTTGTTTTTGAGTGAGGGAGGACTGTGCAGGTCACCAGCCTCTCTTCTCCTCCAGAGCCATCTGAATCCAGTGACTGGATATTCATCAGGATGACTGGAGATGACCCAGGATAAGGCAATTGGGATGAAGTGACTTGTCCAAGGTCACACAACTGGTGAGTGTCAAGTGTCTAAGGTGAAATTTGAACTCAGGTCCCCCTGACTCCTGCACTGGTGCTCTATCCACTGCACCACCTAGCTTCCCCTTTTAGATATGCTAGGAGCAGAAAGACAGGATTCTTTTTTCACTATGTTACTAAAGTATTTTTTGCCTCTAAAATGCAGGAATTTTATAGAACTTTGACTGGCAGTATCATAGCCTGTGACAAATCTGAGGAATCAATGCAGGTTGTTTTTGAACCAGCCAAATTGCTTCCTATAAGTATATTTCCAATCAATTTCAACACTTGGAAAAAAGATATCACTTATTTAAAAATATCATTCAATCAATAACAATGTATTAAACACCTATTATGGGACGGGTCTATAAAAAGGCAAAAAACAGTCTCTGCTTTCAAGAAGCTTACAATATAATAGGGAGATAATACACAAATACATACAAAGTAAACTACATATGAGAAAAATGGGAAATGATTAACTAAAAGAAGGTACTAGAATTAAGATGGATTATGGAAGTCTTCCACTAAAAGATGGAATTTTAGTTGAGATTTAAAGAAAACCAGACAGATCAGAAGGCTGAGTGGAGAAGGGAGAGCATTTCAGGCATGTGCACTAGCCATAAAAAATGCTCAAACCAAAGGATGAAATATCTTATTCCTTGAATAGTCATGAAGCCAGTATCACTGGATTGGAGACCAAAGGTGAGGGAATATGTTGTAAAAAGACTGGAAAGGTAGGAGGGACTTGATAATGAAGGATTTTAATGCCAAAACATAGCATTAGCTTTCCATTTGATCAAAGTTTCCATTTGATCGTGGAAGCAAGAGGAGTTTATTGATTAAAGGTTAGGGTGACATAATTGTATTTGGGATGAGTTATTTAAAATATTATCTTTTTGGGGACAAAATAACTCCAGATGATATAGTCTATAATCTGGAGACACGCACACACACAGTCTTTAATTCACTCTGTATATCACTCTATAGTGAACAGCTATTTTCAGGTTAAAGGAAAACTGTAAATTCATGCATGGAATGTTGTACTGAAAAATCCAGAAGCAAGGGAACTAATGTTATTATTTTTTTGCTGCAGATTGCATAAAAGCTCTAATTCTTTGATGCTGTATTTCCAATATAGTGTTTCCCACTAGAAGTTGACCATATGTACTTGCATGGAGTGAAACAGAGTGACCTTGAAGATTTTGGGGAGGTTGTCATAATACAGGACCCATCTTAGGCTGCATATTTTCTACAATATTTCAAGTGGTCCTACTCTGCTAAGTTATGTTCAAAATATTATTTGTTTTGAGTGGCACATATTAAGTTGAATGTAAATAACTAGAACATCTTTAAAGGAGCGCTATCAGAATAGATGTGTCACTGACATAGTTCTTTAGATTTATGAAGTGCTTAATTTATTTCATTTGGCCCTGATGATTAATGAGAATGATTAATTTTAAAGAATTCAAAACTATGTCATATAAGGACTGATTGAAGGAATGAAGAATTAACTGGAGAGGAAAATTTTGTTTTCAGGAGAAGAGGAGTAAGGGAAAAGAAGACATGATAAAAGATTTCTAAAATTTAAAAAAAAAGAATATTAAAATGGAATTCAAAAATTTCCAAAAGTCGACCATGTAAAAGAAGGATTAGATCTATTCTGTTGGACTTCAAAGAGGGAAAGTTGAAGGCTGATGTATGTAACTTTAAGACAAGCAGATGGGGTGAAACAAAAACATGGCATAGAGATGTGGAAACATCTTCCTTTTGAACGTTTCTGTTTTGGCTGCTCTCCACAAAAGAAGCTGTTCAATGAATGTAATTATTTTCAATATGGGAGGTTTGTAGTTTTGTAACAACACTAGGTTTGTTTGTTTTGTGTTTTCCAATAGTCAATGGGGACATAGAGGTGAGAGCATTGTTAATGCCTTCAATTATCTAATTACTGAAATTTTCTATGTATAGTTTGCATGTTTTTTAGAAGTGGTGCATATTGTACATCAGTAAGGGAACTAAGTAATACATAATAGTAATAATTATAACACAACTGGTACATAACTTTGTTTTACTGGAACAAATGTTTCAAGCGGTTATTTATTAATTAGTATAATCATCATGTCATACACCTAGATGGAGTTGCAATGACACATTAAAGGGAAGAAGCATGGGATTTGGGGAAGTAATTTCAGAAATTACTAAATGTTTATTTTTGTACCATGCCTTTATGTTGAATCTTTGGATTCATAAACAAATAGAACATTGATTTTTATTATATTTAATATATTTGGATTGAAGTAAATTCAGTTAAGAATTGTACATACATTATTATGTATAGAAAGGGAAAATAAAGAGAATGGTTAAGTAATTATCAGGCAAATTAATCTACAGCCCTTAGGGTTATGAAAACTTTAGGGAAGAGTGAAGGATTCTGGACAGTTGACCATCTATGATTATCAAAGTTTCTAAATAGTTATTTGATCCCAACTTTTGGTTTGTCAATAAAAAATATTCCTTTTATCCAAACATGCATATTTCATTGTTCTGCAATATTTACATATGCAATTGAAAGGTGTGAGTGTGGAAATAGAATCAACAGCATTTTTCACTATCCTTAAATGTTTTCAAAGATGCTTTCTCTTATGTAGATTTAATGTTTATGAAAATATACAGGTCCATGATATTAGAAATTCACTAACAGAAATTTAGTTTCAAATTTGCCAGTAATAGTTTTTCATATTGGAAGTTCCCTACCAGGTGAAATAAAATATTCTTAATTATTAATATGAATATTAGATATTGTCATGTGTAAATTGAATATAGAATATAATTATATTATGCATTTACATACTTGTAATGTCATCGATGTATGTATTTGTATACGTATATTTATAACATTATATGTGTTTATTCTAAAATTAAAATGTAAAATCCATACCTACCCCCAAGAGTAAATGCTCAAAAGAGCAAGAAACAAAGGGAAATTATTGAATGATTTTCTTTCTCTGCCTCTCTTTCAGGTTCAGTGACCCAAAACAAGTGGCCTTAAGTATATAATCAGAAAACATAGGTCTGAAGCAGTGTGACAAGGATATTTTATCCAGCAGTAATAATCTTGATTTTCTTCTAATCTTGTAAGTCAGCAATTGTATTTCTCCCTGGCAATGACTTTGATATGCTACTTTTGAAGTATATAATGAAATATTTCCCCTGTTTTGATTATCTATAGAATGTTTTCTATTTTCTGAGTGGCAGAGTCTCTGTCCTTAGCATGTTTTGTTTTATTGTTTCCCGGTGCTACACAAGAGTTACATTATTGTATTGAGAAGAAAAACCTGTTCAATAAATGGTTGGTTGGTTGACTGAGATCCAGACTGGTAACAGTTGGAAAAAGTCATATATAAAGTGCCTGGTCTATTTAGATTTCTAACTATCCCTCATTTATTAATCACCCATCTACATGTATGCATATATATTTATATCTACATATGTGTTTGTGTTTGCTCGCACACACACACACACACATGCACACGGAATGATCTGGGTCCATAATTTTAAAAAGAGGAAGTAGGATAGGTGGCATTTGGGAGATTTCACAGTGCTTTAAATGACTTCCACATGTTCCCTAAAACAACAATAAAAATATCTTTTTTTAACTGTTATTTTTGTTCCACGGTGATAAATGCCTGTGATTCATTTAACACCATAATCTCTGATGAATCAAAATTGAAAATTTCAAATTAATCCAAAATCCCAAAATTCATGCTTAGTACTAGAGTCATATAACGTATATAAATATGTTCTTTTATTACTGATAACTTGCCTGCAAAAATTGGTGTAAAAATATCCAAGGAATGTAATACACAAAGACGTGAGCCATTTAGGTTTACTATTTACAGTTTAATAGAGCAGCTGGTGGTGCAGTGAACAGAGTGCTGGGCCTGGAGCTAAGAAGACTGAAATTCAAATATGGCCTCAAGACACTCAGTAGCTGTATGGCCCTGGTCAAGTCACTTAACCTTGTTTGCCTCAGTTTCCACAGCTGTGATAAGAGGTGGAGAAGGAAATGGAAAACCTCTCTAATACATTTTCCAAGAAAACCCTCAAAAGTAGTCATGAAATGTCAGTCACAACTGAAAATGATTAAACAATAACAACTATTTAACTGCTTCTTTTTCTTTTCCAATTCCTATATTTATTAATTGTTGGACAAATGGGAACAAATTTAGCCCAGTCTGACCAGTATTTATTTTATATCTATCCTCTTAAACTGCATTCCACTTATATCTTACTGTAACTTTACTATTATCCCTATGCTCTCTGGAGTTTTCTCTCTGTAATGAACAAGCACCCTTTTATTCTGGGTCCCTTTCATAGTTCTACTAGCTCTCACTGAAACCTGGTTCCCACCTGACAACACTACGTCCACAGCAACTTTCCAACTCTCCTTTTACCTTCAACACTCATCAAATTCACTTTTTAGAAATTCACTCAATCAAAAACTTCTAACCAATCCAAATCATGATAGAGTCTATATCTTTTCTCAAGAAATTTGGTATATGGCTCATCATCATATACTTCTCCTCAAATGTTGCCCTTGTACTAGATGTCCTCTCAAACTCTCTAACCTTCAGTTCCTTAGCTTCCTTAAATCCCAAGACCTGTTCTTTTACTCCATCTCAGTCAGACATATAAATGAGCACAAGATTTCACCATTATCCACAAGTATTCAGATTTCTTAGTTAGAACATTCCACATCCCTCTATCTATGATCTTTCACTTTACCTCTTCCCATCCTGTACTTTTCTTAAAGCTACATCACATCAACAGCTATAATCTCCCTACTTTTAGTTCATTCTCAGGGTTGACTTTTGCTTCACTTGCACATTTTCTGATTCCGACTTTATGGCTTACCGTGCATTGTTTTCTGCTCTCAAATCTCTTACCTCCTTTTTTGTCTCTTATCTCTTGCCAAATCTCAGCCCTAGATTTACCACCATGACTCCTTTGCTAAATGGAGTTGGATAAAGTTTTGAACCCATGTTCACCGCATACATTATAAATCCATGTTATCAAACTCCAACTGCTATCCAACTTATTCTTTAATTGTTTATTTAAATCCCCACAACAGCTATTTCAAACCTTCTCAACTCCTGGTGGCTCTCTTGCCACTCCCATTTTCACCTCTTTGAGCTGCAGTCTTGTCTCTTAATTTACAGAGAAAAGTGAAGCCATTCAATATGAAGTCCTTCTCTTTCTTTATATCCAAACCCTCTGAGATCATCTTTCACTCTCTCCTTACTCTCAGTCTCTGAAAATGAGGTAAATTTTCTCTCTGCCAAAATCAATCCTCTACATGTACCCCTGATGAATTTCCTTCCTGTTTTCTTCAACAGATCACAACCCAATCATTCTCTTTCTCCAATCTTCAGCATCCTCTTATTGGTTGTTTTTTCTTCTTTATTGCCTTCGAACAGGTAAATTTTTTCCATAATCCCCCCCAGAAAATTGTTACTAGACAATGCCCTTGAGTTATCATCATAAGTATTTTTCCTCTTTTTTCTTAGACAAGCTTCTTGAAAAGTCTTCTAAATTCATTGACTCTCCTTTATCTTTCCTCACTAAGTCCTTGGCAAAATGGCTTCTACTCTCAGCTCTCTCCAAAATTGCCAGTGATCTCTCAATTGCCAATCTTATTTCTGTAGATGAATCCTCATCATTCTTGACTCATCTGCTATTTAACATTGTTGGCACCGTTGAATAATCTTTTTCTCATGACAATAATATCTTCCGGTTTTCTTTTCTCCTATCTGACCACATCTCCCTCTCCTTTTCTGGTTCATCATCCAAACAATGCTACTTAAAATCTGAGTATTAGGTTATGTCCTAGGCCATCTTTTCTCCCTCTATACTTTCTCTATCTCTTTCATCTGGAAACCTGGGCATCCATTTCTTCCTTGCACATGAAGTTCCATCCCTCTTGCCTGGGTATTCACTTTTTCCTCACTTATGCTCTTGGGAGACAAAAGTTATTCCTCCTAGAAGCATCTCATGCATTACCTTCCACAAGATAAAGTTTTCATAACTATGCATCCCTCCTGCCCCTGCCAATGCTCTCTTCTAAACTGCCTAGTGCTTAAGTTTTTTCTGTTTATTTGTTTTGTATTAATCCTATATGTACACGTATATGCACTTCCTGTATTTATGATCAGAATATAATAAGTTCTTTGTCAGTAAAAGTTAATTTATTCTTTATATATGTATGTTCACTGCCTACCACAAATACTGGCATGTAGTTGGCAATTAATGAATATTTTTGATTGGAAGAATGATTGACTGAAAAAAGAGTTGGGCTGGTGAGAGTGAGGTATAATACTGGCAGTAGGTATGCTACACTGATACCCAAATAATGTTAGCATACAAGCCAGTATTGCTATAATATTAGAAGTTTTGTGAAATCCTACACACACTCATGTCACAGAATAAATTAACACTCTTCTGTTAATTAGGATGTCTGAGTGCATTGCCTCCACCAATGCATTTTCTCACCTTATACCCCTGGACAGCACTCTTTATAAACTACATTTTGATGACTCAGTGGAGAAAACACTGTCAGAAAGACCTGGTTTCAACTCCAGCCTCATTCTTATGAATTGTGTGATGGGGCAAATAATTTAATATCTATTTGCCTCTGTTGTCTCATCTGTAAACTGTGGAAAGTAATAGTACCTATCTTCTGATGTTGTTTTGGAGATCCAGTGAGATGATATGTGTAAAACATTTTAAAAATCTTAAAACACTACATAAATGCTATCTATTTCTTATTCAGGTAGGTGATGCACTGGATAGAGCTATAGACCTGAAGTCAAAGAAATCTGAGCTCAAATCTGACCTCAGACCTTAGTCATATGACTATAATCATTTAAATTCTGTCTGCCTCAGTTTCATCAGCTGTAAAATGGGAACAATATTATTATTTAAATTCGAATGCTTATGTCATATTGCCAAAAAAAAAATCAACTAAAAATCAAAAGTTCTGGATTCTAATTTCAAAATGGCGGAACTTTAGTCAAATTACTCAACAGTTCTGGGCTTTGTTTGCATCCTCAATTGCAAAAAGTCAGGACTTGACCACAGGATACCTGGGGTTTCTTTTTGAATTGAAAATCCCATTTCATCCTTTCTTCTCCTTTATTTTGTTGTCTTGTCTTAATTTGTTGCTCTGATTTCAAATCAAAGAAATAAGTAAAAACCTGCAGTTCTCGTGATTATCTACTAGATTCTATCACCATATGCAAAATGTTTTTCTCCCATTGTCCAGGAATTCTAATTTGTTTAGACTATGGCAAATGCTATTAATGAAGTCATGCAACATTGAGGGGGAAAAATATCTTCTTTGACTCATGTAGCTCATTCCCTATTAAGTGCTCCCTGAATACATGCATATGTTTTCATTCTTTCTTGAAGTACTAAAATCTGCAGGATGGAGGTAGGGATAGAAATAAAATGAGGTTATTCAGTAATGCTGCAAAATCGTATCATCCATGGTTGGCAGTAGAAGCAGTCCAGAAATGCTCCTATTTTAACTTTCATTCAACTTCATTATCTGTAGCCTTTCCAATAAAAAAAAAATGTAGCAAACAAAGACCTGAAAATGTCGGTTGATTCATGCATATAGTCATATGACAAAACTTTTATGAAGTGCTTATCATGTGCTTAATTTTTGATAGGAACAAGATGATACAGAAGAATAAAATACATATAGTCTCTGTCCTCAAAGGCCTTATAATAGAGTAAGATGCTCAGCATTTACCAGATGTTAATTAGCTTACCTTAATAAATGGAATATTTGGTTGCACTAGAAAACAGGGCCAGGACAGAGAGACCACTTTACACTACGTCATGAGATGATTTGTTGAAAGGTCTGATAATACTTTGTTTTGAGAAGAAGCCATTGAGAAAGGCAAGAACATAGGTCAATTTTCTTAAGTATATGGATGGCAGTCTCATGGAAAATAGATTTGACTTGTTCTGTTTGGCCTTTGAAGGCAAGGATAGGAGCAAAGGAAGAAAACTACAAAGAAGCAGATTTTTGATTCCTTAAAGGATGAACAATTAGAGCTATCCAGATTGGAAAGGGCTGCTTACAAGAAAGTACATTAGTCATTTTGTGTGCTATCAAATGATTAGCTAGGTGCTTAAGTGGATAGAGCACTGGGTCTGGAGTCAGGAAGACCTGACTTCAAATCCAGCCTCAGATACTTACTAGCTATGTGACCTTGGACAAGTCATATAACCCTGTTTGCCTCTGTTTCCTCTTCTGTAAAATGAGCTAGAGATGGAAATGGCAAACTATTCCAGTATCTTTGCCAAGAAAATGTCAAATGGTCTCATGAAGAGTCAGATATGGCTGAAAAACAACTCAGTGTGGTACCAAGTGAAAGCTTATTGCCCTCTTGTTGGGTTGTCATAGAGGAAAATCATTCCTCAGTTATGAGTTGAAATAGATGACTTCTCAGGAGTTTTATGTTAGTTGGACAAGTCAGTACTCATAAATATAACAAAGAATGATAATGTAAATATAAGTATTAAAATAACAATACTAAGATGGACTCAGATTTAGACAGTATTTTAAACTCACAAAGCATTTTTAATATATTTTCCCATTTGATGCAATTATTTCCCCTGTCTTACAAGTGAGAAAACAGAGACAGATAAGAGTTTAAGTGACTTGCCCATTTTCACAAAATTAGTAAGTATCTAAGAGGAAATTTGAACTCAGGTCTTCCAGACTGCAAGTTCAAGTCTCAATCCACAGTGCTACTAACCTGCCTCTCATGTAAATAATACACACTTAGAGTCAAAGTGAGAGACATTATGATTGGAGTATTCAGAGAAAACTTCCTGGGTGGGGTGGCATTTGATCAGCCTTAAAAATATAAAGAGAAGAGGAGAAACCTTTTAGAGGATAAAAGAACAAATACAAGCTTCAAAGGCTGACATAGTAGCTCATTCCATGGTGTTTTAGTATTTTTTCCACAATGACCTTGAAAAGAACATTGGGCAATTAGTGAGACTTTACTAATTCAAAAACTAAGAGAAATACCTATCTTTTGCCTCTTTATGTGCTTCCACTGCTCAACACAGTGATCAGTACATATTAGGTGCTTAATACAAGTTTATTAAAGGAAGGAATGAAACTAAAACTTAGGGGAAGTCACTGACTTGTCTAAGATCACATAGTCAGCCATGGTCCTGCAGTCTAACTAGGATTTAAAAACAGGCTTCTTCAATAATAACCCATGACTTTTCCTACTATATGAGGCAGCATTGAAGATAAGGGCAAACTATGGAGAGAATGCTTAATGAACTACACTGGATGACATACAGAATTTATGTGGTGCAGCAAGGGAAAAGAAGTTGTAAATGTAAGATTAAACCAGACTGTAGAGATTGTTTGAATGTCACGCGCTAGAGTTGAAACATTACCTTGAACATGATTTGGATCTAATAAAGTTTTGTGAGTTAGAAATAGATATTTAAAATAAATCTTTAGGAAGACCAATGTGGCAAAACCATGCAATACAGATTAAAACAAAAGAAAGAATTAAGGTAGGAGTACAAGGTATGGGACGGTGGTAATAATCGAGGCATGTTTTAGAATTATAATTTACAATCTAACCTCCTTAATTTAACAATGAGAAAACTAAGGCATGATTATACATCTGAAATCGTAGAAAACATATTTCTGCATTATCCATGTTGCAAAAGAAAATATAGCAAAAAAAAAATAAAACAGGAAAATTAAAGTAACAAAAATGATGCTTCAATCTACATTCAGATCTCATTTGTTCTCTACATGGAGGTAGATGACATTTTTGTAATCAGTACTTTGGGATTGTCTTAGATCATCGTCTTGATCAGAGTAATTAGTCCTAATTAGACCTAATTAGTCTTTCACAGTTGACCATCCTTATAATATTATTGTTATTCTGTATGATGTTGTCCTGGTTCTGCTCATTTTACTTTGCATAAGTTCATATAAGTCTTTCCAGGTTTTCTTGAAATCATTCTGTTTGTCATGCCCTCTATTACAATTGTATTCAATAACAATCATATATCACAACTTGTTGAGCATTTCCCAGTTAATGGACATCTCGACAATTTCTAATTCTTTGCCACCACAAAAAGAACTGTTATAAACATTTTTGTGCAACTAAATCATTCCCCCTTTTCTTTGATTATCTTTTGAATGCAGACCTAGTAGAGATATTGCAGGGTGAAAGGTACAGAGAGTTTTATAGTTTTGGACATAGTTCAGAAATATTCTCCAGATTTTTTTCACACTAGTCCACTGCTCCAAACAGTGCAAGGGTGTCCCAATTTTTTCACATCCTCTCCAGTAGTTGTCATTTGCCTTTTCTGTCATGTTAGCCAATATAATAGGTGTGACGTACTATCTCAGAGTAGTTTTAATATGGATTTCTCTAATCATCAGTGAATTAGAACTTTTTTCCTATGACTATTTATAGTTATTTTCTTCTTAAAACTGCCTTTTCATATCATTTGAGTATTTATCAATTGGGTAATGGCTCTTTTTTTGTAAATTTGACTCAGTTTACTATATGTTTGATAACTGGGAACTTTAATAGAAAAAAATGCTAAAATTTTTCCCAGTTTCCTATTTCCCTTATAATTTTGATTGCATTAGTTTTGTTTGTACAAGTTTTTACTTTCATGTAATCAAAATTATCCGTTTTACTTTGCATATTCTTCTCTATCTCTCCTTTGATCATAAACTCTTTCCTAATAGGTACAGTTTCCCCTGTCCCCCTAATTTGTTTATGGTATCACCCTTTATGTCTAAATCAATCATCCATTTTGGCCTTATCTTGATATATATTATGAGATATTGGGCTATGCCTAGTTTGTTTAAAACTGCTTTTCAGTTTTCCTAGCAATTTTTGTTGAATGATGACTTCTTACCCCCAGAGTTTGGACCTTTTAGCTTATCAAACACTGGATTCCCATGGTCATTTACTAATGTGTATTACATATCTAATCTATTCTACTAATCTACCATTCTATTTCTTAATCAAAACTAAATTGTTTTGACAATTACAACTTTGTAATGTAATTTGAAATATGGAACTGCTAGGCTAACTTCGTTTACATTATTTTCATTCATTCTTTTGATACTCTTGACATTTTATTCTTCCAGTTGAATTTTGTTATTATTTTTGTAGCTGTACAAAATATTTTTTTTTGGTAATTTGATTGGTATGGCACTGAATAGGGAACTCAGGTAGAATTGCTATTTTTATTATATTGACTCAGTCTATGCACGATCAATGACTATGTCTTTGCAATTTTTAGGTATACTTTTATGTGAAAAATGTTTTCTAATCCTGATCATATAATTTATGAGTTTTTCTTGGCAGCTAGACTATCAATCGTTTTATATTGTCTACCATTATTTTAAATGGAATTTTTCATTTCTTGATGCTGCTTTTATTTTTTTGGTAGTATATAATATGTGGATGATAATTGTGGGTTTATTTAATATCCTGAAATTTTACTAATGTTGTTAATTGTTTCAACTAGTTTAAAGTTGATTCTCTAGTGTTCTTTAAATATACTGCAAAAAAGTGATATTTTGGTGGATTTCCATTTCTTATTTTAATTCTTTCAATTTATTTTTCTTGTGCTATCACTATAACTAGTATTATTAGAACAATATTGAATAATAGTGATAATTAGCTTCTTGACTTTACCCCTGATTTTACTGGAAAGTCTTTAAGTGTATTCTCATAACACATAATGCTTACTTTTGGTTTTAGATAGATACTACTTAGTTATCTTAAGAAAGACTGAATTGATTCCTATGCTTTCTGTATTTTTAATAGGAATGGGTGTTGTGTTTTGCCAAATACCGATGTTATATTTCTTGATGTAATCATTTGGTTTTTAAATTTTTGTTATGAATGTTGTCAATTATGTTAATGAATTTCCTAATATTTAACCAGCCCTGCTTTCCTGCTATAAATTCTACCTGATCATTGGATATTATCTTTGTGATATATTGTTGTATTCTTTACCTAATCTTCCTCTACCACTATTATTTGATTTTGAAAGTCATTTTTAGCTCTTCCAGAAAGTCTTGTTGGACTTTTGTCCAACTTATCTTTTTTATTTTTTCCTTTGAAACTTTGCTTATAGCTATTTTCGCTTTATTGTCTTCTTCTGAGTTTGTATCTTAATCTGGCCTGTTATCATAAAATTTTCATCATCAGGTTCTTTTTTTTGACTTTGTTCATTCTTCTACCTTATTAATTTATTTTGAACTTTATGTTAAAGCTAAGATTTGTTCTTGATGTGCATGTGTGCATGTATGTGTGTGTGTGTGTGTGTGCGTGTGTAAGCAACAGGTTCTCAACTTTCATTTAGTTTTACACTTAAATTTTCAGAGTTATTACTGAGGGGTTGGATGTTTTTCAGTGTTTCCAAAGCGGAATAATCTGAAGAGATTTGTGGTTACTGCTCTCCTGATCTGCATTCTTGTCTTTGCGCAGGAAGCACCCCTGATCCCTTGTATTTGCAATTAACATTAACCCTCTAGACCCCTGCTTCCTTGGAACCAGAAGACATACTGTTCCTCAGAGACTCTGATCCCTTGTGACCGAAAATAATTTTATCCCTCAGGGCTCCTACTCTTGATCAAAAGTTTTCCTTCTACTTTTGAATTATGACCCAGAAGTGGTATAGGCAATGGAGTTGCAAAACAGCATCTGATCCTGCATCTAATACTGTCATGGGTATCCCCAAAATCTCTTTCTGACCAGTTGCCAGTCTCCCTTACTATCTCTGACATACAAACTTCCAAATCTGCTGCCACTTCTATAACTACTAACTGATCCCATCATTGGTGTTTCATTAATGTGGTCTCCAGGCCAATCTTCACTCATATGTCTCTTCCCATCTTCCTAAATTGCCTTAAGTTGGAAGAATCTCTTTCTTTGATCTTTTGCTGACTGTCACTCTAGAATTCAATTTGAGGCATTATTTTGAAGCTGTTTGTAGAGGAATGTTGAGAACTTTTAACTGAGTGCTTTCTCTACTCTGACATCATGATTCAACCCCTGGAGGTCTAGATATCACACTATTAAGCAGAAACCCTAACAATCTCAAATACAGTAAGATTCCATTGATATCAAAATAGCACCAGTTTTGATGGTATCAAAGAGATTAATGCTCATTAACTGAGAAACTGGGACTTATGAATCTAGTGGAATATTACTATTCCATAGGAAGCAATTAATATCAACTATTAAGAGACACATAAAAATTATGTAAACTGACTTAAAGTTAATTAAGCAGAAGTGGGAAAACACCTTGCTCCCTCTCCTATCTCTTTGTTTTTACATTTGCTTCTTTACATTTCTGGATTGCAACCCCTCCTCCTTTACATGTCCTGGAATAATTCATTTCTTTAAAACACAATATACCTGTTATCTGTGGGAAACTTTTCCATAATATAACAATTGCTAGTCTCTTCTCTCCTAAAATTTACCTTTTATTTAATTTTACATAAGGCAAAGATTTCATCTTTTTCTTTGAATCCTTATCAAGCACTTAATAAAAGCTTATTTTATAGGGTAGTTGAAAATATAACATGACTTCAACAATGGAAAAAGGAAGATCAATACAATAACCAAAATAATGGAGCTAAAACACACACAATAACAATGACTTGCCCCTGAGAAAGAGTTGAGAAAGTGCACCTTCTATACTTTTGAGAAGGGGAGACTTGCAGGTGTATATTATTAAGTATAGGGATGTTATATTACTTGTGCTTTTTTTTTTTTTTAAAGAAATGGTTTCAAGGGGTAATGGTCCTATACAGATATATTTTAAAATGAGGGTGCAAAAATAAATCAAAAATTTTTTTTAATTGAGAAGGAGTTTTTTCAAGGCGTCTTGTTTATTTTTGCATACTAAAATTAGAAATATGCCACTTTAAAAGGGAATTCTAGTAATTACACGTAACAACAAAGTTGACCCATGAGAGGCCAGCACTTGCAACATCAATGCAATATTCATAGAAGCTACAGCAGCCATGAATATCCTAGTGCAATTCTGAATTTTGAAACATAACAGACTATCCCTGTAGAAGACAGAACCAAAACATTAATTCAGATAGTAGAAAGCCAAATACATCATAGTAACAAAAATTATACACAATAGCAATAAAGAGAACAACACCATCCTGAAGCCTTCCCCCTGCCCAGCTTCCCACAAACTAGCTACCTTAAACTAATCACAAGCAGACTCTTTTGAACAAAATTACAAACAAGCTCTTTCACTCATTCTAGCCAGTTGCTTGCTTGCCAGCATCCTTCCTAGCTCTGACTACACTCGTAACTAACTTCCTCTAAGTTCTGCTTTAGCTCCTCTTCTTCCATTTCCACATCTCCTTTTCCACCCCTTCCTGTTTCACCAATTCAGCAAACTCCTCCCACCACAGGCTTCATGTGTCTGAGTCTTCCATGTGACCCAGGCAGGTCACATGGACTTATTAATACATGATAAAGATCTTCCCATTTTAATTGCCATTATATGCCACCCCAAGATCTTTTCTATTTAATACATGGAGTGGTAGGGCAACTGGTATCAACAGAATTTTAGCAGTGATAACAGAAAATAAGTATATAAAACTATATCTTAGGTAACTTGTGTCAACGGAACTTTTCAATAATAAGAGGGATCCTACAAAACAAAGAGATAAATAATTATCTCAGGGTGGAGCTTGAGAATATGCACCCCAACATTCCCCCCTTGAATTAATATGGCACAAAATGTTGGAGTAAGGGCAAAGATCTCTTCTTCCATAGCTGCTTCTTGTGGAGATTGGATGTAGAGCTGTCCCTGCCCCAAGAGGTACCAATCGAGCAGTCAGTTCTTTAGCTAGCTCCTGGAGCTTGGTCAATGCCAAGTCCAAGGCTGGCACATCACATTCATGGATAAGAAGTGACATCTGGCTTAAACAATAAGGCATCTGCAGGCGGAGAGTATTAAGCCCGCAAAAAATAAATCTGACAAACAAGATGAACAGACAAAAAGTCAAAAAGAAACAAGGAGACAATAATCAGAAGCAGGGTTTTTATAAGGTCAGCTATGCTTCTGGAGTCCATGAACCTATTATCATAGCCTCATTCACTGTTGTTTACTGTTTTTCAAGTTACAGTTTGGGGGTCATCATTTTGGCTAGAGGCATACCTTCTTTAATCTGATCTAGGGCTAGGTCAATTCACCATTCTCCCTTTAGGTGTGATGAACTTGGGCACAATGTTTCAAGAGGTTGTCTAGGGAAAATTCTCACTTCCCTGCTCAGTCTAATATCAAGCCTCTTTCCTCCATACATTCGATGTATAGTTTATTAGTTGGAATGCCATCTATTCTTCCAAAATCTACGCCTGCTCTCAATAGAGCAGTAAACAATTCTTTTCTTGTCAATCTGTTCTGACTTTGAATCTGCTATTACTCTTCTGTCTTGATGAAACTGATCTTTTTCACTTATTCTCACCATCTGAGGTACCAGTTATTCAATGATCTTTTGGGTGAACTGCCTCAAAATATCTGTGAAGTCCTGCTGAGTAAAATCCTCAATTGCCTCTCCAAACACTGTGTGGGCTCCTTAATTCCCCTGCTTCCTTCATAGTGCTTCATTCTCCTCCCCTACTCCTGGCCTGTATTTGGGCCCCAATCAAGCCCAGGCTGTGTGAGGGCTGCATTCACCTTCCCATTGTTAGCTTTTCACCCCCTGGGAGCCAAAACAACAACATCACCTGATACTTTCTAGCTTGCTCTTCTAAAGGAGAATTCAGCATGGAAAGCTTCTCTTGCAAATCAGCTAACTCCTTTTCCATCCAAACTTTCTCCTCCAGCAGCTTGTCTATGCTTTTATATATAATTTTGATAGCTTGTTAGCAAGGCCCAGCCTTTCCTACACACCCCTGCCATTTTTTTCCTTGATTCTATTGGTATGCCCGTCAAATATCTTTCTAAGTCTCTGGGTTCTCCCTTTTGCAGCCTTGGTTCCCTGTTTTCACAAAGCGCTGTTCCTTTAGCCCATTCTCTTCCTAGGGAGGAACAAGGGAAATTCTCCCACCATGGGACATCTATGTCTTCCTCCAAAGCCTTTTTGCCTCCAAATAATAGTCTGATATTTCACTGTCCCACCTTTGTCACCATTTGTAGCATTCACAGTGCCTATGATGACCATGGATATCCTGGTGCAATTCTGAATCATGAAATATAACAGACTCTCCACATGGAAGACAGAAGCAAAGCATTTGTTCAGACACCAGATAGCCAAATCCATCATAATCTGTAACAATAATAATGCAGAGAACACCACCATAGCCAAGTCTTCAACTTGCTAGTCTTCCCACAAACCAGTTTCCTTAAACAAAATAATATAAAAGCTCTTTCACTTATGATAGGCAGCTTCCTGTTTGCCTGAATCCTTCCAAGCTCTGACTATTCTCATGACTGACTTCCTCTCAGTTCTGTTCTATCCCTGCCTCTTCCTGTTCCACCCATTCAGCAAACTCCTCCCACCACAGGCTCCAAGTGACTCATACTTCCATGTGACCTAGGCAGGTCACATGGGCCTATTAATGGATGGGAAAGATCTTCCCATTTAATTACCATTACAGCACTGTAGGCTGAGCTTGAAACTATAACTTCTCTATGACTACTGAGATCTAAGAGAGGAATCTTCAATGCTTCTTTTTTGCCTCCTGACACTGTTAGACTTATCAAGAGTCCTTAAAACTTGACTAGGTTTTGTTATTGATCCCTAAACTGCTCTATCTTAGCAGGATATTTAAGGAAGATAAGCAGAATTGTGAGAACTCATATTATCCATTTAAGTTTCTCCTTTGCTTACACAGTGCCCTTGACATAAGTATACCATGATCCACTGAAATCCGTTCTAAGATGGCTTTTTATAAAACATTATATATTGCATTATGCCAAAGAAAAATCCATTCAGATAAGGACTGTACCTTGAATACACTGGAATTTAGTATAAGAGATGCAGAAATAGTACTGAGATGCTTCTGTATAAATTGCATTCAATTGAGATCTATCATTTTGTGCTGTTGAACACAACAGGTGACAAGTTGCTTTTCATTTCTGAGAGTTAGAGAAGGGTACAGACAAGTAAGCAAATGAGCTAAGCCTAGAGGGACATTCCAACCCTACTGACCTTGCAGAGACACACAGAATATCAAAAGAAAGAGGAAAAAAAAGAAAAAGAAAGAAAATGCTGATTCACTATAACAACACTTTCTGAAGAGATGGATGCCTAGCTTAAACTCCATCCACCCTCCCATTCCCCTGCTACCCAAGCAGGACTAATATGCTTGATGTATACTATTCAGTAGATAATCTAAGCTGACATTGACCTTTTTGGCATAATATCCACAGCCCTCTCACTAGAATAAACTTTCCTTGAATAATTATTCCAATGCATTATCCACAGACATGGTTTTCATCAATATAAGACAGGAATATTTTATCTTCTAACTTTTTAACCATACCAATCTTTTGCACCTATAGTGAAGAAAACTCCGCAGTTAGTAATTGTTTTATAAACTACTTTACTCTCATTATTAAATGTTTTATAATTGTGAATAATTGTGTACTTTTTTATAGAGTTTCTTTTTAAACTTTATTTCCACAAGACCAGATTTTGTATTAATAACATTTGCATTTTGTAGGCATCAAAAATCATCCTATATTTTAAGATTTTTATACTTTTCAAAGCACTTTAATACTGGCTATTTTATTTTATTTTTATACCAACCTTGCAAGCTAGACAAGACAAGAATTATTACCCCATTTGATAGACTAAAGAACAGAAGTACAGAGATCTAAGTGACTTGCTTAAGGTCACACAGTCAGTTGGTCATCAAGTCAAGTCAAGTCAATATTTTTGTTGTTGTTGTTGTAAAGCAATGCTCCAAGAGCGCAAGTACGGGAAATCAAATGAAATAAGTATTGACTTTAAGTGCAAGTCATCAGTACAAGTTAGTCATAGTCTTAGAGCTTTTGTTTCTTATTAGTGGAGAAAAACTGAGAATTAGACAGGCCAAATCATGAAGCTTCCATAAAGGAATGAAAACCCTACCACACTAAGGTTCTGTCTACTTGCAATCTTCAGAGGAAGTATTTTCTTTTTCTTTGCATCAAATTTGCTTCTTTGAATCTTTGATTTATTTCTCCTCCTTCAGTGTCCTAGGGCCATAGTAAACAATTATAATCCCTAGCCCCTTAATAGCCTTTGAAGTCCTTGTCCTCTTCTCCAGTACCACCTTTCTCCAATCCATTTTGAACACCATTTTCATTCTTATGTCTTAAACATGGACTTCATGATATTGCTCTTCTGCTAAAGAACCTATGACATCCTTTTATTATTCATCCTACTACATCAAAGCCAAATTCGTCTTCTGAGTTTTGGGGGCCTTCTATGACCTAGGCCTGCTCTGTTTATCTACTTTATAATTACTCCTTAATATATCCTCGTCTTATTAAACAAGCACTATTAAATACTCCAAATGTTATGCTTTTTGACCCCTATACCATTGCTTAGAATGATTTCTTTTGGAATAGCTTCTTTTGTCTCAATCTTATTTTGTCAAAGTGTCAATTTATTCATGCTTCATCATTCTTTTTGGGACTCCCTGTCTGTCATTGAGTTGTAGTCAGCAAACTAAAGATGTATTTACTTTTCTGGATGTATTTATTCTTGCCTCCATATGGAAATGTATCTGATTTATCAGGTTAGGATATGGTAGAAGACATGTTTCCTCAAGAGATCTTCATGAATTTACCAAATCTGAGAGACCCTCGTCTCCATATGTCTAGGACTTTTTGTGCTCTTGGATGACCAAGAGACTGGATCCTGGAAGCTTGAACCAGTAAATCCCCAAGGGAAATGTTGTACCTTTTTAGAAAAAAAGCTTGTAAAGGTAAAGGATGGAAATAAGAGCATCTAGAGCAGATTTTATGTTGGTAGGGAGAAAATAGAAGGAGGTGTGTCAGGGAAGTCAGGGCCAATATGCTTCTTAAGACAGCTTTCTATCCTTTTAGGGAAAGCAAATTTCAGGGAAACAGATAGTTCTTCTAGGAACAAGTCCTTTTTAGGTCTAAATCATATATTTTTCTGAATGTAGATCCATTATTCAACATGATATATTGATGGATCCCAAATCACATCAAAGAATGCTCCCTTTCCAATGAAGACCACATCACATATTATGCTCCCTAATTTACAAGGTTCTTGACCTATAATCCTACCATAAAGAATATACTTCACATGCAGGAGTCCTAACTTTAAGTCTTCCAAAAATAGCAGGATGCCAGGATAGTATTTTTGCTATTGTGCTTGTTAATTCTTGCTCTTGCCAAATGGCTAGACCATCTCCTTTTCTGATCATCTCTTTTCTTGGATGATATCTTTTTTATGCCCCCCATTTTTGTTCATTAATGATCATTAGTTATAGAATTAAATATTGATATATCACCCTGCCTCTCCAGTGCTGCTGGGAAAATTATCTTGAATTTTCAGCATAATTTTACTGCACAGTTCATATTGACTTTACAACATAAGCTGGAGAAGTAACAGATAGTCTTAGAGCCACCTCTCCCATTAGTTGAGAAATGATGTGGTCCAATCCCTTTATTTTCAAGATGATGATGATGATGGCAATCGATCTTTAAATAGCACTTCAAAATTTGTCAAATCCTTTACATGTGTAATCTAATTTTAGCCTCACAACTGACCTCAATCCTTATTCTTGTAATTTTATAAAAGAGGAAACTAAGCTTGAGAGAGATTTAGCTGCTTGCCCATTGTCATGCAACTAGTAAGTATGAGAAGTAGGATTTTCACCCAGCTCTTCTTAATTTCAAGTGCAGATCAGCTGCATGATGTTGCCTCTAAAGACATTTATATATCCCTTCAAAGTCTCTAAAATGTTTTATGAATAAGATAGTTTATGTCTTGGTAGTCTCAAATTAAATGAGAACATGGGGGCCCAGAAAGATTAAGTAACTTGCCAGCTAATAAGCTGCTCATAAATAGCAGAGCTAGAACATAAACCCAGATTTTCTAACCTCAAATTTTACTTTGGCTGCAAGTATTACACTGCCCTCTTTATTAAACACAGGGATTTTTCAATACCTGATATCATTGTGCCTCATCATCTTCTAGCAATTGTTCAGAGCGAAAGGTGTTGAAGAATTTTAGGCTATTAGAGCCCACCTATCAGCAAGATTCCTCTTCATGAGTTCAAATCTGACCTCAGACACTTATCAGCTATGTGGCCCTTAGTGAGTCACTTATCCTTGATTGCTCTGTAAAATGAGCTGTAGAAGAACATGGAAAATCTCTCCAGTATCTTTGCCAAGAAAACCCCAAATGGGACCATGAAGAGTCAGGCATGACTAAAATATGACTCAATAACAAAACTATCTGTTGTTCTCAAATGAAACCTGTTCCTTCACCCTCCTACCGTTCTTTACTACATACATGATTTGAAATTAGTTGCAGGGGCAGCTAGGCTGTACAATGGATAGAGTGACCAGCCTGAAGTCCTGGGTTCAAATTTGGCCTCAGACATTTACTAGCTGTATGGCGCTTAAGAAATCACTCAACCCTGTTTTCCCCAGTTCACCTGTAAAATGAGCTAGAGAAGAAACTGGATAAACACTTCAGTATCTTTGCCAAGAAAAACTCAGTGGGGTCACAAAGAGCTGAGAATTATTAAAATGACTGAACAATACCAACAACATTTGACATAATTATTTAATTTGTCCTGCAATTCAATACAATTCAATAAACATAAATATTTAGTAGTTACCTATTATGTGCTTGGCATAGGACTAAGGGCTGGGGATATAAACAAGGGATGAAAAAGATAGGTCCTCCCTTCAAGGGGATAATTTAATGGAGGAAGACAGCACACAAAAAGGAAACTGCAAAGCAGATGTCTCTTACTCTGTTTCATGGAGTTCAGACCAAGCAGAGCTATAGATGGAAAGTGGAGAGAGCAGCTAATAGAATATAGAGTATATAATAGAATAATTATCTATCTTTAGCCCAGGAGGACAACAGATTCGCTGCTGTTTGCAGTTTGACAAATGACTGCCTCTAGTATTCATCAATAGGAAGTTACCAACCATCATTACTTACTTGTTTCTTTGATCTTTACTGGATACTCTCTTTCTTTCCAATGCCCATGACTCATACACTGATTTGTGAGTATTCGGCCCAAAGGAAGATAAATTTTGATTACTGAAACCTTAGAAGATATATTGTGATTTACAGGCCAGATTTTTTTTCTCTTCCCTATTTGTTCATTCTATCATTAAAGAAAAAAAATAAAACAAAAAACTGGTACAATTAACTTTCTTGTCCCATGTAGTTTCAGTTATGATTTCTTGAAATAAAGTACTAAAAAATAAATTAGGCTTTGATAAGGCCTTTGGGGATTCAAATGGAGATACTTGATGATGCCTTAAATCCAAATCATTCTGGTTCTCATAGACTAACCAACAATTAGTACCAGCCAAACCCTCACTTGGTCATTGCTTGGGTTTTGATGGCTCAGAGCGAATGTAAATATCAACGGTTTCTTTTCTGGCCAGATACTATGAAGATCTTCCCGTTCCAGACTGATTTTTTTGAGTAGGCATGTTTTTGTCTCATTTCGTACCAAGGCTTAATCACTGATTGAGTGTTGTTTCAGAAAAACTGAGACCTGGGAAAGAGCTTAATTTAAGAAGGCCACTGCACTGGGGTCATTTCCAGTAGGTTTGATCTATATCTTGCACTGGACCCAGATGAATGGAGGAGTGAGTGAGACTGGTGACTTTGCACAGTCCTGCCTCACTTTAATTCCCATTCACTTGCAAGTCAAGACATAGGCTTCCTGAAATCATTGGTCATCTTTGAGAAGGAAGGGCAAACAACACTCTCCCTGTGACTACATATCATCAATTGTTAGACAATAGTAGCTAATTCTGCTTTGGACCATCTATTTCCCCATTGCTCATGATGAGTATTAAATCTCTTTCTTAGCTCTAAAGCAATAAATGTTCTTTCTTGCTCCCCCTCTCCTCTGCTTAATAACAATGGAGACACAGGCTTCTAGAGTCACATGACATCCTTCCTTCCTTCCTTCCTTCCTTCCTTCCTTCCTTCCTTCCTTCCTTCCTTCCTTCCTTCCTTCCTTCCTTCCTTCCTTCTTTCCTTCCATCCTTCCTTCCTTCCTTTTTTCATTCCTTCTTTTGTTCCTTTTTTCCTTTTATTAAATTTCTTGCTGTACTTTCTGAGACCTCACCAGAGGAACATAACAGAGAAAAAAATTCATTGGGCTGTTCTTAAAATAACTATCTACACTAACATTTGTATGTCACCTTGTTGAGGTGTAGGGGGGCTGGGATCCCAAAATAGTAACATGTAGGCCCTGCCCTCAATGAATTTGACTCAAAGATAAGGTTTATTCGAATACCAATAGAAGGTGGGCTTGATTCTAAAAGTTCTCCTTATTGGCCAGTCTCTTAAGGAATCTGAGCACTTTCATGGAGGTGAGATGGATCTTTTATACTGAAGACTATGGGAACAGAGAAAGGGTCTATATGGAATTAAGGAGTGGAGGTCTAGGATAAGGCCAGGTGCAGACAATGAAAGGGCAGTTAATTAGGTGGGAATGGCTGATTGCCCCAGGAAAATGCCAGGGCCTGAGACTCATGGGAAAGTCCAGATCCCAAAGAAGTTATTTTTTTTCCTTTTAGGGGTTCAGATCCCATCCCCACCAACCTGAAATATTTCCTTCCAAAAACTTCCCTTTTAAAGATTGTTCAATTAATTGGCAAAATAACAATTTTTTGTACGTAGAACACTGACACATTGTATGTGATGGGTTGTAGCAAGCAAAAATCTTGTATCTCTCCATATCTCTGTAACATCGGTGAATCCTAAATGTGATTGGAATTGACTTGATTCAATCATAAGAGTTTCATTTCATAAGTGATTTATAGAATTTTGATAAAAGAGATGGTCCTTTGATTTGTTACACCATGCCAGGTGGCACATTAAATAATTAGACTGCTCACTGGGAGGCAGCTGGGTCATTCAAAACTCATCCTATGTTATATACACCTAACCCAACTATGCTCAAATCATAGTGAATCTCTTTAAACAATAATAATGAATTTGCTTTCATAAGACTTCAACTCTCTAAGTCTCAATATGAGGTTATTGGATCATATTTCCTCTTCTGAAATAGACTTTCTTTTTTTCTCATTCATATGATTTTATTTTGTATTTAATCATTTTAGAAAGAACATTTTAGAGATTCCCAATTTTAAGGCTAGAGTTTACTGATTTCTTTTTAAGGATAATAGGTAGTTTTCCCTAATTTCTTACATGTATTTTAATAGGTAGTTTTCCCTAATTTCTTACATGTATTTTATATGAAACAGCTTGGCTATTAGAAGAGATTACGTAACAGAATAAATATTTGCCTTTCCATGGCCATGATCATATGTACTTTTCCGAACTATATTTCACTGATTGTTTTTGAAGTTATTTCTTATTTTCTCAGCTGACTTGTTATTCGTTCATCTGTTCATTTTTCCAGTCTTTCCTTTCATTATTCTAGTACTTACACAGAGGCTGTTGTGTAGTAGGAACATAATAAATGTTTACTGACTGATTGTTTAGCTAAAATACTACATATTTAAAGTCTTATAATTTGGAGAATCTACTAGTTATTTAAAGGAAAAAATTAATTATTCTTTTAAAAATGAGTTTTTCATTCCTTTTTTATTTGAATAGTATTTCACTTCAAATTACTTATGAGATTATCTGTTTATCTATCCATACATATATTCACACATGGAATTTTCATGAGAAAAATAGACATAGCTGGACTTATATGATAACTATATTTTTTACTATAATGAGAGTTAAGCAATTCTTGAAATTAAAAGTATTTAGGTAATTTTTTTCACCTCATGCATCTTTCCTTCACAGTGCTGCCTCCCACCTTTTTGAATATTTTGAATAATTTTTCTTGTTCAATCTCTCAGAAATATAAATAGGGTGCTGATTTCTACTCTTTCATTTAAATGTCCCTGCTTTTCCCTTTTCTTCTGCCAGGAAAGGTACATTTTTCCCCCCGAAGGGAATTAGTGAATTCATTAGTAACTTTCATGCTTCAGTTGCTCTTTTTATTCTTTTCTTTGTGGTTTTGTGTTTTGCAGCCCTGTTTTAGGGTTTTTATCCAAAATTATTTCAGCCTCTTTAAGTTACAAAGCCTGCAATGGATCTGCACAGAAATCAGTTTGCTTGAAGTTTGCTTTAGAGAAGAGAGATTTCTTGGGGACTGTACCACTAATTCTCACTGTCGCTTTAAAAAAAAAAAAAAAGTAGCTTTCTCCTATTTCTGAGCTATCATCTTCCAGAGGGACATAGCAAATCCAGTTCCAAGTTGGACTTTGAAAAGGTCCCAACAATATTAATTTGGAAAGCCTCCAAGCTATAGAACAACTCCAGATCTTTCTTTATGCACTGACTGCCAGAATCCTGTCTACCCCACACTGTTCTTCTATCAGCTGGTCTGAACTTTATTGTTGTTTCACCATCTGATTATGCAGAGCATTTCATTCTCTCTCCTGTTTTTTCTAATCCTTCCATGCTCTGCAGCACCAGATGGTAGGTATCCACAGCCAGACCTAGTTAATCTGCATTAGTTTGCCATACATACTCTATTTTTATTACCATTAGAAATAGTTTAGATCAAGAAATCAATACTGTAGAATCCTCATAATTAGCACTTCCCAGTGGAAAACAAAGTCTGCCAATTAAGTGATTATCCAGATTATCAGAAGTTCACTGGAAAAGAGGTGTTTGGCAGCTACTCACTTTACAAGCTACCCTATAGGAAGCAAACAAATCTGGGTTCACAAATCTGTATGCTAAATACTTTATAAGAACTACCTTGGCAAACCTTTCTTCTTAGATGGCAGTTAAGATATGGAAATCAAAGAATTATAGGATTATACATTTAGATCTGGATGGACCTTAGAGACATGAAATCCAACCCCAGTGTTTTTTAGATGAAGAAATTGAAGCTAGACGTGGTTAATTATTTTGCATAAGTTCACACAGTTAACAAATGTTCGAGGTAGGAGCTGAACCCAGGTCCTTTGGCTCCAAGTCTAGGCTCATTCCGCAGGATCATGTTTGCTTCTAATATGTGTAATTATTGCCTTTTTCTTCACCTCTTCCTTCCTTTTTCTTGTCTTCTATTTCTTCTACACTTTAATTTAGATATGACTTTATAGGCTTCGTTAATTTCTCCACTTCTTTTTCATCAAATAAATGTCTGTCAATACCTTTCTAATCTGTCACAGAGAATTCACACCCTCTGGCTACAGGTCTTTTTTTATTCTATGGAATCTGTATAGACTTAGATTTCTATCATTCAGTCTTGTTACATTGCTGGACCACTTTCTATTTTGGTAAGATATCCTTGATGCCTCTCATGCTACCTCTTATGCACCAGTTATCCTTGAGAGTTTGTGTGCCTTGCTCACTCACAACAAGAGACTTTTCATTTTCCTTTCAGTTACCTGAAATTGTAATTCTTCAGAGATTATAGTATGTGATGATCCTTACCCATACAGAATCAGTGGGAGAATATTGCCATTAAAACATGAACTCATTTGTAGTCTGGGATAACTAAAAATAATAGATACTTTCCTAAATGTGATACAGCTAGATCTTCTTATATGTAATTCTGGACCTATTTTATCATTTATTTGTAGTGGTAGTAGTAGTCGCAGCAGCAACATTAGTAGTAATAGTAGTAGTAGTAGTAGTAGTAGTAGTAGTAGTAGTAGTAGTAGTAGTAGTAGTAGTAGTAGCAGTAGTAGTAGTAGTAGTAGTAGCAGTAGTAGCAGCAGTAGTAGTGGCAATAGTAGCAGTAGTAGTACTATTAGTAGTATAGTAGTAGTAGCAGTAGTAGCAGCATTAGTAGTGGCAGTAGTGGCAGTAGTAGTAGTACTAGTAGTAGTAACAGTAGTAGTAATAGTAGTATTAGTAGAAGGAGGAGAAGGAGGAGAAAGAGTAACAGCAACACTAGTGGTACTTATAAGTAATTTCCTTATAATACCTTAATGTATAGAAATAATTTCATCAAACCAGTAGGATGCAAATAATAATATTATTTCACATTGTTGTAGACATATAAGCTTTACAAAGCATTTTCCTCACAACTTTAAGTAGTTAAGAACTAAACTAAGTAGTGCAAATATTTTTACACCATTTGACACTTGAAAAAAGTGAAGCCTTGAAAGAAGAAAGGTTATAGTCCTGATGATACAACATAGTTGAAAGTAAATATTTGTAATCAGGTCTATTGATTCAGTGTAAGATGCTTTCTTTGCTATACTTCCAGTAGCTCCAAGTATTATGAACTAACTCAATAGCTTGCTTACAAATCTCACTGGTTCTCATATGCTGAACAATATGCACTACTTTTTTTTCCCCTGTGCAGATGAGTTGAACGATCTTTTGAGTCACTGTCGATCTACTTGAGAAAGCTCTCAGAATAGCTAAACATATAATTAAAGCTTTAAAGTTAGTAATGCTTGTATATACACTATCTCATTTTATCCTTACCACAAGTTTTATGGCAGGTAATATTTTTATGACCTTTTTTTAAGGAGAAACTGAAGTAGACAGAAGTTGGCAGGATGTGAAATGAGGTCACCCTGCCTCTATGGCCAGTGCTATGGAACTTAGCTGCCTAATTTAGGTAGGGCATAGCCTCTGCCATCACAGAGGTTAGAGATAAGTTGAAAGATAAAACATATAACAGAGTGTTTTGCAAAAGTGTCACAAAAATAAATACTAGACACACATTATAAAAAGCAGTTTTCCCTTTCTTACTTGATTTTCAGAATTTTTTTGAGCTCTTCCATGGGCTGACCAATTCATATTTTTCTAGGAGGATTTGGACATTGGAGCTTTGACTTAGCCATCTTCTGAGTGCGTGTTTTGATCTTCCTGGTCACCATGGTAATTTTGTATGGTCAGAATTCTTTTTTTCTATTGTCTAGTCATTTTTCCAAACTTTTTTTTCTTTTACTTTTAACTCTGTTAACCTGAGGCTCTGCTTCCAGGGTGGAACATGCATTATCTCAAGTTTCAGGCAATCTGTGCAACTGTTTTCATAGATAATTTTAGGGACCTGTAAGTTTTCAGTGCTTCCAAGGGGATATAAGCTAAAGAGAGATGTGTTTACTACTTTTCTGGCCTGTTCATTTTAGCCTGCAAGCTCTGGCATACTAGTACTCCTCCTCTCCTTAGGATTGCCACTCAGAACTCTGACCCAAGTATGACCATGGGCAAGCAATAGAGTCCTGCCCCCATGCCTTCAAAGAGACTCCTGCAATCTCCTTCTGATCAATTGTTCAACCTCCTTGCCATCTGTGGGCTAAGAGCTAGGGAGGCAAGGACTATTGCTGCTGATACAATGGCTCCCACAAGGCCTACTCCTTGTTTGCTGGGGCCTGGTCTGTGCAGGCCCTGCCTGTGCTGGGCTGGGCTCCACTCTCATCCAGGTGTGACAGACATTTTTTCAGATCTTCTAAGTTGTCTTTGACTGGAAAATTATTTCACCCTGTCCTTTTGTCAGATCTGTTGCTTCAGGACTTGTTCTCTGACTTTATTTAATGGTTTTCAGAAGGCTTTGGGAGAGAGCTCAAGCAAGTCTCTGCCTTTTCTCTACCATCTGGCTCCACCTCCATAACCAGTATATTTTAAAAAGCAGATTTAAACCTAGATCTTACTGATACGTAGATCAGCACTTTATCTACTATGTGACACTGCCTGTCTTATTCATAAGGGCATCATTGTGAAAATACAGGTCTTTTAGGTTACAGAATATAACTTACTAAGTTTCCCATGAAGTGACTATCACTCTAAAGTAAATACATTTGAAGAATTACTTCCTTAGGTATTTTCTTCATACTAGATACTAGTTATTGATTTCTATTTAAGGAGTTAGAGATGCTTTCATTCTTCTCCATTGCCAACATCAGATTATTTCTAAATATCATGACTAGCAATGAGAAGTAAGAAAATGAAATTATGCTAGTAAACTAAGTCAAATAGCCCAATTTGAAACTCTGCTATCTGAGCATACTACCGAAAGCAAAAAATTTTAGTATCTAAAATATTCAGACAGAAGCCCCAATTACCAATTTTCTTCTCTAGCGACACTAACCTGTCTAATGATTGGTTCATGAATTAGACTATCAAATTTGTATGTTATATTGTATTCAATGAATAAGAAGAAAACAGAGGAGATGTATTTCTCCAACAAATTTTATTTTAGTTCAAGTACTGAGCTAGTGTCTCTGTTCACCTAAGCACCACCAGAAACAAACAATGCACTGTTATAAAAAAATAAAATTCACCCTAAAACAATGCACTATTCTAACATGTCAGAGAAAACTGTCATTTCAATAGCGAGGTTCCAAATTATCTCTGTATCCACTTATTTCAGTGTAAAAATTTCATCTTCATGAACACACACAAACACATGCTGTTCACACATACGTTTTTAAAAATGTTTTATTGGAAAAATAACACTCCATAAATGTGCTATCAAGACAAATGTGACAATTTATCATTTTTGCCCCCATAAAAATTGGTGAAGTAGCAGAAAGAGCTAACAGTGATGATGAATAGAAAAAACTGTTGCAGAATACTTAGAAGTAAAAGAGGCATTCACAATGCACCTTTCCTGAAGCAATGGACAGGTGGGGAGTAATAAAAGATAGATGTTCCTTTGAAGCATTGTGTTTGCTAGGCATCTGGTGCTCCAGGTATTACTGAACTAATTCACTTTCCTTATAAAAGAAAGTGAAGTCTTATGAACACCTCCATTTCCAAATTAGTTGGGTCTTAAAATGATATAATTTTTATCCTCTCCCCTCATTTGTCTAGTCTTGACACAATTATCTGACATTTTAGATATTTAATGATATAATATGGGAAAGCTAAAAATATCCCAATTGTATGTCATTGCCCTTGCTGAAAACTCTTGCATATTTCTATCTTATAATTTTTGTCAGTTTCTTTCTCCATGAAAAGTAATAAAATTAATGAATTAATGAATTCTTCATGAAAGGTCAGAGGTAATGATTCTAGGTGTTTTATGAATCTGAAGTATAGAAAGAAAGAAAGAAAAAGAAAGAGGAAAAAAGAAAGGGAAGGGAAAGAAAAAGGAAGGGAAGCAAAGGAAGGGAAGG